>NC_091619.1:86798850-87423850 GCF_027580195.1 Bos mutus | reverse complement strand
TGAAGAGATGGAAGCTCGGCGGCTCTTTCAGCAGATTCTGTCTGCCGTGGATTACTGTCACAGGCACATGGTTGTTCATCGAGACCTGAAACCAGAGAATGTGCTATTGGACGCACAGATGAATGCCAAGATAGCTGATTTTGGTATGTAACTCCAGAGTTGTTCAGAAGTGTACTAGCTGCCTTTGCAAGTGTGACAGTACCAACTCTTAATGAGCTAAAACTTTCACTTTCAAGGATGTAAATCCTATTTTGTGAAAAGGGATTAGTCGCACAGTCTGCACACTAGCTTGTTCTGTTCATTTAAACCACTTTCTAAAAATGCAAGTACATCTCGAGAAGTTAGAGAACTGGTATCAAGGTAAACCTACTCAACCTGCATTCCCTCCTGAGGAAATGAGACTTGACTGTTTTTTGTGAGGGTTACAAACCCCCTTTGAAAATCTAATGAAAGTACGGGCTTTTTCCCTGATAAATGCATTTAAATGGAGGTTCATGAAAATTTCCATGCAGTTGTGGAGCATTGTAATCCTTCTGAACTGGTGGAGGAGGAATGTCAGTAGACTGAGTAGTAACATCTAACAGCTCTTGATAAAAGAATAGGAGTTTTTGTTGGGGGGTAAAATAAAGGATAAAATGTAATTTTTATGACCAGACATTTTCTGGGATTAACATACCTGGACAGGGTGCCATAGTAGGGGAAAGGGTTTAGGAAGTGAGAGATTATAGAAAGAGATGAAAAGGTGCCAGAGTTCAGCATTATTTAGTTAACATTTTTGTCTGTACCTTGTCTTTCATCTAAAAGTCAGGAAATTCCTTTTTCTATTTCTCTTCTCTAATCATAAACCTCATTTAGTGCTGTAGTTCAACTAGATTTTGGTTCAATAGAATATTTTTTTATGTTGAATTAAAGCTTTCCAAATTAAAAACTTTTGGAACATAATCTTTATAAAATGGAGCCTATCTGATTTCTACCTAGAGATTTTTTTTAAAAGGCCCATGAAAACAGAGTATAAAAAAGTGATAGTACTCTCTGTTTTCTTTCACTTGGAGAAATGGGTAAGTAATATTTTGATGCTTTTATGTTTGAAAAATTATGCATAATTTAGAATAACCTCATATTTGTGAAATGAATCAACATTCTTATTTAGGAAAGGAATCTCAGTCTTACGTGTGATGTGCTTTACCTTTTTTTGTCAGGTATAAGCACTCTGAAATGGTCTCTTTCGAGTCTAACAAATACTTTCTACTGCTTTTTAACATAAGTAAACATTATGATATTTGAGGCACTACAGACTTGATGTTATTCCTTTTGCATTAATCCATATTTACTTTAAACATATCTGAAAGTGAAAGAAAGAAAGTGAAGTCACTCAGTCGTGTCCGACTCTTTGCGACCCGTGGACTGTAGCCCACCAAGCTCCTCCGTCCATGGGATTCTCCAGGCAAGAATACTGGAGTGGGTTGCCATTTCCTTCTCCAGGGGATCTTCCTGACCCAGGGATCAAACCCAGGTCTCCCACATTTCAGGCAGACGCTTTAACCTCTGCACAACCAGGGAAGCCCTTAAATACAAGAATACAGTCTCTCAGAAAACCTCCTATAGAGACACAGAACTTCAGATCCAAGTACTAACATCAAAGATTTCGAGGGAGGAAAGGAAGCCAAGTTGAAAGAAGAAGGGGGAGGAGGCGGGAGAGGTGGGGCAAAAGGGGTGGCCTTACAGACCTGCCACCTACAGATACCCAGGCGTTATGGGACTTTTCCCTGGGCCTCCAGAGAAGGGTGGACTGGAACTCGGCCCTACCAGAAATCAGACCAGACCAGAACCAGAATTCGAGTTCTCTGCCAGGAGGAGGTGATCAGTCTCTAATCCTCAGCTCAGGCTGATGGCCCTTCGACCAGATTCCTGCGTCCAGGACTGGGGGACTAGAAAAACAGGGAAGGATAGAAAGGGTTAAGGAGAGGAAAGAGAGGGCAGGGGAGAGAGGTCAATAAAGTCTCTTGTTCCTTACCCAGTCGGGGCACTCTGGACAGTTGTCCATGTCAGGAGGAGACCAGGGACAAAAGGGTCCCAGTTGCAGCTGCTGGGTCTGGTCCATTGGCAGGCAAGCTGGCCCCTGAGTACCCCGGGATACCTAGCACCAGCTAAACATACTACTCTTATTTTTAGGATTATCTAACATGATGTCAGATGGTGAATTTCTGCGAACTAGCTGCGGATCCCCAAATTATGCAGCACCTGAAGTCATCTCAGGCAGGTAATATAGTATATCAGTGAAGAGTAAGCTTTTCGTAATGTTTTGTTCATTCTGATTACATTTAACTTTCTCTTTGGAAGATAAGGTTTTTAATAGAAGCACATTGTCCCTTTAATTTTTCTGTCATTGAAGACAGAAGAGTTACATTAAACAATTTTTAAAACATTTAATTTTAATTTTGTTATGAAGTATTTAAGGAGTTTTTCCATTAAAATTGCAAAAAAAAAAATCTTGATTTTTTTTTTTTTCATTTTAGGCAGTTGCAGCTAGGAAAGCAAGCATTTGCCAGGCTCATTATTTACTTATCAGACACAGTCTTTTAATCATACTTTATATACTCTTATAAAGCATGCAGAGTATATTTATGTTGTCTTTGGAAGAATGAGGTTTTGAGGGGAGACGTTATTGTCATTTCATGAAAACAAACTGCACAAGAGAAGACTGTAATTATTCATGTAACTTACTCATTGATACATTTTTTAAATGTTTATACAGATTGCAGTGATAAACTTAAGTATTCTTTGGTGACCAGTGTCTGATCTTAAGTTAACAGAATTCTGTGAGAGAAAATATAAAACAGTTATCATTGCATATATAGGAGCTTGGGCTACATAGCAAATGCTGTAAACATTGGATAGTGATTTTTATTGAAATGGATTATACTGTTTTAATTGGAATTGTAGAGATATACTGTATTACCTGAGGCTTAGGTTTGAGTTTGGTAATGTGCCATCAGGGCAATTTTAACACTGTAGAAAGGTGAGAGACAAAAGGGACAGCATTCTAGGCATAGGTTTTCTGGATAAAGGTCGTCTCAGCCCCATGAGCCACCAGGTTATTTGAATGAAAGTAGTAGTTATGCAGGATAATGTGATATAGCATGAATACCATGAAAGAGATTGCTATAGAACTAGTTAGGTACTTTACTATTTCAAATATTCTTTAAAATAGGTCTGTTGGGCATAAACATTCTATTTTTTATGCATTGTCTTGTCTTTTAATTGCTTTATGTAAGAAGATTTAGCCTATACACTAATACACTATATAGTATTGCTTTTCTTAAAGTTTATGGTCATCTACTTTGATGTTTCTATCAAAAATCAACCACAGAAAGTTTTATACTTTTTAATTAGTAAGTTCAGTTTAGTTTGTGTCAAATACACGTAAGTACTGTTTTCTCTTGGGAAATTTGAATCGCAATGGGTTAGACCAATTGTTCTCTCTGGAGACCAACCATTGAGTGTTGGGGAGTGGCCATGGATTTCATTAAAGAGCTTGGAAAGCAATACATTTGGAGTCTGCACTGTGTCTACAGGCGCACAGAGAAGAAGTAGGGTGCGTGCAATTGAGAAGTGACACTTGCGCTTCAGTTTTGTGCTGTCATCTTCCCCTAGGCTGTATGCAGGTCCTGAAGTGGATATCTGGAGCTGCGGTGTTATTTTGTATGCTCTTCTTTGTGGCACCCTCCCATTTGATGATGAGCATGTGCCTACGCTGTTTAAGAAGATCCGAGGGGGTGTTTTTTACATCCCAGAATATCTCAATCGTTCTGTTGCTACTCTCCTGATGCATATGCTGCAGGTTGATCCCCTGAAACGAGCAACTATCAAAGACATAAGGTGAATATTCTTTTTGTGACTATTAAGTACATATTCTAGTATTAATATTAGTACCACTAACTGAATGCTTGCTTTATGTTAGGCACTGTAACACTTTATATGGATTTTACTTTCCTTATTATGTAAACCTGGCCCTATGATTCAACTTTTAATTATTTCAGATTGTGTCCCAAACTTTTCAGTTAAAGTAGCAAAGCATACAAGGCCTGTCATAGTAACGCTCTGCTTACTTCTTCCTGCTCTTACCCCTTGTACCAGAGCTCCAGCCACAGTGAACTTTTCCTTGTTCCTCAAATATAATGATGCATATTTTATGCCTTCATGTCTTTGTTTGTATTATTCCTTTGCCTCTAATACCTTTTCTGCCCTTTCGGACCTAAAAGTTTCCATTCATCCTTTAAAATTCTGCTCACTTATCACCTGCCTTGTGCAATCACTCCTGATTCTCCAGGGCATGGTCAGTTGCTTGCACTTCTGTGATTTCCACACTTTGTTCATGCTCTCATTCTCATTTTGTATCTGGCTGCTTTCAGTGTAACTTTCTCCTCTCTTGTAATTATAAAAGGGTAGAGAGAGTGTCTTAGCACCTTTGTATATACAGTGCTGGAAGGCCTAGAAATACAGTAAACATTCAGAAAGTATTTGAATACGTTTCAAATGGAAAAAAACAGGGTGAGAGTTATATATTTTACATAGAGTTGATGAAATAAACCATAAAGAGTTTTGCTAAGATTTTGAATCCAAAAATAGCCTCTAGTGGGTTTGCTGTGAAGGATTTCTTGTTATGTGAGAAACTTTGGAAAGTGCAGTTGCTGGTGTTACTGTGAATATGACCTTTATATAGCACACACAAGTCAGGATGATTCATTGCCCTCTGTGTTTTATTTATCAGTCATATTTCTTAGAGGGTTTTTTGTTCTTACCTGACATTTCATCAGGTATTTATTTGCAAACACATTCTTTTAACATCTTTCCTGAATACTCTGCCTTGTCTTGACTCTTGAAATATTTAAATGATGGCTGGGGTAGTTGTTTGTGTGACTGCTGCTGATCTCTTTTGCATTCCTGCTGCATTTGTGTCTTCTTCCCTTAGCCTCTGTTAGTGTTCCAGGCCTCATACATAAAAATATAAAATTGTAAATTAGTACCATATTTAGTTTTGGAATGGAAATGAACAACTTAGCAGGGGAAAATTCTTTTGTGTTCATAGTTCTTTAGAGTAAATAGGTCACTTAGTTGGCTTTTCCTTAGAGCATTAAATATGCTAATATGTATATATATTTGCACCTGTTCACATCAGCACATGTACTTAGAATAATAAAAGTACCAATTCTGTTATATTAAACAGGTACCTGTATATTCACAAGCTTTAGAAGAATAATGTAAATAAAAACCTACTAGGAGAGGTTAATTTGCACATAATGTGGGTGGTATAAAAGAGTGGCAACCATCTCAGGACTTAAAATTGTTGTTGTTGTTCAGTAGCTCAGTCATGTCTGACTCTGTGACCCCATGGACTGCAGCACGCCAGGCGCCCCTGTCCTTCACCATCTCCTGGAGCTTGTACAAACTCATGTCCATTGAGTCAGTGATGCCATCCAACCATTTTGTCCTCTGTCATTCCCTTCTCCTTCTGCCTTCAATCTTTCCTAGCATCAGGGTCTTTTCTAATGAGTCAGCTCTTTGCATCAGGTGGTCAAAATATTGGAGCTTCAGCTTCAGCATCAGTCCTTCCAATGAATATTCAGGACTTATTTCCTTTAGGAATGACTGGTTTGATCTTGCAATCTAAGGAACTCTCAGGAGTCTTCTCCAACACCACAGTTCAAAAGCATCAGTTCTTTGGTTCTCAGCCTTCTTTATGGTCCAACTCTCGCATCCATACATGACTACTGGAAAACCATAGCTTTAACTAGACAGGCCATTGTTGGTGAAGTAATGCCTCTGCTTTTTAATATGCTGTCCAGGTTTGTCATAGCTTTTCTTCCAAGGAGCAAGTGTATTTTAATTTGAGTAGTAACTTGAATTTATAGTTTTCATCATTTTAAGATTTCTTCATATTCTGTATTTAGTGTTTGGAAATTCTTCATTTGACAAAATACAATTCAACAGAAAGAGTTACTAATTTATTGAATGATTTTATATAACAGGCATTTTGCTAGATACTTGACGTATTTTCTTGCATTGATTCCTAATAGGTAGCTCTTATTTTTTTTAAATGCTTATAGTATTTCCTTTTTTAAAACAATATATATTCATTTTCTTTTTGGCTGCTTCGTATCTTAGTTGTGGCACATGGGCTCTTCGTCATGGCGTGCAGGATTCTTGCTAGTTGTAGCACAAGGGCTCAGTAGTTGCGGTGCTCGGGTTTTCTAGTTGTGTGTGGACTCAGTTGCTCTGTGGCGTGTGGGACCTTAGTTCCCGGACCAAGGATTGAACCCATGTCCCCTGCATTGGAAGGCAGATTCTTAACCACTGGACCACTAGGGAAGTTCCAAGTTTTAATAGGTAGCTATTGTTATTCTCATTTTACAAAAGTAGGGCTGAGAAATTGCCTGATTTCAGAACCTGTACTACTTCAACTAATCCGTATTGCTACACCAGTCCTATGACATCCATCCTTTCTCCAGCATACCTAGTTTTATTGTGCTTCACTTTTTTGCACTGTGTAGATACTGTGGTGTGTTTTTTTTTGTTTGTTTGTTTTGCAAATTAAAGGTTTGTGGAATCCTCATCTCATTTGATGATGGCTAGCATTTTTTAGCAATAAAGTGTTTTTTAATCAAGACATACATTGTTTTGGGGGCGTAATGTTTTTGCAAATTTAATAGTCTACAGATACTCTAAGCATAATTTTTTATGACATTCATTTATTTCAGTAGAATAAAACTATAAGCAACATGAAAATGTAAAGTGCTACATAAAAGCCCCATAGTAATAAAATTTGAAAGGTTTCATTGGCTTAAACAGTTACAGGTAAAAGAGACTTTATATATATTTTCAAGCATGCTATTTTAACTATCTTGATATGTGCTATGTTGGTCAAAGAAAAGGCCAATGAGTTACCTAAATCTGAGGACCGAGGGAAGGAATCCTAAGCCTTTACCTACTAGATCACACATCAATTTTGGCCTTATCCTATAAATAAGCCCCACTGTAAACATAATTTTTATATGCAGTGGGAAACCAAAATATTGGTGGCTTGCTTTATTGCAATATTCACTTTATTGCAATGTTCTAAAACCAAGCCCGCAATATCTTTAAGGTATGCTTTTATTTTTGTATATATCTTTTCTTTTTCTCTTAAGATGGTAGGCTATTGGAGGTTAGAAAATATATCTGTATTTATTTGTTCATTTAATCATTTTTATTTACTTAACAGTTATTTAACATCTGCTTTGTTCAAGGTCTTATGCTAATTGCTGGGAATATTGGTAGGCAAGACAGACATTGTCTTCAGGAAACTCATATCTTTAAGTGCTTTAAGCTTAGTATTGCTCAGTAGTGCTTAGTATGTTGTTATGGTTAAAATGAAAGATCTGAAGTTCAACTGTCTAATCACAAATTCTGATTCTTTGTTAGCTATTGGCATATTTCCTACCTCATTGTGCTTTAGTTACATCGTTTATAGTGGATTTGTTTGAAGGATAGTCTTAGGTTAAAACATAAGAATTTACTATTTCTATAGGTCTAGACACAGTTGAATGTTAGAAACTACAAGTATTCATTCTAATATAATTCCCATTTTTAGAATAATGCCCAGCATATAATATTAGCCATTAATACTATCCTAAAGTGAATATATAAGGACCTTTTAGCTGCACTTAAAGAAGTTTGCACACATTGTGAAATTTATACAATTTGATTGGAGTCATTATAGCTCATTTAGTCTTAAGTCTTATATGAAAATCAGATATTAGGCAGCAGTGACAGAAAGACGGTTTCTGGAGGCTGTGTAGTAACCCATCTGAAATGAATTGATTTTGTTTCAGATGAACCTTCATAAACATCCTGGTTACTACTTACCTTGTTTAGAAATTGACTCCTTAAAATTAAAAGCTGGGTGTATGACTTTTTTTTTTTAACATGTTCAGGGTTGCTTTATTATCATTAAAATATTTTTTTAAATTTTAATTGAAATATAGTTGGTTTACAGTGTTGTGATACTTTCAAGTATATAGCACAGTGACTCAGTTACACACATACACACACACACAGAGACATATACATACACACATGTATATATCTTCCTTTTCAGATTCTTTTTCCTTATAGCTTACTTCAAAATATTGAGTATAGATCCCTGTGCTGTACAGTAGGTTCTTATTGGTTATCTATTTTATGTATAGTACTGTGTATATGTTAATCCCAATCACCTGATTTGTCCTCCCCCTATCCCAAAGTATGGCTTTTTAATTGGCACTGTTATTATTATGAAGAACTGTGGTTCTTTTTCTGAATTAATTAGAAATGAAAATTTAGATTATTTCTGTTTTTTTAAACATTTATTTTATTGATATAATTCACATACCATAAATTTGTTCTTTAAATTGTATGATTCAGTGGTTTTTAGTATGTTCACAAAGTTGTATAGTCATCGCCACTCTTTGATCCCAGAACAGTTTTCTCATCCCCAAAGACGCTCTGTACTCACTTTCTCCTCCTTGCAGCCCCTGACAACCACTCATCTACTTTCTGTCTTTATGGATTTGCCTCTTCTGGACATTTCATATAAATAGAATCACAGCATGTGGCCTTTTGAGTCTGGCTTCTTTCACTTAGCATGTTTTCAAGGTTCTTTCATGGCGTAGAATATCAGTACTTAATGTTTTGCTTGAAAAATATTCTGTTGTTTAGATAAACTACATTTTGTTTATCCATTTATTAATGGATATTTGAGTTGTTTCTAATTTTGGTTCATATAATGTTGCCATGAACATTTATGTACACACTTTTAAATGGTCATATGTTTTTATTTCTCTTGCATAGATGCCTGGAATTTATAATTGTTGTACACTGTTGTTGCTTTAATTTACTTAGTGATTTTACTTAACTAATTCTGTTAAGTCTGTATTCTTTGTCAAGGGTGGCCACTGAAGTCTCTGCTTCATTAGCTTAATGGTCAGCTAATTGCTAGAGAAAGATTTCCTTAAAGGCCTTGATCTAATCAGTCTCCCAGCCTTTGCTGAGGGATTCTGTGTCCATGTTGGGGTGTGTCTTCAGCATTTTAATGAGAAGTTCATAATTCTGCATTAGTCTTGATTCTTTCTAGCTTAGAGCCTCAGAGTCAATCAGTGATGAGAAATCAGGGGCTTTCTTGGTCATGAACAACAGTCCTGCATTTGTGAATTCTAGGATTTTAAGAGTATTTTAAGGACTCCTATGGAACTTAGTCCCTAACGTTTCCTTTCAAGGTTTTTGATCAGCTACTTGTTTGCTCCAATTCTTTTTTTGCTGTTTGGCAGCTGGGATGTTAGACAGTTGCCACTGATTGTTTCTGACAAGTGTGCTGGACAAAAGGCTGTTTGCAGATGGAACGCTAAGTCAGGTCAGATGAAGACAGGGCTTGACAGAAGAGGTTTCCAGAGATCTGCCAGCCCTGTCTAATAATGACAGTTCTCTGGGGATAGGACTTTTGGAGAACTCTAAGCCTGTTCTCCCCAGTTGCCTCCCAGTGGTTCTAGGTGCTAGTTTTGGGGGTTAAAATGATTGTGAGGCTGTTGGTTTTCAAGGCCACCATAGAAATGGAGAAGAGGAAGTGGATATTGGGTAACTGAAAGTGTCACAAATCTCACTGTTCTTATTGAGACACAACCATTTTTTAAAAAACAAAAAACACTCCTCAGATTATTACAAGCCTTTGGTTAATTTCCAGAGTTCTGAAAAAAGTTAATATTGACAGTTTCTGCTAGTAATCTCATTGCTTTAATAGAAGAATGAATTTTTGGAGTTTATTCAAAAGTGTTTACCCTATTTTAAAGTTTGATGTTTTAAAAATGCTAGATATGTAGCAATTTATTTTTTATATCAATTCTTTTCAAAAAATTAGTACTTACTGGTCATTTGATTACTAAGTGTTTATTTGTGCTAGTAGTGCTCAGTCACCTCAGTCATGTCTGACTCTGTGTGAACCAATGGACTGTAGTCTGCCAGGCTTCTCTGTCCATGGGATTCTCCAAGCAAGAATACTGGAGTAGGTTGCCATATCCTTCTCCAGGGGATCTTCCCAACCCGGGATTGAAATTGCATCCCATATCTCCTGCATTGGCAGGCGGGTTCTTTACCGCTGGCACCACCTGGGAAGCCCAGATGTTTATTGAGGTGCTTATTATTATCATTATACAGCAATTAAATACTTTAATAATTCAGTTTTTACTTCTTTGTCTATTCATCATTCCACATTTATTGAGCATTTGCTCTGTCCTGGCTACTGAAACGCAGGTGAATAAAGCATGGTCCCTGTTTCAAGGAGCTCTCAGTTTAGTATAAAAATCTGTAACAACTGTGAGAAAGTATGAGTGTTATAATAGTATCATTTAGTAGCAGCTGTAGAAGTTTCACCTCTGTATATATCCACAAGACATGGCACACCATCATTTCTCACTTGGACTATTGCACTAGCGTCTTCCTCCTCCTCATCATTACTAGTTTTATCTTTTCAATTCAGTTACTTTATCACAAGCCGAATGATCTTCACAGAATGCAAATTAGATCATGTCACCCCTGCCTCTTTAACACCTTTGTTATTATCATCAACCATAGGTTCAGCCCCAAAACCATTTTTATAGCCTACAGCTGTCAGAAAAACCTGATATCTTTTGCCACTCCAACCAGTAACTTATTATGATTTCATGATTCTGGCCTCAGTTCAGTTCCTTGAACACAGGAAAACATTTTTAACCTCAGAATCTTTGCATATATTGTTTGTTTTGCTGGGAATATCTGTTCCCCAGCTCTGCTTAGCTGACTTCTAATCATTCTGATTTCTGCTTAAATATTATTGAGAGTGGCTTCCTTAAGCACTCACCTCCCATTCTGAGTTAAACACTCTTATTTTACCTTGTGCTTTTCACTCATAATTTTTATCACAGGGTTTTTGTATTTGTGTATTTGTAATTCTGTGTTTATTTTTGAGAGTATTTGTTTAGTCTGTTTTCAGCTAGAATGTAATCTCTGTGTGAATGAGTGTGCATTTTTACCACAGTATGTCCTTTACCACAATAAATATTCATAAATGAATTAATCACTCAGTAGAAGGCATTCAGGTAAAATATATACTGATCTGAATTTAGCTTAGGGAGTGCCCAGTTTACCCTGTAGCAATGGTTACACAGTCTTGAAGAAATAGTATATGTTAATTAAATGAAAAGGGATGGGATATTCTAGGGTGTCAGTAGTAAACATCATGTGTAAAGGCCTGGAATAGTGTGAAAATAAGATCTAGGAGACTAGGTTCTCAAATGTTTTGGTTTGAATACCTCCCCCCTGCCACGTCTTAAAATTGAGGACTCCAGAGGGTCTTTTTTTTTAATGCAGGTTATTTTTACCAATTTCAGATTAGAAATCAAAAGTGAAAAATTTTTTAAATAGTTAATTCACTTAAAAATAATAGTAAACATGTTATTCTGAATAATATGTCTCCTATGAAAAATAACCTTATTTTCCAAAACAAAATATGATGACAAGAGTACCATTATTTTACATTTTTCAAATCCTCTTAATCAGAGACAGCAGCTAGGTTTTCATGCCTACTTCTTGATTCATCTGTTGCAATATGTTGTATTAGTTGAAGTCTAGGAAACATATCTGATCTCAGATATTGCCGGAAAAGGGAGGAACATTCTCATAACCTTTCATATAGTTAGATCTTTTTCTTTGATATTAAATCAAAGCTTAATATGTTAATTGCAATATCAAATCACCAGTGAACTTTTGTACTTTACTACATTGAAATCCACAGGGTCTGTTTTGCCTTTTGAGTGGAGCTTCTGCCCATGTGTGACTATGTAACATCTTGCATTGGTCATATGGAAAATATTGGGTTAGTGAGATAGCCTGGTGTTCAGGATGGTAACACATTTCATTATATACTATCAAATTATAGGCATTATCCTCTTCATTCTAAAAGTAGAAAAGTCTCTTAAATATTGAGAATCTGTCAAACTTATGGAAACATATATAAATTATTCTGTTATATACAATTCTATATATATATATATAGAACTCCGTTATAAGCCAAATTCTAACATTTTACTTGAAAGCTTGAATTTCATCACTGGCACCAAATACTGCCAGTTGTTTCCTTTGAAGTGACAGACTTATTTTCTTTCTTTTTGTGAAAATGTCAGCAAAATACCCAAGTCTGAATAATCATAGTTACTCTAGAGCAAGGGTTAATGAACTTACCCAAGGGTCCCATAGTTAGTAAGTGACTAGAGACCCAGGTCTTTCTGATTCTGATATATTGTATTGCCCCATGTCTAAATTATTTGGGACTTGCCAAAGCATGTTCTTACAATAGTGTATTGTGGTATCTTTCCTAGAGAGCATGAATGGTTTAAACAAGATTTGCCCAGTTACTTATTTCCTGAAGACCCCTCCTATGATGCTAACGTCATTGATGATGAGGCTGTGAAAGAAGTGTGTGAAAAATTTGAGTGTACAGAATCAGAAGTAATGAACAGTTTATATAGTGGTGACCCTCAAGACCAGCTTGCAGTGGCTTATCATCTTATCATTGACAATCGGAGAATAATGAACCAAGCCAGTGAGTTCTACCTCGCCTCTAGTCCCCCAACTGGTTCTTTTATGGATGATAGTACCATGCATATTCCCCCAGGCCTGAAACCTCATCCGGAAAGGATGCCACCTCTTATAGCAGACAGCCCTAAAGCACGATGTCCACTGGATGCACTGAATACAACGAAGCCCAAATCTTTAGCTGTGAAAAAAGCCAAGTGGCATCTTGGAATCCGAAGTCAAAGCAAACCATATGACATTATGGCTGAAGTTTACCGAGCTATGAAGCAGCTGGATTTTGAATGGAAGGTAGGGAATTGTAGTATATGAAGATCATTTGTAGAAGCCATTTTCTGTATAGTAAGCCTGTCTGAGCTGCTGAATTGAATACTAAGATCAATAAAAAGTTGGTTTTGATGTGAATTTAGTGGTCTCAATAAATATATGGGCTGATAAATCCTATTCTTTCCAATAATGTACCATGTGCATTCCAAACAAAACAAATCTTCGTAAGGATGAAGAACTGTTGATGTTGGGGACCTATATATTTTTGAATTAGAGAATAGCATTCTTGGCTGAGAAATATGGTTTTAATCAACTTGAAATTCCTTGAGAAAATAGTCCACCTGTTTTAGCATGTATCATAACAGTAACAGTCATGTGTCTTCAAAGATAGTATATTTTTACCTTTCTCTGTCTCTTTAAGGGCAGGTTTTTGGGGGGTTTTTTGCCAGTAGCTGTAGTGCAAGTAGTTGATACACATTATACTGTCAGGGCATGTTTATTTAGTAAACAAATACTTTTCTGTAAATTGAGAAAATTTCTTATCTGGCTAGTATTTTTAGTCCTTAGTTATGATGTATTTTTGTTACTCTCATCCCACATTTTGCTTTATTAGTATTTTTTTGTTTTTTATTAGTATTCAAATTCATTTCAGTTCTATTTGACTATATGTGGGGGGATCTGTTTTTCATTTTCAAGTATCTTTTACCCTTGTTCTTTCTTGAGGACTGTGAATGTACTTTTAAGGGAAGAAAAACATATTCAAACATACCATGTAAATATTCATTTGACATGTTTTTATTTCATTATTTGTATATGGAATGAATAAACAATAGTGAAGGTGAAAATTGCTCAGTCATGTCTCTCTTTGTGACCCCATGGACTATACAGTCCATGGAATTCTCCAGGCCAGAATACTGGAGGGGGTGGCCTTTCCCTTCTCCAGGGGATCTTCCCAATCCAGGGATCAAACCCAGGTCTCCCACATTGCAGGTGGATTCTTTACCAGCTGAGACACAAGGAAAGTCCAGGAAGACTGGAGTGGGTAGCGTATTCCTTCTCCAGCGATCTTCCTGACCCAGGAATCAAACCGGGGTCTCCTGCATCGCAGGCAGATGCTTTACCAACTGAGCAATGAGGGAATAAACAATAATATTTCCTTAATACCATTTAAGGAATATCTCCATTTTCTGAACAGTTTTATTGAGTTAGTTAAAAAAGACATGTTAGTGTCTTTAAAAGTCCTTATTGAGAAATTTTTGGAACTAATTTGATAAGGTATTTTGAAAACTAGAATTTTCTTTATCTGAGTTGCAGTTTTATTATCCTCAAAAGGCAAATAATATCTTCCTCACAAGATTACTATGATACTTAAACTTTGTGACAGTACCTATTAACAGAGCCTGATTCAAACCATTAACATGTTATATCTCCTTTTTCTGTCTGTTCTATATTCACAGTTAAAGGTATTCAAATTGAGACAGGGAAACCAAAATATTTTGGCAGCCAAAATATGGTTTAGAGTGGAGGCGTGTCTGGAAAGAAGGCTAGACTCTTAGAGTCTCTGAGTTCCCTTTCAATTTTAATTGCTGTACATAGTACTGTTGAAAGCGAAAGTCAGTCAGTCATGTCCAACCCTTTGCGACCCCGCGAACTGTAGCCTGCCAGGCTCCTCTGTCCATGGAATTCTCCAGGCAAGAATACTGCGGTGGGTAGCAGTTTCCCACACAGTACTGTTAGTGGGGATTAAATAAATACTAAACTACTATGTAATGTAAACAATGATTCAGAAATTTGTTCTCTACCCCACTCCTTCCAATTATTTGTTTAGATATTATTCTTTGCAATAAAAATAATGGAAATATTTTATAGTTTTTTATTTGGAATGTTTTTCCATAAAGAAGATTTTTCATTTTAGGTAGTGAATGCATACCATCTACGTGTAAGAAGAAGAAATCCAGTGACTGGCAATTATGTGAAAATGAGCTTACAGCTGTACCTGGTTGACAACAGAAGCTATCTTTTGGACTTTAAAAGCATTGATGGTAAGGAAGCCATGCAAGCATGAGCTCTGAGAAGATAAAACTTGGCACTAGTTGACAAGATGTTAAATCATCTCAAAGACATGGTGGGTAGTCTTCTATACTGGTTTTTAGTAACCTAGATTTAACTAAGAATGTGAGTGAAACAAAAAGGATTGAAGATGAGGAAAATCTCTAATCTAGCACTTCTTCTGGAGAAGTGCTTCCTCATTTAAAAAGTCATTTAAAGTGTTGACTGTGGAGGAAAATAAGGAATAATAGGGAAATAATTTTTACCTACAATTAGCTGAATTAGGCTCTTTGTCACACTTCTCCTTTCATATTTTATCAGTAAGCATTATAATATCTAAAATTCCCTGTTGATTAGCTTCTTTTATCTTGGGTGGCCATGGTGTCCAGATAGGCCTCTCCTGGGATTTGGGTTGGATTTTATGCCCATGGCCATCCAAGAGGCAAAGGAGTCAGGGGAGGTGGTCACGTCCAAGGATCTAGTATGAGTCGAGAGTCATACTTGGCTGAGCAAATGTGCTTATTCTGCTCAGAGGCCCAAGTGGGATGTGAGCAGAATAAACCAAGGGTCCACTGCTGGATGGAATCAGAGGAAAACTGAGTTCAGAGTTAAAGAAGCTATTTTCAACAGTTTATTCTTAAACTGCCATAAACTATAGCTGTGTCTATATGGTCCCTAGAACACCTTTATCAAAATTACCCAGAGTTCTTATTAAAATGCAGATTCTTGGGAACTCTCCCAAACCTAGCAAATCTGAATCTCTGGAGATGGGTCCTTGGGAAACTGGGAATCAGCATTTTTAACAAGATTTCCTTTGCCCCTTCCGCCAGGCAATTGCAGTGTGCTCTGAAGAATCAGTGCAATTGTAATTTCTGTTTTTATCTTAATTATTTTTTGTTGTTGTTTATACACTGCAAGAAAATAATCCTCCAAAGGTGTGCTTTCTTCAGATAAAAGGGTGTCAGGAAACTTTGACTTCAAGGTTACTGTCAAACAGTATGTTGAGAAGGATTCAGGCATCACATTTTGACTGTGTGGCAGTGTTACAGTTGGACAGTGATGTCCTTCACAGTCAGGAGGGAAAAGGTTTTGCCACCCCTACTCCTAAAACCCTGCAACATGACATTGGCTCCCAGGATGCCCTAGCTCAGATGTGTTCACTTAATATTCTGAATAAGATACCTTCATAGGAAGGGCTGGGGCGAATACACTGTTCATGTAAATTGCTTTTCTTTGGTCCATTTCAGATGAGGTGGTGGAGCAGAGGTCTGGTTCCTCAACACCTCAGCGGTCCTGTTCTGCTGCTGGCTTACACAGACCACGGTCCAGTTTGGATTCTGTAACTGCGGAGGGCCATTCACTCTCTGGCTCTCTCACGGGCTCTTTGACCGGAAGCATGTCGTCCTCTGTCTCACCTCGCCTGGGCAGTCACACCATGGATTTTTTTGAAATGTGTGCCAGTCTGATCACTACTTTAGCACGCTGATGATCTTTCCCTAGTTTTTTTTCTTTCTGTTATTGCACTGTGAAAATCAGATATATTCTTTAAATTATTATTTTACTTATGGATATCACATATTCTGAAGTACTGGTTGAGAGCCGTGACTGTCTTCAGGGGACACAGTACCATTGAAATTTACTGAAAAGAAAAAGTCTGACATCTTATTTACTGTAGACATCTGTAATTCTGTTTTGCCTATTATAAATTCACATAGGCAGTATCTTTAATATGTGAACACTCATGATTATTGTTAACCTGAAATTGTGGACTCACTACAGATGATTAATATACCTTTACTGGTGAACCATCTCAGTCAACAGGTGGTTTGGCAACATCTTGCTTTACTGTTTAGTGTAGGTAAATCCAGTTTGCTTCCTAAATTTCAGCAGGTTTTAAGCTGTGTTTATGCACAAGATTTAAAAATAACATATATATTAGTAAGATAGTATTTAAATGTTGAAATCTTAAGAGCCAGATCCCCCTCCCCCAAATTTTAGAACCAAATTCTAGCAGTTTCTGCAGATATTGCCCAGTGTTCAACAGAAGGACTGTGGTCCTGAGACAGGTAATGGTCATTTCCAAGTTCCTTCAAAACAGCTATAACCAACCAGAGGCTTTATCTTGAGATTTTCCTGAATAACATATATAAGAGCCTTCAAGGTTCTACTCAGTACTGGAACATCTGGAGTTACAACTTTTGTCTTTTTCATAAACTTGTATCATTTTACAACATGCCTTCAAAATCTACCTTTCTCAAGTTCTTTTTCACTGTATTTATTTTTGTACTCCACCAAGCATGATAAAATAGTTAAATGAAACAAAGCAAAATGTCAACAGTCCCTTAGAGAGAACTCTTATCTCTGGTCTCTTCCTGTGTGTAGTGGTAAGGAGTGTGTGTGTGCCTGTCCTTTTGCATCCTGTAATGCCAGTTACTCATCAGAAGTTTGCTATTGTAGTCACCCCGCTCCCTCACCTCCCCTGATCACCTTTGTCTTTGTTTATTGTTTGATCCTTAGTGGCTGATGGGCTTAGTTTTGAAATCTTCTCTGGTTCTCTTTCTTTGTTCTACATCTTGGTTGCTAGCCATCCAATTTGAAACACTGTTCTGGCCCTAAGGGCTTTTCTGTACTTCCAAAGCTTGGTAGGCTTGTGACCTTCACTGTTGAACCTGTTAGGGCAGGGAAGCCTTAAACATTCAAAAAAATTCTCTCTTGAATAAATATGTATGTTGTTTACATATATACATATATGTATTTGTATACCAGTGCTTTTAAAGGAAAACCAAACTTTTATTTTTGGCTTTGTGCAAGTTTTTTTCAGGCTTTAAAAAAAAAAAAACCCTATATAAAAAGCAGGGTAGATAATAGCCCATTGATTATATTGTTTTAGTAAAAAATATTTAATTTTTAAATTATGTGTAATTTATCTAATTTGTATTTATTCATCTTATTCAATATGTTGTAATTAACAGTCTCATTCACCTGACTTACCCTAGAAATGATTAAGTGATTAAGCTCTTGAAAACAAAAAGTGAACACTTCCTTGACAGGTTTCTGTCTCTTTGCCAAAAAAAAATGTGTTTTCTACCAAGAAGCAAATGAGAATGTTAAACCAAATTTCTCTTGGGTTTGGGAAAGACAAGTATGTCTGTCTTTAAAGAGTTTTGAGTCAGGAGTTTGCAGTGTGTCACATAATATTGTTTAGCAGAACTTTAAAAAATGGTATTACATAACTTTTAAGTATGACTTAATATCAAAATACAAGGAATCCTTGTTTGGCAATTTGAGAAAGAGAGTGGGGTTGCAGTTAAGGTGTTTTTTTTAACCTTTGAAATATTGCCATCTAGTGGCATCAAAATAAACTTTTTTGTGTATATTTTTATAGGGATAAGCAGTCCTGCTGCATTAATCTTGATGTATATATACATCTGGCAAAATTTTGGCCCCAACAAATGTGTAAATACCTCTTTTGGAAAACACAGGGCCACCTCATAATATTTACCTGTTAATGGGATGACCTTCAAAATAATCTGACTCCTTACTCCCAATGACAAAATCCCTAATAATTTTGAAGGCAGAGAAACAGTAGGAAGGAATCCAGTGGCATTTTAACTTCCTTAGTTTAATAAATCAGATGTTAGAAACATATTAAAATTGATTTATATAGTTATCATGTTTTTTAAAGTTAAAAAAGTATTTACTATTTTTTCATTCTTGCCAGTATTTATGAATATCTACATTTCGATAGCTATGTGTTTTCAGAGAACCAAGGGTCACAGTTTGGGTTCTTGTGTGCTGAAGTTTTGAGAGACAGCTCTTCTGTGAATGTAGATGGTGTGATACATTGGTCTGCAGAGAGAAGATTACAGGAGGCTCAGTCCAGCGTAATAGGTCTAGAACATTTTCATAGGAGTCTCTTTGCTGCTCATGCAGGGCGAGGGAAAGAATCAGTTGCTAAATTCCCATATTTCAGTCTTGTAACCTGGATGAGTGTGGATGTGGTATGTGGTAGACAGACCGGGGGTAGGAACACTTTCTTCATGCTATGATTTTGAAGGAGAACTCTATTATTAGGCTACAGATAAAGTCTTAGCTATATCATGGAAATGGAGCCCATAGTGGTTCTAGAACGGCATTTCTGAAACTGCATTCTGTGAGATGCTCTGCAGAAAGGGGGTTTCATTGAGCAAGTCTGATAAATGAAACATGTTGCTCTCCTGCTTGAAGATGACAAAGGATGTGATCATTAAAGACTTTGACCAGTTCTTCTGTGGAAAAAGAAAATCATTTAAATTTGTTTAATCTTGCTTTGTCCAAATTAATTTAAACATTGTTTTAAACTTACTATCCCCTGGGAGGAAAAGCATATTCAGAAAATATGATTTTAAGAAAATTATTTACCAGGTTGCCATAATTAGGTAGATAAAAATAAAACTAAGATTTCATTTGCTCTTATCAGTTGTTGGAGAGACTCTCATTCAAAATCAGAATTATTTTAACCAGTATACATATTCATCTTGAGCGAACAATGGGTTAATGGAATTTTGCATGCCTACAACTTATTTCATAGCACTTTGATTGTCTAAATCAGGTTTGGTATTTTGTGGAAAGCAAAATTTATTCTTTTTTGTGTTGAATGGATAACTGAAAAACCTTAAATAAGATTACTTCTAAAAATGGTGTAAGAGACTCGTGACTAATGCTTTGGCTCAATGGGTAATGAGTCAATAGCTTTGATTCCTTCTTTCAGAAAGTGTAATCAGTGAACATTTCTGAACACTTTTATATAAGAAGACACCAAATTTAGACCTAATTCTGGTTATTCTTCAATGAAGGAACAAACAACATCCCAAATTACATATGTAGGGTGGGAGGCAAGACTATTACAAGTTGGGCTTTTGTTTTGATCAACAGACTTTTGAAACACTTTTGTAACCTCTGGTGTTTGCATTCCTTGATACTTGCTAGCCCTAAAGAGAATCCAGGAGCCTAAATTATTCGGAAGTAACAGTATTCCATGTCAGGCAATTGGCTATATGTAGTGCAGACAGGTCTCTCCTTTCCTTTCTGCAAATAGGTTTCCTATGACAGTTACATAATCCTGGGCTTGCTTTCTCTTATTCCCTAGCCAGTTTGTACTCAGGGAATACAAATTGATTTTTATATTAGATAAGACATAATTGAGAAAATAATCATAGACAACTGTTACAGATTCTTTGACTATTTGGATTTATCTGAAAATGTACATTTTATTGAATTAATCTAAGCAATGTACCTTCGATTTTATAAACTAAATGATCTTGGAATCTGCCTGCCAGAGGCATTGCATCTTTGTCTCTTCACTGATTAATAATTTAAAATCTTGTTAATGACTGTGAAATCTAGGTATCTAAATGCTAGACATATTCACAGTTTTGTCTGTTTTTATTTCTTTTTAAAAGACCTCCACATTTTCAGTTTGGCATTTCTTTACCTGATACTTTTGTCACTCTGTGACTTTTTAAATAGAGAATGTACTTTTTTAAAATAATAGATCTCAGAGACTCTAAAATTCTGGATGAGGGATCTGTGCAATTTGTTTGTAAGTCACATCCTGTGTTGGGCCTCATTTTTATAACCTCTGAAGTGGAAGGGATAGCTTAAAAGACCTCTGGATTACCTTTGAGCTTTAAAATTGTCTCTTCTCTGCCTTTTCATATGATTTGTATTAGCGTTCACTTTTTACATGCTGAGAGATTGTATACTGATGTGAATGATCTACATTTGCTTGGCTTGGTGTTTTGAAGACACATACTTAAATGTTTTTCTAAACACAGCTGCCCCCCTGGAATACAAATGAGAAAATCATCCAGAAAACCAAATATGTTAAAATATTAATATCATGTATGTATACTTTCCATAAAGCAAAAGATGACAAATTTGGAGTGATGGAAGTGTTCCATACATTTTAATGGTGATTGTGGCTCAGCTGATAAAGAATCCGCCTGCAATGCAGGAGACCTGGGTTCGATCCCTGGATTGGGAAGATCCCCTGGAGAAGGAAAAGGCTACCCACTCCAGTATTCTGGCCTGGAGAATTTCATGGACAGTATAGTCCATGGGGTCGCAAAGAGTTGGACACAACTGAGCAACTTTCATGTCACTTTAGATCCAGAGACCCTCCATATCTATTAACTTATTTAATACATTATAATCACCTTGTGTGTTAATGATTTTCCAAATGAGAAAGCAGGACCAGAAAGCTTTTCACAAGCTTTAATGCCATATAATGTTCAATGATGATCACTTTATGTGCCCCCTTCCCTTGGGGGAAACAGTCTGAATCACTGAAACATCTTAGTAGTTAAATAATAAACACAGAAGCATTGCTTTCAAGTCTTAGAGTGACATGAAGTAGTCTTAATATTTTTTAGTTTATTTGAATGAGTTGATTGTACTAACTAGATGTGTTTATGATTATATTCACTTTTGTTAAGTACTTCTAAGTTATTGAGGGTGCTTAAAACTACTGAAGAAACTTTTTAGGCCATGCTTCTCCCTTTATTTATGTGATTCTTGTAGCACAGTGCTTTTTAAAAAAGTAAAACCAGCCCCAACTCCTATCTTAAATTATCATTTTTTACTATTAATCTAAATTAGGCTTATCTAAATTTCATATACAAATTGGTAATTTTTCATTTCATATGCATATTAGATGATAAGATACTATTCTCATAGAGTATATTTCTATTCACAAACTACCAAGTATTATCAACTTGATACAGATTCTTCCAGACCTTACAGAAATTTGAAATGTAATTTATGTTTGAGCTCTTAAGAGTATATCTTATTTACACAAGTTGCTGGCATCCTTACCAGCCTTCCATATACAATTATAATGCATTTGATGCCACTGAACAGTAATAACATGAAGAACAGGACCCACAGTGTAGACCAGATTAAGTTTTAATTCAGCTTTTTCAGCCATAACCTGATAAGAATCAGGCTGGGTCTAGAAGTGATCAGACTGTGGGACTGTGTTAATGTTGTGAGTCAGTGTTTACTGCCGGCATTGCACAGCAATGCCAGTTTGCAGCCATGGCTGTGTATGTGACTTTCTGTAACTACCGTTTATATATAAAGCAGTCCAGATGTTATGGAAGTAGCTCATGGTTTTATCTGGACAAACAGGGTATGTAAATTTAAGTTACATTTGAAAAAGTGCAATTAAGGAAATCCTAGCGTAGGAAGCTCTTTGGAGGAAAAAGTGAAGTGTTTATAGGACATGCTAGCATGACAACACTTTTAAACATATACAGAATTTTGACAAGGTTCATACAGTGTGAATTTTTTAATTCAAGGTTTGCTACTTTGTGTTGATTTATAATTTCAAGGAAGGAATAGGAACATTCTACCCAAGGAGAACTGCACAGTTAATTTTTTGCTGTTAATTTAAGCTTGCACTTTTCACAAGTAAAAGTCCTTTTTAAATTTTGTTACAAAGAAAAACCATTTTTCTTTGGTTTCCTAATGTGGAAAAGAGAAATAGATCCCACTAAAAAAGCAAAACACCTTAATTAATTGTGCCTTCTCTCTTAAATTGTAGGAATAATAATTAGTTAAAAACTTATTTAAACTCGTTTTTGCCCTGACTCCCCTCATTTGTACTTGCCCGTCCCTCCACAGTTGCACTGTTTTCGCCTGTTTGCTGTCGGTTCCTTTGGCCAGACCTCACTGTCACTGTCAGAAATTGTTCACCAGGTGTGTCTGTTTATGCCGCTTCACTTTTTCAGTCACCTTGGTAAAAGTTTGGCTGCCTTCTCATGGCTTTAAAATGAAAGCAATGAATAACAATCTTTATATTTCAACCCTTTAAAAAGTTTGTAAAGGAAAGAAATAATGCAGAGCAAAGAACAAAATCTAATTTGGAATCTGATTCTCAGTTTGGCTGCTGTGGCAGCAGCAGGTCATTTAACCTCATTTAATGTTTTCATCTATAAAATATGGGTATAACCTACCTCACAGATATGTGTGAGAAACTGTTTGGAGGCCCTTGTTTAAATACAGGGTTTATCATCATATTTAATGTAAATCCCCTTTTTTTTAATAGATATCGTTGATACTGATAGGATGAATATCTTGATTTTAGGTAAGTTATGTGGTAAGAATGTAGAAGAATGTTTAGGAACACAATTTCACAAATTATGGTATTCTTATTTTTAAGTGACTTTTGAAATTTCTTGAAAATATCAAATATTCAAATATTAAATTCGTCTTTTGTTGCGAGAGATATTCAGAACTTCTTAATATGTTGGCTGAAGATGCCTTAACATACCAAATTACAGCTTTTTCTCGAGACTACTCACAAATATCTATGGTTGTACAATGTTTTGAGTGTTTAATGTAAAATTGTTATAGAACTGTGAACTCTGAGCATAGTAATCGTTAATATTGTTTGAGGAAGAATGCTTGTATTCTATATCATATCTGCTTAAATAGACAGTGACTTTGGAGTGCAACAAACAAAACTGAAAGTTGACAGCCATTAGGCTGTTGTGTCCATGACAATCATAAGAAAATATAAGATTGGATATTGTTCAAAAAAATTTCAAGAAGATCTTTAGGAAAAAAAGTTCCATAGGCTGATATATTTACCCATCAAAGCACTTGATTACAAATCTAGTAAGATAATTTTTTAAACTGTTAAAATTGGGATCATGTTTTATAATTCATTTAAAAAATGGAAAAAAAAAAAAAAAGACCAGACTCTTAGTGCTTTTGTGTTTTAATAACCATAGATGCAAATTTCAGTTTTGTTATATATATATATTTTTTTCTTTTGTGAATGTTAAATGATCAGTGGAAGGATCTGTCTTCCAGCAACTGTGTGCTATGGGTGTCCTCTTAAATTACACAGCATTTCATAGTTACAGGTTCTCCCTAGTTAATATTTGCACTGTATAAGCTCACAGGTAACAAACACAAAAGAGAAATGATTGCTTCCAAGCTTTTTTCACAAAATCAAATTAAAGTCTCTGGTTAATTTGAAAGCTCTTTTGTTTCTATTCAGTCATTGATACTCTGCATGTCAATTAACAATTGCAGACAAAGCTGTTGTAGAACTTGGTTGCCTCTAACCCCTTGGAGACTCCATACCATCTGTCCACTTCTGTCTTCTTCGTTCTGCACTGTAGTCTCTAACTTTAGCCACTGTATTAGTTTCCTATTGCTGCCATAAGAAGTTACTATAAACTTGGTGACATAACACAAATTTATTATCTTACAGTTCTGTAAGTCAGAAGTTTGGTGGGCTTAGCTGGTGTTTCAGTATCAAGTCAACACAGGCTGACAACCACAGCAGCAGTAGGGAAAAGCTCTGGGCAGAATCTGTTTCAAGGCTTATTCAAGTTGGTGGTGAGTTCAATTCCATGCTGCTATGGGACTACAGGCCCGTTTCCCTTCTGGCTCTTCACTGGGAATCACTTGCAGTTTCTACAGACCAGCATCATTGCCTGGTCCATGGCCCCTTTCATCCTCAAAGTGAGTAACAGACATTTACTGCCTGGTCCATGGCCCCTTTCATCCTCAAAGCAAGTAACAGACATTTACTGCCTGGTCCATGGCCCCTTTCATCCTCAAAGCGAGTAACAGACATTTCCTGCCTCTTCTTCACTATATCTCTGACTGGCTGACTGTTCTGGTTGTCAGGGTCCATGCTATTAAATAGGGCTCACTTGAATAATCTCCCTATTTTAAGGTCAACTGGTAAGCAAACTTAATTTCATGTAAAAAGTTCCTTTTTCCCAAGTCACATAACATATTTATAGGTATTAAAGCCAGGATAAGAAGATCACTGAAGCCAAAATTCTGCTTATCATAGGAGAGGAAGGCAAAGGCCTAGACGACTTCAGGCTTACAGCAGCGTTTTAGACTGCAGGCTGCTGAGAATAGAGAACAATGTAGATGTGGTCCTATGTGCTTATGATGGTCACCTCCCATATACTTTCTGAAAAACATCCAAGTTGAGATTTATAAGATTTCTATTTGCTTCCTCAAACGTCTGTACTTTTCTGATTTCCTACAATAAGCATCTATTACCTTTACACTTTAGGAAATAAAGGGAAAAGGTATTCAGTAACAAAAACAAACATGTTCTCTTCAAATTTTGGATAAAGAAAATAGAACTCTTATAAATCTCAACTTGGATGTTTTTCAGAAAGTGTACGGGAGGTGACCATCATAAGCACATCAGACCACATCTACATTGCTTGTTCTCTATTCTCAGCAGCCACACTGTTCTCAGTGTCCAAACTGTTGAAACCCTGAAGTCTTACCCCTGTTACCCAGAAACAACCACTTCTTAGCAATTTGTCTTTATGTATTGACTTTTTTCTCTTCCTCTTCTTCCCTCTAGAATCCTATGTTTTAAAAGTTGTGAACATATGTGGGAGAGGCCCTGCTGGAGAGAATGCTAAGGCGGCTTGGAAGACCAGGTGTGTCAGAGGTACTGGAAAGGAGGAAGGGACAGCTCTGTCGGTGCGTGTTAGCAGGTTGCTGCTGGCTTGGCCTATACATGAATGAGGGTATCGTTAACCTCTGTTAGGTTCAGGTCCCTTTGCAAACTGTCTTTTTCTCTGACAGAGTGTTGTCATCTCTAATGATATCTTTTGATACAAAATTTAAAAGTTAAATAGAAACTCAGTCTTTCCATTGAAATGTTTTGCTAGATTAGGGTTTCTAGGAGACAGATGACATCTACTTGAAACATCACTGAAATTATAATGTTTGCATTAAGGGACTCTGTAGATTAATAGCATTGAAACTGAACTTCACACACTGTGATTTAAAGAATGGAAGGAATGTGGCTGATCATGAAATAGAAATAACTACTTTGATGTGGATGGAATGTTTTTCCTAAAAATGTATTCCGTATCAGTAGTTATTAGGTATTTGTTTAAATTAGACCAAATGGTTTATACTTTAAAAACATAGAAAAGTGTTGTTTCAAAAACCTGTTAAGTATTTCTATGTAAAAATCTTATATCCTAGCCATTCTTTTTTTTTTAAGCTTGGATTATTTTATTAACATCTTCAGTCGCTCAGTCATGTCCGACTCTTTGCGACCCCATGAATCGCAGCACGCTAGGCCTCCCTGTCCATCACCAACTCCCGGAGTTCACTCAAACTCACGTCCATCGAGTCGGTGATGCCATCCAGACATCTCATCCTCTGTCCCCTTCTCCTCCTGCCCCGAATCCGTCCCAGCATCAGAGTCTTTTCCAATGAGTCAACTCTTCGCATGAAGTGGCCAAAGTATTGGAGTTTCAGCTTCAGCATCAGTCCTTCCAAAGAACACCCAGGGCTGATCTCCTTCAGAATGGACTGGTTGGATCTCCTTGCAGTCCAAGGGACTCTCAAGAGTCTTCTCCAACACCACAGTTCAAAAGCATCGATTCTTCGGTGCTCAGCTTTCTTCACAGTTCAACTCTCACATCCATACATGACCACTGGAAAAACCATAGCCTTGCCAACCTTTGTTGGCAAAGTAATGTCTCTGCTTTTGAATATGCTATCTAGGTTGGTCATAACTTTCTTTCCAAGGAGTAAGCGTCTTTTAATTTCATGGCTGCAGTCACCATCTGCAGTGATTTTGGAGCCCAAAAAAACAAAGTCTGACACTGTTTCCCCATCTATTTCCCATGGAGTGATGGGACCAGATGCCATGATCTTAGTTTTCTGAATGTTGAGCTTAAAGCGAACTTTTTCACTCTCCTCTTTCACTTTCATCAAGAGGCTTTTTAGTTCCTCTTCACTTTCTGCCATAAGGGTGGTGTCATCTGCATATCTGAGGTTATTGATATTTCTCCCGGCAATCTTGATTCCAGCTTGTGCTTCTTCCAGCCCAGCGTTGCTCATGACATACTCTGCATCTTAGTATCATCCAATTTTAACAGAATTCACTGAAACCAACATGCTTCTTTTTCATTATATGATTTTTATCCTCTTTTCTTGGCTAGTAGATTTACTAGCATAAAAGATTTCTTACTAAATTGTAGTGACTCTTTTGCTATCCCATGGACTGCAGCCCACTATGCTCCTCTCTGTACATGGGATTTCCCAGGCAAGAATACTGGAGTGGGTTGTCATTTCCTTCTCTGAGGAGTAACGATGACAGTTTTCCCCTAACAATATTTCTGGTAGCCCTGGGGTCCATTGGAAGTGGCTGCACTGCTTAGGAAATAGAGCAGATGGCCTGATGCACCTAAGGTCACCTTGGATTGGTTACGAGGCCATATCACACCCACAGGGTTATGCAGTGATGTACACATCAGCCTTTTTGCCTTGATCTTCCTTACAGATGATTTTCTGAATTTAAGAGGTAGAGATATCCTAGCCATTCTTTCAAGTCTTAATTTCCAAAACCTGTTTTTGTGTTCAGCATCTTCCAACTTCACAAAAGGCCAGGTACTAAAATAACCACACTTATACAGTATTTTGTATTAAGGGTTTTAGGACACTTATTTATTTATATTATTACATTACAGCCTGACAACAATGCTGAGAAGTGGACAAGGTGAGTGCTATTAGCGCTGCTTTACTGATGAGGAAATGAGACTCAGAGCTAAGCCACAGACGCAGAATACAAGGCCATGCCATGAGACAGAACGTGAATGGGACAGAGCTGTGTCAGGTGAAATCGAGTCCCACTGTCACCTCAGATCTAAGGTCATGTTTTGGTGAGGTGGCAAGAGTGATACGTAGGTTTTGGTCCTCTTTCGTATAGGATTATTGCATGAATGGTCTCTGCTCAGCACAGCCTTGCACTCCCTCTCACTGAGCTTGGGCCACACCTGTCCTAGTCTCCTACAGTGCCCACAGTGTGGGAGAGGGCTACAGTTGCCTGGCTGCCCTGCCTCTCAGAGTAGTAAATTTCATCCGGGGAGGTTAGTGGGGGTACAAGCAGAAATATATTCCCAGTCTTTGGTGTCAGCCTTAATCTCATCTCCCAAAAAAGAAATTTCATCATCACGTCTCAATTCTGTTTCTCTCTTACCTCTCCCTCTAATGGGGCTCCTGTACTGTATATACTTCTATTGTGGCTGTCTTAAATTAAGGTCTAGTGCTCTTTTGCCTTGAATATCGCAAAGATGACTAGTCTCTCCTCGTTCTTATCTGTCATCCATAATCAGTCACCCATATTGCTGTGATTTTTTTTCCCTTTTTTCTCTAGACGTCTGGTGTTGTCTTCCTGCTTAAGACCGCTGGATGGTTCCTACTCTCTAGAGGAAAAAGTCCAAGTGACCTCTGTTACATTCTAGCCCTGGCTTACCCCATTTCAGCTCTTGCTACTTCCTACCAGATAGACTAGACTCCTTCTACTTTGAATTTCTTTTTTTTTTTTTTTTTACTTGAAGAAATTTATTAAACTTGTTACAGTAGATGTGTATGTAGTAAAATAAATGGTTGATTTTTTTAATTTTTTTCTCTAATTTTATTTTATTTTTAAACTTTACATAATTGTATTAGTTTTGCCAAATATCAAAATGAATCCGCCACAGGTATACATGTGTTCCCCATCCCGAACCCTCCTCCCTCCTCCCTCCCCATACCATCCCTCTGGGCCGTCCCAGTGCACCAGCCCCAAGCATCCAGCATCATGCATCGAACCTGGACTGGCAACTCGTTTCCTACATGATATTTTACATGTTTCATTGCCATTCTCCCAAATCTTCCCACCCTCTCCCTCTCCCACAGAGTCCATAAGACTGTTCTATACATCAGTGTCTCTTTTGCTGTCTCGTACACGGGGTTATTGTTACCATCTTTCTAAATTCCATATATATGCGTTAGTATACTGTATTTATGTTTTTCCTTCTGGCTTACTTCACTCTGTATAATAGGCTCCAGTTTCATCCACCTCATTAGAACTGATTCAAATGTATTCTTTTTAATGGCTGAGTAATACTCCATTGTGTATATGTACCACAGCTTTCTTATCCATTCATCTGCTGATGGACATCTAGGTTGCTTCCATGTCTTGGCTATTATAAACAGTGCTGCGATGAACATTGGGGTACACGTGTCTCTTTCCCTTCTGGTTTCCTCAGTGTGTATGCCCAGCAATTTCTTCCTAGTCACCAGGGAGAGCATCGACCTCTCTGTGTCTTGTCCAGCAAATATATTATGTTTAAAGACCCAGTTTCAGTGTCACCTATATGTTGTTATAACTGTTATTTGTAATAATCTCTCCACCTATTTTCCTCTCTAAGCCCTATGAATAATTTTGATACTTTTCATCTGGAATAAGCTTGGCCTTTCTTGGCACATGCCATTTGCAACAAGAAAAAAAAGATAAAAGAACCTAGAAGCTTAAAAAATAGTGTCACAGTATAGAGGATGAGGCCGTGGATCATGCCCTTGAAGGTCAGGGTCACCCTGCCTAACGTGCCGTGTACATCATTTGAAAAATAGAATGTTATTTACAGCTCAGCTTATTTTTACTCTCTGTAAGTAAAAATACTTATAAATAATTTTAATACATATTAAGTCATAAACAAAATATCCTGTTGTCTAAAGTAAAAAATGGTTATTTTAAACTGATACAGTGTATAATTTAAATGTTTAAACATATTTAGGCAATTCTCAAAATGTTGGGTGAATTTAGGAAAAAACTACTTTTCAGCATCCTATTCCCAACAAAACCAATTTTTGGCAACATTTGTTAGATTTTTAGTTTTATGATAAAAATCAATGTAGAAATGTCCTCTTGCTTTAGGATTATACCTGAAATTGGAGTATTTGAAAGATGTTGGTTACACTATTTACTTTTCAGAATTAAATTACACCCAATTTAAATGCACATCTTCTTGAAATTATAAACACTCGTGTACTAATATTAGAAGCATTAGAAGCAAACTAACCATCTGCACAACTGACTAGGTGCCATAAGGCGTGATTTCTAACTTTGGACATGGCTCATTAAACAAGTGCTCAAATGCCAACTCACACTGTTTCACATTTTGAGCCAGCAGTGAAATATATACTGAAATAGACATCGAAAGATAACTGTTTAGTAGTAAAACCAACATCTAAATGTGGAGGATTTTTCTTTTCTAAGTTGTTAACGAAAATTTCCACAGATTCCACCGTCTCATGCTGGCAACATAAACTAATGTAAAGCAGGGCTGAGACCGTAGAACTAAAAGCTTTTGATTTCTCCTTCATACTTGAATGAGATCCTTGCTGGGTACAATAATCTGGGCTGTAGGTTATTTTCTTTCATCATTTTAAGTATGTCTTGCCATTCCCTCCTGGCTTGAAGAGTTTCTATTGAAAGATCAGCTGTTATCCTTATGGGAATTCCCTTGTGTGTTATTTGTTGTTTTTCCCTTGCTGCTTTTAATATTTGTTCTTTGTGTTTGATCTTTGTTAATTTGATTAATATGTGTCTAGGGGTGTTTCGCCTTGGGTTTATCCTGTTTGGGACTCTCTGGGTTTCTTGGACTTGGGTGATTATTCCCTTCCCCATTTTAGGGAAGTTTTCAACTATTATATCCTAAAGTATTTTCTCATGGTCTTTCTTTTTGTCTTCTTCTTCTGGGACCCCTATGATTCGAATGTTGCAGCGTTTAATATTGTCCTGGAGGTCTCTGAGATTGTCCTTATTTCTTTTAATTCGTTTTTCTTTTATCCTCTCTGATTCATTTATTTCTACCATTCTATCTTCTAATTCACTAATCCTATCTTCTGCCTCTGTTATTCTACTATTTGTTGCCTCCAGAGTGTTTTTAATTTCATTTATTGCATTATTCATTATATATTGACTCTTTTTTATTTCTTCTAGGTCCTTGTTAAACCTTTCTTGCATCTTCTCAATCCTTGAGACCTTAGAACTAGTTCACACTTGAGCAGACCATACCATTTGATCTTGATCTCTCTAAGGTGATCAGACTTGTTGCCTGAGGGAAAAAAGGAGAAATAAACAAACACTTTGAAATACAGGCCCATGGAAGAGTAAGAGATTTGGGGAGGATTTCTTATTCAGTTTAATATTCTTATACTCCTTTAAAATGTTTACAAATATGCTCTATAGAGAAGTCTGATAACATACTCAGGAGTGGCAGACAAAAAAATTACTCTTCCAAGTAATCTTTATAGAAGAAAGAAAGAATTAGTTCTCAGTTGTGTCTGACTGTGACCCCATGGACTGTTGTAGCCCGCCAGCTCCTCTGCCCATGGGATTCTCTAGTAAGAATACTGGAGTGGGTTGCCATTTCCTTCTGCAGGGGATCTTCCTGACACAGGGATTGGACCTGGGTCTCCCACATTGCAGGCGGATTGTTTACCATCTGAGCCACCAGGGAAGTGCTCCTTGTAGAATAGAGCATTGCATATTTACAAACTTTTCCTGAAGTACATATATGCAATAGTCTTTCCTTGAGACTCATGTACACAGTAATGTATTAAGTATTCAGAATTTGATTTATAGTATAAAGTCAAACCACTTACTTGAAATCTAGATGTTCAATTAGCACATATCCATCTATAGAAATAAAAATCACTATTACTAATCTGAAAGTTATAATGCTTTTGAGTTTTTTTCAAAAGCAGTGATTGAAATCTTACGGGCAATAACCTAGTAACTTACATTTGCCTTCAGAATTGCGGCATATCACTAGATTTTCTTCAGTGATATCAATGACATCTAGTTCTTCTCCAGGGGTTATTGGCAAGTCAGATATTCCATTTCTTGAATTATTGGAACACACCACTGCTGTGTTGATGACAGTAATCTCTTTGTCATACTGAAAGAAAAAATTAGTAATCAGAATATGTTTGCATAGATTTATTTTTTCATTATAACATTAATGGAAGACATACTATGGTAACCTCAAAATAAACTCAAGAGGCCAGATATCTGTTAACTAATGTCTAAGGAAAAAGAAAATAGCAAGATATTTAGGGAAAGAAAGGTTATTTAAAGAAATAAAAGTACATTTATTTATTATCACAACCTTTACATTTGTTTGGTAAGATCATATTTTCAAAATGTTTTCATACCCATTATCGAATTGTAGTTAGAAGGAATTCTGGGAGGAGAAAAGGTGGTAACATTGGTGTAAATTAAGTATTGTGAATGGTGTATTAATTGTTCTAGTAATGAAGCCAATCAGTAAACCCAGGAAAGGACAAGTTACAAAAAGAGGGAAACAGAAAACCTCTTTGTGTAGTGTAGGGCTTTAGAGTTTATAATGTTCCTATATATATTGCATTTCTAGATGGCACTCTTTCCACCCTTCCTCTCTAGTGGGCTCATATATTCTTGCATACATGTATTAATAGCTGCAGCACACATATTTTAAAGAGGTAGGAATGGTGTGTGCTTCCCTGATAGCTCAGTTGGTAAAGAATCTGCCTGCAATGCAGGAGACCCCGGTTTGATTCCTGGGTCTGGAAGATACCCTGCAGAAGGGATAGGCTACCCACTGCAGTGTTCTTGGGCTTCCCTTGTGGCTCAGCTGGTAAAGAATCAGCCTCCAACGTGGGAGACCTGGGTTCAATCCCTGAGTTGGGAAGATCCCCTAGAGAAGGGAAAGGCTACCCAATCCAGTATTCTGGCCTGAAGAATTCCATGGACTAAGTCCATGGGGTCACAAAGAGTCAGACACGACTGAGCGACTTTCACTTTAGGAATGGTGTTTGGGAGCAGGTCCCACTATCCTTTTGTGGTTGAAGACAAACACTTGTGGAACAACTGAGGGATTCGATTTCTGGCCTTAGGAGAGTTTGTTTGTTTGTTTTTCCTGTGTTATTAACTAGCCAATCTGTCCATGTACAGGTACACCACCTTTTAATGTATTGAAATCCACTTATTGGAAAAAGTTCTAGAATATGTAGCTTATACTTGCAGATGTCTATTTCACTAAATTAGGGTAGCCACACATCTTCCTTTACTCAGGATAGTCTCTGTTTATATTTAATGTCTCTAGTTATAAATACTTACAATGATTAAGTGTGCCTCCTTCCCCTCAGAAATGTCCTGGATTTGGATGATGAATTATGATGGGTACCAAATGTGATCTAATCCACAAGACAGGTTTTTCTTTTGCCTAACAGAGTAATAGCTTCCTAACTGATCTTACCCTTCCCAGACCACTGTTCACAATGATTTCTTAAAATGCAAATCTGATTTCTTAAAATAAAATTCTAAAAACTCTTCATTCAAACCCAGATTTCTTAGTTTGACATTTAGGGTCCTTTGCACAACATCATTCCCATCCCCCCCTCTTTCTTTTCCCTTCATTGAAGCTTCATCAAGCTATATGATAATTCTGAATGCACTGTGTACCTTCCATATTTCCATGCCACTGCGCTTGCTGTTTTCTCTGCCTGAAATGCTTTTTTTCTCTTAAGCACTATTCATGAAGGCTTTCATGAGTGCCATGTATAATTTACTGTTTTAACTGCACTTTGTATGTACCCCATGATGACATTTAATCAACATATTGTCTCATAAAATAAAAACGGGAAGCAATTTTATCCATCCTTGCACCCTCAATGCCTGACACAAATGAAGCACCCAATATTTTGGTTGGGTGTGATTTGAGATGAGTAAAAATTATTGAAACTGTATAGTTTTTTTAATGATATATCAAGGAGACTCACCACAGGTGATTGGGAAGAATGGACTCAAGAGAATGGGAATTTCTGCTGCCTATGAGAGCGTCAGAAATACAGTGGTGAATAAAAGCACTAGATGGAACATAGGGTCCTTTCAACAAGTAATTGTTACACACTCGTTTTTCAACTAAGCAAAGAACATCATGGTTTGCAGTAAGTAATTTCATATTATAGATCTAGTAACCTAAATTAGCTTGGTTCAAGCAGAACGTATTAATGACTAAGAAGAATTTGTGTTTATTCCTAAGTTGAGTCCAAAAACATTTTTATACAGTATTAGGTCTCACTACATGGACATGATACATAATATAACCCCTGTCCTCCAGGAATTCAAAGTTTAACTGATGAACATGTATTGCAATAATGCTAATGTTTTGTGATAAGCTAGAGGTTTGCTCAGGTATAAAGTATTGTAGAGGAAGAGTTGGAGAAGGTGATGGCACCCCACTCCAGCACTCTTGCCTGGAAAATCCCATGGATGGAGGAGCCTGGTAGGCTGCAGTCCATGGGGTCACTAGGAGTCGGACATGACTGAGCGACTTCACTTTCACTTTTCACTTTCATGCACTGGAGAAGGAAATGGCAACCCACTCCAGTGTTCTTGCCTGGAGAATCCCAGGGACAGGGGAGCCTGGTGGGCTGCCGTCTCTGGGGTCGCACAGAGTTGGACACGACTGGAGCGACTTAGCAGCAGCAGCAGAGGAAAAGTAATTTCTTTCATCAGCAAGTGTGAGTTCCTAGAGGAGATGCCTGAACTAGGTCATCACAGATTAACAGGTGCTAGTCAGATGGAGAAGCAGCAAGGGTACACTGGACAGTGGAACGGATCGCGTCAATGTCTAGAGGAAGGAAATAGCGGGACAAGGATGCGGTGGATGTTCACTCGAGAAACAGAGCGATGCACAATGTGTTGCCAAGGCACAAAGTGCAAGGTGGAAAATGGCGAGAAATAAAACCAGAAAGACGAAGGTTATGACATGAAGAGCTTTGTATAACTCTCTCTCAATCCAGTGTCTGGTACATGGGAGGTGTTCAATATATGTTTCTTAATAATTCTCACTGTGACAGTACATGAAATCAAAAGGGAGGAGTGTGTGAACCTTGGAAATTACAGAAAATGCTCCATGGACTCAGTGACAGAGTTGTTTAATCATTCAGTGTATCCACTTTTATGTTGGGAGCTAAGGGGGAACTTGAAAAAGACAAAAATCTGTCCTTTAAAAGGGACTCAAGCCTTTAGTTCAGACTACACACACACACACACACACACACACACACACACACACACACTCTTTGGCTCAAGGAGTTAAGGAAGAGTAAATGACATTTGAACAGAGTCTTAAAGAACAACTTAGCAGTTTTTCCAGGCAGAGGAAATAGCATGTACAAAGGCATGATAATACAGAAATGTATGGGGAAAAATTAACCTATCACATGTTTAATCAAAGATCATGACAGTCCCAGAGAGACAGATGTGCACCACACTTAACAGAATTTAAAAAAATATTTTTTTACTTTCTCTGTTAATGTTTACCTTCAAAGAAGAACATACCTTGAATCTTTCTCTAAAAAGTCTTTCTTCTCTTTTCATCCTGTCCTTTTGTAAATTTTGCTTCTTGGTTTTGAAGAAACTCCTAGAAGATGGCAAGAAAGGTGCAGGTAGGGTTAAGTGTTACTATATATAAAAAACTCTTTAAGCTTCCAAAGCTATAAACTCATTCTACTCCAGGATAAATTCAGGTATAATTCTGTGTATAATTTTATACCATCTTATTGTTGCCTCTTCTTTCTCAAATCCATCTGTATACCTGCCTCCAGAGTCATCTTTCTAAAATTTAATTGATCATATCACTCTCCTTCTTAAAGCCTTCCTGTCTGTCTCTGCTGCCTCTACTGTAAGATAAAGTCAGGTCCCATTGTGTTGTACACAGGCTATTTTATAATCCGGCCCAACCCCCCTTTGCAGCTGTCCTTTTGCATATAACATTCAAAGTCTACATGGAATATCCTAGAAGGTGGGCTGTCATTTCCATGCCTTTATACCAGGAAACTGCCCTCAAACTTCTCTGAGAACTGGCCATCATCCTGATTAATAAAGGGATAAAAAAAGGGTTGCAGTAAAATTACACTAAAAAAGTAATCCTTACTTATTGGTAGAGTAAGTTATGGAAAAAAATCATTTGAAAAGGAACAAAGAATGCATAGAAATGGATACATCAATATACAGGAATAATGTTAAACTCAGTATTGCATTTTCAAATTACTCAGTTGAAGAAAACAACTATAATATCAGTTTGTTGTAAGAAATAAAGCACTTGAAGATTGTTTCCTAAAATGGTTTATGTATAGTCATTAAAATAGTGGGTTTCCCCAGTGGCTCAGAGGGTAAAGAATCCGCCTGCAGTGCAGGAGACATAGGGTATGTGGGTTCGATCCCTGGGTCAGGAAGATCCCCTGGAGTAGGAAATGGCAACCCACTCTAGCATTCTTGCCTGGAGAACCCCATGGACTGAGGAAAGCTTGTTTTTGGCAGGAGATGGGGAAAGTAAAAAATTTCACTGATATTTCATTTCTTGGAATTTTGTTTTGCTATGCTATGCAAAATTAAAAGATGCTTGCTCCTTGGCAGAAAAGCAATGACAGACCTAGACAGCGTATTAAAAAGCAGAGACATCACTTTGCAACAAAGGTCCATATAGTCAAAGCTATGGTTTTTCCAATAGTGGTGTACCAAAGTGAGAGTTGGACCATAACGAAGGCCGAGCACTGATGAATCAGTGGTTTCAAAGTGTGGTGCTGGAGATGATGGTTAAGAGTCCCCTTGGACAGCAAGGGGATCAAACCAGTAAATCCTAAAGGAAATCAACCCTGAATATTCATTGGAAGGACTGATGCTGAAGCTGAAGCTCCAATACTTTGGCCACCTGATGTGAAGAGCAGACTTATTGGAAGAGACCCTGATGCTCGGAAGGACTGAGGGCAGGAGGAGAAGTGGATGACAGAGGATGAGATGGTTGGACAGCATCACTGACTCAATGGGCATGAGTTTCAGCAAACTCTGGGGAATGGTGAAGGATGGAGAGGCCTGGTGTGCTGCAGTCCATGGTGTTGCAACAAGTTGGACATGATTGAGTGACTGAACAATAAAATGTAGAAGTGTGATGTTTAAGGTAGAAAGATGCTTTTGTAGTCTTGAATACATATTTCCAACTTGGGAAAAGTAAATTACATCAAGTCTAAACTTAAAAACTTAGAGAAGGGCCATCCTCACCCTATGCCATCCTCTGAGTTTAAATTTGGTATAGATTGATGTCTGATTTCTTCTGGGGTGCCCCTCTAGGACTTTTCTAGACAGATTTCCCAGAGCAGACAGACCATACAGTGTTTTCAGCCCAGTGACTGTTTAGACAAGGATTTCCCCAAGACATTAGTTAAAGTGCCTCAGCTCCTGCCCTAGATCCCAGCAACTGAGAAGACTGAAGCACAGAGCAGTAAGTCACCATCAGGGATAGTAAAAAACATCACCTCCCCCCACAGCCACCTAGGAGTTTGAATCACATGAATAAAGGATAGATCTTGAGTCAATAAAACATTGTTTTATTTCTAACACTAATGTAGTGATCACTAGAATTATATTGTATCAATACGTTAGGGAAATCAGCCTTGCTATATGATACCCAGTTTCTCTTCTCAAGGCATCATTCAAGTTCTAAATGGTATATTATTTAAGTTCATTCTTACAGGGAAAAGGTTCCTACAGCCTAGAGGAAGACGGGAAATTTTTCATCCTTTGATAAAAAATGATGGCTAGAATTCTTTTCTTGCTCCCTATCTACCAAAAGCAGGAATGATAAATGTGTGTGACACTCACATTTTCATATTCTCTTTCTCTTTTAATCCTCTCTGTTGTACTGTAATATAGATGTTAATATTTTCATTCAGTAGATGAGGATCCAAATATCAAATTTAATAACCTGACAAGATCACACAGCCAGTAAGACGTGTAAACTGCAACAGAAAAGCTGTGGTGTGAGTGCGCTTGTGTGCTTACCTTTCCGATTCTTTAGCACCTTTTTTCTTTTTTTCTTTCAATGTCAAAAACTTCAGCTTCCAAGACTTTCCTTTAAGTTCATCACTAAGAAGAAAAATATTTTGTGCAAGTAAATTAAGACTGAACTAAAGTCTTCATGGAACCATCAATACTTTTTGGGCAATTGTGTTTTACCAAAAAATTAGAAAGTCATCTAGAAGTATGTTTTGATAATCTCTGGCAAGGCCAGAGAGTAAATATCTTACGCTTTGCAAGCCATGCTATCTATCATAACAATTTGACATTGCTGTTGTTACTGTATTCACAAAAACAAGTGGTGGCCATATCTGGCTCCCAGATATGCTAACGTCTGATCTGTGGCAATCCAAATTTGAAGCCAGAATCTGAAAAATAATAGATATACCATATTGCTTTGCTATACACCCAAAACTAACACATTGTGAATCAACTGTACTCCAATATAAAATTAAAATAAAAATTAAAAAAAAAGCAAATTTGAAGCCAGAAGCAAGAGATCAACTTGTTTATAATCATACTTTCTCTCCTTTCTGAGCCTTAGTTTCTTCACCTATAGAACATGAATGATAAAATGGACCCTCACTGTGAGACAGGAAAGGATGTGTTTAGCAGAAAAGGATGCAAAGAGTGGAGAGTGTGTTACAGAAGAAACTATTTTTGAACACCTGTGTGTCAAGTCTTACGCTTGGCACTTCACATATCTTAACTAATGTGTTTTTTACAGGAAGCATTGCAACAATCAGTGTTTCATAACGTTTTACAAAGTGGAAAATAGATGATCTTCGTAACTTATCATGGTCACAGAAACAGTACTTTGAACCTAGTGGCTTTGTATCCAAGTGTGCTTGACAACGAAGTCTACAGTCTTTGATCATGCCTGCTGCTTCAAAATGTTTCTTCACTTGTTCAGTTCAGTCACTCAGTCGTGTCCGACTCTTTGGGACCCCATGGACTGTAGCACGCCAGGCCTCTCTGTCCATCACCAACTTCTGGAATTTACCCAAACTCATGTCCATTGAGTCAGTGATGCCATCCAACCATCTCATCCTCTGTCATCCCCTACTTCTCCTGCCTTCAATCTTTCCCAGCATCAGGGTCTTTTCAAATGAGTCAGCTCTTCGCATCAGGTGGCCAAAGTACTGGAGTTTCAGCTTTAACATCAGTCCTTCCAATGAATACTCATGACTGATCGCCTTCAGGATGGACTGGTTGGATCTCCTTGCAGTCCAAGGGACTCTCAAGACTCTTCTCCAACACCACAGTTCAAAAGCATCAATTCTTCGGCGCTCAGCTTTCTTCACAGTCCAACTCTCACATCCATACATGACCACTGGAAGAACCATAGCCTTGACTAGACGGACCTTTGTTGGAAAAGTAATGTCTCTGCTTTTTAATATGCTTTCTAGGTTGGTCATAACTTTCCTGCCAAGAAGTAAGCATATTTTAATTTCATGGCTGCAGTCACCATCTGCAGTGATTTTGGAGGCCAAAACAATAAAGTCTGCCACTGTTTCCCCATCTGTATGCCACAAAGTGATAGGACTGGATGACATGATCTTAGTTTTCTGAACGTTGATCTTTAAGCCAACGTTCTCACGTTCCTCTTTCACCTTCATCAGGAGGTTCTTTAGTTCTTCTTCACTTTCTGCTATAAGGGTGGTGTCATCTGCATCTGTGAGGTTATTGATATTTCTCCCGGCAATCTTGATCCCAGTTTGTGCTTCATCCAGCCCAGCATTTCTCATAATGTGCTCTGCATATAAGTTAAATAAGTAGGGTGACAATATATAGCCTTGACATACTCCTTTTCCTATTTGGAACCAGTCTGTTGTTCCATGTCGAGTTCTCACTGTTGCTTCCTGACCTGCATACAGATTTCTCAAGAGGCAGGTCAGGGGGTCTGGTATTCCCATCTCCTTCAGAATTTTCCACAGTTTATTGTGATCCACACAGTCATAGTCTTTGGTGTAGTCAATAAAGCAGAAACAGATGTTTTTCTGAAACTTGCTTTTTCAATGATCCAGCAGATGTTGGCAATTTATATGTTCATCATTGATGTGAGCAAAACTAACCCTTCCTCTGTCAACCATTTGTATGTATGTGGTGTCTGCACATCAGAACACAGTAATTCTTCACTGGGTAAATTAGAACTACAAGGATACTATATCAGAGGAATTTTAAAAGTTCTTAGTGACACTGTGTCACCATTCCTTCAGATTATGGTCCAGGTGTCTAATAGAATATCAAGGATGCAGCATCTAACCAGCATTAAAGATGCAGCCTAGGAATATGAAATTAACAGATATAGACTACTATACATAAAACAGATAAGCAACAAGGATATACTGTATAGCATAGGAAATTATATTCCGTATAATACCCTGCAATGGGACATAATCAGAAAAAAATAAACTGGATCACTGTGCTATACACTTGAAACTAACACAATATTGTAGTCAACTGGAGTTCAATAAAATAGAAAGACGCATCTTAGCCAAGGCTTTCAAGAACTTGCTTAGGGATCTTGTATAAAAGGTTTTCCAGGACTTGCCTAGGGATCTCCCATCACTCTTTGCTCAACGTTCATTGCCTTTGGAGTCTATAACAAGGAGCTCAGCAATTACTTTTCTACCTGTCTAATGTTCACTCATTTATCTCTCCATTTTAGGTTCACAAAAGATGGGATCCAGACAAGAATTCCAGATGTATCTACTACAAACTTATCACAATGCTAGGCAAAGAGGAAGTGTTCAGTGAGAATTCATGCATGGACTTGTTAGGAAGGAGCTATAGCTATGTGAGAGAAGGCAATGGCACCCCACTCCAGTACTCTTGCCTGGAAAATCCCATGGATGGAGGAGCCTGGTAGGCTGCAGTCCATGGGGTCGCTAAGAGTCAGACATGACTAGGCAACTTAACTTTCACTTTTCACTTCCATGCATTGGAGAAGGAAATGGCAACCCACTCCAGTGTTCTTGCCTGGAGAATCCCAGGGACGGCGGAGCCTGGTGGGCTGCCGTCTACGGGGTCGCACAGAGTCGGACACGGCTGAAGCGACTTAGCAGCAGCAGCAGCAGCCAGTGTTCTTGCCTGGAGAACCCCAGGGACGGCGGAGCCTGGTGGGCTGCCGTCTATGGGGTCGCACAGTCGGACATGACTGAAGCGACTTAGCAGCAGCAGCAGCATAGCTATGTAGGCAGGGAATAGGCAAAGCAAATGCCTACTGAACAGCTTATTTTCTTTACTGATTATAAAGCACTGTATCCTGAGTATTTAAAAAAATGGAAGCAGAACTGTAAGAGAGACAAATTAAACATAATCTGACCTCTCAAAGGTCCAAATTTCCTTCTAAACATTTTCTAAGCACTTTTAGAAGCTGAATTGTGATCAAAACTGTATATATAATTTTGCATTCTGCTATTTTCAATTATAGTGAAAGCATTTACCCATGTCACTGGAAACTATTTTACATACACTTAAGTGGTCATGTTGCCTAATATTCCTAGTGAATTTGGGTTCTATTAAACATTTCTTTTTATATACAGCCCTGAGATAGACATTTTATATATAATTTTAATGTTTCCTTTATTTTTTACTAGAGCTAATTGCTTGTAGCAGAATTACAGAAAGGGTTTGGGCATTGTAGATACATAGTACCATATTGTTCTTTTGGAAAAGTCATAACACTTTTTACCGCTGCTAGCCATGTGACCATTATGGTCAACTCTTTGCCTCTCTGCAACTTGTTTTAGCTTTTATAGGGATCTAGTTAGAGAGCTTAATGAATTTGACAGGACAAGGATAGCGTTTTTGTCATATCATAGGTTAAGAAACTAAGATTCAGAGAAGATGACATGCCATAGGCCCCACTAGTACCAGATTGCAGAAGCTGTTCCAGTGTCCTTTTTAAGATCCCCCCTTCTTCCTTTCCTTGGTGACTCTTTAGGAGAAATTCTAATGAACAAAAGGAGATGAAAAGCAGAGGTCTGGATTATCTAGCAACAATTTAATCCAGAGTTGTTTAGGCATCTCTTCAACCTAACACCTGCCAGGACATGACATCCAAACTACCCATGCTTACAAGACCTCGGGCATCACCTTCCGCCTCCCTTCTCATCCCAGTTGTGCTCTTTTCCATTAGTGTTCCATCTGCTACAAATGTCTTTAGTAATTGATTCATTGAGGCCATACTACAGAGGATATGCTGCATCACATGAAACAGAAATTGGTCAGGTTTTCGATAGGCTTAAGTGACTTGGTAAGTATCATTTAATCATACAATATCTTCATTTTTATCACCATCTCAGAACACATTTTGATCACTTTTTCATCTGAGCAACTTTAATAATATTCTAATAAATATTTTGCATCCAACCTTCCCTCCAAAGCTTTCTGCAGAAGGGTCTAGGTCGAGTTACTCTTCCTAAAGTGTGACTAATTATTTTGTCCTCTTGCCCATAGTTCTGGACTCCCTTATTCAGCAGAGAAAGTGTCAGTCACTCAGTCGTGTCTGACTTCTTGTGAACCCATGGACTCCAACCCACCAGACTCCTCTGTCCATGGAATTCTCTAGGCAAGAATACTGGGGTGAGTTGCCATGCCCTCCTTCAGGGGATCTTCCCAATCCAGGGATTAAACCAGTGTCTCTTGCAGCAGGAGGATTCTTTACCCACTGAGCCACATGGGAAGCCCTATTTGGCAGTTGGGCAAAAGAATTTTCTATAAATAGGGCTCTCCCAATACAGAACTACTAGGTCCTGGATAAAAGTTGTTTGTGTTTGTTTGTTTTTAACAAATTGCTATGCTTTGCCCTTGTAGTAAGTCCTGCATACTATATTCTAATAACCCCCAGCAAACAAATTGAAACTAGATAGGGCCGTAAGCAATATGCAAGCGTAGAAGACAAGTCTGTCCTGAGGAAAGTGCTGTCAGCACCATGATATTTCAGAAGATTAAACTTTACGTCAAGGGCAAGGTAGGAGTTAAGACAGGTCATTATATTAGATTTTTTTAAAAGCCAATTCAGCTATATGTATACAAGACACAGTGAACAAGAATATGGAAATCAGAAAAAAGATTAAAAATGTATACTAGGGAAATACTAACTAATAGAAAGATCAAGATAAAGATCATGAAAGATCAAGATAAAGTATCACTAGGAAATTAGCTTAGTGCTTCAGTGAAGAGAATGGATTGGGAGCGCAGTTGCCAGGGTTTGAATCCTTATTGGCTACATGAGCTTGGGCAAATAACCTAACCTCTGTGTCTCTGCCTCTTTTTTTTTTTTTTTTTTGGTAAGGATGGACTTCTGTTTTTTGTTGAAAGTCTTGAGGACTACAAATTATATGCTAAAAACAGATCACTATGTAGAAATGTAATGACTACATTTTGCTTGTGTATAAAAGCTTTACCAAAGTCATTCCTTTAATAATTTCACCCCATTCACAATGGTATCAGTTATAAAATGCTCTTCATAAGGTTATTATACCTCTATTTCAAACTATATTACATGTTATTCCCCCAATATAAACTTTTAAACACCAAATTCTTGGCTCATAAGAATGGCACCTGTGAAAGGGCGATTCCCACTTGGTCTGTGGTGGCGTTATTCCAAGTTCGTTTCTTTCACCAATCAAAAAAGCTTTCAAAATGTTCACTTTTAATATGAAGTCTTTCCACCAAAAAGTGTGGCCACATTTTGTTTTCTTACAATTCCAATTTTATATTCCAGTGCTCTCCTCCATCTCCTGCCAAGTTAACATTTCCTGCTCATGACACCAGTTTCCTGATCACGCACCGCATGGTCCAGTGAAGCTTCCCAAACACACGTCTTTCGTGTACACAGCTGCCCTCCTCTCTCCCACAGCAAATCATCCTCACTTCCCTCTCTCAATCCCCAGTCTCCAACTGACAAAATGTTTCCTATCCTTGCTTGCTTCAGCTTGGCACAGGCTTTCTGGATCCCCTAAAAATGGAAATGTCTGCCTATTTTGACCATAAATCATTTTGCAAATTTTTTGAAAGCAGGTCTTTCTTCATTAACCAATTTAACAAACTATCTTTTGGTATGAGGCCACATGATACATTGGATTAGAAAGCCCAGGCCCCACCTCAGGAAGTTTCCATGTAGAGGAGGAGACAGGGAAGAAATAAGACCAATACAACTGTGAAAAGAATGTTCTGATAAAAAGGGGTACATAACCCAAAATAGGTAACCCAAAAGCTCTCTGAGCTTTTGCTTCCTGGGGAAAGCAAAATTTGAATTCAGGTTTAAATAATAAAGGATAAAATACTTAGCCTAGCAAAAAGCATGGCAAAGTGTGTTATGGGCAGAACAATTCTTTCGTTCTTAAATTCTAACCTTGGAAAGCCTTTTCCCAGATATCTACCCTAAAATGACTATCAGCCTCCTCCCAACACACACAGCATATCCCCAGTCTCTTTCAGAATATCCAAAGCAATCAGATTCCCATGTTTAATGATCCATCATTTATCTATCTATCTCTCCAACCAGAAAGGAATAGGAATTATAACTGTGTGTTCACTGCATTTTACCCAACACTTAGCACAGTGCCTGGCATATAGTACCTGCCCAGTAAGTATTTGTTGGATGAACTGAAGAGGTTGGAGCAAACATGAAAGTTTAGATGTGCTGGACAGCTTGATGAGTTCAAGGACTACCCAGATACTACAGTATGGATGGAACACAGGAATAATGGGTGAGTGGCAAGTACAGTTGAGGCTGAGAGTTTGCCAGGGCTGTATCAATAATGAATTTTATGTCTTCTTAAGCAGTTTGGATTTCATTCTGCCATTGCAGTAATCCAGCTGAGAAACAATAGGTGCCTGCATGTGGCTAGTAGTGAGGATAGGAAGCAGGAACACTTTGATAGATTTGAGTTATTTAGGCTTTGAGAATGTTGGTTCTGCCAGGTGGTGCTTGCCATCCTCCAGAGGAGGTTATTAAGTAAGTGTTGTATTGAAATGAGTTTCAAGTCTATAGATTCAAAAGTAAGAAACAAAGCTCCAGTGAGTTTTGAAACACCTACCACTGTTAGGTCATCTGTATTATTCATTGTTCCCCATTCCTAGTGGAAGCAATGTATTACAACCTGACTTTTCACCCAAGGATCTAAAGAGATGGTCCTCTGACCATAGTTAACAAAACATCAGGAAATGGGTTAAACACCAGCAGAGATGACCAATGCAGTAAATTGACTTACTTTGGCTGTTTTCCATTTATGGCCACATCATCATAGATAATAACTTCCTGAGACCTAAGTTCTGGCATCAAGATAGGATAAAAATAGTCTGTTATTTGACATGGTTTATACAATCCTTGACTTTCCAAATTATACACAATTATTTAATTATCCACATGTATCTGAGCCTGTTTTATCAAAATCTGATCATAGACTATAGATAGGCTTAAAGGATCAAGAAACAAAAAAAGAATCCATTTGGGAAAAATTCAACTGAGGATTAAAAAAGAGATGTCCTGGTATCTGAAACACATGCATAAATATTTATATCAATTTGATTTTATGCAACTTTCTAAAAAATATGAGTTGCTGAAGGGATCATTTTAGACTGGGTTCCCATCAACCTGGAACCGGACAAAGATGTTAACACTGCTAGAACAAGAGAGGGCTGAATTTCAAGGGGAAAACACCAACTTAATAGACATTAATGCTGATTTTTCCTCCATGATTTTTATTTGAAACCATTGACAACTGCTTCTTTATAATAATCCTGTGTAAAATTGAATCTAACTTAGTACATAATCATAATTAGACATTTTCAGTTTAGGATATTCACATTTATTGGTGCTCTGCATAGAACTCCATAACGTTCCAGTGACTCACCACTGGAACTAGTTAGAAACCTTTTGGCGTAATTATTCACAATTCATGTTCGGTTATTCATAAATTTGGATGGAGGTAAAATGCATGCCTGTTCTAAGTAGACTTAAATGGACCAAGGATGATTTTATGAGATGTAATTATACCAGATTTATATAATTAATTGTTATTTAGTGCAGCAAACTCACATTTGTGGAATGTAAAATACACTCTAATTGCCAAGTCAGAGTAAAATCAAAGTAGCCACTGTCACTAGAGCCCATAAACTGAAGCTAACAAACAACAAAACACACGGCCCTCCCTCACTGACACAGTCAGCCTACAGAACGCGATGGAGAGCGAGCACTCTGTATGTCAGGCACTGTGCTAATGTGTGCACCATCGCTTTTACAGCAAAGCAGACAGTATTCTAGTGACTCGCCCTGGATTCAGTTAGTATGTATACTGGAAAGTGTTCATGGTCAAATTACTGTGTCTTAATTCGGGTGAGCTGACTGTGGTAAAATGTAAAACACACACACGTTGTGTATTCAGAGACTTGAGTACAAATCCTAGGTCACTAAAATACGGATCTTAGTCCGAGAGTCTTCCTACAAAGGGACAATGCATCTATTTCTTAGATGTTAAGGGGCGCCTGGTCTATAGGAGGCACTTGAGCAATGTCACCCGTCTTCCCCAAAGTAAGTAATACTATGATGTAAAATATCTTCCTTGATTTTAATGTATCAATTTTTCATTACATATGGAATTCAGGGAGGATTACTACTTCTTTCTTAGACTGAAAATGTCAGTGCTGAGTAATTTTGTTCCAGCAATAAGTGAATGTCACTTACTTAAATCAGGCAGCGAAAGGGAAAATGCCCTGTTAATTGACAAAAGACACAAAGGGTTAAGGAAAAAGCCATATTCAGAAATGCTGATTGATAACATCTCAAACAACATAGCGATGACTAGGTTTCTTGATTTGGATGCTTTTGGGGGAAAAAAAATGGCAATATGAAGCAAGCTTCCCTGCAGCTTTATTCTGATCACCTCTCCCCTTCCTGTAAATGAGCTTATTTATCCCCAGTGACCATCCTTACCCACTTACCTAATGGGACAGTCTCAGGCTCTCCCACAGCTCTTCTCTGTCCACAGGATCCTATTTCTCCTTTCTAACCTTCCAGGGTGCCAATCAGATATATCCAGTGCGTGGGACACAAGGTGAGAGAGATGACCCTCTGGAGACGCTGGACCCTGACTATGTACAGATGTAACCAGAGAGGTGACTTAAGCCGAGAATGCCAGGCCAGATGGAAGATGGTAAACGTGCCAAGTAGGAGAGGACACTTGGCTAAGTAGATTGTCCGGTTTTCGTCAAATCTCATAGTTACAGAGATCACATGGAAAGAGTATGATGTGGTAGAAAAAAAATTCATGTGTTTTAAGCAGTTAATTTAAGCTCAGTCCTATAGGCCTGGGGATAAAAGGTAAATAAAGTTCTGTGTTATCTTGGTATGTCTCCATGGCAATAATTGAAAAATTAAGGTAAAGAGGCAAATTTTGGCAAAATTTAAGGGGAAAAATCTTTTCAGACCTTACTAAAATGGCAGATTTTCCCCTGAATGTAGTGAATTTATAGAGGTGTGCAGACACAGAGATTTGGCCTCTTAGGAATAGCTGCAGAGAAGCTTGTGTAGTGGGTTGTACAAGGTCATATGGACCCTTCTTACCCTGAGATTCTCTGACTGTAAGGAAAAGGATTTCTTGTAATAGATCTTACAAGATTTGCACAGGATGTTCTGGAAACACAGAAGAGAAACCAGTAATACAGGTTTGGGATTCACGGAATGCATTGTAGAAGGGATAATATTTAACCAAATTTTAAGAGAAGGCTAGAACTCTGAAAATCAAAGGAAGAGAGAGAAGTGCAGATGCATTTCAGACCTATGGATGTCATGGTTGAAAGCAAGGAGGCATGAAATAGCACGGTGTACACAGGCTGTGTGTTATGGGGCGAAGCCGAGAGTAAATCTGAGAGTAAGATGGAGCTGGACAAATAGGAAGGGGACTGCCATATAGTATTTACTTGCAATGAAAAAGAATTGGATATTTGTTCTAAAAGTCATGAACAGTCACTGAATAGTTCTAAGGAAAAGGAAATCACATTTACATGTAAAAAACATCAGCATTCTCACCTGGATTAAAATTTTAAGGGGCTGTAGCCACCATGCTAATAATTTTTGTTGAAACATCTAACCTGCTAAGGTCAACCCCTTAAGGGTCTCACTGGCCACTAGAACTAGACTCTGTCTTCCGTGTTTAGGACTGCAATTTGTGAACCTCATATACTGTATAAATCTCTTGGTAGATCTAGATCCAACATACAGTTAGACTTAAATTCATGTTACTTTAAGGTTTTACAATTGAAAAGAACTTCAAGATAATTTCGATGTCAACATATGTAGTGACCTGGGGCAAACTATTTTACCATCCCCTGCCCTCATAAAATACAGATCTATGTCTGTGTTTCTCTCCCTCCCTCTCTGAAGTGCCTTCAGAGACCATGCAATCTCCTATTATAAGCTAAAAGAAATGTGGTCCCTATGGATGCAAAATGGAAGTGACTTGCCCATAGTTGCACACTGAATAAATGGAAGAGCTGAAACCAGAATCCGGAATCAAGGAGTCAAGTCACTCCTACACATGAATTGTAACCTTCCCAATTCCCATCAGTAACTAGCTAGGGTGAACTTGGAGGGTCCCTTCCAGAGCTAAGACTGAGATACATGGACCATTCCGCTGAAAAGTTCATCTCCCCTCTCCACACACTACCTCTCTCAAGAGAGGCAAATTAGAATATGGAAGTGTAGACAAAAACCACTGGAGCCTGTAGGACTGAGAAAGCATAAAAGAATGTAATTGATAACGTAATGCTCAGTAGTAACAATAGGAATATATGCCAAGGATGATGAGGAAGTTCCTTTCCTGGACTTTTTAAGACTTTCCCTCTACCTTTGTTCACAATCTTCCCTTGTCAATTTTTTCAAAAAGGACGTTGTCACTTTCTCACTAGCATGTGTGTGTGTGAGGCACTCAATACTGGCAAGGAGGAGGTAGGTGATAACCAGGGCTTTGGTTTTAGCTTCTGGTACCCCTTTCACTAGAAGAACAGGATGGAGACTATCAGCTGTGTAACTACCAGGGTGGCATTGCTAATCCTCTCCTAGAAAGAGAAATAAAAAGGGACTTTTTACCTTATATTTTCTTTTGAATTGATTTTGTTCACTTTAAGTCTATCCTTTTCTTTCTTGAAGAACCTCTGCAGTCTTTTAAGTGATGCTTTTCCATCTGAACTAAGAGGAATCAGAGAATATAAATAACACATAAACATATAACATAAACATATTTACAAACATAAATACTGTTTGAGAGAGTACTGGGGATGGGAAGCTGCTGTAGTAAAAAAGATCAGAGATTTCAGTCTCATTACTATTAAAACACACCCACTTAAGGAAGAGCAGGAAATACCTTGTCAACCCCTATGTTCTTCTTTTAGATTCTGATAGGAATTAGCACATACCAGCTATGAAGGAAATTATTATATTTCAATACAAACTTTCACCTACTCCAAATGGTCTTTGTTTTACAGAGTTTATGGAGCAAAGTCTTCCTTTTAGAGACCATGACTCAAAGACTGATACATTAGTGAAATTCCTGGCTCCTGAGATTCATATCACTGATCTTTAACTTATGGGATAATAATATAACAGTGATGCTACACTGACTGCCTACTTGATGATTAAAATTTTTCCAAATATACCCTGATTTTCGGGGGTGGGGGAAAGGTTAGGGAAAGTGGATGATACACCCACATCATCCCACCCAGCATAAATGCCCTATTTTCCTTTCAACCTTCAAACTTCTTGCTTTTGACTGCTGCTATTTTCCTTGCCACAATGTGCCCCTAATAACTGAATTTGATTAATAATCCCCATTTGAGCAAATATTGATAACACTGAATTATTACATATTAAATTAAGCCCCAATTCCAGAGATAGCCTCATTAGCTTGAAAAGACACAAGTAAATCATAACCATTGATTTCTTCCTGGAAAAAAAACTGAAACATTTTATTGCTATTTATTTCTTCTTTCTCACTTACTCCCTAATGCAATATCAAAGTCTTCTACTTGGGGAGATGGACATTTTCTCAAAAGAAAAAGCAACATGCTTAAAAATTACAAGATATGATTATATACAATTACAAATAACCTACTGATAACAGTATTTTATTACAACAGCTTATCTCCACTCTCTATGAAAATCTTCCCTAAAGATGGGGTGGGTAGTGATGGAGGTCATTTCTTAAACTTTGGTTTTCCCAGACTAGCAGGAAATACCCTTAGGTATGAAGTCAAGAAAAAGAGAAACTTGCTCTATCTTTGGGTCGTTGCTCTTTGTTTTGTAGACATCTTCATACATTTATTCACTATTTTCTTTTGAAATTAAAAAAGTATATAATGTCAGTGATACAGATTCATATTTGACACAAAATTATGGATACCTACCAGGTGCTAGGTACTCTGATCTTCTGTTTTTGAAATAGTTTTTATGGCAACATATGCACATGTTTTTACAAGCAGGTGGTAAAATTAAGTAAACTCTATAAAAGTATGTACAAACAAAAATTAATATTTGCTTCTACCCTGTTTCCATGTTTGTTCTCATTTAGTGAGAGAAAGTTAATTTATTAACAGATTCCTTCCTTGACTCTCCCCCTTTGCATATTTTACATTTAACAATCAGTCTACTAAACACCAGACATTGTGCCGAATGCTGGAGAACTAATGGAGACAACCAGACACATCTTGAACAATCCTCCTCTATAGCATGGCTTTCACCTCACCCAATATATAGGCTTAAAATACACAGATATATTTTGAATCTACCCTGGAAATGGAGGATTTTCAAGTTCAGAACTTAATTCACATTGAGTTTAGGAGAGTCACTTCTCTATGCCTCAATTTCCTTTTCTAAAAATGAGGGTACTGTGTTTAATGATCTCTAGACTGCTTCTCCATCTCTGACATTCTAAGAAGGACAAAACAAAAACCAGTAGCATTTGATTATCCCTCCTCCATTACCTTTTCATTCATGTAAAAGATAATTTTTTAAAATATCTTAACATGTGCCTGGCATTATAATGTGGGTAAGGAAAAACGGTAAGTGTAAAGAAGAAAATCATCTAAGAGGGAAGACAGCTAATAAAGAATCACATAAATATAGAATTATTAATAACTGTGACAAGTGCTGTTAAAGAAAGGGTGATGGTAATACTATAAAACTACATACGTAGGAGAATATTCCCTAGGGAATAATGACTGAGCTGAGGTCAGAAGAGATATTAAGAGTCACTTAAGCAAAGGGGCACAGAAGAGGAAAGAACATTCCAGGAAGAGGGAGTAGCATATGCAAGCACTCTGCAGTGGGAGCTTAGCAAGTCAGAGAAGTTAAAAGGTCACCATGACTGCATCTCAAAGATGAAGACTGAGCATGTGTGAGAAGAGGCTGGAGGGGTAGATAGGGACACTCAAGTCCTCTATACCATGTTAACGTCAATTGTAAAGGTATTGGGAATATACGACAAAGCTACAGTAATCAAAACAGTATGGTACTGGCACAAAAACAGACACAGAGAGCAATGGAACAGAATAGAAAGCTGAAAAGCAAACCCACACACTTATGGTCCATTAATTGATGATGAGGAAGGCAAGAATATACAATGGAGAAAAGACAGTCTTTTCAATAAGTGGTGCTGGGAAAACCAGAAGAAAACATAGGCTCTTTGACATAAGTCTTAGCAATGTATTTTTGCTATTTGGATTTGTATATTTTGCTATTTGTATTTTTGCTATTTATTTTTGTATTTAGAGCCAGATCTGTCTCCTCAGGCAAGGGAAGCAAAAGCAAAAACAAATGGGAGCTATTCAAACTCAAAAGCTTTTGCATGGCAAAGAAAAACATTAACAAGGCAAAAAGACCACCTACTAAATGGGAGACGATATTTGCAAATAATATGTCTGATAAGGGATTAACATCCAAAATATATAACAAGCACTTATAACTCAATATGGGGAAAAAAAAACAAGCAACTCAATTAAAAACAGACAGAAGGCCTAAATAGACATCTTTTCAAAAGAGACAAACAGATAGCCAATAGGCACAAGGAAAGATGCTCAGTATCAATGATCGTCAAGGAAATGCAAATCAAAAGCACAGTGGACTATCACCTCACAGCAGCCAGAACGGCTGTTGTTAAACAGATGCAAAAGACGTTAGTGAGGATGCAGAAGAAAGGGAATGCTCACACTGTTGGTGGGAATGTAAACTGCTACCACTACTATGGAAGACAGGATGGAGTCTCCTCAAAAAATTAAAATTAAAACTTATATAATCCAGCAATTCCACTCTTGGGTATATCTGAAGAACATGAAGACACTTAATTCAAAAAAATATACAGACCCTAATGTTCATAGCAACATTATTATTTACAATGGCCAAGATATGGAAGCAACCTCAGTATCCATGAACAGATGCATGGATAAAGAGGATGTAGTGTACACACATACACATAAGAATACTAAACCATAAAAAAAAAATGAAATTTTTGCCATTTTCAGCAACATGGATTAACTTGGAGAATATTATGCTTAAACATAATACTTAAACATAAAACATAAACAGAAAGACAAATACTGTATGTTTTCACTTACAAGTGGAATCTCTGAAATAAAAAGTAAGTAAAAGAATGAAACAGACTTGCAGATACAGAGAACCAATGGTTATCAACCTGCCTGTAAGTGTTTGAGGCTCTCCTGTAGAGGTGTGAGTCAGCAATGGCCTGCCACAGGGACAGGGCACTGGCAGCAGCAGTCCTGGGAGGCACAATGTGTAGCATAAATTCTCTTGGAGGAGGTCACCATTAGCCCTACCATAAAGATGCTGGATGGGTGACCCACAAACTGGAGAACAATTATAACAAAGAAGTTCTCTTACTGTTGAAGGTTCTAGGCTCCACATCATACTCCCCTACCTGGGGATCTGGAAGAGGGACTGGAAATCCCCAGGGAATCTGAAGGTCAGCAGGATTTGATTATAGAACTTCCACAGGATTGGGGGAAACAGAGACTCTTGGAGGGCACAAACAAAACCTTGTGTGCACTAGGACCCAAGGGAAAGGAGCAGTGCCCCATAAGAGACTGAGCCCGACCTGCCTGTGAGTGTTTGGGGGTCTCCTACAGAGGCGTGACCTGCGATGGGGTCAGGGGCAGCAGCAGTACTGGGAGGTGTGGCGTGTTGGCATAAGTCCTCTTGGAGGAGGTCGCCATTATCCCTACCGTAGAACCTCTAGCTCTAACACAGAGATTGCAGACTCCCAGGACTGGGTCACCTCAGGTCAGACAACTAACAGGGAAGGAGCACAGCCCCACCCATCAGCAGAAAACTGGATTAAAGATTTACTCTGCCCACCTGAGCAAGACCCAGTTTCCCAACAGCCTGTCCCTCCCATCAGGAAGCTTGCACAAGCCTCTTATCCGTCAGAGGGCAGACAGAAGAAGAACTATAATCCCATGGCCTCCAGAACAAAAACTGCAATCACAGAAAACTAACCAAAACAATCACATGGATCACAGACTTGTATAACTCAGTCAAACTATGAGACATGCCATTCAGGGCCACCCAAGACAGGTCATGGTGGAGAGTTCTGACAAAATGTGGTCAACTGGAGAAGGGAGTGGCAAACCAGTATTCTTGCCTTGAGAACCCCCATGAACAGTATGAAAAGGCAAAAAGATATGACAGCAGAAGATGAATTCCCCAGGTTGGTAGGTGTCCAATATGCTACTGGGCAATAGTGGAGAAATAGCTCCAGAAAGAATGAAGAGACTGAGCCAAAGTGGAAATGATGCCCAGTTGTGAATGTGTCTAGTGGTGAAAGTAAAGTCCAGTGCTGTGAAGAACAATTTGCATAGGAACCTGGAACGTTAGGTCCGTGAATCAAGGTAAATTGGATGTGGTCAGATAGGATATGGCAAGAGTAAACATTTATGTTTTAGGAATTAGTGAACTAAAGTGGATGGGAATGGGTGAATTTAATTCAGATGACCATTATATCTACTACTGTGGGCAAGAATTCTTGAGAAGAAATGGAGTACCCCTCATAGTCAACAAAAAGAGTTCAAAATGCATTACTTGCACACAATATCAAAAATGACAGAATGATCTCAGTTCGTTTCCAAGGCAAACCATTCAACATCACAGTAATCCAAGTCTATGCCCCAACCACTGATGCTGAAAAGCTGAAGTTCAGTGGTTCTATGAAGACCTACAAGATCTTCTAGAATTAATACCCAAAAAAAGATGTTCTTTTCATCATAGAGGATTGGAATGCAAAAGTAGAAAGTCAAGAGATACCTGGAGTAACACTCAACTTTGATCTTGGAGTACAAACTGAAGCAGGGCAAAGGCTAACAGAGTTTTGTCAAGAGAACACACTGGTCATAGCAAACACCTTCTTCCAACAACACAAGTGATGACTCTACACATGGACATCACCAGATGGTGAATACCGAAATCAGACTCATTATATTCTTTGCAGCCAAAGATGGAGACGTTCTATACAGTCAGCAAAAACAAGACCTGGAGCTGAATGTGGCTTAGATCATGAACTCCTTATTGCAAAATTCAGGCTTAAATTGAAGAAAGTAGGGAAAACCACTAGACCATTCAGGTATGATCTAAATCAAAACCCTTATGATTATACAGTGAAAGTGACAAATAGATTCAATGGATTAGATCTGAGAGAGAGAGTACCTGAAGAAATATGGATGAGGTTCATAATTTTGTATAGGAAGTGGTGACCAAAACCATCCCAAGGGAAAAGAACTGAAACAAGGCAAAATGGTTGCCTGAGGAGGCCTTACAAATAGCTGAGAAAAGAAGAGAAGTGGAAGGCAAAGAAGAAAGGGAAGGATATAGCCAACTGAATTCAGAGTTCCAAAGAACAGCAAGGAGAGATAAGAAAGCCTTCTTAAGTGAATAATGCAAGATAGGAAAATAATAGAATGGGAAAGACTAGAAATCTCTTCAGGAAAATTATATACCAAGGGAACATTTCATGCAAAGATGGGCACAATAAAGGACAGAAATTTCAAGGACCTAATAGAAGCAGAAGAGATTAAGAAGAGGTGCAAGAATACACAGAAGAACTGTACAAAAAAAGTTCTTAATGACCTGGATAACCATGACGATGTGGTCATTCACCTAGAGCCAAACATCCAGGAGTGTGAAGTCAAGTGGACCTTAGGAAGCATTACTATGAACAAAGCTAGCAGACATGATAGAATTCCAGTTGAGGGATTTCAAATCCTGAAAGATGAGCCGTGAAAGTGCTGCACTCAATATGCCAGCAAATTTGGAACTCAGAAGTGGCTACAAGGCCGGAAAATGTCAGTTTTCATTCCAATTCCAAAGAAGGGCAATGCCAAAGAATGTTCAAACTGCCACACAATTGTGCTTATTTCACATGCTAGCAAAGTCATGCTCAATATCTTTCTAGCTAGATTTAAACAGTATGTGAATTGAGAACTTCCAGATGTTCAAACTGGATTTAGAAAAGGCAGGGGAACCAGAGTTCAAATTGCCAACATTGTTGGATTATAGAAAAAGCAAGAGAACTTCAGAAAAATATCTACTTTTGCTTCATTGACTATGTTAAAGCCTTTGATTGTGTGGATCACAACAAACTGTGGGAAAATCTTAAAGAGAAGGGAATACCAGACCACCTTACATGCTTCCTGAGAAACTTGCATGCAGGTCAAGAAGCAACAGTTAGAACTGGACATGGAACAATGGACTGGTTCAAAAATGGGACAGGAGTACATCAAGGCTGTATATTGTCACCCAGCTTATTTAACTTCTGTGCTGAGTATATCATGTGAAATGCTGGGCTGGATTCATCAAGATTGCTTGGAGAAATATCAACAACCTCAGGTATGCAGATGATACTACTCTAAAGGCAGAAAGTGAAGAGAAACTAAAGAGCCTCTTGGTGAAGGTTGAAAGAGGAGAGTGAAAAAGGTGACTTAAACTCAACATTCAAAAAACTAAAATTATGGACTCCAGTACCATCACTTCATGGCAAACAGATGGGGAAAAGTGGAAACAGTGGCGGATTTTCTTTTCTTGGGCTGCAAAATCATTAAGGATGGTGACTGCAGCCACAAAATTATTAAAAGACACTTGCTCCTTAGAAGAAAAGCTATGACAAACCTAGACAGTATATTCGGAGAAGGCAATGGCAAGCCACTCCAGTGCTCTTGCCTGGAGAATCCCATGGATGGAGGAGCCTGGTAGGCTGCAGTCCATGGAGTCGCTACAAGTTGGATGCGGCTGAGCAACTTCACTTTCACTTTTCACTTTCACACAGTGGAGAAGGCAGTGGCAACCCACTCCAGTGTTCTTGCCTGGAGAATCCCGGGGACGGCGGAGCCTGGTGGGCTCCCGTCTGTGAGGTCGCACAGAGTTGGACACGACTGAAGCGACTTAGCAGCAGTAGCAGCAGCAGACAGCATATTAAAAAGCAGAGACCTCACTTTGCTGACAAATAGTCAAAGCTATGATTTTTCAGTAGTTATGTATGGATGTGAGAGAAGTGAAGTTGCTCAGTCGTGTCTGACTCTTTGCGACCCCATGGACACCAGGCTCCTCCGTCCATGGGATCGTCTAGGCAAGAGTACTGGAGTGGGTTGCCATTTCCTTCTCCAGGGAATTTTCCCGACCCAGGGATCAAACCCAGGTCTCCTGCATTGTACACTTTACCATCTGTTTGTACCATGTACAAACAGACACTTTACCATCAGAGTCACCAGGGATGTGACAACTGGACCATAAGGAAGGCTGAATGTTGAAGAATTGATGGTTTCAAATTGTGGTATTGGAGAAGACTCTTGAGAGTCCCTTGGACAGCAAGGAGATCAAACCAGTCAATCCTGAAGGAAATCAACCTTGAATATTCATTGGAAGGACATGCTGAAGCTCCAATACTTTGGCCACCTGATGTGAAGAGTAGACTCATTGGGAAAGACCCTGATGCTGGGAAAGACTGAGGGCAGGAGGAGAAGGGGGTGACAGAGGATGAGATGGTTAGATGGCGTCACTGACTCAATGGACATGAGTTGGGGCAAACTCTGGGATATAGTGAAGGACAGGGAAGCCTGATGCGCTGCGGTCCATGGTGTTGCAAAGAGTCAGACACAACATAATGACTGAACAGCAATAACAGTGGTTACCAGAGGGAAGACGAGGGGAGGAAGGGGCAGGACTGAAAGAGCATTAAGGTATACAAACTGCTACCTATGAAATAAATAAGATACAGGATATAAGGATATAATGTATAGCACAGGGACTATGACCAGTATTTTATAATAACTTTAAGTGGAGTATAATCTATAAAAATATTGAATCTTCTGTGTTGTACACTTGAAACTAATGTTGTGAGTCAACTATACTTCAATTAAAAACATATTGAGAATCCATAGAAGTGTTTTAAGTAAAACACATTCTATCATCAGTCTTGGATTGTGAGGAGATCAGGAAGTTTCATACCAAAGTTGCTTCCTTGTCACAAAAGACCCACTACCAGCACCTTCATGATTCTAAATGCACCTATTCATGCGTACCTTGAACCACTTCTGTTAGTTTATCATCACTTCACCCAAATGGCATTAATACAAGTATATAAATATAAGATACCTCATTACTAATGTGCCACAGAAATTCAGCAATTCCTACTGACAGTTTCAAACATCTTCTTATACTTACCATTATATGAGATAAATAAGTTAGAGAAATCTGACTTTGTTATGGGGAGAAAAGATACAAAGACCACTGACCTATTGTGTTGTACTTTTTTTTTTGGCCATGCCAGCATTTGTGATCTTAGTTCCCTGACCAAGAATCAAACCCACACCCCTTGCATTGAAAGCATGGAGTCTTATCCACTTGACCACCAGAGAAGCACATGTATTTTACAGTCTCAGCACGTTCATCTCACTGCAGGGCTGAAATGCTTACCTCTTACTCCCAGAGCACTCAACATCGTCATAGTTCTCTGAAATGGAATTTGGCTTAATGGCTCCTTGGCCTTGGGTTTCTTTAGTCATCTCCAAGGCCTTCGCATAACCACCTGCAAGGAAAACAGAGAACCCCCTGAGAATATTTCATCAACCACTCTCCTAAATGCATTCACGTACATCAAGAATAGAAAAAGGCAGATTAAATATGCTAACACTGGATTATAACTTTGGTTTGGATGATCCTGTGGCAAACCAGCTTTCGTACTGAGCCTCAGTTACGTTTCTCTCAAGCCAGGTTAATGATGGTAACCCCTACTTTTAGATGACTGTGGCAAAGATTAATACATCTTTATGAAAGGTGCTAATTACCCAGTAAGCCAATGACCCCTCCTTCTTCTTGGAGGGTTCTTCCTCTAATCCCCAACCACAAATGTTGAAGTCTGCCAAGGTACAGCCCCTGGGGTTTCTCTTCCTACATTTAGATGCCTTTATCCAGTTTTTTTCGAGAAAGCAATGGCACCCCACTCCAGTACTCTTGCCTGGAAAATCCCATGGACAGAGGAGCCTGGTGGGCTGCAGTCCATGGGGTCACTAAGAGTCAGACATGACTGAGCGACTTCACTTTCACTTTTCACTTTCATGCATTGGAGAAGGAAATGGCAACCCACTCCAGTGTTCTTGCCTGGAGAATCCCAGGGATGGGGGAATCTGGTGGGCTGCCGTCTATGGGGTCGCACAGAGTTGGACACGACTGAAGCGACTTAGCAGCAGCAGCAGCATCCAGTTTTGTAGCATTTTTTTCCCTTAAAGTAGAATTTCTTAGGTTGATTGAGTACACACCAACATTTATTATTCATTAATGATAGCATCAGTGAGATAGTATGCCAGGTTGAAGAATGTCTAGGGATTGTTTGCACAAGTAGCTAGCCTGTTAACTGCAGAATTTGGTTTATTTCACAGGGCTGTAAACTTGTCATAGCCATAAAACTTCCACCTTTTTATCAGTTGGCATAGGTTAATATTTAGAGCACTGGTGATTCAGAACCATTTTCAGATATGAACTATTAATCAGAAATAAGTAGTAATATATCTGATAAGTAGCAACAGGCACATTGACTTTTGTCTATTAATTAAAAGCACCAGACAACATGATTTTATCTTCTGATAAGAAGTCAATTAGCACATCAGCCCCAAACCATCTCAATGAATGTCAGCTCCCAGAGGCACAAAGGCCCTGCTTTTCCTTACAGAGTTATCAGTAAGTTTCTTTAGCACAAATATTTTTTAAAAATTAAGAATACCATTTATGTTTTTAACTTTTTTATTTTATAAGCAAAGATGCTCTTATTTCAGGGATTTTTTTTTTCTTTCTTAATCTTTCCTTTTGGCTGAAGCAAAATTTTATGGCTTCATTTTAAAAACATAAAGAAGAAAGTGAAGTCGCTCAGTTGCGTCCAACTCTTTGCAACCCCATGGACTATACCTACCAGGCTCCTCGGTCCATGGCATTCTCCAGGCAAGAGTACTGGAGTGGGTTGCCATTTCCCTCTCCCAGGGATCTTCCCGACCCAGGGATCGAACCCGGGTCTCCCGCATTGCAAGCAGACGCTTTACCATCTGAGACACCAGGGAAGCCTTAAAAAGACATAGACAACTTAAAAACATACACAACTCCCAAATTTACATCTCTAACCTAGACATCTCTCTCAAGAGTTCTAGATACTTCGTCAGCCTTCACACTGCTTCCATTTGGTTGTCTCAACATAATACATGCCAAACCAAACTTTACTTTCTGCAGATGTGCTCTTCCTGAAGTTGGCCTCATCTCAATGATGAGTGGCAACCCACCTTTCTAGTTGCTCAGGTCCAAAACCTTGAAGACCTTCTTGATTCTTGTATTATACCCCACCTCCAATCACAGCCATCTGTCAGCCTGACTCTCACATTTATATCCTGAATCCAAAATTACAAATCTCAACTCAACCATGGTACCCTCCTCCAAGCTACCATTGTCTTTCACTTAAATTATTGCAACAAACTCGTAACAGGTCCCAGGTTCTTCCTCTACGTTCTTCTTTCAAGACAGCAGCCAAGATGATTCTTTAAAATACAAGTCAGATCATTTCTGTTCTTGTGCTCAAAACCTTTCACTGTTTTTTTTTTTTTTTAATATTACTTAGAATAAATGCCAATGTTCTTCGATGGTCTACAAAAACAAAAACCCCTGGTCCTTTGTTATATCTCTGACCTCGTCTCCTACCAGTCTCCTTCATCACTGCTCCAGCCACACCAGCCTCCTTGCTATTCTACCAGCACATCTAACAGGCTCTTGCCCAGGACAGCTGCATTCCTTTCCCACTCTCCCTAGAACATACTGGATAGATATGGCTCTGTTCTTCATCTGCTTTCTGTCTTTGAGGTCATCTGTCAGCCCTTTAAAACTACAACGTCCACTTCCTCTACCTACTTCCTTAACTCTTTTTTGCTTTATTATTTTTTCTATATTTATTAAAATTCCACATAGTGAATATTTTACTGTTTATATATTTATCATCTGTCTCCTCTGATCAGAATGCAACCTCCATAATTTTTGTCTGGTTTGTTTACTGCTATACCCCCAACACCTAGAACAATTCTGGGGACATAAAAGGCCCTGAAATATTTTTAATATTGAATGATTTGAATGCATATGTCCTCTAATTTTGGAGACAGAAATGGCAACCCACTCCAGTGTTCTTGCCTGGAGAATCCCAGGGACGGGGGAGCCTGATGGGCTGCCGTCATGGGGTTGCACAGAGTTGGACATGACTGAAGCGACTTAGCAGCAGCAGCAGCAGTCCTCTAATTAGAGAGTTTTATGCTTATAGTATTTACTGATATTTTGAAATAAATATTTAGTGTCTTATTACATACATTTTATTTGTTCTGTTTTCCCTCATTTTCCTTGTGTTTGACTGACTGAGTTTCTTCTCTTTTTCTTCATTCTGTTTTTTTGTTTGTTTGGAAAGTACACACTCTATGTCTGTCTTTTGACAATTACATTAGTAAAATTACAGTATGAAAGACAGGAAAGGGCACAAATCATGAGTACAGCTCAATAAATTTTCCCAAAGTGAATATGAGGATCGGATGGTAACATATTTTTTTTCCTTTACCCAGCACCAGGAGCAAATGAGCAAATATCCTTCTGCTCCCTGGTGTTTGTCTTTAATGTTCTTCTTCTTTTTTTTTAATGGAAGGAAGGAGTTCTTTTTATTTTGTTCATTTTTTTTCGAAAGAGACCTATTCATATAGAAGGAATTAGAAAAACAACTGTATATTTTTTTTCCCTCGAAACTTTCCTCTCTGTGTTCGTGCCCACTTTCCTTGACTAAGCATTTTGTGCTCCTCATCACAAGTATTGCAGAGAACTCTTCAGGGGGGTTTAGCACAAGTTTATTACAGACTCCCTTTGTGCTTTAGCGGTATGTACAGATTACTCAGAAGAATTTTCTTCAGACTGTTGCAACATAGTGTGATCCCGAAATCTGCAGTGACTCTTCAAGGACAATACGTAATTGCTTGAAAATGCCTTCAGCCCTGTGTTCAGGCCTCTCCTTTAACTCTTATTTACTTCAGCTTGTTTCCCTCCCCTTCTGCCCTTCCATTTTTTTCTATAGTCCAAATGAGTCTATCCGTTTTTCATCTAAAGATGTGGCTTTTGATTTAGTACTGCCTCTGTGCTTTCTCATGTGTCATTTATCTCATTAGAAATGTATTTATTTGTCCTATTTCTTAATTTTTAAAAAAATTTTTATGGTTTAAGAGCACTTGAGGTCTACTCTTGTAAATTTCTAAGTACACAATATAGTATTGTTAACAACAGGCATAGTGCTATCCATTCTGTGTGGACATAATTCTTTGAGGTCCCAACTTTATACAGGAGTCTCCTATTGTATGGGCTTCCCTCGTGGCTCAGTGTTAAAGAATGCACCTGCCAAGGCAGGAGACACAGGTTTGATCCCTGGGTCAGGAAGATCCCCTGAAGGAGGAAAAGGCAACCCACTCCAGTATTCTTGCCTGGAGAATCCCACGGACAGAGGAGCCCGCCGAGCTGCACTCCATGGGGTCACGGAAGAGTCGGATATGACTGGGTATGCACACATGCACGCTCGGATTATACACTCGCTTTGGGCAGGCCCTGGGATATAGCTCCTGTCCTCTGCACACCATGCATTCAAAACAGGAGAACAAAGGATTCAGAGCTCAGTGAAAGGCCTCAGGGCGAGAGCAGCTTTGGTGCTCACTCATTTCTCAGGGTTCCTGGTTCCTGCAGGCATGTGGATACTTCCTTTTAAGTCAATTCTGTGATGCTTTAATGAATTGTCCCCCCCACCCCCAATTTTCTTCTTCACTTTAGTTGTTTTAGTCAGAAGAATCATTAAGATTGTCAAATCTAACGTACTCTCTCACTGAAGTCTGATTTATTATTTCATTCTTTCCTTTAACAAAGTTTTGTTGGTTGCAGGTTGCAGATACAGAGAAAAATGTCAAACGGTCTCTGACCCCAAGGTGTTCACAGTGAACCATGGGAAACAAACATGTACACCATGAGTTATAAAGTAAAGCATGCTGTAATTGTTTTAGAAAAGTAAGTGAGCAAAGAGAACTGACAGTTATTTAGCAATGAACCAGATACTTTATATGCACTGACAAAGAGCCCTGGGAAATAATAAATAGTACTGTCCCCATGTGTACATAAAAGTAAGTGAACTTCCCAGGGTTGTAGGATTAATACATAGTGGTTTGGTGTCCCAGAAACGTTTGAATCTAAAAAGAACCAAATACATCACTTTTCTGACAAAGGCTGTTTCCGGTAGCATGTACAGATGCATCCAACAGTGAGAGTTGGATCTCATAAAGAAGGCTGAATGCGGAAGAATTGATGCTTTTGAATTATGTTGGAGAAGACTCTTGAGAGTCCCCTGGAAAGCAAGAAGATCAAACAAGTCCATCCTAAAGGAAATCAACCCTAAATATTCATTGGAAGGACTGATGCTGAAGCTCCAATACTTTGGCCACCTTGCAAAGAAACGATTCACAGGAAAAGACCCTGATGCTGGAAAAGATTGAGGGCAGGAGGAGAAGGGGATGACAGAGGATGAGATGGTCAGATGGCATCACTGACTCAATGGATGTGAGTTTGAGCAAACACTGGGAGATAGTGAAGGACAGGGAAGGCTGGCATGCTGCAGTCCAGGGGGTCGCAAAGAGTCAGACATGATTTAGTGACTGAAGAATGAAAACCTAATATGGAAAACTGGTCATTCCATTGCTGTTTTGGTGTCCTAGAAACAGAGAGGAGTGAGCAACTATGGTCCCTGGAGAGTGGGAAAGTGGAGTATAGGTCCTCAGAAGAACTGACTTCGGAGATAGATCCTGAAAGATAGCTAAGACATCAGCAGATAGAGGGTGGGCAGAAAGGCATTTCAGACACAGGAAAGAGTTCAGGCAAAGTGATGGGGCACTTAAGCACATGACACAGTCAGTTAACTTAGAATAAACAGTGTGTAGGGAAGGAAGTGCATGGCAGGGATGCAGTCAACTAGCCTAGAGGCAGATTTTATAAGGCCTGAGTCAATCTTATGATTGTAATATATTCTTATAGCTTTGATTGTAACACGTTATGGCATGTCAGTGGTTTGCCGTGAGTAGACATCTGTTTTGTCTATCCAGTGTCTACTTTTTTCCCTATGATAACAGCTCTTAACTTGGGAAATCCTTCAATCTGAAATGATACTGTTTTGGTAAACTAATTCTGCCTCCAGCTACGGATATGAATTTATGACATAGGCCTGGGTCAGTCAGAGGATCCTATCCCACATTCATGATGCTTGGATCGAGATTGGCATGTGACACAATCAAGCCAGTAAGACTCAAATCTGGACCTTTTCTTAAAGCTGTTGAGAGGATAAACATTTCCAGCTTTCTGTTGGGGTTCCTAAGAGGATAGATAGCGTGTAAATCTGTCACTGCCAGGTGCCACCTTGTCTCCACAGGCATAGAGTTTGCTTGAAGATGGAGCCAAGAGGGAGGGGAACAAAGCCAGGAGCAAAAAAAAGTAACGCTAAGTCCCTGGGATACTGTTTGTGTCCCTGAGTCCAGCCATGTCCAGACCTTCTCTAGGTGAGCCTCCTTCTCCTCTTTTGCTTAACACAATATGATTTTATTACAGTTACTTGCAATCAAGAGTTTTGACTCACATGAAGATAAAAATTCAACCTGAATAAAGTCAAATAATCGTATCATACTATGTCATCAATGTGTCAATGTCTTGAGTCTACAAAAAACGACAGGTTCTGGAGATATAAGAAGAAATGAGTAAACATTGAATTGTGTAACTATTATGCAACATACTGTCAGATTTGGTCTGTGCCAAACTCCAGTGAAATCTATATTATGATCCCTTTTTATAAATGAAGAAATTGAGGAATATGAAGGATTATGTTACACAGCTAAAAGTATAAGAGCCTTGATTTGAACTTGGGCCTTCTACCTCTAAATCTAGTACAGCTGCCTCACTCAGGCAAGTGATTTGATGTATAATAGATGCTAGGTGAATATTTATAAAATCAATTAAAATCTTGGTCACACACAGCTTTAAAATAATTCAGTAATGGTAAAAAGAACCAGGAAAAAATGAAACTCACAGTAGTCAATGGGGTGCCTGGCCGGATGGAAGTCCTCAGGACAAGCCTCCACCTGGATGATGTCCATCGCAGCATCCTGCTTTCTGGGTGGCATGATTCTCCCACCTGTGTGGTCTTCTGCCATCTGGGTTTTCCCAGGTATCTCTTCATAGACATCCACCTAAACCCATGTAACAAGGACAGTCCTGCACAGTTTTGACTTAACTATTGGTTTTTCGCTTACTAATGCTATTCTGTATTCATTCATTCCTCCCAGCTAGCCATTGTTTGTTGTTTTATTTAACACAGTCTCATTTCTCTAAGTTTCACAAGGGCACATACAATGTCTTTTGTTCCCCTCTGAATAGCCATCAGATGTCTGGCTTGGAGGCAGGCCCACAGGATGCAATCAGGCTTATAATGGCAGGCTGACCATGGAATAGGCTCTTGATATATCTTATCTTATCTTGATGTTCATGACATCTCATTCAAAAAATACCATTATTTTTCTTGATAAAGAATTTAGAAAGGTTAAATAACTGGCCTCTGGTCTCACAGCTAGTCATCTGCCCAGGCAGGACTGGATCCCAGAGCCCTGTGCTCTTGGCTGCCAGGGATACACTGAAAAAGAGAGCATGCATGCTTTTGCTCTTTCATGGTCAGTATCTTCAATCATATCAGATTTCTCTGGTGGCTCAGTGGTCAAGAATCTACCTGCAGTGCAAAAGCTGCAGGAGATGTGGGTTCATTCCATGAGTCAGAAAGATTCCCTAGAGGAGGACATGGCAACCCACTATAGTATTCCTGCCTGGAGGATCGCATGGACAGAAGAGCCTGACAGTCCATAGGGTTGCACAGAGTCGGATTCAACTAACCGACTGAGCACGCACACACCCTTAATCATGCTCCTCTGCTGCCTTTCTCATCATGAAACGCTCCTGATGAACCCCTCCCTGATCTCTGGTCCCACCACCCATCTTAACACATCATGTCACTCCCCTGTCTCTGGTCCCTGTCTTTCATTATTAATGACTTCTCTGAATTATGCTTTTTTATATTCTGTAAACACCCAACCTATTCCAGTGAGGCCTCTGGGCCTACACCTCAGTTGAGGCCCATACCACCACCAAGACATCTGATTTACCCAAGCTCTGCACGGGGGACTGGAACAATTTGATGTGATGTGACAGACCACCTGATCTGCCTCTTGAGAAGTCTGTATGCAGGTCAGGAAGCAACAGTTAGAACTGGAACAACAGACTGGTTCCAAATAGGAAAAGGAGTACGTCAAGGCTGTATACTGTCACCCTGCTTATTTAACTTATATGCAGAGTACATCATGAGAAACACTGGACTGGAAGAAACACAAGCTGGAATCAAGATTGCTGGGAGAAATATCAATAACCTCAAATATGCAGATGACACCATCCTTATGGCAGAAAGTGAAGAGGAACTAAAAAGCCTCTTGATGAAAATGAAAGTGGAGAGTGAAAAAGTTGGCTTAAAGCTCAACATTCAGAAAACGAAGATCATGGCATCTGGTCCCATCACTTCATGGGAAATAGATGGGGAAACAGTGGAAACAGTGTCAGACTTTATTTTTCTGGGCTCCAAAATCACTGCAGATGGTGACTGCAGCCATGAAATTAAAAGACGCTTACTCCTTGGAAGGAAAGTCATGTCCAACCTAGATAGCATATTCAAAAGCAGAGACATTTCTTTGCCAACAAAGGTCCGTCTACTCAAGGCTATGGTTTTTCTTGTGGTCATGTATGGATGTGAGAGTTGGACTGTGAAGAAGGCTGAGCACCGAAGAATTGATGCTTTTGAACTGTGGTGTTGGAGAAGACTCTTGAGAGTCGCTTGGACTGCAAGGAGATCCAACTAGTCCATTCTGAGGGAGATCAGCCCTGGGATTTCTTTGGAGGGAATGATGCTAAAGCTGAAACTCCAGTACTTTGGCCACCTCATTGGAAAAGACTCTGATGCTGGGAGGGATTGTGGGTAAGAGGAGAAGGGGACGACAGAGTATGAGATGGCTGGATGGCATCACTGACTCGATGGACATGAGTCTGAGTGAACTCCAGGAGTTGGTGATGGACAGGGAGGCCTGGAGTGCTGCGATTCATGGGGTCACAAAGAGTCGGACATGACTGAGCGACTGATCTGTTCTGATCTGATCTGACAGGCCCATCTCAAACAGGCATCCCAGATGTTTTGAACCCTGGTAACAGCCCCGGTGGTATCTGTTATTTAAGCCTCTGACTGTTTTGAAGGAGATAGTGTCCATTGGATGTGGATATACACATATACAGTGTTTCCTATCAACAATCAGTGTTATCTGATTAGTTAATTAACAACAATATACTTCATTTTCATGGTAGCTTACAGTTTACAAAGCACCTTCATCTACATTATTTCATTATCAAAGATAAGACAGTTCGGATGGGAGTGGGGATGGTAATCAGATAGGGGTTATTTATACTCATTTTACACATGAGATGCCTAAGCTCAGAGATTAGGTCCCTTTTAAGCAGAGCCTCAGAGCACAGAACTTCAGGAGGCCCTCCCATCAGGTCCCACAAAAGCAGGGTGGGCACCTGAGTTGTCTCTTTGAATTTGCCCTCCGGGTGTCTTGCTGAACTCACACTAATCTCAGCCCAGTTTATGAGACCTACTTCACAGCTAATAAGAAATCAGAGGCTAGAGTTCAGTGTTCTTGTCCCATCAATTTCTTTTATAAGACACCCAACACCCATTCCATCTTCTGTCTTTCTGGAGAGTTGCATGGTTCAGCCTCTAAAAAGTCACTTCATGAACTGAACCTATTATATGGATGTCCTGGACTGTTTGATCTGGAACCCTAGAATTACAGATACCTTGAAAAGATGGTCTAAGTGTAGATCTTCTGTGTTTTGAAGTTTCAGTTGGTATGGTTCTTTTTCCTTCATTTGTTTATCTTCATCTTCGTTTTGGGGTCTGAAATGTGAAGCGATACCAGGGAAAAAGTGAAGATGAGAGAGTTTTGATGATAGTGTACCCCTCAATCCTAAATGAAATGAATGAGGGAAATGAATTTAAACAGAGCTGAACCCTCCTCTTCCCCTTCCCCCTTCTCCTTCCCTTTCTCCTTTAAAGATGAGAGGACCAGGATCAAGTCAACCATAGAAAATTTCCCTGCATTTCTGGCTGTTCCAGTCAATGCCAGAGTGAATTCCTGCTTAAAATCTAACTTCCTATTGGCTGATGGATAAAATATCAGCCCCACTGTGATTTGGCCCCCACCCTTCTTTCCAACTCCATCCTCTCTGCTTCTTGTCTCCATGTTTATGCTAATCTACACTCTAATTCCCCAAACTTTCCATCCTATCTTGAGCAACTCTTCCTTCATATTTGCTAGTTCCTTTTTCAGTCCTGCCTTCCACATCTTACACTGCAGAGAAACAGAGCACCCTTTCCAGTCTGTCTAAATCGGCTCCCCTCTGAGAAGTGTTGCCTGACTCTCTTTTATCCCTCTGTTTTATATTAAAATGTACAGTCTACAGATCTGCTGCTGGCTCTCCCATTTTTCCTTGACACTAACTAAAAATCAGGGCTCTATTAATTCACGTGTGTACCTCCAGCACTAACGCTTTGTAACCCGCAGTAGCAAAGTCTTCCAGCTAGTATTCCCTCATGAAAGGCATGACTACCACACACCTGTGTACTGACAATAGCTGCAGTGGAGGAGTGGAGGGGGGAGTCAAGGTGAAGAGTATAGTCAGCAAGCTGAGGCCCGGCGACAGAACACTGAGGAGCATCAGCGTCCAGATATGAACGTCTGTTTCTGGCAACATAGTGAAGCAGAGAGTTCTACAACCACTTTTACATGGAAGGCAGAGACAGAGAGCCCTCAAAGAAAAGCAGAAGTGGTCATGCAGGAAGGAGAAACACCAGGAGAGAGAAATATTCTGTGACAATGGGAAGAATTTTAAAGAGTCTCATTCATCCAATGACTGGTGACTCTTATCCACCATTAAGGCCACTAAGTCTAGAACAGGGGCTGTGGAGGGAGGGCTGGGATGAGCCCCTATTCTGCCTCTAAGATCCTAAGATGAACCTTTCTAAAAGTCAAATGTTTCCATCTGTAAATGAAAAGTCGTAATGCTAGTCTCCACAGTTGCCATGAAAGTGAAATGTGATAAAAATGTTGAAAGCCTAACACTGCTTACAGCATGTAATTGGCTCTCATAACTGTCAGTGTCCTTTTCTCCATCACAGCATCTGCTGAGTTAGAATTACCCAAGGCTTCTCTTCCCATTGCTGAAATTTTTCCTAAGGCATTTACCTGCCTTGCTGATGTACATGTCCTTTGTAATCCATCTTTCTATCCCCCAGGTTTCGTCCAGTAGTTTCTACATGGCTGGGATCTCCATGAATAACTGTCAAATTACATTTAATGTTGTGACTCGTAGGAATGCTAGGGGTATATTATTTCTGCTTTAAAACTCTTTCGTGGCTTCCATTGACTTATAGAATAAGGTTTAAAACTGTGCCGTCCAAGAGGTCACTGTTCACATGTGACTTTTGAACATCTGAAATGTGTACGGTCCAAACTCAAGCTGTTTGTGTAAAACACATCTGGATCTTTAAGACTTGGTGTGAAGAAAAGGATCTAAAATATTTCAGTAGAAACTTTAATACTAATTGAAATGATAATGTTTGGGATATATTAGGATCATTTCTTTTTTTCTTTTTTTTTTTTGCATTTTAGAAGATAGCTACTAGAGGCATTTTAAGTGACATATGTGATTTGCATTATATTTCCACCAGACAGGATTGGTCTGAATGATTAATTAGGGAATGCAGGTCCTCCTGAATCTTGCTCTGTATATGGCCTCATTCCTGCTGCTCCACACCACACTTTATGCGCAAGCATCATCCAGCTCTTCGTGGGCACCTGTAATGACCTCACTGTGCAATACTGCATCTTTGCCCCCCACCTTGTCCTCTGCCTGGAACATGCATCCTGCCATTTTCACCCGGCCAGTTCCTACATGTTTTCATGATTCAGCTCAGCTGTCACTCTTGCAGAAAGCATGCCTACCACCTCACTTCTGTGTTTTCATAACTTTTAACAGTGATTATCTGATATTGTAAATTCCTACTTCCATGGTCATTTTCCCCTCCAAGTGACCCCCTCACCACTACCACTCTGGTCTTCATTCTTAAGCTGAATTAAGTATAGGGAATACATTCTATTCATTTCTGTACCTGAGAATCTAGCAGTGTCTGAACAGAGAAAAAGCTCAATAAATGTTGAACTAAGTAGCTAATCATCTGACATGTGCTTACTCCGTGCCCAGCACTGTGTTAGGTGCCAAAGAGTAATCACAGGACTCATGAATTCAAGGTCAGGCAGGAGCTCAAGGATAGAGATGAAGAAGGGTTTTCCTCCATGATCCAGTTTGTGTGTTTTTAGCCTCAGCCAGGAAATGCTGAGGCTAACATGCTCCTCCAGAGCTCACAGGCCATGTTTATTTTAACGCATTATAAATAACTTCCATGGGTAGGTGGTGAGAGAGACAGGCAGACTCTGAAGGATCAGGCAAAAGCACTGCTATAGGCCAAGCCCAGGTCTGGATCAAGAATGAGAAAAATGGGCCCTGCCCACAAGGACCTCAGAGAAGGGGAGAGTGAGGATGAACTCGCATCTTAGCAAACAAAGGACGGACATGATGTGAGTGCAAAAGTGTGCGTGTCTTACAGCAGCACCACAGGGAAGGGACTAGAGGAGGAGAATGAGGAAGGCTTCTTACAGGAGGGGTCATTTGATGGTTAGTAGAAGTCTGCCAGATCATTAAGTTGGGCTGAATGAAGTAAATGAGCAAAGGCAAAGAGACCTGAAACAGCACGGTGCGTTTTGGAAACTGTCAATTCTTTGGGACCCATGTGATTGTCATATGCCTGTTTGACTGTATTTCTCTCACTGGGGAACCCCCAAGCGTAGTGGCTAGCTCTCTGTCACTGCCCCAGCCCCTGAAAGTGAAAGTTTCTCAATTGTGATGCCATGGACTATACAGTCCATGGAATTCTCCAGGCCAGAATACTGGAGTGGGTAGCTGTTCCCTTCTCCAGGGGGTCTTCCCAACCCAGGGATTGAACCCAGGTCTCCCACATTGCAGGTGGATTCTTTACCAGCTGAGCCACCAGGGAAGCCCAAGAATACTGGAGTGGGTAGCCTATCTCTTCTCCAGTGGATCTTCCTGACCCAGGAATTGAACTGGGATCTCCTGCATTGTAGGCGGGTTCTTTACCAGCTGAGTTACCAGGGAACACCCAGCCCTTGTGGTTAGCAAATGGCCAGCATGTTGGGGACCCAGCAAGCCTCTGCTGAGTGAGTACAGAATGAGCTAGAATGAGGTGAACCCAAAAGGCCAGGCAGGACCTTTGAGCACCTTCTCTGTACCAGACACCTTGCAGGGTACTAGGGGTGCCGAATCAGGTCAGGCCCTAGAGACAACTGGCCCATTAAGGAAAAACAGTTCTGTCATCAGAGGGTCAGTGGCTAATTAATGCTTTTCCTTTTGAAGATAAAACTCACGTAAGTTCTTGATGGTAAAAACTCTTCCAAGCCTGAAAGTAAAGAGAAAAATGGTCATTTTCATAAATCTACCCACGTCAAACCCCAACCAGGCCTCTGTTGTTTGGTTACAGATCATTAGAGACATGACCAAAGGGTGAGGCAAGTGAGGTCTCTGTACAGAGCAAAGTAGATGCTGACAACAGAATGCTTCATGAACTGTTGCCAGTGGAGCTGAAGATCAATCAAAAAAAACAAAAAACAGGCATTTCTAAAGTCATGGTGCATGCCAGAGGTAATGTATAATTTGACTTAGAAAATTAAGTTGTTCTCTGCATGCCCATCCAGGAATGCCTCTGTTGAATAAAGAACTTTTAAACCCCATGAGCAAATAGGAATTGTGATATTTGAGCAATGTTCCAGTGAGCAAAACTGGAACAGGCAAGTATGCCAGCCATATTGGGCATTCTTCCTTTCCTGATCACACACTACCTGATCAAAAATCAGCTCTTGTATGATCTAGACTTGGCACCATTAAACTTAGGCCCCAGTGACCACAACCTAGTCCCTCATTTAGTCGCTTGTCACATATCACTCACAATCTGGAATCTAGCCAAGCACCTGAAGAGAACAGAAAATAAGCATCCAGAACGCTGCCGCAGAGTCCCCGCCCAGGAGCTCACATCCCTTCCTTTGAGGAGAGCCTCGCGGTTTGCATTCCGGGACGACTGGCTCTCATTTTCCACACAATTCTAACAGACTGGATGCGAACACTTGTTAGGAATGGGAACAAGTTAGAATGGGAACTTGTTAGGATGGGAACAAGTTAGACTGACCTTGCTTTATATCTCTGCTACATTACTTACAGTTATTTAACTTCTCTGAGCCTTGAGTTCTCATCTGTAAAAAGCAGTGATGCCAGCTCACAGGGTGACTGTGAGGATTATATGATGCCATGTGAAAAAATGAAAGTGTTAGTCACTCAGTCGTGTCTGACTTCTTTGTGACCTCATGGACTGTAGCTCGCCAGGCCCCTCTGTCCATGGGATTCTCCAAACAAGAATACTGGAGTGGGTAGCCATTCCCTTCTCCAGGGGATCTTCCCCACCCAGGGATCAAACACGGGTCTCCCACATTGCAGGCATATTCTTTGCATCTGAGCCACCATATACACAGATACTTGCCCCCAGACAGGGACCTGGTGTGTACTGGACCACATGGAAACTCACTGCTGGACACAAAGAGGTTGACCGGAGAAGGAAATAACAATTGATAGAAATAATAAAACTACAGCATATAGACAATGGCAGTTTGGCGTGAAGGCAACTCATTCTGAACACCTACAAGGGCTTAAGAGCATCTCAAGAAAAACATGAACAGTGCCCATTCAGCCCTTATGTTTCAGAGAACTCCAAGTCATCAAGAAATGGAGAAATCAGGTTCCAGCCACTGAGCTCAAAAACATGAGATGAACATAATACATGTCTGAAGGTTGAAAGAAAAATACTTTCATGCTTTTTAAATTTTGAATGGGATAAAATTGTGGTCATTTGGAAAGCTCCATTGTGCAGAAAAGTTTGTCATTTGCTGATACTGCCAGGTAAGTGAAGCATCTTTCTACTTTCGTTAATAGGAATAATAATCATTTCTAGTTTTCTGTCTCTAAAGTGTATCACCAATGAACAATCCTTTTTAGTAATCATAAGAAAAACAAAGCAGAAAGATGAAGGACCTCGAGTAAAGGCACCCAGTGAGGAAGGAGTAGTACCTTAACTGACCCAGTTAGAACAGTAAGTACCTACTGTGTGCTGAGTGCTGGACTAGGTGCTCACCTGCTTCATCCAGCTTAGTTCACTCAGCAATTCAGTGGAACAACTGTTGGTCTCATTACTTATTGAGCATCTACTACTGCCCAAGGCTTATGCTTCCTGCCATTCCAGAGAACACACCATTTTACAGAAGACACAGCTGAAGCTCAGAGAGGTAAAGTGCCAGGATAGATTCCAGCACTTACTATTAAACTGCCTGAATTTACCTCTTTTCATTCTCACAGTGACTTCTGATGGGGGTGTTCCTATGGCCACACGTGAGGAAATGGAGGTTCCAGGTCATATAGCCAGAAGCCAGAATCAAAGCCTGTGATTCTGCTTGGGCCCTAATCAAGTTGCTAGCACTATGCCCACCAGAAGTCCAAAAAATATGCCTTCAAGGGTCTGGTTATTCTCATGGAAGCACATGCTATACAAATTTGGCATGTGACGAGGAACTTTTCTCTCCGGAAGGGACAGTTGTTAGAGGCCAGTTGGTACTGACCACCTTACATCAGGTGCCAGGAATACGTTACCACCGCCTTCTCCCATCCTAACACGGTTTCTGTCTCTGATCAATCTGGGCTCAGACTTCAGAATCTTAGCAGGTGAAGTCTAAAAATGCCTCTGAAATTGCAGGGAAACACAAAACAAAGAGCTTTCCTCCCTCATGAAAGAAACTACTTCAGAATCAGCTCTGCACACTTGCTTTAGCTATGAAGCTGATAAGAAGAAGATACTGTACCTTTCGGAGTTCTTCAATTCTGACTTCGTAAGTTGCTAAAATTAACATGAGACAATTATTTCAAAGCAATTTCTCATAGCATCCATTTCTTATACAGTACCCCAGATTAAAGCAATTATGGACGGTGGCAGAGTTCAGTCTTCTCAACCCTCAGAACAATCAATGTATGGGAAACTTGTCCACAAGGTTTAGGAAATTCTCAGGTCATTGATCCTGGTATCTTTCCTTTGGGGATTTCTAGGATGGAAAGTACAGTCAATGAAAACATTTGAAACAGTTGTCAGTTTCCTTTTTGTTAAGCAGATTCATACTTCATTATGAAGAGAAAGTACTGCAATTGAGTGGTAGCAATCAGAAGGCAGACTTGAAAGGAAAGGGAAAGGAAATAAGGCCACAAAAGCCCAGGCCCACTTCATCAAATCCAACTCCACAGTGTGCCTGAAAGTGGCTCCAATAAGCATTTTGTTTCCATGGAACAGCTGGCTGTCAACTAAGGCTCAAATACCTTTCAATTTTTCCAAAAGTTTTGTGGATTTTATTTAATGACATGATGCCAAACTTAATCATTAATTAATATCAGTAGTAGCAAGAACTGGGGTTCAGAGCTCAGTCCTGCCCCTTCCTACCTGTGGAATTACAAACAAATCACTTCCTTTTTTTGAACCTCAGATTGCTTATCGGTGAAATGGGGCCAACTGGTATCTGCCTTCCAGAGCTCATGGGAAGATTAAAGCAGACGATGAAAGAAATGTAAACCTAGCAGAGCACCAGACACTGCTGCTAAGTCGCTCAGTCGTGTCCGACTCTGTGCGACCCCACGGACGGCAGCGCACCAGGCTCCGCCATCTCTGGGATCCTGCAGGCAAGAACACTGGAGTGGGTTTCATTCCTTCTCCAATGCATGAAAGTGAAAAGTGAAAGTGAAGTTGCTCAGTCATATCCGACTCCTAGCGACCCCATGGACTGCAGCCCACCAGGCTCCTCTGTCCATGGGATTTTCCAGGCAAGAGTACTGGAGTGGGGTGCCATCGCCTTCTCCGAGACATTGTATAGAAAATGATATTTTAAAAATAAAATTGCTAATTTAATTTTTCTTTGCTTAAAAGTTTTCTATAAACATTTCACCTACTGATAGTGAATACACGTACATAATAAGTAAGACTTTCCCTGTTCTTTTTCTCTTTCTTGCTGCTGGAGTCCTAAAGGTTTAGTTTACAGAACTGACCAAACAACACACATTTCAGCCACTTTTACTCTACATATACAATTCACTCATAAATGATTTAAATGAAATCAGTTTCTTTTTAGGGACTATCTGCATGCAATTGTTGACACAAGGACCTAAAATTCTGTGTGGCAGATTAATAACCTGTACTTGAAGTGAAGTGAAGTCACTCACTCGTGTCCAACTCTGTGCAACCCCATGGACAGTAGCCTACCAGGCTCCTCCCTCCATGGGATTCTCCAGGCAAGAGTATTTTGGTAATTATACACTTGTTTTCACCAATTTTTGAATCAACACATTTTATTCTATTACTTGCTTTAAGAACATTTACAAATATCTGCTTATGATGCAGGTGGCCTCATCCTTTTCAAGTATGGATTTATTTCCACCTTTAAAAAATGATAATCTCCTTTTCTCTCCCTCCTTCAATTTATTCACCCTTATGTGTTTTTGAAAGAATTAACAAATCATGATATTTTTGCTTCTACCTGTCACCTGATGAGGAGGGAGATATTATTATTCTTAGAAATGAGAAAACCAAGGCCCAGAGAGAACTTACTTGCTAAGGCTAATAACCAAAGAAAATACATAAACAATTAATAATGCATTCATTAACTTGATACTGTTTTGTTTTTTTTTTAATTTAAACAAAGTGGGTGTTCTCAACAGTAAGTGTTGCCATCAAAACTTGCTCCCAAGGTAGGAATATAAAGTACAAATGATCAAACCTCAGGGGGTCAGGAAAGGACTAGGAATTATAATAGGAGGATATACCCCAAAGCATCAGAGCCCTCACTTAGCTTCCACGGGGAATTGTCTAACTCTTTCCACTGAATAGCTCTGTCCCAGCTGGGAGGAAAATGACAAATGTCAGAAGATGGTCTTCAGCAACCCTTCACTTGTACTTCCCAGTATGGGACACTAGTACCACATCATGGTCATGTCTTCCAGACCCTCAGCTCTTTGTCCAGAGTAACTAACTGGGAAACTCCCCGTGTGAGTTTCTAACTCCCTGTGTCACTCTGGAAAAGTCCCTTTCCCATGTTTTACACCAGGAGGTGAGACAATTGTTACTAATATTAGAACAAAATAATAAAAAAATAGCTGACAGTTTTTTTTTTCCTTCATGATAATCACTACTATATCTGATATACTGATGAGGAACAGACACTCAGAAAAGTAAAGTAACTTTCCCAGGGTTGCTCAGTTAGGAAATGGCTTTCAACCTGTCTCCTAGCCATGGAATCATTCACTCATTTAAACACAATATTACAGGAGCATAAATGAAACTTCTCTGGTTGAAGTTATCCCCAGGGGTTTCTAGGACCGCCCCCTGAGGACAGCACAGTCTGAAAGCCACTGTCTAGATGAGCTATGAGGACAATTCCACAGAGCTTTCAGAAGAGCCTAAATCCTGCTTCCCCATCACCCAGTTGATATGAAAGGGTGAAGTTTCAGAAAGTCACCTGTGCTGAGCTAGGCACCCTGAGGGGTGACCTTCTGTTTTTCTTGGCATTGTTAAAGAGACAGACTCACCCAAAGGTGATGGCAAAAGCCTTCCCCTCCTTTCCTTTCTTTCCTTCTCCCTCTCTTCTTCCTAGAAGGGCAATATTTAAAGATTCCTCACCCTTGGTGAGCAGAGGAAGGAAGAAATCCATTCTGAGCTAATTTTTTCTCCAGGTTTACCGATTCTTCTGTTCCCTCCATTCTGCTATTGAGCTTTTTTTTTCTTTACTGTATTTTTTAGTTCTAAAATTTCCATTTGTGTTTTCTTTACATCTCCCATTTCTCTACAGAGATATCCCCTATTTTTGGATAAGACTTTTTTCCCAATTTGCTTCAATCATATTTATAATTCTCACTGAAGCATGTTTATAATAGCTGCTTTAAAGTCTTTGTCAGACACTTCTAACACTTCAGTCATCCCAATGTTGGCATCTGTCAATGTCTTTTTTTTTTTTAAACTTTACATAATTGTATTAGTTTTGCCACATATCAAAATGAATCCGCCACAGGTATACATGTGTTCCCCATCCTGAACCCTCCTCCCTCCTCCCTCCCCATACCATCCCTCTGGGTCGTCCCAGTGCACTAGCCCCAAGCATCCAGTATCATGCATTGAACCTGGACTGGCAACTCATTTCTTACATGATATTTTACATGTTTCAATGTCATTCTCCCAAATCTTCCTACCCTCTCCCTCTCCCACAGAGTCTATAAGACTGTTCTATACATCAGTGTCTCTTTTGCTGTCTCGTACACTGGGTTATTGTTACCATCTTTCTAAATTCCATATATATGTGTTAGTATACTGTATTGGTGTTTTTCCTTCTGGCTTACTTCACTCTGTATAATAGGCTCCAGTTTCATCCACCTCATTAGAACTGATTCACATGTATTCTTTTTAATGGCTGAGTAATACTCCATTGTGTATATGTACCATAGCTTTCTTATCCATTCATCTGCTGATGGACATCTAGGTTGCTTCCATGTCCTGGCTATTATAAACAGTGCTGCGATGAACATTGGGGTACACGTGTCTCTTTCCCTTCTGGTTTCCTCAGTGTCTTTTTCTTTAAGTTGAGACTTTGCTGGCTGCTGGTATGAGTGATTTTCGATTGAACTGTGACCTTTTAGAGTATTATGTTGTGAGACCCTGGATACTATTTAAGCCTTCTGTTTCAGCTAGCATGGCAGCAGAAGTGCAGAGGACTGCCTCTTTCCTGCCAGGCCAGGGTGGAAGTGTAGGTTCCCCATTTCTTGGTCTTGTTGATATCCAAGTAAGGCAAGGGCTCCTCATCACTTCTGAGCAGGAGTGGGTGCTCTGGCCCCCTGCTAAGCTTCTGCTGGTAACACTCTGGCTGGGAGGGGTGGGAGTGCTTGTTATTACTCCCATAGCCTCTACTGATACCACAGGGAGAGGGTGCCTTCTTGCTGAGAGTGTGTGAAAGTCTTGACTCTCCACAAGGTCTGCTCTGGTGCTGTCCCAACAGGGAGGGGAAGGGACACCTTGTTATTGCTGGGTGGAGGGCTGGAGTCCGCATCCCCACATGGTCTTCACTGACCTTCACTGTAGGTGGAGTTTGTTACCCTGGCAGGGACGAAAGTCCCAGCTCCCTACTTCACCTTCTTGACCAGCAGAAGGGTTGGGGTGCATCATCACAGCCTGATAAGGGTGGATGTCCAGTCTCCCCACTCAGCCTTGGCTGGTGGCGGTGGGGCCAATTTGTTATTTTCTATGACATTTAGCTGGGATAAAGTAGTTGTTGTCTAGATGCTTTCTGTTTTTCTAGGCTTCCCTTTTACTGGTCCTTTGGCTACAAAGAGCAGGCTTCTGTTGGAGCTGCTTTGTCTGTACCCTGTGGTGTTTCTGGGTTGCCAGCTTCTTCAGCTCCAAGGCTGGGATATATGAAGCAAGAAGAAAACCCAGGGAACTCACCACTTATCCTTCCTTGGGTCTAGAGATGCCTAGCTGGTCTACCTTCTTTCTACCTTTTCACAGTGCTCTAGTTTTCTTATGTTTGTATATAAAAATATACAATATAAATATATGTATATATTTGTTTTAAATATATAATGTCCAGGGGTTTTAGTTGTACCTAGCAGGAGCACTAGGGAAAAATATATGTGCTCCATCCTCTCAGAGAAGAGTCACTTGACTTTACACACATTACCTTCTCAAACACACAGAACAGTTACACAAAGAAGATATTATATCCATTTAGTAGATAAAGAAACTGAGATTTGTACATCTTTCAAACGGTAAGTGTAAAGAGGATGAAGCACATGGGGAAAAGTCAAATGAACGTGGACAAGTGGGGGCAAAATAGCCTATTTCCTTCCCTTTTTTTGCCTGTAGGGTAACTATCCCATGCCTCTTTAGACAGGAGCAGGGAAAGGAGTGTGGGCTAAAACAGCATCCTTTCCATCCCAGACTAGGGTTCTCTGGCTCCCACAGAGAATCTCCTGGCAGGCTTCTCTCCTATCCCCCACAGGACGCCATCCTGGCTGGGGAAACCCTCGCCATCCATGCCCTTCTCCCTCTCTCCCCACTTCCAATTGTCCTTTGCACTGTGACCTCCCAGCTGCATCAGTGGCTTATTTTCTGAGCCCTTTCTCTTTTCAGTCATGAACACTTACCTCCTCAGCAGCACTGAGGGACACAAAGGATTCCTCAGTGAAAGACTAAGGAGAGGCCTGGGTTAGCGGTTCCTTCGTTGGGTACCCCAAATGATATCCCCAACAGACCCACCTTGAACATCTGTGGCCTGGAGAGAACACATGCAGGCCTCTGGTCCAGCTTCCTTCCTTCCAATCCTCAGCTTCACCCTACACACGAAGGACCTTGCCTATGTTACCCTTATCCTCTCCTGCCCCACCACAAACAGATCTCTCTGCAGCTCCATCTGTTCTGAGATGGAAGGACCCAGGGAAGAGACCCAAGCAGCATCTTAGAGACCCACCTGCAGGAGGGCATTCTGGGGGTCTCCTGAAGTCCAGAGGGAAGCTGCAGGGGAGCATCCCCTTGGCCCTGTGAGCACTTAGCTTTGTAGGAAAACATGCAGCTGGGCTGCAGTCCAAATGGGGCTCACGACCTTTCTATTCAAAGTGCAGTCTGCGGACCAGTGGCATCAGGGCACCTTTAGAAATGCAGAATCTCTGGCCCAACCCAGAGCAACTGGCCCAGAATATATGTTACAACAAGATGCCCAGAAAATTCATGTGAACATTAGAGTTTAAGAAGCCTTGCTTTTAAGTCAGGGGCCCAGGCACCCCAACTACGAGGCAGTCCTACCTTCTGGGTTGATGCAGACAGTAGTTCCACTTCTTAAGCTAGTATCTTACAAGCCAGTTTGGAGAATCTAGAGCTTACCCAGCCTAGGAGAAAGTTTTTCCAGTAGTTCTTTGGCCCCTTATTTCCTGGGGGAGAATGGAAATTTCAATGGGTTCTAACTCTTACCCATGAACTTCCTAAGCACATGTTCCCAGGCAAATGACTTCCTCTCCCAGAGCCCTGGGCTTCCTGTCTGTACAATAAAGAGGCTGAACCAGGGGATCTCTAACTCTCCTTTCAGGGAAGTCAAACACTCTTGAATGAGAAGCAGCGTAAAACTGTGGGGAAAGCATGGATCTTAGAGGCAGTCTGGGCTGTTGCACAGTACAGCCCTTCTACATATTACTTGTGTGACCTTATGCAACTCAGTCTCTCTGATTTTCAGTTTTCTGTCTCTAAAAGTGGGTGAATACAATGGCATGTAAGAGGACCTTTAACAGGACTGTGGCCCACAGCACAGCTCAGTAAATACTAGTGTTTATTCTGGCACTAATATTTATGCCTTTTGTAGAGAACTGGTTGATTCTATTGATACAAGCAGAAGAAAGACACAGAAACCTGAGGAAATGCTATGAGTTTCTGATTCTTCACCATCTTGCCTGAGACAGTCTCTTTTTTCATGGAAAGGTCTGAACTTTGTCAGTAATACCAGAGACAGGAAGACCCAGCTCCGAACCAGTTGTCAGATCCATTTAATGAATCCTCTGCTCCTATTCAGGCTAAACACAGGGACCTCATTCCCCTAGTCTGTTATCTCCCTTTTCCACAGGGAGTTACCAGGGGACTTCAAGACAGACATCAAGAGAAGAGAGATGAAGTTTCCATTGGAGGAGAAGGAAGAAAAATGAATCACCATAACTTGATTTTCTCCCCCATATAGCTACAAAAGGCAAAGTGTCTAAGCAGACTGGTGAAGGAAAGAAGAAAGTAATGAGAAGGCAGCACTAGGCGCTGGGAGACAGCACTGGTGCAGAGCTGGGTTTATTTATATATTTAAGAGGCTGGAAGAGGGGAAAAGAGAGAAATGTGACAGTAAAGCAGCATGGCTGTTGACTTTTAAACTTAGAGTTAGCTGGGGGAAATACCATTTTGGACATATTTTCATTCCATACAGGATTACAATATTAATTGGCTTAGCACACTTACAATCAGCAGATTTTTTTGCGGTGCACAGGTTAATGGAGTTGCTGGAGTGTCTCAGATAGGAAATGGTTGCCTCATAATTATGTGGTTCTTCAAATTCAGCACTGAGAAGTGTGGAGAAAAAAAGGTTACTTAAAGCAAAATATTTTTAAAACACATTTTCAAACTCTGGGTATTTTTTTCCTCATTAGAAAAGTAACACAAGTAAGTCTGGCCAACGTGGTGACCTATGGCCAATATGGACGGCACACCACCCCCACTTTAAATACAGAAGATTTCTGGATGAAATATAACAATGTAAAAAATTATATCAAGAACCCATCATTTACCTAGAAATCAGTAAGGTAAAAATCCCCAGGTGCCAGACAGAGAGGAAATTCGCAATTAAAGTGTCAGTGAGAATTCAGCCAAGGGACTCCATGGGAAATTGGGATCAAATAAAAAAAAAGATCCCAGTGACTGGTGGCTGGGGATTATATTCAGTTCTAAGCCACAGGCCTCAACTGAATGGGAAGCTGGAATAAGGTCCAGGGTCACAAAACGCCATCCCATCTGTAAAACTAATTGTAATAACCATGCACTCTCCCAAGGAGCAAACAGGAAAGCCTCCTATCTGAGGAGGGCAGTTGTAGCTCCAAGAGTCACCCAGAAGAAGGAAGAAACTCTACAGCCCAGCACCAAGGGGACGGGGTTCTAAATGCATACTACCTGTGTGTTCCTGAGACATGAAGCCAACCTGCTGTTAGAAGCAAAATCCCCACCACCACTGGCTCCCCTGTAAAGGAAACCTGAAGTCATGGTTTCCCAAGGGAAGAATTCCCACTCAAAACAGGCTTATAATGGAAAACTGCTAATCACACAAGAAGATGAGCCACTATAGGTAGTCAAAAGATCGAATGAAGAGCCTGTTGTTCAGAGTGAAGTAAGACAGAAAAAGAAAAACAAATATCATATATTGACACATATATATGGAAACCAGAAAAATAGTATTGATGAAAATATTTGCAAGGAAGGAATGGAGATGCAGACATAAAGATCAGATTTGTGGACACAGCAGCAGAAGGATACAGTAGAACGGACTGAGAAAGTAGCACTGACATATATACACTACCACGTGTAAAACAGGAAGCTAGTGAGAAAGTGAAAGTGAAAGTCACTCACTCATGCCCGACTCTTTGCAACTCCACGAACTATACAGTCCATGGAATTCTCCAGGCCAGAAGACCAGAGTGGGTGGCTTTTCCCTTCTCCAGGGGGTCTTCCCAACCCAGGGACCAAACCCAGGTCCCCCACATTGCAGGCAGATTCTTTACCAGCTGAACCAAAAGAGAAGCCCAAGTATACTGGAGTGGGTAGCCTGTCCCTTCTCCAGCAGATCTTTTCCGATTAATTGGCCAAATTTCCCTAAAATTTGGCAAATTCCAACCCAGGAATCAAACCAGGGTCTCCTGCATTGCAGGTGGATTCTTTACCAACTGGGCTATCAGAGGCAATAGCTAGTGGAAAGCTGCTATATGATACAGGGAGCCCAGCCAGGCACTCTGTGGTGATGAAGAGGGGTGGAAAGGGAGAAGGGAGGAAAGTTCACAAGGGAGGGGATATATATATAAATAGTTATGGCTGATTCACACTGTTTTACAGCAAGAACCAACACAACACTGTAAAGTAATTACCTTCCAATTAAAAAATAAATTAAAAGAAGAATAAAGTAGAATTAAAATACTAAATAATAAATATTGAAGATTGTGAAACAGGGCTATGGGAATTATTCTCAGGTACCATTCAGGAGCAGGATAGATATTTTGATTATTATTAGACTTAGTTAACTGAGGATGTCAAACTTTGTCACCACAAAAATAATAGAAATAGAATATTTAACTTCTTAAGTGGTACAAGTTCAGTTCAGTCGCTCAGTCATGTCCGACTCTTTGCAACCTCATGGAATGCAGCATGACAAGCCTCCCTTTCCATCGCCAACTCCCGGAGTTTACTCAAATTCATATCCACTGAGTCGGTGATACCATCCAACCATCTCATCCTCTGAGGTCCCCTTCTTCTCCTGCCTTTGATCTTTCCCAGCATCAGAGTCTTTTCAAATGAGTCAGCTCTTCGCATCAGGTGGCCAAAGTACTGGAGTTTCAGCTTCAACATCAGTCCTTCCAATAAATATTCAGGACTGATTTCCTTTAGGATGGACTGGTTGGATACCCTTGCAGTCTAGAGGACCCTCAAGAGTCTTCTCCAACATCATAGTTCAGAAGCATCAATTTTTCAGTGCTCAGCTTTCTTTATAGTCCAACTCTCACATCCATACATGACTTCTGGAAAACCATAGCCTTGACTAACCAGACCTTTGTTGGCAAAGTACTATCTCTGCTTTTTAATATGCTGTCTAGGTTGGTCATAACTTTCCTGCCAAAGAGTAAAAGTCTTTTAATTTCATGGCTGCAGTTAACCATCTTCAGTGATTTGGGAGCCCCAAAATAATAAAGTCTGTCACTGTTTCCATTGTTTCCCCATCTATTTGCCATGAAGTGATGGGACTGGATGCCATGATCTTAGTTTTCTGAATGTTGAGCTTTAAGCCAACTTGTTCATTCTCCTCTTTCACTTTCATCAAGAGGCTCTTTAGTCCTTCTTCACTCTCTGCCATAAGGGTGGTGTCATCTGCATATCTGAGGTTACTGATTTTCTCCCAGCAATCTTGCTTGTGCTTCATCCAGCCTAGCATTTCTTATGATGTACTCTGTATATAAGTTAAATAAGCAGGGTGACAATATACGGCCTTGACGTACTCCTTTTCCTATTTGGAACCAGTCTGTTGTTCCATGTCCAGTTCTGACTGTTGCTTCCTGACCTGCATACAGGTTTCTCAAGAGGCAGGTCAGGTGGTCTGGTATTCCCATCTATTGAAGAATTTCCCACAGTTTGCAGTAATCCACATAGTCAAAGGCTTTGACATAGTCAATAAAGCAGAAATGATGTTTTCTTGGAACTCTCTTGCTTTTTTGATGATCCAGTGGATGCTGGCAATTTTATCTGTGGTTCCTCTGCCTTTTCTAAAACCAGCTTGAACATCTGGAAGTTCACGGTTCACGTATTGCTGAAGCCTGGCTTAGAGAATTTTGAGCATTACTTTACTAGTGTGTGAGATGAGTGCAGTTGTGTGGTAGTTTGAGCATTCTTTGGCATTGCCTTTCTTTGGGATTGGAATGAAAACTGACCTTTTCCAGTCCTGTGGCCACTGCTGAGTTTTCCAAATGTGCTGGCATACTGAGTGCAGCACTTTCACAGCATCATCTTTTAGGATTTGAAATAGCTCAACTGGAATTCCATCACCTCCACTAGCTTTGTTTGTAGTGATGCTTCCTAAGGCCCACTTGACTTCACATTCCAGGATGTCTGGCTCTAGGTCAGTGATCACACCATTGTGATTATCTGGGTCATGAAGATCTTTTTTGTACAGTTCTTCTGTGTATTCTTGCCACCTCTTCTTAATATCTTCTGCTTCTGTTGGGACCACACCATTTCTGTACTTTATTATGCCCATCTTTGCATGAAATGTTCCCTTGGTATCTCTACTTTTCTTGAAGAGATCTCTAGTCTTTCCCATTCTGTTGTTTTCCTCTATTTCTACGTGGTAGAAGGAAAATACTAAATGAGAAAGCTTAAATATTAAGAAGGCAGGAAAGGAAAAATGAACATAAGGCATTTGCATGGTAAGTCTAAAATATAATAGGAAGAAGTCCAGACTGATCAAGAATCACAAAAAATGCACAAAGATTAGTTTACTGTAAGGAAAATGGAGAGTATCTGACTGGATGTTGCAAAAATCTTGCTAATGCTGCTAAAAACTGCCAGATAAACCAAAACTCCCATATCAATGGAGAAAGTGTGTAAAGCAAACTTTCCAAAAGAAAGCTTAGGTAGGTGTATTAATATTAGACCACACTTTAGCATGACTGATCAAGACAATGAGGGAAGGCACACGCGTGTCCGTACACACACAAATTACAGATACAAAAGGGGACCAAACTAGAGTTTGTTTCAGACTTTCAGAAATCTAAGAAAAATATTAAGATCAGCTCTCTGCCAATAACTTTGAAATTTTAGGGAAATTTGGCAAATTAGTAGGGAAATATAAAATTACCACAGTGACTGAAGAAGAACTAGAAAGACTAGTAGGCTAACAAACCATTAAAGGGCTCGAATCAATAGCACTCACACCCACCTTCACACTCAATGCATCTCTCTCCTTTTCATCCACTATGTTTTATGAGAAAATTTTAGCAAAGTTTCAGAGGACAGAAAAAGAGAAAAACTACTTTACTCATTTTCAGAGGATAGTGTAATTTTGATATGAAAATCACAAAAAGTTCAAACAATGAAATAAAAATAAAGCCCAGTTTCATGTAAGAAAATTTAGTCAGTTTTAAACTAAGTACTAAATAAATGAATTAGTATTAAAATCAACTTAAGAATAACTAAAATTTATTCCAAGACTTCAAGGATGGCTCAACATCCGAAAATCTATCACTGCAATGAATCACATTGAAACAATGAGAGAGAAAAACTCATTTAACTATTTTAATAGATATTAAAAAATTTCCGTGTAGATAAACTCTCTCAACTAGGTTAAATGCCAACAAATACCACACTTAATAATGAAGTCTAATAAACTTTAGTTGATATCTAAACTCTATTGGGAATGCCTGAAATAGGAAAAAGTCAAATCCATAGAAAATTGAACAAAAGGATATGACAGACATCACAGAAGAAAAAAAATGATCATTTACAAAAGTAAATTTGAAGTCTTATGGTCAACAGGAAGATAGAGTCAAGACAATGAGAATTTCATTTACAACCATCAGTTTAGCAAGAATCCCCCAACTGGAAAAGCGCACCACATTTGGCAAGAACACAAGAAACTCCTTATACTGGTTTGAGAGGACAGCCATTTTGAGAGATAAGTTTTCAATACCTATTATAGTAAAACTGAAGTTTCTTATTTATTATTATTTAGCAATTTCTACTTTAAGTAAATAACCTAGAGAAACTTGCTTATATTCACTTGGAAATACATAAGGATGATCATTGCAATATCATTGGGAAATGTGAAGATAAGAAACAATTTCAATGTCCCTCAGTCAGAAAATACACAAATTATGATACATTCAGAGGTTAAAGCATCTGCCTGCAGTGCAGGAGACCCAGGTTTGATCCCTGGGTGGGGAAGATACCCTGGAGAAGGAAATGGCAACCCACTCCAGTATTCTTGCCTGGAGAATCCCATGGAGGGAGGAGCCTGGTAGGCTACAGTCCATGGGGTTGCAAAGAGTCGGACACGAGTGATTCACTTTCACATGAAATATATATAGTATGCAATTATAATGAATAAACTAGCTGTACATGCATCAGCATAGATAGAATATGAAAACAGCTTTGAAAAAATTCAAGTTTCAGAAGGATAAACGATGCTGTTCATACAAAAATGTAAAATTCTGTATCTTTAACAGATATCTGAGTTTGTAGCTGAAGAATAAGAAATACAAATGGATACACTCTAATATTCATAGTTGGAGTTGCACTGGAAAGAAAGAAACAAGACTAGGGAGTGAAAGGAAGGTTTCCTACAATTGTATCTACAGCAAAAGGAAAATCACTTCTTTACCCGAACTGTGGATAGGACAGAGACAGACAAATCATCCATAATCCTTCCACCATCACACAAGTGAGCTCTTTTCATTTTGGTATTCTTCCAGATTTCTGCCCTATTTCTATAGTAATAGACAATGGAAAGGCCGGACTTCCTCCTTTGTTTCCCTAATTTTTTTTTTTATATTATAAGCATATTCCACTCGATTCCCTATCTACATTTGACCACTTTGGTTATTTCAGGTTTTTCTTTCATAATCTCTGTAATATGTTAAGATATGTATGAACAGTTCATTTTGCTGAAGAGGAAAAATTATGAACTCTAATGCATCAGTAATTTCTCCCCTCACTATTTTGTTCCCTTCCCCCTGCATAAAATAATCGAGAAAAATGTTCTTAAATTATAGACTATGCCATGCATCTTATGCTCCAGTGACCTAACAATCTCCATGGGTCTATGGTAAATTAACTTTATTAATTAGAAACAATTTGTGGAAATGTTGAAAGAAATGTCTAATCAATTTCTTGGACTACTTTTGTCAGAAATGAATAAATATCTGACTTCAGATAATCAGAAAGAATTTCAACAGAGCATAAAAAAAGTCATCTTTCAGATCAGTTGTCTTTAGAGAGAGGCAGTCCTAGGATTTATGTTAAAAGGGAAAAAAGACACTGTACATGTATTTAAACTTCCCTTTCTGCCATCTGAGAATGTCTTTTATCTTTTTCCTGGTCCATTAAAACAAGATCTGAGATACACCTTGATTTAATATGACATGGGTCAGTATAATGACCCTAGATTTCTGGGAAGAAATAATTCTACAATTTAAATATATCTATGCTTCAATTTCTTTGTTTCCACATTCATTAAAATATTTGTGTACAGTCTATATCTAGGACTTTAGACGTCATTGGGAGGCAACACAGAATTACTGATAGACTCGGAGCTGGGGGTCAGACAGATTTGAATTTGAATCCTCTCTGTTCCATTTTCTAGTTTTAAAAGTATTGAACAAATACCTTAAATCTTCAGTTTCCTACTCCACAAAACAGTAATAATAAAATCTACTTGAAAGGTATACTATAGATACTGAATGAAATATCTGCCCTCTGAATATAGGCATTCCACCAAAATTGTGCTACAAATTTATTATATTATTAAAATTACAGTATTTTAAAAAAGAAGTGTTGAGGTTTGCATTTTGGAAAGTTCCTTTTGTTACTTGCATATAGCATCAGGTTTTTATCTTTTCTGCCTTTCTTGTAGAAAACCTCTAGTAATTTAAACATTACATAATAAAACATGAATGCTTCTTAATGATACCTTCAACATTATGTTCCTGGAGAAATAAGAACCCTGTAAATGCAGTGGAAATGTTAAAGATGACTTGTAAAAGCAAATCTTTTCTAACTGTATTTGGACCCTTAGAAACCTATCTTCTAAACAGATTTTTGGACTCTCTGGATGAAACACAGACTTGTGACTTCCTCTCATGGTTGTTTCCACTTGCCATGTCCACCCCTGGGCCACCACCCTCCTTTGAAGAAAATAATTAATCAACCTCTATATCAGACTGTACCTGCTAGAGAAGCAGCTCACATAGCATATTCAAACACCTATTCCCTTCGTCAAACAGTGAAGTTTTCCACGACAGGATCAGCGGCTAATTGTTGAGGGTGCTACATACTGGACACTGTACCTAGATTCATCCCATCCACCTCTCACTGGTCGTGTGATCTCACTGGTCGGGTCACCAGCAGTTCAGTGGTGGAATAACTGAGTTAACATGTGGGAAATGCCTGATAGGTACATTTCCATGCTCATCTTCTCCTATGCCACACTGCATGAGGATGAGTCAAAAAGTTTTGCTGCAAGACAGTTCTGAAAAATCTAAAGAACCTGAATTAAAATAGAAAAGACTGAGACTTACACAACAAAACCAGCATGCCCTACTTTTCATCTGTTTTATTAGGGGTGTGGACCTAAGTTGAAAATCCAACTTATTCCAATTTTTTCGATGGTCCACCAGTTCTAGAAATAGGAAGAAGAGTTGTAGCTTAGCCAGCAGCTGCTCCCTGTGACATTCTACAGGTTCCTGGTGACAAGAAAGGATGAGACCATCTGATCTCTCAATTACCCAATGTCCCAAAGTGGAAAAGTTTCTATCTCCAATAAATACTTCTTGTAAGACTAACCTCCCCATAGGCTTTTACCCTAAGAAATTCCTGAATGAAAGAATTAATTCTTGAATCAAATGACTGGTAATTAGACTACAAACAATGGCATCCATTCTATCTAAACTGGATCTCAAAATGCATTTGTGCGAGGTTTACAAAATTGCATGGAAATTTTTTATTTAAATTTTTCCTCATAAGCTATTCCAACCTCTGTCTTCTAAATATTAGATAATGGTTAAAGATGAAGTAGTTGACCAGAATGGCTATAAGGAGAGACACACTTCTGGAAATAGAGGCTTTCAGGGTGGAATCTCCACACCTCTAGCCAGCTTTACCTGGCTGTGACCCTGCATACACAGTTGGATCCAAGTCTCTTCTTCCTTTAATCCTGTTTCTGATGAGGACGAAATGATTGCCATTATGCTGTGTTTAGCACAGTGCTTGGCACAAAGAGTTCACTACTTCCATTTACAGTAATATTTACTACCATCTCCCCCTCTGCTCACATCAACCACTTGGACTTTAGCTTCTACTGCCTCTACCACCAGTTCTTCAACTTTTACCACTTTTACAGAACATACACACACACACCTCTACATATACACACCTCTTTGTACTTGATTTTACTATCATTTTACATATGAGTTTATGTAGCCTCTATATGTTTATGTACATATACATGTATACACGTGTGTGTATGCATGCCCAATTCCTACTCCTGCATGTTTCATAACTTCACAGATTCTACTATGACTCTACAGTAGCATCAACAACAATGTCATTCAGCCCTGAACACCAGGTTTTGTTTCTAATTCACGAATGGGTAAGTCAACTCTCTCTACATAAGGGCCACAAAAGTACACTGACTAAAGGGATGGTTAATTTTGTGTGTCAACTTGACTGGTCACAGGGTGTCCTGATAAATATTATTTCTAGAACTGTTTAGAGGGTGTTTCTAGATGAAGTTAGCATTTGAGTCAGTGGGTTCAGTAGAGTAGACTGCCCTCCCTAATACAAGTAGGCATCATGAAATCCATTGAGGGTCTGAACAGAACCAAAGGAGGAAGAAAGAGGAATTCACTCAATTTGTCCTGGCTCATCTGTTGATCTGGGTCATGTCAACTCATCTTCTCCTGCCCTTGGACAGGGATTTATCCCATTGGCTACCCTGTTCTCAGGCTGTTGGACTTGGAATTATACCACCGGCTTTTCTGCTTATAGATGGCAGATTATGAGACTTCTTGGCCTCTATAACTGTGTGAGCCAATTCCTCATACTTAATAAATAATGAAATATTATATATGTAATATATGCAATCTAATATGTAATGCATAAATACATAAAATACATGCCCTACTGGTTCTGTTCCTCTGGAGAACCCTGACTAATACAATGACCAGGTAAATGTTACTAGAGTAATCTCAGTTTCAGAAGTAATATTATTAACTTTGAAACTACTTTGTCAAACCACTGATCTCACTCATAAGGAGGGCATGTCAACAATAATAATAGCTAATAACTTTTATTCCCTTACTTTGTGCTAGGCACTGTTCCAAGTATATTTCTCAATTTATTTGATTCTCAATTGACCCTATGAAGATACTATCACTTTTTCCATATTCAAATGAGAAAACTGAGGCACAATCCAGGTCACAGAGTCATAAGCAGCAGAGCAGAGATTAGAAGCTAGATATTTGAGTGCAGAATCTTGGGTCCCAATCACTCTGTTGTAGAATTTCTGGGAAAAATAGAAGTGCCAGCTGAGGTCAAACAGAGCATGAACAGCTCCCACAGCAATGGAAGTCATTACAGGAGGAGGTCATTGGCACACACCGCAGAGAGGACCCAAGAGGACCAAACAAACTATGAAGCAAAGCCACGATGAGAGGCCATCGTGTGTGATGAAGACGGGGAGGTACAGAAGCTATGAGATTTCTCACTCATTAACTCGCATGGCCTCATTCCCTCAAACTCTATTCACGCTAATGCTATATACGTTCTCTCCTTGAATCCTCTCAGTAGCACATGTGGAAACTGAGGCTTGGACAGTTTCAGTAACTCACTCAAGACAGCACCACTGTGGGTCAGGAAAACAGGCCTTCTAATTCCTGGTCCATTGCTCTTTTCCTTGGAACTACAGGAACAAGGAAAAATGAGAAATGAAAATGATGAAGCCCAGAGTGATGGTGAAGGTCACGGAGCTTAAAAGTGGGTTTTAGATGATGTTTTTCAAAATTTCGTTAGGCTGATCCAATGGTTTCACAGATCAATTCTTCTATATAGCAGTCATTATATGGGGAACATGTGACAAGGCAGTTACTATATTTCTCTGTGCCTGATATTATCACTTATAAGAATAGTATTACTTAACCTTAATAGTATTACTTAACAGAATCAATGAAATCACTGATGAACTTAGGAATGACTCTTTAAATGCACCCTGACTTCTACTAATGCAACCACTAAGCAATTTTTCTAATAATCTAGTGGCCACTTTCAATGCATGAATAAAAGATGACCCTAAGCCCTCATTTTTATTATTAAGGTCAAGCTTTAAAATATCTGAATTTCAAATTTCAGGGTGTCTGCTTTGAGGTGGGACATCATATCTGAGAGCATTTGTTTTAAGAAGTGAAAGGCAGGGTCATCTGAGCTACTGGTAGGCTTTCCTAGGAAACAGACCTCCTGAAGCCAGGCGCTGCCTGCAGCCCTAGACCTTGTTACAAACAAACCCTGCACTCCAAACACACGACAAATTGCTGCCACTTATCAAGTGTTTACAGCATTGCTGGGCACTTTGTGGAATTATAGATACATATCTTGCTCTTCACAGCGACCCAAAAAAGGGAGGATTTATTGATTTCTCCATTTTCCCATGTGAGGAAATCAGAGGCCCAGAGATATTAAATAACTCTTCTAAGATCACACAGCTAGTGTGGAGCTCAAAATATAAACCTAAGGCTATCTGACCACAAAGTCTATGCTCTTAACTCCTTATAACACATTCCTTCGATCTTCCTATTTTCAAGTATTGCTGTGTTGTTCAATTTAAACAAATCTCAAAATTACGTAGTTGGTAAGAAAGAAGTATTTGATTCTCTCCCTGCTTTCAAATAATTTATAATTTGGACAGGGAGCTGAACTACACCCAAGAATCTAGAAAATAACAAAAACAGACTGTATATAATTGAGTCTCAAACTAAGAACCATCTAAGTCCATTATATTACTCAGCCAGTACTGGCTGAACTATTATTACCTGCTACACAGGCTGCCACTATGCATTCTAATTATGTCGAGCTACTGTGGATCCTCCACACATCAGGGTGTTTCTTGCCCCTGTGCTTTTGCACGTGTGGTTCCTCTGCTTGTAACAACCTTACCTCCAATGTCCTTTCCACAAACTTTCACTTATTCTTTATTTTTTTTCAGCTTGGTCATTTTCCTTTATTATGATGACTAACAAGTGAACAGGCCTTTTTTTACGTTACTTTTTTTGTTGGAGTACAGCTGCTTTACAATGTTGTGTTAGTTTCTACTGTACAGCAAAGTGAATCAGCTGTACATATACACGTATCCTCTCTTTTTTGAATTTCTTTCCCATTTAGGTTACCACAGGGTACTCAGTAGATAGAGTTCTCTGTGCTATACAGTAGCTCTTACTTACTCTTTAAGACACTAATTAAGTATCATTTTTCTCTGGTCCTTCAACAGTTTTTATTCTCCACACAGCAGCCAGGACGATCTTTTAAAAAGATAGCTCAGATCTTGTCACAATCTTGCTTATGCTATTTAAAAACAACAAATGTTAATTCGTGTTGTTAAAAATATTGTTAAATGAATTAACAACAATGTTAATTCATGTTGATGTATGGCAAAAATCATCACAATATCATAAAGTAACTATCTTCTAATTAAACAAAAAGTAACAACAAAACCATCGAATGCCTCACCTGTATGATCTCAGCCCTAGCAACCTCTCCAAACTCCCTACGACCCTCTTTCTCCCTCGTTACACTCTAACCACACTGGTCTCCTCTCTGTTTTACAAGGATGCTACGCACTCTCCTAAATCAAGGACTTTGCAAATGCTGTTCCTGCTTCCTGGAATGTTTCTGTATGGCCAGCTGCCTCTCAACCACCAGGACTCACCTTAGAAGTGTGGCCATGTCAAATTATTTAGCCTGTGACTCAAGTTTTCTCACTTATAAGATCTATAATAGTTGTATCTACTTCTTAAAGATTGTCACAAATGAAATCATTCACATAATTAGAACGGACACTATGTCAGCATTGACTGCTATTTCTAATACTGTCATTGTTTCATGGTTGTCATAGTGGCTCCCTAGGCTATCTGCCTATTTCTACCTGCTTCTTCACCATATGTTATTTATACAGCATCCAGATTGATCTTCCCCAAATAAACGTCAGCTCACTACCTGGCTTCCCCATGCATTTAGAGCAAAATCCAAACTCAGCCCATGGCTTCTAAGAATCACCACTGGCACTGCCCTAGCACACTGTGTTTTAGCTCTAGCCCTTGCCTTTTTCGTTCTTGAAACTCACTGAGAGTGGTTCTCCCTTGAGAGTGCATCCCGGCTGTCCCTCTCTTGGAACATCTTCTAGACCCTCCATGACGGGGTCCTCGTTATTGAGGTCTCAGCCCAAATGTCACCACTTCAGGAAGGCTTTTCCTGATCACCCTCTACCTCCTTGGTTTCATTTCCAATCCCATTTTATTATCCTAATATGCTTTAACTTTTTTCTTTATAAAAGTAGACTCATAGATACAGAAAGCAAACTAGTGGTTACCAGTTGTAGGGGGAGGGTCAATATATGGGTGGGGAAAAAGGAGGGACAAACTCTTGGATGTAAGGTAGGCTACAATGATATATTACACAACAGAGGGAATACAGCCAATATTTGTAATAACTGTAAGTGGAGTATAACCTTTAAAACTTATATATATTTTTTCCCTCATAGCATTTACCACTGTTTAGGTAAGAACTACAGCCATATCTTATTTGACCACCGTGTCATTTCTCTGTTATCATTATTTTACTTGACTGCCTTAGGAAAGGCATTCACTCCCTGGGATCTGTTCTTCCTAGTCATAACATAGGTCCTAGACATGATCACATAATCTGCTCAGCCCTGGAAGACACTTATATTCCCCACTCTGTGTGGGGTAGAAATACCAAAAACACAAACACAAAAGTATGTTCCAAAGTACCAGGTTGAAGGAGGCCATCCAGACATTGAAAACAGGTTTATATTATCTTTTAAAGACTATTGTCAAAATGAAAATCAAAATTAAATGCTTGGGAGAGAATATGGTGGACTCCCAAGATCCACCCACAGACCCTCACATGAGAGAAACATTGTACTGTCTGAATCTATTCTCCTGAAATAAAAAGCTTCTCTCTCTGTCAGTGTCTGAATCAGAGATTTCCTGACTCAGGACTCCACTCTGACTCTTAGTAGGAAAAAACCCATAGTTATAGCTAATGAATAATATATTAGCCAACAGTCAACTCTGCTAAGTACTGACATAGACCCAGGGCTGATTGCTGCCCTGGGACTAACCTGCTTTGCTCACACACACAAATAGAAGCTGCTTATTCAAATGGCATGCCAACTAGCTTGGTTTGCGTGAAAGAGTGATGACAAAGGATAAACTCCAAAGCGTCATTTCATTAATGTGATATTAATATTCTAGAGAGAAGAAGAGAGAGAGAGGCCAAGGGCTGAAGAAACTAAGACTCATTGATCATCTTCTGTGTACTCCTGAGCTTTATATAATCTATATCATTTAGTCTTTGTGACAATCAATAAAGTAAATATTACTATGTTCACTTTAGAGATGTGCATATCAAAGCTCTGAGCTGTTCAGTGACTTGTATTAGAGGCAGGGATGAACCCATGCTAATTTGACTCTGGGCCTGTACTGCTCCATTACACAATGCTGCTTATATGTAATACACAGTATAAAGGGGCTTAGAAGTAAAAATGGCTGTTGTAAATGCACTGAGTTCCTAAAAAGAGGATTACAAAATATATCCGCAGAGATACAGCAAAAACATAGACCCCTGTTATGTGAATAATAGTTAAAAACAATAAGAGTTTGAGATTAGGGAAGAATGTAGTCCTTAGATACTTTTTTAAAATATCATGTAAAGAAAAAATAAAGGGACTTCCCTGCTGATTCAGTGGTTAAGAATAACTATAGTTATAGTTATAGCATTTACTTGTTCAAAGTACTTTCTTGGCATCACAAGATAAAATTCAAAACCCTTAGCATGGCACTTAATGTATTTCAGAATTCAATGTCATGTCTTACTTTTCCACATCAGCATCCTTCTTCTGTCTGTTTATATCCTCTTCTCTACCACCTTGCTTTCAATCATGTTCTAGCTCTATAGTGAACATCCACTGGTCTGTCCAACCACCCATTCTTCCATCTACCTACTATAAGTCAAGAATGTCATTATTTCTGGGAATAATACTCTACCCTCACCTACCTTAGAAAGTTAAAGTGCTAGCAGCTCAATCGTGTCTGACTTTTTGCCACCCATGGACTATAACCCGCCAGGCTCCTATGTCCATGGAATTCTTCAGGCAAGAACACTGGAGTGGGTGGGTAGCCATTCCCTTTTCCAGGGGATCTTCCTGACCCAGGAGTCGAACCCAGGTCTCCTGCATTGCAGGCAGGTTCTTTACTGCCTGAGCTACAGAGTCTCACAAAAGGGAACAAATAAGGAAACCTGTGTAATCCTGACCTATCATTACAGGATACATTTCAAGTTCTTTTTACTTCCACGAAGCCACACCTAAGTATTCTGGTCCCTCTTCATCTCTCATCTTTCACTGTCATAGCACTATGGCTCATATCATCACTGAGGTATAGCGAGTCTCATTTAAATGAGATTAAGTTTTAAAGTCAAAGGAAACTGTTTAAAGTCAAACTGAAACTCTGCTTGTAAATCCCTTAGCAAGAACGTGTCACTCCAGAGACTGACTACAGTTTCCCAATACTTGCCTATCACAGCAAGTTTGCCCCACTGCCCCGCATGTTGAAATGGATGATTAAAATGCCAGAGAAGAAGTCAGCTTAGTTCAGAGCCAAGCTGTGGAGAAAATGCATATCGAGCTGAACACTACTATCACAGCGCACTCATAATCACACTGAGATGCTCACAGTATTCAAGGCAAGAGGGAATCAAGACCAACTTAGAGCACAGCAGAAGTGCATTGTCCCCTCAAACTGTGACACTGGGGCCCACGTTCATAGAGTAAACGGTACAGATCATCTCCGAGCTGTCTAATTTTTTCTCTCTTTCACGCAAATGCACATAGAAGGCAGCTGACTTACCCTGTCATCACTGAACTCTTTCAAATAGGTAATTGAACGGGGTTCCCAAAGCACATGAATTTTATCTAGCTCCATGCAGTTTGTTCCTTGTTGAACCAGATCATCTCATCCAATCCTTGGTGTACAGAATCCTCCATTATTTGGTACCTATCTCCCTCTAACAACGCATTCCTTCCCATTTCTTACTATACTTTCTATACTCTAACTCAACTAGTTCAGTTTCCAAAAGAAAACAGGATACTCCACACTTTTTGGTTCTGGTTATGATGTCTTTTCCTGTGTTTTCTGACAGATGTTTATCCTTAATACTTAGTTCACATGTTGCATCTTCCCTGCTAGGTTGATTGAAATAATGCCTCTATTCTTCATCCCTTCCTGGATCCCTGCCCAATGCCATGTAACCTTTCAGTGTTTTACTCTAAGTCAGTATTTGCAAGATTGCCTGGATAGTCTGCAACATATGAGCCAGGCAGTTGAGCCTAGCCCAGATCAACTGAACCCATACTCACTGTGTTTACTATTGTTATATTGTTATTATGGAGTATTATTGTAGTAATAGCAAACTGATATGTTTTCTATAAAAAAAACTTCCCTGACCCTCCCAAGGAAAAGCGATCTCTCCACATTTTTGCAACCTCTGAAACTTGTACCTTTCTCTATTATAAAATGTAAAACATTCTACTATTATAAACATTTAATGAGTGAATAGGTAGTATGATCATTTTTAGGTTTAGTTTTCCTTCTAAGACTGACCTTCTTGAGAACAGGAGCATCTTTGGGAAGGAGTTAAGGTGATACACTCAAAACAGTTTGGGCATATCTATTAGTACAGCCATTATGGAATACGGTATGGTGGTTCCTCAAAAAATTAAAAATTGAAATGCCATATGATCCAGAAGTCCTACTCCTCAGTATATACCCAAACGAAACAAAAACAGGATCTCCAACAGATACCTGCACTCCTATGTAGACTGCAGTATCACTCACAATGGCCAAGATATGGAAACAACCAAAATGTCTATCAACAGAAGAATGGGTACAGAAGATGTGAGAGAGATATATATAATGTACATGTGTATATAGTAGATATATATGTGAGTAAATGTGATAGATAACAAATGTTAAAGATATGTGAATGTAATATATTATAAATGTGATATATGTGTGTGTATATATAAAGATAGATATATATGGAATATTATTCAGCCTTGAAAAAGGCCGTCTTGCCATTTGCAACATGGATGAACCTCAAGGACATTATGCTAAATAAGTCAGAGAAAAGACAAATACTATGTGATATCACTTATATGTGGAATCTTAAAAAAATAAAATACCTGAACTTGTAAAAGCAGAAGTAGAATGGTGGTTACCAGAGACTGAGGAGTGGGGAAACTGGAGATGTTAAGAGTACAAACTTGCAACATAAATTCTGGAAACTCAATGCACAATATAGGGATTCTAGTAAAAAAACAAAAATGCTGTATTATAAACTTAAACTTGCTGAGAGACTAGAATTTTAACTGTTTTCAAAAGAAATGATAATTATGTAAGGTGATAAAGGTGTGAGCTAGTGTTAGTTAATGCTACCACAGTAACAATATTGTGAAATATGTATACTGAACCAATATATTGTGCATTTTGAACTTACACAGTTGTACATATCCATTATATCTCAGCTTAAAAAAAATAGTTTAGGAACACGTGGGTTAGAATCATGGCTCTGCAAGTGGCAAATTTTCTGAGCCGAAGTATCTCTAGCTATAAAATGAAAACAGAGCCAGAAACTTTGCAGCCTTCTTGAGAAGAGGACGTGAGAACCTCAGTATAAAGTGGTCAGCTCAACACATGACACATCAGAGGCGCAATACATAGACTGACACTTCCACGGCAAAAGTATTACAATGAGCGCACCAGAGCCAGAAAGGCCTTTGTCCCATGCAAAGTGAAGTCGCTCAGTTGTGTCCGATTCTTTGCGACCCCATGGACTGTAGCCTACCAGGCTCCTCCATCCATGGAATTTTCCAGGCAAGAGTACTGGAGTGGGTTGCCATTGCCTTCTCCAGGGGATCTTACTAGCTGCCCACAGCACTCTGTAGTCTCTAATCCGATTTATTACTAGGAGGCTGATGTTTCAATTTACTGAGCCCAACTGTACCGTAAATAAAAGGACCCCAGAGACCCATCTTTGCAACTTAACATCAACACAGTTGTTAAATGCAGTTTATTTAATCTCTCATTTAATCAAAAGTTGCAGTTGGTTGCGGTTTGTTATCTCTTCTTCCCCCAACTCTTCTGAGAAATACAGACACCTGACCTGGGCTTATTGCCTGCTTTAGGGCAGGCTAAGCAGCCTCGTTGATGGGCTGCATTGCTGCACAATTAAGAAATGGGTACTCACCTCACTGGAGGCAGGCTGCCTTCTTTTGCAGCTTCTGCAAGAGCAAGATGCAGGGTGGGAAAAAAAAAAAAAAAGACATGTTAGTGGCAGTCTGTTTAAGTGAACTGTTTGTACAATGACCTGACCCCCTCCCACCACCAGAGAAAATGCAGAGGTGCAGCTCACCCGCCCCACCCCAGCACCCAGGGACTGCCAGGGACTACATGTAGCATTCACACACACTTTATGGTGCTTATTTATTACTGCAGTCTCTCTATATTAGACTTTGACTTCCTTGGGCCCTGAAACTCCTATGGGATTTATCTCTTAATTTCTTGTTTCTTTAAAATTTTTTTAAATTAAACTTTCCACTTTGAGATAATTGTAGGTTTACATGCAGTAGTAAGAAATAATACAGAGGGACCCCATATATTCTTCACCCAGTTTCCTCAATGGTATGAGACCTGGGTTGATGTTCTTGTTTTCCCTTTGCCCTGTGGATGTCCACTAGCTCTAACAGCACTTGCTGTAACTAATGTCTTGTTTCTATCACAGAGTCCGGGAAAGAAGAGAGCAGCTGCTCGACGCATGCTTGAGGTAGTGGTAAGAGTGCCTTCCCTGAGCGCTTACTGTTGTGCTGGGCACTGTTCAGTCTTCCCAGGCCTCATCTCATTTCTCCTTACAATCATCCTATGAGAGGAGTGTTACTATCATCCCCATTTTACAGACAGGGACAATGAAGCTCAGTGGGTCCCACGACCAAACCTAAATAGCCAGTGATGAGGGAGCTGGGGTTTAATAAAATTTAATAAAATGGGGAGCCCGTTTTATTCCCCAAAACTTAGTCCTCTGTTCTCTGACAACTTTTTTCTCTTTCAGAGAGATGGTTTGAGGCCTGAATTATTTAATGTTTATAAAAATCAAACTTCACCCTCTTTGATATAGAGATAGCCATATTATCAAAGTACACTTAGAAGAGCTCTATTTCTCGTTACAGAATTTCCTTTTAGGATATGACTTAAGGTGACTTTTAGCAATGGTTCTCAAAGCATGGCCCCCAGACCAGCAACATCAGTGTCTCCCAGAGAACTTGTTAAAAACGTAAATTCTCAAATGCTCCAAACCCAGACTGGACTTCCCCAATGGCTCAGTGGGTAAAGAAGCCACCTGGAATGCAGGAGACAAAGGAGATGCAGGTTTGATCCCTGGGTCGGGAAGATCCCCCGGAGGAGGAAATGGCAACCCACTCCAGTATTCTTGCCAGAGAAATCCCATGGACAGAGTCTGACAGGCTACAGTCCAAAGAGTTGCCGAGTCGAACATGACTGAGCGACTAAGCACAAATCCAGACCAACTGACTCAGAACTCTGGGTTCGGGCCCAGAAAGCTGTATTTTAACAAGTCCTCCAGTTGATTCTGATGCATGCTGATGTTTGAGAACCACTGAGTTAAAGAAATTTCACCCTGAGGTTGCCCAAAGCAGTCAAATGAGCAACCAGCAAGCTAAGAAGAAATGAATGAAGAATTAGCTCTTTCAGTGTACCGTCCACTGGTGCTCGTGGCCACAGTAAGAAAAACGCTAGCACCGCACTACACATCGCCCCAAAGTGTACATTCACCTCGTGTTTCCTTAGAGCAAACGTGAGCGAAGGCGTTGACCGTGTCAGTGGGGTCAGGCTATGGAGGTAGAAGGGGGTGAGAAGGCTCCCTTGCATAGCAGAGGAAAACACATGAGCACGGAAAGAAGGCTGCCAAGCAGGGACGCTGCAGGCTATGGAACGGAGGACAAGTGGGGGCAGGGTGGGGCCCTCCAGTCCATTCCCACAGTGGCCCTGGTGACTCCCATCACCATCCCAGGTCAAGTTCACACTGAGTTTCCTCTCTCCGCTCCCTCCCCCTCTCCTACTCCACTTGGTTGTGTTGACAACACAGGCTTTGTAGGAAAACAAAGACTCCCTGCCTCCCTCTTCAGCTACTTTTCTTTTTCTTCCTCTTGGACAGATTCCCAGTGATCAAACGCAAAGCTCTCAGGGGAAGCAGGCTGGCCCAAGAGCGATAAGGGGCCAATTCTCACAGATTTGTCATTTCACGGGCAAGCTGCCACAGTCTCTATATGAGAATACGCAGTGAAGGATGTCCAGCCCCACAGAAAAGCAGTCTGGCACCGTCCCCTGGGAGCTGATGCAGCGGGGGGAGGTGACAGAGAGACGGGGGCACGGGAGCCATGACTCCCCTTGGCTGGCTGTGCAAGGGCCTGTGTGTGTGTTTCCTTACCTTCCCCATCGGGCTTGGAAAGAGCAGCTGCCTGCCTCTGGAAGGCCTGGAGGGTCACGACTGGGGGCCTTGGCGGCTTTGGGGGAGGAGGACCCAGGGACTCGACGGAAGGCAGTGGCTTGGTATTGGGGAGTTGTGGATGCCTGACATCTGGCTGTTCCTCTGGGCACAAAGAGTCCAAAATATAGGTCATTATTTCCATCTCATGGTTGGCCTCAGTCTCACTCCCGTCCCACCTATTCTCCACCCAGTAGCCAGAGTGTCCTGATCAACATGTGAACCCAAGCTGGCCACCATCCCAGCTGCCCAGAGGATGAAGCTCAGTCTCCTCAGCTGCCGTCCACTCACTCCATCCTCTGGTATTAGACCACCACACAGCATCAGTCTACACTTTTTTTTCTTACCACACTTTACCATCCTGCTTCCCCAACCTTCAGTCCCAACATCTTTTGCTCACACGCCTGGCTTCTCAGTTTTTCAGATTTCATAAATATTTTTTGCAGTTTCTTTTTTTTTTCTTTTTCATTCTATTTTTAATTCACTTTTTTATTTGAAGTATAGTTATTTTACAAAGTTGTGTTTGTACAGCATAGTGAGTCATATGTTTGTGTGTGCGTGTATATGTATATAAGTTGTGTTCATTTCAGGTATACAGCAAAATGACTCCGTTTTTATATGTGTATAAGATCCTTTTCTGATTCTTTTCTAGGTTATTACAAGTCCAGATTTGATTTCAAAAGCCTTAAATAGCTCTCAAATATCCAAGATTTTGTTCATTCCACCTGATGCAAAGAGCTGACTCATTTGAAAAGACCCTGATGCTGGAAAAGATTAAGGGCAAGAGGAGAAGGGGACGACAGTGGATGAGATGGTTGATGGCATCACCGACTCAATGGACATGGGTTTGGGTGAACTCTGGGAGCTGATGATGAACAGGGAGGCCTAGTGTGCCGTGGTTCATGGGGTCGCGAAGAGTCGGACACGACTGAGCGACTGAACTGAACTGAACTGTTCATGCCATTCTTGTTCTGGTATGCTGTTCCCTTACTCCTCCCTTGGTGAACTTTGACTCATTTTTTAAGACCCTCCTCCAATGATACCTTTCCTGATTTCTACCAGAAAACCAGCTCATAATCAACCACTCTTTGTTCAGTATCACCTATCACATTGTTACCACCTCTCCATCAGTGCTGTGACATATGAGAAGGGCTGGTCTATCTTCCCACTGAATGTAGGTTCCTAGAGGGAAGCAACTAAGCCCTAGGGATCTCCTCTCAGTGCCAAGCACAGGACCAGCATCAGCAGAAATGCACAATGACAATGACTATTCCCTGAAAGGATTCGTCGGGCACTCATGATGGGCAAATAATACGGGAGACATGAAGAGGAGTAACAACTGGTCTCTTGATGTCCAGGGCTCCAATATCTAGAACAGGTTTCAAGGCTGGCTTTGTAGTACCTGGGCACCTGTGGATTCTATATCCTGTAATTTTCCAGGACAGTCCCAATTTTATGTATTTTATTCTTCTGCACTGATGAGCTAACCAACAGAAATTCCAACATTATATATAAATATTGCATAGGCTTTCTACACCAAAAACAGCACAAAATCTTATATTATTCACGTACCTTGACTTTTGGTTGACATAACACAGTGGCTGACCACATGGTAAAACTAAAGAAACTTGGCTAGTGTTTTACAAAAACATCAGTGCAACCCCCTCAAGGCCCTGCTATCCTCTGCAGTCAAGGAGCAGGGGTCCTTCTAGCCCTACTAGCAGGGGTTACATAGTTAGGGCCAAAGTTCCTTTCTTCTAAGACTTGAAGTATAAGCTGCAAAGTCAGAGATTTTAGTCTTTATCAGATAATAGAGAAGACAGTAAAAGTGCATGATCACTTACTTACTAACTGAGCTCCTAATTTTTATCAGGCACTGTGCTAAGCAATTTACATGGGTTATCCCATTTGATCCTCCCAGCAGCTCTGTCAGCTAGGTTATCTAGACCTTTCTTTCCTCCCATCTCTCCTTGCTCCCATTCATCCTTTCTTCCTCCCTATCCCTTCATCAACAATAATTTATATTCCAAGCATTGTTCTAGGAGCTGGAACTAGAGTTAAGGACAAGAAAAGAGAGAGTTCTGCCCTCAAGAATTTTCATTCCAATAGGAGGAGGCTGATGATAAACATGCAAACAGATAAACAGATAAGAAAACCATAACAGGGCGGTGATGTGGGACAAATAAGGATTTAGGGATTAACATGTACCATTACTATACATAAAATAGATAGCCAACAAGGACCTACTGGAAAGCACAGGGAATTAAACTCACTATCTTGTATTAACCTATACAGGAAAAGAATCTTAAACAGAATAGAAGAGTGTGTGTGTGTGTGTGTGTGTGTGTGTGTATAACTGAATCATTTGATGTACATCTGAAACTAACACAACATTGTAAATCAACTATACTTCAATTTTAAAAAGTAAAAAGAGAAAATCACAGCAATCTATTAATTCTATAAAGGAAATAAAACAGGATGATATGAAAGAATGTGAATTCTTGGTGGTGAGGTAATAGACTTTAGATAGAGATCTTTGGCTAGAGAAGGCTTATCTGGGAAAGTGTCATTTAAACTTAGACCTAAAGGTAATGAAGGAAAGATCAAAGAAAAGTATTATATAGGAAGGAGGAACAGAAATCATAAGGTCCTGAGTCATAATGAAGTCTGTTCACAAAACAGCAAGGAATTCCAGGATGTTGTCTATAGGCTAGTGAGCCAGGGAAAGACAGCAGGAAGTAAGTCCGAGACATCAGCAGGGACCAAAAGCAGCAGCGCTATGAAGTCAGCAGTAAATAGTTTAGATGCTCTTCTGAGGGAAAGAGAAACCAAACAGGATCATAAGCAAGAGAGCCAGCCAGCCGGCCAGCCATTTATTCAAAAAATACTTTCTTGAGAACTCATTGAAACGGGCCTTGTTCTTTTAGGTTATGGGGATACAGTGGTAAAGAAGACAGTTTTTATTCTCACTTAACTTATACTTTACTGAGGTAAACAAATACATAACAAACTAGATAGGGGTAAGTGAGAGAAAACTAAAGCTGTGTAAGAAAAAGACTGCTGGAGGTGGGTGGCTATTTCAGATAGAGTGATCCACAAGGTCCACACGCAGCAGGTGACCTTGATAAAGTGAAGGAGTGAGATGTCAAAGTTCTACAGGAAAAGTGTTCCAGACAGAGAGAGCAGCAAGTATAAAGGCCCTGGGGTGGAACTAGCTTGGTATATCAGGAATAGAAAGAAGGTCAATGTGGTGAGAGAGGAGAGAGTACGAGATGCTGGCAAGGAGCAAACTGTATGAGCCACAGTAAGACAGCTAAAGTTGAAATGAGCAGGGGGGTGATATGATTGGATTAATGCTTTAGAGCATCACTGTACCTGTGAGGAGGAGCATAGACTACAAGAGGGCAAGAGTGTGAAAGCAGGGAGACCAGCTGGACCTTGCAGTGGTCCAAGAAGAGATGGTCCACAGTGGTGTAGACTTGAGCAGAAGGCAGAAATGGAAGCAAGTCAGGAGATTCAGAACGTATTTTGGTGACAGAGCCAAGAACTTGCTGCAAACAATGATTAGTTACAAACAAAGAGGCAGGGAGGTGGATAGGGGAGGGGAACAGAATATGATTCCTAGATTTTTGGCCTGAGCAAATAGGAGGGTGGTTGTGCTACTTATTAAGACAAGGAAGACTGGCAATGGATCGATTGATAGGAAAGGAAACCAGGCTTTGTGAAGTTAAGCAGACTGCCCCAGTTCAGGCATCTTGTAAGAAGCAGAGCTAAAGGATTCAAATCTGGGTTTGTCCCACCTGTCTCTCCATATAATTCCAGGAGATTAATCACTTAATCCAAACCTGAAGTTATAATCTAGCAGATGGGCTTAGAATATCTGTGCTAGAGTGTGGGACAAACACTGGCCAGGCCACATATAAGACCACCCATGCCAGTAAGCTCTAAATTAGAGAAATACAGTGATCCCTCCCCCTAGGCCTGTGGGGGCTTGATTTCTTACCTGAGGTCTGGCTGGTGAGCTCATTGTCATAGACAGGGTGACAGATGCTCCCTGTCAAGCTCCTCTCAGGACTGGAGTTTGCTTCGCTCTCCCTGCTACATTGAGAAGGTTGAACGGTGGGATCTTCAGAGATGGCACACAATCTTCTTTGAGCCATCAGGTGCCTGTGGGAAGGTAGGGACTGGGCTTCTTTTATTTCCATATTTTCCATGGGCTCCTCTGAAGTCAGCTTGATACTTTTCTGCTCTTTTAGATGGAAGGCCCTGCTTCCACAACTGGCAGGGAGAAAGACGGATGGTGTCTCACTTTTCTGAGATAAAACCTCCCAGCTCCAGAGCTTGTTTCTGAAGCTATCATTCACCATGACTTTCTTCTTATTGGCTATCTCACCATTTGACTGATACACATCTAACAGCGGAGAAGCCTTCTGTGACCTTACTGCAGAACCAGGAAAACTTGGCGGTTCCAGGTAATTAGAACATTTCTGAGTCTCACTCTTCTGAGTCCCCTTCACTTGCTGGGGTTTAAGAGGCTGCGGATCACCATCAGCACAGTTGGGTGAGTGCTGATTGTGGCTGGATGAGGGGGGTTTCCCACTGGCCAAAGTCTTCATGGACTGTCTGCTTCCAAAGTCTCCCTTTTGAGAAACACCTGCTGGGAATTTGATAGGTCCTGAAAGAGATGATGCATCAAGATTTTGAAATTTGGCTCGAAGTTCCTTGAAGTTTCTTAATCCTTCCTAGAGCATAAAAGAAAAGAAACAAGCAGCACCATTAGCTGACTTCACTGTGCTTGCTAAGCGGCTCTAGGTGCTGATGTAATGCCATTGCTTATCTACTGAGTAGTATCAGTAATGCTACTGTCTACGTGAGGCAGAGTCAAACTAACTACATGCTCTTTGAAACACTGCAGGTGTGCCTAATTTCTTCACAACATACAAAGAATGCTTATAAGATATATAGCACTAACAATTGCTGATAAACCCCTTGATATAAACTTCTGGTAGCTCTCTGCTGCCTGTGCAAATAAACCCCTTCATGTGGCATTTAAGAACAAAAGTTGTGGAATTATGATCTCAGCCACAGATCAACATGTGCGTGTGTGCTTAGTAACTCAGTTGTGTCTGACTCTGTGACCTCATGGACTGTAGCCCTCCAGGCTCCTCTGCCCATGGGATTTTCCTGGCAAAAGTACTGGAGTAGATTTCCATTTTCTCCTCCAGGGGGTCTTCTCAACCCAGGGATTAAACCCACATCTCTGGCATCTCCTGCACTGGCAGATGGATTCTTTACCACCACTTAACCCTGATGCTGGGAGAGATTGAAGGTGGGAGGAGAAGGGGACGACAGAGGATGAGATGGCTGGATGGCATCGCCGACTCAATGGACATGCGTTTGAGTAAGCTCCAGGAGTTGGCGATGGACAGGGACGCCTGGCGTGCTGCGGTCCATGGGGTCTCAAAGAGTCGGACACGACTGAGCGACTGAACTGAATTGAACTGAAACCAAAAGGATAATTGACAAGTTTCTAGAAACTTTATACTCTCTACCACCCTGCTTATGTGTTCCCGCTCCCCCAATGCATCCCCCCATCTACTTGTCAACTGCTTTCTTGCAACAATAATGCCCACCTTCTCCACAAGATTTGCCCTGTGGCTGACAGGTAGACTAACTCCTTCCCTGGCTCCATGTTGCCTGGCTATTGAGCTTAACATCATAGGGTGGAGACAAGAGCAATCTTTGGAACCTGACAGGTACATGTTCCATTTCTGACTCCACTCTTTATCATCTAGGCAAATACTTTGGGAAACTTGGTATCATCAGTGAAGTCTCATCATAAAAATAACTTGCAAGCAGTAGAAGCATGAGGGCTGCCATATGTAAAGAGTCCATCACAGTGCCTGGCACATAGTAAATAAAAGCTATTTAAAAGGGACGAGATGATGCTCTTGTATTTTTGACTCTCCTTGGGAGATTGTGTTCTACTTTAAATTCCACCCAAATTCAGTGAATGAAAATGGTGGTAGTAACAGCAGGCCAACCCTTGGAGCAAAGGAAGGGACACGCACAGGATCATACAGTAAGTTGGTGGTCTATGTAGGTGGGATTGGGCTCGAGGCTTATGCAGTGCTCTTCCTAGTCCCCGCCACCCTCACTAAATTTACTTTTGTAAATGTATTTTGGCATTTTCTGTCTTCAGAGGAGGTGGTGGGTGGATAGAGCATAGGAGGACATCTAATGGAGCCATTTCCAAAGAGCCATCAACTTCTTCCGATCATCTTAAGGGTCTTAATTTTAGGTATACAATCTCCATGCAGGTAACTTCGGATTTTGCCTGCTGAAGGAATAACTGTTGGGTGACCTTTTCTCACTGTGTTTACAGTTGACTCACACCTGCCCTCTGAAGAATTAGGAAGGGAGGAATATTGAACAGGAAGTATGAAGCAGGTGTCTGGAAGCATGCTTGCATGCTCTTCTCTCTTTCTTCAACCCTCCCTCCATCCCCTTCCTTCTCTTCCTCCTTTCTCTCTCTCTCACTCACACACACACACATATCCCTACACACACATTTATAGCTTTCTTCACAAACTTCCAAGGGTTAATTTCTTATATTTCAACCAGCAGTCAAGTTGATTCCATTGACCTTCCTCTTATGTGCTAGCAGCCAGCACTGGGCATGGAACCAGCAGATCCGAGTATGAGGCTCAGCTTTGCCATTCCAGTCATGTGCCTTGGACAATTTACTTCACTTTTCTGAGCCTTAAGCTCCTCACTATAAAATGGGGATATCCTACTAACAGTTCAGGGTTATTGCAACACATGACATGACAGATGTATATACCTCAGTGATTAATATTTTTTAAATTGTGGTAAAATACACTTAACTTTAAATTTACCACTATAGCCATTTTTAAATGTGTAGTATAGTACAGTAATGTTCAGAACACTCACACTGTAGTGAATGTCCGGGACTCTTCCCATCTTGAAAACTGGACCACTATATTCATTAAACAACAGCTTCCCATTCCCCCTCCCCCCGAGAGAGCTGGGACAGAGAGGAAAGGGAGTACAGACACTGGTCTGTGGCAGGCAGGACAGTGTAAGACCTACATGAACGGTCTGTGCTGCAGCTCTGCATGCCCCAGCCTGAGTCACATTCACTGGTGTGGAAGGGGTTGGGTGCTGGAATGTGGGGCTTGGAGAATGGGCTCAGGAAGAGAACAGCTACTGGCTGCAAACAGACAGATCTGAAGGGGCAGGAATAAGGAGTTCCACAATCAGGAATGTTTGTGAAAGAAATCTGGGCCGCCAGAGAAGCAAAATGCCATTGCTGAGTGGTGCACAAGAGGCAGGGCCCCCACTGTGCCCCCTGCCCCTGTCCCCTGCCTTGGTGGGCACTAGGAGGAGCACCCACCGGAGCAGGCTCCCACTTCCCTCCTGCCAATACCTCCTCTGGCCCTGCTGGCCCCAGTGGGCTTGCACACCCTGCCCATTGCTGCCTCCACCCGCACTGGCCTTAGAGGGGTCTCAGGTACAGGTGCTGCTGGGAGGAACACATGCAGAGGTGGGACTGAAACCACAGTTAAGCCCCTGGGGTCATGCAACAAAGGAAGATGAGCTGGATTCTCTCGTCATGGCTGCAAGGACCATAGATTTACACCACTGCTGCTGGCTTTGAAAACTTAGCACCTGCAGAATATCTGAATGGATGAGTGCTCCTGCGTCTGAGATGGGTCTAGCTTTAGCAGCTGTGGGCTTTGTGGGCACATACACAGGGGGACTGGAGCAGGTCCGAATCTGAGCTGTCTCCATTAACTCCCACAGTGGATCCAGGCACATGATTACTGCAGTCCTGGGATGACTTTGGGGGATCTGCACTGGTGGCTTGGTGAAAACAAGGCCTGAGAAAAACCAGGAACAACTGCCACTATAACCATGGTTAAGGTGGGGCTGAGGGCAGTTTCAACAATAGTGTAATTTGTGAGTCAGCACAAGAGGTGAAAAATGACACAACAGAACACACACACAGGTAAATAGCTCCGGAGGAGGAAAACTCAGTGACTTTTCTCCCAGTGGGAGCGCTCCAACTCTGCCTCTCTCACGCTGCAGATCAGAAACACAGCTCAGAGACAGATCTGGGGACCTCTACTCCAATAACTAGGGAGCAGACTTGCCCCTGACAGGGAAGTAACAACACAGAGAAAGTGGGGGTGGGGAGCTTTGCTCAGTATCCATCGCAGGCTCAGGTCACCACCACATCAGTCACATCTCCTATCAAGGGGATAATGGCCAGCATACACTGAGGAAAGGGGTAGTAGACATCCGTACTAAAACAGTCCTCACATCAAAAAATTTAAAACATACAGAGACTGCACAGGGACATTACCATATAAAAAACAGCCTTCCAAGGCCATGTGAGGAATTGAAAAGAAAAACCCTCAGAGTATTTGGCTTTGAAGGCCACCAGGGCCTGCAAGCAGGAGCTCCACAGGGCTGGGAGAAACAGAGACTTCTCTCTTGGAGGTTGCACTCAAGGTCTCACACGCACTGGGAACCAGCACAAAGCAGTACCTCTACATGAACTGGGGCTAGGCCTAACTAGGGGTCTGGGAGGTGGGCTTTGGCTGTAGCTCACTGTGAGGGCAAGGACACTGGTGGAGGAAGCCCCAGAGAATATTGATTGGCTTGAGCTCCCCCATAGGTCCCATTTTGGCACCAAGACCTGGCCCCACCCAACAACCTAGAGGTTCCAAGCTGTTATGCCTCAGGCCAAAGAACCAGCAAGACAGGAACACAGTTCCACCCATCAGCAGACAGGCTGCCTAAAGCCATACTGAGCTAATAGCTACGTCAAAACACACCACTTGACACAGCCCCGTCCATTAGAAGAACAAGATCCAGCTCCATCTACTAGAGGGCAGGCATCAGTCCTTCCCACCAGGAAGCCTGCATAAGCCCCTGGAGCAACCTCACCCACTAGGGGGCAGACACCAGAAGCAAGAGGTACTGTGATCCTGAAATATGTAGAAAGGAGACTACAAACACAGAAAAGTTGACATAAGACATGTTGCAAATGAAGGAACATGACAAAACCCCATAAGAACCCCATAAATGAAGTGGAAATCATTGCCATAGAATAAAGTAAAGAAAAAACAAAGAAAATAAATGAAGACAGCCTCAGAGACCTCTGGAACAACATTAAATGCACCAGTATTTGCATTAGGGGTCCCAGAAAAAGAAGAAAAAGAGAAAGGACCTGAGAAAATATTCAAAGAGATTACAGTCAAAAACTTCTCTAATATGGGGAAGGAAATAGTCACTCAAGTCCCAGGAAGCTCAGAGGGTCCCATACATGATGAACTCAAGGAGGAACATACCAAGACACATATTAATCAAGCTGACAAAAATTAAAGACAAAGACAAATTATATAAGAGCACCAAGAGAAAAGCAACAAATAACATACAAGGGAATCCCCATAAGGCTATCAGCTGATTTTTCAGCAGAAATTCTGCAGGCCAGAAGGGAGCACCACAATATATCTCAAGTGATGAAAGGGAAATATCTGCAACCAAGAATACGCTAGCCAGCAAGGATCTCATTCAGATTTGATGGAGACATCAAAAGATTTACAGATAAGCCAAAGTTAAGAGAATTCAGCACCACCAAAACATCTTCACAACAAATGCTAAAGGAATTCTCTAGGTGGGAAAGAGACCAGCAACTTAAAACAACGTTTGTACATACACTGTTATATCAAAACCTCATGGGACTATCAAACCAAAAAAAAAAAAAAAATCTATAGATACATACACACACAAAAGAAAAACCCAAACACAACACCAAAGATAGACATCAAATCACAAGAGAGCAAAAGCAGAAGGTAAGAAAAAAGACCTAGAAGAACAAATCCAAAACAATAAAGAGAATGTCAACAGGAACATATATATTGATAATTACTTTAACTATAAATGGATTAAATGCTCCAACCAAAAGACATAGTCAAACTGAATGCATACATAAACAAGACCTGCATATACTGTCTTCAAGAGACCCGCTTCAGATCTAGGGACACATACGGATTGAAAGTAAGAGGATGGAAAAAGGTATCCCATACAAATTAAAATCAAAAGAAAGCTGGAGCAGCAATACTTAGATCAAACAAAATAGACTGTTACAAGAGATAAGGAAGGACACTACATAATGATCAAGGGATCAATCCAAGAAGAAAATGTTGCAGTTGTAAATATATAGGCACCCAACATAACAGCATCACAAATACGAGCCAAATACTAGCAGCCATAAAAGGGGAAATTGACAGAACACAACTATAGTGGGGGATATTAAAACTCCACTCACATCAGTGGACAGACGATCCAGACAGAAAATCAATAAGGAAACACAGGCCTTAAATAACACATTAGGCCATGTGAACTTAATTGATATTTATAGAACTTTCCATCCAAAAGCAGCAGAATACACTTTCTTTTCAAGAGCACAGGGAACCTTCTCCAGGATGGATCACATACTGGACCACAAATCAAACCTCATTAAAAGTTAAGAAAACTGAAATCATATCAAACCTCTTTTCTGACCACAATGATGTGAGATTAGAAATAAATTACAGGAAAAAAAACTATAAAGTGAAAAACAACAAATACACATGGAGACTAAACAATATGCCATTAAACAACCAAGAGATTACTGAAGAAATCAGAGGAAATAAAAAATAATAATCTTACCTCAGGAAACAAGAAAAACTGCCAAATAAACAATCAACCTTATACCTAAAGCAACTAAAGAAAAAGAACAAACAAAACCCAAGGTTAGTAGAAGGAAATAAATCATAAAGATCAGAGTAGAAATAAATGAAATTGATACAAAGAAAAAAACAAAGATCAACAAAATTTAAAAGCTGGTTAATTGAGAACATAAACAAAATAGATAAAACCTTAGCAAGACTCATGAAGAAAAGAGAGAGGACTCAAATCAGTAAAATTAAAAATTTAAAAAGTTACAACTGAAACAAGAGAAGTACAAAAGAGTGTAAGAGACAACTACAAGCAATTTATGCCAATAAAATGGAAAGCCTAGAAGAAATGGACAAATGCTTAGAAAGGTACAGCTTTATAAGAATGAACCAGAAACAAATAGAAAATATGAGCAGGCCAATCACAAGTACTGAAATTGAAACTGTGGTTAAATACTTCCAACAAACACAAGTCCAGGACCAGGTGGCTTCACAGGTGATTCTATTGAACATTTAGAAACTCTTTCAAAAAATTACAGAGAACAATCCCAGGCTCATTCTATGAGACCACCATTATCTTGATCCCAAAGTCAGACAATGATAGCACAAAAGGAGACAATTATAGGTCAGTATCACTGATAAACATAGACACAGGAAACCTCAAAACAATGCTAGCAAATAGATGCAGTACATTAAAAGGATCATACACCACGATCAAGTGGGATTTACCTCAAGCATGCAAGGATTCTTAAAAATCAATCAGCATAATATATCATACTAACAAACTGAAGAATAAAAACCACATAAATCAAGAGATTCAGAAAACGCTTTTGACAAAATTCAACATCCATCTATGATTAAAAAAAAAAAAAAAAACTCTCCAAAAGTGGGCATAATAAGGGCCATATACAACAAAGCCACAGCAAATATTCTCAACAGTGAAAAACAAAGTTTTTCCTCTACGATTAGGAATAAAACAAGGGTGTCCACTCTTTCCACTTCTATTCAACATGTGGAAGTCTTAGCCACAACAATCAGAGAAGTAAAATAAATATAATGACTCCAAAATGGAAAAGAAGTAAAACTGTCACTGCAGATGACCTGATACTATACACAGAAAATCCTGAAGATGCCACCAGAAAACTACTAGAGCTCAGTGAATTTGGTATAGTTGTCCACAGTATAGTAACGAGGATGAAAATTCATCACATAAGCTCTACATGTTGGTTACTTATGTACCTGTCACCACTTTTAAAAATCTACAGAGAGTTAATGTGAATGAGAACTAACCACTGATTGTCAAAGTTACAGAACTATTGGGTAAAAAGATATGCTGATGAAATAAATCAAAGATGATACAAACAGATGGAGAGATATATCATGTTCTTTGATTGGAAGAATCAATTTTATCAAAATAAGTATACTATACAAAGCAGTCTATAGATTCAATGTAATCCCTATCAGATTACTGATGGGATTACCAAATTTCTTACAGAATTTCTTACAAATGTCTTACAGAAAATAATTGCATGGTTTTTATGAAAACACAAAAGACTTCAAAGAGCCAAAGCAGTCTTGAGAGAGAAAAACGAAGATATAGAAATCAGGCTCCTGACTTCAGACTATAATACAAAGTTAAAGTAATCAAAGCAATTGATACTGACACAAAAACAGAAATATAGATCAATGTAACAAGATAGAAAGTCCAGAGATAAAACCATGCTCCTATGGTCAACTAATCTATAACAAAAGAGGCAAGAATATATGACAGAGGAAAGACAGTCTCTTCAATACGTGGTGCTGGGAAAACTGGACAGCTGTATGTAAAAGAATGAAACTGGAACACTCCCTAACACCATTTACAAAAAATAAACTCAAAATGGATTAAAGACCAATATGCAAGTCTAGACACCATAAAACTCTTAGAGGAAAACAGAGGCAGGACACTCTTTGACATAAATTACAGGAAGATCTTTTTTGACTCACCTCCTAGAGTAATAAAAATAAAAACAAAAAGAAACAAATGGGACCTAGTTAAACTTAAAACTTTTTCACAGCAAAGGAAACCACAAACAATTGAAAAAACAACCTTCAGAAGGCAAGAAAATATTTGCAAAAAAGTGACCAGCAGCGGATTAATCTCCCAAATATACAAACAGCTCATGAAGCTCAATAACAAAAACCAAACAACCCAATCAAAAATTTGGTGTAAGATATAAATAAATAGTTCTCCAAAGAAGACATACAGATGATCAAAAAGCACATGAAAAAGTGCTCAACATCACTAATTATCAGAGAAATGTAAATCAAAACTAAAATGGGTATGACCTCACCCCAGTCAAAATGGCCATCATTAAAAAATTTACAGACAATGAATAGAAGCTGTAGGTGTGGAGAAAAAGAAACCTTTCTACACTATTGGTGGGGATGAAAATCGGTAGACCCCTATGGAGAACAGTATAGAGGTTCTTTAAACAACTAAGAACTACCATATTACCCAGTAATCCCACTCCTGGGCATATATCTGGAGAAAACCATAATTCAAAAAGATACATGCACCCCAAAGTCCACTGAAGCACCATTTACAATAGATAAGATATGGAAGCAACCTTAATGTCCAGTGACAGAGGAATGGATAAAGAAAAGGTGGCACATATATACAATGGAATATTACTCAGCCATAAAACATAACAAAAGAATGCAATTTTCAGAAACATGGATGGACCTAGAGCTTGTCATACTGAGCCAAGTCAGACAAAGAAGAACAAATATTGTATGATACCACTTACACATGGAATCTTAAAAAATGGTAAAATGAACTTATTTACAAAATACAGTCATAGATGTAGAAAACAATCTTATGTTTACTAGGGGGAAAACAGGGGGATGGATAAATTAGGAGACTGGGGGCTTCCTGGTGCTCAGTGGTAAGGAATCTGCCTGCTGATGCAGGAGACACAGGTTTGATCCCTAGTTTGGGAGTACCCACATGTCACAGAGCAACTAAGTCTGTGGACTACAACTACTGAGCCTGTGCTCTAGAGCCCAGGAGCCACAGCTACTGAACCCTGTGTCACAGCTACTGAAGTCCACATGCCCTAGACTTCATGCTCCACAAGAGAAGCCACAGCAATGAGAAGCCTGCATACCACAACTAGAGTCGCTCCTGCTCTACACTAGAAAAACGCCTGTGCAGCAATAAAGACCCAGCGCAGCCAAGAATAAATAAATTTTAAAAATAGTTTTAATTTGGAGATTGGAACTGACATATACACACTCAGTTCAGTCACTCAGTCATGTCTGACTGTTTGTGACCCCATGAATTGCAGCACACCAGGCCTCCCTGTCCATCACCAACTCCTGGAGTTCACTAAGACCTATGTCCATCAAGTCAGTGATGCCATCCAGCCATCTCATCCTCTGTCGTCCCCTTCTCCTCTTGCCCCCAATCCCTCCCAGCATCAGAGTCTTTTCCAATGAGTCAACTCTTTGCATGAGGTGGCCAAAGTACTAGAGTTTCAGCTTTAGCATCAGTCCTTCCAAAGAAATCCCAGGACTGATCTCCTTCAGAATGGACTGGTTGGATCTCCTTGCAGTCCAAGGGACTCTCAAGAGTCTTCTCCAACACCACAGTTCAAAAGCATCAATTCTTCAGCGCTCAGCTTTCTTCACAGTCCAACTCTCACATCCATACATGACCACAGGAAAAACCATAGCCTTGAGTAGACGGACCTTTGTTGGCAAAGGAATGTCTCTGCTTTTGAACATGCTATCTAGGTTGGTCATAACTTTCCTTCCAAGGAGTAAGCGTCTTTTAATTTCATGGCTGCAGTCACCATCTGCAGTGATTTTGGAGCCCCCCCAAAAACAAAGTCTGCCACTGTTTCCACTGTTTCCCCATCTATTTGCCATGAAGTGATAGGACCAGATGCTATGATCTTAGTTTTCTAAATGTTGAGCTTTAAGCCAACTTTTTCACTCTCCTCTTTCACTTTCATCAAGAGGCTTTTTAGTTCCTCTTCACTTTCTGCCATAAGGGTGGCAGCAGAAACTAAACACAACACTGTAAATCAACTATATTTCAATAAAAATTTTTTGAAAAGAATTAAGGTTTAAAAAAGACATTAATAATGAAAGAAATTGAAGAAGACCCAAATAAATGGAAAGAATTCCAAAGAAATCTACAGATTCAATGTAATCCCTATAAAAATTTCAACAAACTCTAAAGATTGTATAGAACCATAAAAGACCCGAAATAGCTAAAGCAAACTTGAGAAATAACAACAAAGCTGGAGTATCATACTTCCTAATTTTAAACATCACAAAGCTATAGTAGTCAAAGCAGTTTGGTACTGGCATAAGAACATAGATTTCAATCAGCAGAACAGAATGGAGAACCCAGAAATAAATCCATGCATACAATCAATTAATTTACAACAAAGATACCTAGAATATACAACAGGGAAAGAACAGTCTCTTCAATAAACAGTATTGGGAAAACTGGACAAACGCATGCAAAAGAATGAAATCAAACTACTATCTTACACCATACACAAAAATCAACTCAAAATGGATTAAAGACTTGAATATAAGACCTGAAACCACAAAAGTCACAGAAGAAAACATAGGTGGTAGGCTCCTTGACATCAGTCTTGGTGACAGCCTTTTCGGATCTGACTCCAAAAACAAAGGCAAATGGTACTACATCAAACTAAAAAGCTTCTGCACAGCCAAGGAAATAATAACAAAATGAAAAGACAATGAAGTGAATGGAAACACGTGCAAATCATATACTTGAGGGTTTAATATCCAAAATATATAAAAACTCATACATCTCAACTGTAATGTAACAGAGAAACCAATTTTTAAATGGGTAAAAGATCTGAATAGATCTTTTTCCGAAGAAGACATATAGATGGCCAACAGGTACATGAAAAGGTGCTCAACATTATTAATAAACAGGAAAATGAAAATCAAAGCCACAATGATATATTACCTCACAGCTGTTAAAATGGCTATTATCTGAAAGATAGGAAATAACAAGAGGCGGAATAGATGTGGAGAAAAGGGAACCCTGTGTTGATGAGAATGTTAGCTGGTACAGCCACTATGGAAAAGAGTATGGAGATACCTCAAAAAAATTAAAAATAGAACTACCATATGATCTCCTGCAATTTCACTTCTGATTATTTCTCTAAAGCAAAGGAAAACAGTACCTCAAAAGGACATGCACCTCCATGCTCACTGTAGGATTATTTACAATAGCCAACATATGGAAACAACTTAAATGCCTGTTGATAGATGAATGGATACACAAAATGTTATATACACATATACAATGGAGTATTAGTCACCCATAGAAGGATAAAATAATAACACTTTTGACAATGTAGATAGTCCTTAAGGGTACTATGCTAAGTGAAATAAGTCAGACAGAGAAAGAAAAATACTGTATGATCTCACTTAATGTGGAATCTAAAAACGAAACCAAAACTCCATCAAGTTTGTAGATACAGAGAACAGATTGGTGGTTGCCAGAGGTGGGAGCTGGGAGATACGAGCAGTTGGTGAAGAAAGTCAAAAGGTACAAACATCCAGTTAGAGTAAATAAGTCACGGGTATGTAATGTACCACATAGGGACTACAGTTAACAACACTGTATTGCGTATTTGAAAGTTGCCAGGGGAGTAAACCTTAAAAGTTCTTATTACAAGAAAAGTACTTTGTATCTATGCATGGTGGTGGATGTTTCCAGACTTACTGAAGTGATCATTTTCCAGTGTATAAACTGTATACAGTGTATATAATTATCAAATCATTATGTTACATACCTGAAACTAATATAATGATTTATGTCAATTATACTACAGTTTAGAAAAGAACAAAACAGTCCCTGACCTTTCAGAACTTGCTGAATGAGGGAAGCAGGCACAAATTGATCATTCTAGCATAAAGCAAAGTTATTAGATACAAGGTATAAAGTCTGCTCTGAGAACATAGAGAAGAGATCATGAGGCCAGTTGGGTGGGAGAGGGTACAAAGAAGGCTTCCTAGAGTTGACTCCTCAGATAAAACAGGCAGTCAAGCGAAGGACAGTGGGAATGCAGTTAAGATGAGAGAAGAACATCAACAAAGGAGGCATGACATGTGAAATAAGAGGACATGCATGAAAAGAATTCCTTATTCTTAGAGTCCCAATGTTCAGTATGTAAGGCTGGAGAAGGAAGTAGAAGTCAAGTCTCCTTTAAGTAGTTGGACTTAATTTTCAGAGTCGATGAGTTTTACACAGTAACTGGAGCTACTGATGAGTTTTACACAGGGCAATGACATGGTTAGGCTTATATTTCATGCTGATTATAGAGCAGAAACCAATTAAGAGGCCACTACAATGGTTTATGGCACCCCACTCCAGGATTCTTGCCTGGAGAATCCCATGGACAGAGGAGCTTGGTGGGCTACAGTCCACAGGTCGCAAAGACTCGGACACAACTGAGCAACTTCACTTCACTTTCACAATGGTCAAGTAAAATAATGAGAGGCTGGACTTGGGCAGTGTTGGTGGGCACAGAAGAAGCAGATAGATAAGAAAAACATGCAGAGTGGCATGAACTGGGCCTGGAGATCACTGGGTCTGAAGGCAATGGGAAGAAGGACTCCAGGATGATGCCCAGGTTCTAAACTGGGTGAGAGATGAACGCTAGTACCTGACACTAAGGCTGAGGACTGGAGATACAGACACTGGAGGAAAGGGTGAGCCCAGTTTGGGATGTGATGGTTTGCATTTTTAGGGAAGCCATCTAACAGGCGATTCTATATGTGACATTTGTGGGAGACAGAAACTTAGATTTGGAGTTACTGGCTTATTGGTTCATGTGGAGCTTAAGAGCATGGACCCTGAAGTCCAAATAAGCTTAAATGCCAGCTCTGCCAATTATTAGCTTTATGACTCAGAGCAAATTACTTAACTACACTGTGTTTTTTGCCTTATCTGAGATAACTGCATTCCTCAAAGGGTAGATGTCATAGGTAAGATAAACTGAAAGAAAAAGTGAAAGTTTTAGTCACTCAGTTGTTACCAACTCTTTGCAACCCCATGGACCCCAAGCTCCTCTGTCCATGGAATTCTTCAGGCAAGAATATCAGAGTGGGTTGCCATTCCCTTCTCCAGGGGATCTTTCTGACCCAGGGATTAAACCTGAGTTTCCTGCATTCAGGTGGACTCCTTACCATCTGAGACACCAGGGAGGCCAATGGCACCTCAAAAATGTCCACATCCTAGTTCCTGGAACCTGTGACTATGTTACCTTGTGACTTTACAGATGTGATTAAGGTAAGGACCTTCAGATGGGAAGATTATCCTGGATTATCCAGATAGGTCTAATGTAATAACAAGGGTCCTTATAAGAAGGAAGCATGAGGTCAGAAAAGAAGAAGTAGACATAAGGAGGTAAGGGTTGAAGATGCTACGTATGGCCATAAAGATGGAGGAAGGGTCCATGAGTCGAGGAAAGCAGGTAGTCTCCAGAAGTGGTAAAGGTAAGGAAACAGTCTTCTCTAGAGCCTCCAGAAAGAACACCATTGGCAAACACTGATTTTAGGCATCTCATGTCCAGAACTGTAAGATAATCACTCTGTTACTGCAAACTACTAAACTCATGGTAATCAGTTAAAGCAGTCTAGGAAATTAACACACCTGTTATGTGGATTAAATTGTTAAATACATACAAAGCATTTAGAAGGCATAATAAGTGCTCATTGAGTGTTAACTCTTGCTGTTACTATTAGAAGTGGTTGTTGAGGCCATGAAACTGGAGGGGATCATGGAGGAGAATGTGCAGTGAGATCAGAGTCAAGGGACAATGGCAGAGGCCAAGAAGCAGCAGAGAGGTGGGAGCTTAGGAGAGAAGGAGAAGGGCTGGGCAGTATTAGTGAGGAACGAGTGCCTGCAGTGGCAAGTGCAGCGGATCAATTCTGTAAGATAAAGATGAAACAGCGTCTGGTGGAGTCTGTCAAGATGGAAACCACTGTATGGACACTGCAAAAGAATATCATGGCAGAAACAAGGCTGCTGTGGCTTCCAGAATGAATGGGAGGTGAGGGAGTAAAATAAATGACTGTAACTTTTCTTTTAGGAAGGGGGCATGGCAAAGAAAGGAGAGGGGAATACTTAGAAAGGGATTCAATATCCACCAAAGGTTTTAAATTAATTTTTCTTCCTACTGAGCCTTACCCTAGTACAGATCCTGGAAAGCAAAGAACTCTACTTCCAAGGCACTCTTTCAGCTAGAATTCTGCCAAGCACAGACATCCACAGGGCAAGGGAAGCAAGTACATTCGAGTATACCCACTTAGGGTGACAATGGATCCCCTGTGGAGGAGCTGTGGCAGATGTCCCCATGCTGTGTACTGGGCAGCAGTTATTGATGGATTCCCACTGGAACGGTCCCATGCTGGACATTTCGCTTAGATAGAGCATACAAGCCCATCCTCAGCCCTTCTGGAGATTCCTACCATAACCCATTATAAATCTTTTCTGCTCAGATTGGCAACAAGAGATTTGGTTGTCTATAATAAAAACTACTAACCAGTACATCTTAGTTTTTTGCTTCTTCATAGTGCCAATCATGGAGAAGGAAATGGCAACCCACTCCAGTGTTCTTGCCTGGAGAATCCCAGGGACGGGGGAGCCTGGTGGGCTGCCATCTATGGGGTCGCACAAGCTCCTCTGTCCATGGGATTCTCCAGGCAAGTATACTGGAGTGGACTGTCATGCCCTCCTTCAGGGGATCTCCCCAACCCAGAGATCAAACCCGCATCTCTTATATCTCCTGCAACGGCAGGCAGGTTCTTTACCACTAGTGCCACCTGGGAAGCCCCATAACTCCCTCTGTCCAAATGTAAACTCTCTGAGAACAGGCATTATAGCATGCGCGTGTGCATACACACACTTTGTCAGCATGTGTTCACTGCAATAGCACCAGTGGTCAAAAGCATATTTGACCCATAGTAGGTGCTCAATAAAAGTGAGGTGAATGAATGAATTCTTTATTTACAAGTCTTTCAGTATCCTTTCAAGCGAAGGTGTCTCATTTATTTTGGTACTCCCAGTACCAGCCCTGGGGAGCACCAAACACTTGTTGAATGAATGCAAGTGAAAGTTTCTCAGTCGTGTCCGACTCTTTGCAAGTCCATGGACTATACAGTCCATGGAATTCTCTAGGCCAGAGTAATAGAGTGGGTAGCCTTTCCCTTCTCCAGGGGATCTTCCCAATCCAAGAATCAAACCAGGGACTCCTGCATTACAGGCAGATTCTTTACCAGTTGAGCTACCAGGGAAGCCCTGTTGAATGAATAAATTAGTTTTCTTTAAAACAAACAAACAAACAGAACATTTAGAAAAATTAGTGGGTTCACATAATTCATGCACTATAATTTTACAGAATTTTATTTTTTCCCACACACAGCTTAGAATGCACACAGAAATAAATTATCTATAAGCCATAATGTTAGAGACAACCCTGAAAACAGCCGTCGAAGACAGCCTTGGCACTTCTGATCTGGATGGAGCGAGACTCAAATACCTCACTGGGGAAGCAAAGCCAAAACAATTCCAGATATTGTAGGAACAACCTAAGATAAAAGACAGTGGTATCCAATAAACACAAGGGATTTATTTCCTTTGATATGGAAATTAACCAAGGAACCAAGGACATAGCCACCAGCCAAGAAAAACAAAGACCCTGGTGGCTCAGACGGTAAAGCCTCTGCCTATAATGTGGGAGATCCAGGTTCAATCCCTAGGTCAGAAAGATCTCCTGGAGAAGGAAATGGCAACCCACTCCAGTATTCTTGCTTGGAAAATCCCATAGACGGAGGAACCTGCTAGGCTACAGTCCATGGGGTCGCAAAGAGTCAGACACGACTGAGCTGCTTCACTTCACTTGCTATTCTAGAATAAGGAGAACAGAGTGAGATGGTTATAAGTCTGAGCCCTAGTTCTCTATATGTGGTATTATTATATCTACAAGAATATGTATAGCCAAACTAGGGGGGAAAACTCTAAACAGACCTCTCTCACTATTTATTTTACAGGAATCTAAGGAAGAATAATGATAATAATAATAATAACCAAAATAGCCGTGAAGTGCCTGTTTGATGCATACATGCTTTACATGACATCACTATGGGCCAGGCACTGTTTAGACCCTTAACAAAACAACAACACACCAAACAACCCAACTGAAAAATGAGCAGAAGACCTAAATCTATATATTTCTCCAAAACAACATACAGAAGACCAACAGGCACATGAAAAGATGCTCAACATCACAAACTATTTGAGACATGCAAATCAAAGCTACAATGAGGTACCACCTCACACCAGTCAGAAAGTATCTGACTCGCAAAGATCTGGCCTGGATCTTTTCAGGCCATCGTTAAAAATTCTACAAACAACCATGCAGGAGAGGGTGTAAAGAAAAGGGAAATCGCCTACACTGTTGGTGGAAATACAAACCAGTGCAGCCGTTATAGAAAACAGTATGCAAGCTCCTCAGAAAATTGAAAGTCGGGTTGCGGTGTGATCCAGAAATCCCACTGCTGGGCACATACCCAGACAAAGCTGTACCTCAACAAGACACATGCACCCCTATGCTCGCCACAGCACTATTCATAACAGCCACGGCATGGGAACAGCCTAATGTCCACTGCCAGATGAGTGGGTAGAAAAGACGTGACGTGTATATCTATATCTCAACATGGATGGATCTAGACATTACTATAAAGTACTGATGAGCCAGAAAGAGAAAGACAAATATCATATGATACTATTTAAGTGTGGAATCTAAAATACAATACAAATCAACAATACAGAGAATAGACTCCTTGTTGCCAATGGGAGAGGTGGGGAGAGGAGGGAAGAAATGGGAGTCTGGGATTAGCAGAAGTCAACTATTACATACAGGATGGTTAAACAAGGTCCTACTGTGTAGTAGGAAATGGAAACCCACTCCAGCGTTCTTGCCTGGAGAATCCCAGGGACGGCGGGGCCTGGTGGGCTGCCGTCTATGGGGTCGCACAGAGTCGGACACAACTGAAGCGACTTAGCAGCAGCAGCAGCAGCAGCAGCAGCAACTGTATACTTAGAGGGAACTACACTCAGTATCCTGTGGCAAACCACAAGGGAAAAGAATATGAAAAAGAATATATATGCAAATTTTACATATATATATATATATATGAATCACTTTGCTGTACAGAAGTAAAACAACATTATAAATCAACTATACTTCAATGAATAAAAAAACCACTTAACTATATTACACCATGTCCATGTATCTTGCATTTTCAAGGCAGTCCTGACTTAACGTAATTTAAAAGGTGATAAGAAAATGCAGAACCAGATAACAAAATACAATTTAAATACCCTTTCAAAAGAGATCTGCAAATGAGAATAAATTCTGTGTCAAGTCACATGTCCTGACTTCTGATTTATAAAATATGGTATAGAGAGCTGCTCCACCCTCTCTGGAGTTTGCCCTGCTACAGTAGGCTGCTTGGTAACCCACTCGTGCATCATAGCTCCCTGAGTTTAATCTACAATGACATACATCCCAGCACACTGCAAACTGCAGTGAACAAGGACAACAGGTGCTCAGTGAATTCACAGTGACTCAGAAAGTGGAAGTCACCATCAGAATGTACATAAAATAAGTTCCCAAAGGAGAAGACAGGTTTAAAAAAAATTATTATTTTGTATTGGGGTATAGCTGATTAGCAATGTTGTGACAGTTTCAGGTGGACAGCAAAGGGACTCAACCATACATATATGTTATCCCCCAAACCCGTCTCTCATCCAGGCTGCTACGCTACACTGAGCGGAGTTCCATGTGCTATACAGTCCTTGTTGGTTATCCATTTTAAATGCAGCAGTGTTTACATGATGATCCCAAACTCCCTAACTATTCTTTCCCCCCTTCCTTCCCTAGGGCAACCAAAAGCTCCTTCTGGAAGTCTGTGAGTCTGATTCTGTTTTGTAACTAAGTTCAATGGTATCACTTCTTTTTAGATTCCATACATAAGGGATGTCATAGGATATTAGGAGAAGACAGTTTTGATGCTGGTTTAAAAACAAAAGTGAACTCATTCCTCAATTTCTGCGAATTGCTGAATAGTGCCTTCCACAGGGAGAAACAGTGACCAACATCAATGGCAAGTTTATAGTGAACATTCTTCTAGTAAGCAAATGCAAGATCCTTAAGGAGAACACCAGAGAAGGCAATGGCACCCCACTCCAGTACTCTTGCCTGGAAAATTCCATGGACGGAGGAGCCTGGTAGGCTGCAGTCCATGGGATCACTGAGAGTCGGACACGACTGAGTGACTTCACTTTCACTTTTCACTTTCATGCATTGGAGAAGGAAACGGCAATCCACTCCAGTGTTCTTGCCTGGAGAATCCCAGGGACGGTGGAGCCTGACGGCCTGCCATCTGTGGGGTCACACAGTCGGACACGACTGAAGCGACTTAGCAGTAGCAGCAGCAGTAAGGAGAACACAAACTCAAAATTTGAAGCACCGGGAAGGCAGTAGAAGCCAAGAAATTATAAGCCCAAGAGCGAGCTATCAAATCATCCCTAACAAGTAAAGAAGCAAAAGTTGATTAATATTAACACCTGAGTCATCCTTCACAAATAAAAGGGCGTCAATTCAATATTCAATACTACAAGAGCTGTTACCATTGGGAAAAAGTGGCCTGTGTTCTTGATATCAATGACTGATTCCAAAACCCCCAAGGAAGAGGTAGGGATAACAGAGCATAGAAGTGCTGTTTAAAGTCTTCCCACCTGCCCTCTGAACAGACCCAGGATAGAAAGGTTAAAAACTTCCATCATAGCCAATGAACATCTAGGTTGCTTCCACGTCCAAGCTATAAATAGTGCTGCTATGGACATTGGGGTACATGTGTCTTTTTCAATTACAGTTTTCTCAGGGTATATGCCCACCATGTATCAAATAGATAGCCAGTGAGAAGTTGCCAAACAACACAGGGAGCCCAGTTCAGTGCTCTTTGATGATCTAAAGGGATGGGATGTGGGGAGGGTGGAGAGGTTCAAGAGGAAGAGGGATATATGTATACTTAGAGCTGATTCATGTTGTTGTACAACAGAAACCAACACAACATTGTAAAGCAATTTTCCTTCAATTAAAAAATAAAAATTTTTTAAAACTTCCATCATAAAGGAACAAGAACCAATAACTGCACAAACCCTATCTCATTATCCAGTAGATAATGTCAGTACTTTTCATCCTTCAGGTTAAACATGGGCAAGAAGCCCAGCTCTGCTAGATGTGTGATCTTGAGTAAACCACTAAATCTCTCAGCATCTGTAAAATGGGGCTAATAATACCTGTGACATGGGGCTATTGTAAGCTTTCAGTCAAGTGGGAACAAAGCCTGATAAGTGTCTACCCCAGGCCGGTGCTTTGGTAAGACTGCCCCTCCTCTGGTTGCAACCCCATATGCTGCATGTTAAAAAGGAGGCATCTTGAGCTCCCGCAGGCTACCTGTAAAACCTCTCCTCCTTCAGCCATGACACTGCCCACTGTTGCCTTTAAAAGCAGTCCACAGAGTCCCATGGGGCCCTAATAAGACTGCTTTGCTTCCTTCACCACTATACCCCATGCATCACCCTGAAAGCTGTAGTGGGCAATAGTTAGCCAATCACTCAGCTTCTCCTAAAACAACAGGCCATCGTGGCTTATATCCCCGTTTACCTTGGTCATTATCAGAAAGCCAAGCTAGTCCATTAACACAGGGATTTATCTCCCACAGATCTTTATATTAATAATGTCCCCAGTTGAATCCCATTCTTCACCCTTCCCTCACCTCCCCAATCCTTTCATTAAGCACTCTGGGGACACTGCAGTCAGTGGTCAGGAAAATTCCTCAGGTTCTCAATCTCATTTATGAACCTGCTGTCTGCCTCGTCTCTCTAACTCAAACTGCTGTCTCCCTTGGACACACAGTTTCCCCTGACGCCCTCCCAAGTGTGGCTGTTTTTTGCCACCCTCTTCTCCTGGGCCAGGAGGTGGGTAAATGTTCTCTTTAGCTCTTCACTGCTGCTTCCAGATCGTTCTTCTTCGTTAGAGATACCAACTCCACCTAACAGGATACCAAACTAAACCCACTGCTTCTTATGGAAGTCATCTACAATGCTCTGGCCATTCCTCTTCTTTACTGAAGATTTTAGCAGCTGGCTTACTCCCCTCTCTTCCCTACGACAGCCATGACAATAAGCAAATTTAGAATCCATATAGATAATCCTTTCAACACCCTAGATTCATTGCTGATGACTTTGTTCTCCACCCAACCTCAGCCACTGGTTTCCAAGGATACACCCGAGTCTTCTTTACCAATAACTGGGCCATCTCTAACACATCAATTTCAAGTATCCTATTCTTGCATCATCACCTCCTATTTCAGCCACTTGCCTACTCTGATACCTCAACTCTAGCAATTCTTTGACCCCAGCACATTAATCCTCAGGCCCCAACATTTCTTCCCTCTCTACTCTTTCCTGCTGTCTTCATTTCCCCCATATACCCAAATTAGATCCCATGCATAGGCACTGTAATCACTGTGGAGTATATTATCTCTCTTACCTCCCTCCCATTTCACATTACTTGTGCTAGAATTCCCGAGTTAAACTCTGTTTCTACTCTTGGTAGCTCCTACCTTGCAGTGTATAAAAACTGGAATTCTCTAATAGAGTGGGTGCATGCAAAAACTTGGAGTTAAGGATTTAGGATTTTATTCAGTAGGTACTGGAAAGTCTCTGAAGACTGCAAGCAGGAAAGAGACACAGTAGGTAACCCCTATGCACTCAAGTCTCATTCGTGGCACTGTTTCCCCAAACTTCCTGTCCTCTCCCAGTTCCAAGCCAAATGCCTCCCTCTGCTGACGTCCGTCTCAGTGCTTATCACGCTCCAGCTTATCATAATTGCTTACTGGTCTCTCTCTCCCACTAAATTCGATCTTTTCCCAGGGCAAAGACCATGTCATTCCATCACTGTATCTTCTGCTGATAGCTAGGCTAGTTAAACAGACCAATTCAAAACATTCGATCCTTGGATAGTGAAGACACTTACTAAACAGTAACCTAACAAAGTCTATGTATGGGATTCATGAAAATATAGGGAAGTGAAAAATTAGTTTGGACTGGTCTGTTCAAGGAGTCCTTCCCAAGGAGGTAAGATTGAAGGGTACAAATGGGTGTTCATTGGAGAAAAGTGGGGCTCTGGAGACATTCAAGGCCAAAGGAACAGCACAGGCAGAGGCGGGAGGCATGTGGGCACACTGAATTTTCAAGCGAGTAGATAGAGCAGGCGAAGTGGAAGGAGAAAGTCATTATTTGTCCCTGAAGCCTGTCTCACTTAGTGCTGCAAAGTTCACTCAAAGTTTCACTCAAAGATGTAAGCAATTTAAGTTGCATTTGATGGGCAATAAAAGAGAGATGATATGTTAGTGCAGAGAGCCTTTTGGTGGATTTAATATCCAACCCCCTTGCGGCTTTCCTGTCTTTATCTGCCTACATCCTTTTCTTCATGAGAGCCTGTCTGCTCAACCATCACTAATTACAGAGCCATTCGACCTTTCATTCCAGAATCCCAATTGGACTTTGGCACCAACACAAATAAGGATCTCCCTGTGCTCAATCAACATGGAATCTTGCAGGTTAGCTCTACCTCTGCAAAGGCCCTTCCGTCTGTGCCTTCCCCTTTATAGGCACTCAGGCCCCTTTCTTTCTCTTTCCTTGGAAAATTACGTGGGTTCTTTCAGATATAGTTTCCACCTTTACAAAACAATACTAATTTGGTCTACAATCCCTCTACAGCAAAACCCTTGGTCCAGGTGTACTTTGGAATCCAGAAAATTTGCAATTTTAGAAAGGTTTTATGTTACAAATTCTATACATGTGGTCTGAGGCAGTAGGCTGTGATCAAACATGGTACTATTTCTGTGGTAAGACATATTAATGTTCATCTAATATAGCAAAAATAAAGACTGTAAAATGGCTTGTGTTGGTTCAGGTAGGTTTCTGACACCAAAAGAGTTTAAAAAAAAAAAAAAAAACACTGGTTTTTAGTGTTTATTGGATTTTGGAATTATGGTTAAGAAATCATGGACTGGTTCCTATTCATTTCTGAGGGTTTTTCAAGGCTTAAAGAAGAAGAAAAACACACAACAATTATCCTAACTCTAAGCATAGTGAATGGTAGCTGTTACCATAATTATTCCTTGTCTAGCTGGTTATCATCTACTTGCTACTGTTGCTTAGTCACTCAGTCATGTCCAGCACTTTTTGATCCCATGGACTGTAGACTGCCAGACTCCTCTGTCCACAGGGATTCTCCAGGCAAGAATACTGAGCCACCAACTATGTGAGCCACCAATTATCCCTTGTCTAGCTGGTCATCTTTATCTACTTGGATTTTTGCAATCACTTTCTAACAGGTGTTAGAAATGTCTTTAGACATTTTTTCAGTGACCTGATAGATCTAAAATATAGTTCCGGTTTTGCCTTTCCATTTTTGAAAAATTAGTAATATTTTATAATTATCTAGCAATTAAAGTATTAAGTCCTTTGCCTCCTTAATCTGGTCCCAAACAACCATCATACCTCTTTATGTTACAGTTGTGCAGAACTCCTGGGGTTCCCCCAACAGGTGCTTTCTTTTCCTGAATCCCACCATAACCTGTGCTTCATTTGCCACTTGGAATGGCCTTGCCAGACATCTACTGTCCAAATTCTACTCATCTGTCTAGGAAAGGATAAGCTCTTTCAGTTGTGCCCAACTTTTTGAGACCTATGGACCATAGTCCACCAGGCTCCTCTGTCCATGGGATTCTCCAGGTAAGAATGTTGGAGTGGGTTGCCATTTCCTCCTCCAGGGGATCTTCCCAATCCAGGGATCAAACCCACATCCCCTTGTTCTCTGACACAGCTCAAATGATTCCTATGCCATGAAACCCTCATCACTGCCGCTGCTGCTGCTGCTAAGTCGCTTCAGTCGTGTCTGACTTTGTGCGACCCCATAGATGGAAGCCTACCAGGCTCTGCCATCCACGGGATTTTCCAGGCAAGAGTACTGGAGTGGGGTGCCATTGCCTTCTCCGAACCCTCATCACTGGCCCCCTTTAAAATGTAACCACTCCTTTATCAGATCCCTCTGGCAATGGTTCTCAAATCTTGCAGTGCACTGGAATGTCCTGGGGAATCCTAAACCTACCCCACTAAAACAATTTCTGGAGAGCCCATATATTATGAATTATCACAAGAGGCTTATTATGAAGCCTATATCTGGTCCAAGGAATAGACTGGGAAACATATCTATACAATTTTACCTGCATATCTCTTTTGATCTCATGCCTCTTACTATATTCCATGTCCTACTACACAATTACTCAAGTAAATATCTCATCTTCCCCAAAAGTCTGTGAACACCACAGCAGGTAGAAAACCATATGTACCTCTATAGAGCCCACAGGAATAGAGCATAATGCTTTAGTCCTAGTAAGTACTCAATAAGTACTTACCAAATGACTACTGAATGAAAAAATAAATAGGTTTTCAGGGGTAATGACCTAGAGGGGATGCTCTTTAAAAAGTCTTTCTTAGAGACTTATAAATCAAGTTCACACTAATGATGCATCAAAAATGCAATTCTGATTATACCTCTCCCTGCTAAATCCTTTAGTGGTTCCCCACCGTCCTCATGGTAAATCAGACCTTCCCTAGCCATCCACATACGACCCTCTGTTCTTTTCCTGCCTCCGTCACCAGCTTCATTTCCTACTTCCTGTCTTTATCTAACCCCTCCAGCAAATCTTTTGAACTTCCCTGGTGGCTCAGACTGTAAAGTGTCTGCTTACAATGAGGGAGATCTGGCTTCAATCCCTGATCCCCTGGAGAAGGAAATGGCAACTCACTCCAGTATTCTTGCCTGGAAAATCCCATGGACGGAGGAGCCTGGTGGGCTACAGACCATGGGGTCGCTAAGAGTCAAACACAGCTGAGCAACTTGACTTTCTTTCACTTTCCAGCAAATCTTAACTTGCCCTGTGCAACTTATTCATGCTGTTCCCTCTGCTTGGAATGCCTTCTAAATACTTATTCATCTGGCTAAAATTATTCATCTTTTTGAGATTTAGCCAAGTTATCAATCTGTCCCAAAAGCTCCTCCAGTTCTTAGGTTAGCCTAGAAATTGTTGTTGTTGTTCAGTTGCTAAGTCATGTTTGATTCTTTGAGACCCCATGGACTGTAGCCTATCAAGACTTCTCTGTCCATGGGGTTTTCCAGGCAAGAATTCTGGAGTGGGTTGTCATTTCCTTCTCCAGGGGATCTTCCCGAACCAGGGATCAAACTCATATCTCCTGTATTAGCAGACGGGTTCTTTACCACTGAGCCACCAGGGAAGCCCTAGCAGTATCTGATCCATATTCTGCGGCACATTTGGCTTACTGCCATTTTCCCATTTAATTTTATTAAGAGCTTCTAAAAGGTTCTAAAAAGAGAGTAATAAAATCACAGATATTTTACTTGTGAATCAGAAGGCTACTTACTAAAACAACTTCAAGAAGGAATACACAATTCTGGAATTACTAAAAAAAAAAAAAAACTTCCATATTTATGTCTACTTTACTTATATCCTATTCACACTGTGAGGTCCTCAAGGTCATAGACCAGACCGCATGTATTCTTTTCTACTCATTCTTGCCTCACTATGCTTGGGCACACTGAATTTAGATGGATAATACGTCTTATTTGAATTGAACTGAGCTGATTAGAAAGCATTCAGATGTATTTACGGATGGAGGAAACTGAGGGAAAGTTAGTAATTCCAGATAAAAGGATATGAAAGATGTACTGAATCCTTATTATGATATTATGCTTTCAGGCACGGTGCACATATGTATTCCTCTCAATTATTTTAATCCTTGTCATGGGCTTCTGAGCTGTGCTCCTGAAAATGAAGAAAAACTCAAGGATCAGAGTCTTCTGTAGCTTGCTCGGGTCACATAGCTAATGAGTACCTTAGCCAATGGCAGAACCCAGTCCAGACATTAAAGCCTATGACATTTCATTATTATTATTTTTAATTGTATTGAACTGTGGTTGATTTTGGAGAAGGCAATGGCACCCCACTCCAGTACTCTTGCCTGGAAAATCCCATGGACGGAGGAGCCTGGTGGGCTGCAGTCCATAGAGTCGCTAAGAGTTGGACACAACTGAGCGACTTCACTTTCACTTTTCACTTTTCACTTTCATGCATTGGAGAAGGAAATGGCAGCCCACTCCAGTGTTCTTGCCTGGAGAATCCCGGGGATGGAGGAGCCTGGTGGGCTGCCGTCTATGGAGCTGCACAGAGTCAGACACAATTGAAGCAACTTAGCAGCAGCAGCAGTGGTTGATTTACAATGTTGTGTTAATTTCTGCAGTCCATGATGAACCTATTTCCAGGACAGGAATAGAGGTCCAGATGCAGAGAACAGGCAAGTGGACACAGGAGGGAAGGAAAGGGCGGGACAAACTGAGACACCAGCATTGACACATACATGAGCGAACTAGCTAGCTAACAGCAAACAGCTGCATAGCACAGGGAGCTCAGCTTGGTGCTCCGTGATGACTTGTAGAGCCGGGATGCAGGTGGGGGGCGGGAGAAGGCCCAAGAGGGATCAGATATATGTATGCATATAGCTGATTCATGCTGTTGTACAGCACAGACAACATAACATTGTAAAGAAACTATCCTTCAATTTCTTATAAACTCAATACCCTATTAAAAAAATTTCTGCTGTACAGCAAAGTGATTCAGTTTATACATGAAAGTGAAAGTGTTAGTCACTCAGTCATGTCCAACTCTTTGTGACCTCATGGACTGTAGCCCACCAAGCTCCTCTGTCGACAGAATTCTCCCGGCAATATACTAGAATCGGTAGCCATTCCTTTCTCCAGGGGATCTTCCTGACTCAGGGATCAGAGCCAGGTCTCCTGTGCTGCAGGCAGATTCTTTACCGTTTGAGCCACCAGGGAAGCCTATATAAATTGTGTGTGTGTGTGTGTGTGTGTGTGTGTGTGTGTGCATGTATGTGTGTGTATGTGCATTCAGTCTTTTCCATTATAGTTTATCATAGGATATTGAATATAGTTCCCTGGGTTATACAGTAGGACCTTGTTGTTTATCCATCCTATATATAATAGCTTGTATCTGCTAATCCCAAACTCCCAATTCTTCCCTCTCCACTCTGCTCTGGGCAACCAAAGTCTGTTCACTATATCTGTGAATCTGTTTCTGCTTTGTAGATATGTTCATCTGTGTCATATTTTAGATTCCCACATATAAGTGATAACCTATAATATTTTTCTTTGTGTGGCTTACTTAGTATGATATTCTTTAGATCCATCCATGTTACTGCAAATAGAATTCTTTCATTCTTTTTTATGACTAATATTCCTGTGTGTGTTTGTATACACATATTCTTTATTCATTCATCTGTTGATAGACATTTGTTCCCATGTCTTATCTACTGTAAAGAGTTAAAACTTGTGATGTTTTCAAATGAACTCAGTGCTATAGCATGCCTTTTCTCTGTGACAGGCTTTCATTTGTCTTTCCCTAAATTCATTTGGCAATTACTTGTTGCATTTCTACAATAGTTAACATAAATGAGTAAGACAGACACAGGACTTGCCTTCATGATGTTCACAGTCTTCTGGAAAAGACAGACAAGTAAACAATGATGATAACAGGACCCAGTGGTCACTGTGACCAGGCAGTACCAGGGCAGACAGAGGGATAACCAAACCAGGTTTGATGAGTACAAAGTCTTTCCTGGAGAAACCCAGATGCAAAGAACAAACAGGAGCATGACTGTCAGAAGCGTGGCAGGCATTCTAGGTAGAGGACATATTTATAAGACCTGAGGCATGAGAAGGGCTTTTTCCTGGTGGCCTAGCAGTAAAGAATCTGCCTGCAATGTAGGAGACACAAGTTAGATATCTGGGTTGGGAAGAAACCCTAGAGGAGGGCATGGCAACCCACTCCAGTATTCTTGCCTGGGAAATTCCATGGACAGAGGAGCTTGGAGGGCTACAGTCCTTAGGGTGGCAAAGAGTTGGACACAACTGAAGTAACTGAGCAGGTACGCACGCATGCTGCATGAGAGAGTCTGGCATGTGTGTGTTTCCAAAGTGGGGAGCGTGGCTGAAATGTGAGGCAAAGAGGGGTAAGAAATGGGGCTGAGGCTGCATCCTGAAAGCCATTAAAAAGCTTATCAACATACATTTGCATTTTTATGCTTCTCAATACCTTTACAGGCTATACCCGAAAATAGTGAGTTAGCGATCAATTTTGCAAGTTACATACCTTCATTCAAGGTACAGCAGTACAGAAACCCTCAGGATGAAGAAAACGGAAAGAGCTATTCATTTCAAACCAATAAGGTTATGATGTCTTTTAGGAAATCAGGAAAAGAAGAAAAAAAAAAATACTAACAACCTAAAACAAAACAGAAAAGGGGCAATGGGCTAGAAATTGCTTTAAGATACCAAAATGTTGCTTGTTAATGGCATTTAGTGGTGGGGGTGATGGTCTCAGGGGATAACTTGGGTCATACGTCCTCAGATGCCTAATTCAAAATGTGCCTCCCAGCAGAAGGGCTAACGTATGACTGAGTTAATAGTCTGGGGATAAGGGCCTGAAGTCAAAATTTATGACCCTGCCAGCAGACCGGTCCTTGAACTACCCCATTATGGCCTCCTCATTACACTCTCCATGCTTGTTTGTCACTGAAACTTGGGGCAAGAACAGGGAAAGTTCCCTAGAAACTGACTGCCAGCAAGTTGGAAATCTCAACCACAGAGGGTCCTTTTTTGAGAGCACCGCCTGCTCTCTGTGCTGCCCTCTCGCCCCAGGCAGAACAGTCATTTAGTGTCCTTTGGGTTGTGATGGTTTTACTTAAGGAGCAATTTACTGAACACTGAAAAGAGAAGGGCTGAATAACTTCTTTGAGTCACTTTATAAGCTTTCACCCTACAGCATGTGATGTAAACTCCTCAGCCAACGCAACCATTTTTAGTTCCTAGGTTTGCTTTTCATATTAGAGTCCCAGCTGCACAAAAAAATAGTAAAAGAAATCAAAGACAGCACTCTATATGCAACGGAGGGAGATCGGGAAGCAATTTTACAGGTGTTCAGTGATTTTGTTTTGTTTTTTAAAGAAGAGATAGCAGCTCCTATCTGGTTTTCTGTCTATCCAGTATCTTCTCTCTCCAATAACAGCCACAGAAGTCACCTGGAAGATCTGCAAAACCAATAATCCTCAGAGGTATCACCATCCCCTCTACCATGGCCCCATCACCATACCACATGTTAAGCTACTTGGACCCCTGCAACAGGTGCTTTCCAGATATCACCTTCTACTAACCAGGCTGGGCAGGTGTTACTATCCCCATTTTATGGAAAAGAAAGCTGAGGTTTGGAGAGAGAGAACAGTTTAGAGATTAAAAACCATGCTGTGATCACTAAGTATTAGAGAGATGCAAATCAAAACCACAGTGAAGTATCACCTCATATCAGGTAAAATGGCCATCATCAAAAAGTCTACAAATAACAAACACTGGAGAAGGTGTGAAGAATAGGGAACCCTCTCACACTATTGGTGGGAACATAAATTCATACAGCCACTATGGAGAATAGAATGGAGGTTCCTTGAGAAACAAGAGTTTCCATATGATCCTGCAATCCCACTCCTGGGCATATATCCAGAACAGATGAAAACTCGAATTTGAAAATGTTCATGCACCCCAATTTTTATAGCAGCACTATTTATAGTCAAGACATGGAAACAATCTAAGTGTCCATCAACATACTTAAGAAGATATGCATGTACAATGGAATATTACTCAGCCATAAAAAGAATGACATATTGTCATTTGCAGCAACATGGACGGACCTAGGACGTCCCAGGTGGCTCAGACAGTAAAGCGTCTGCCTACAGTGCAGGAGACCTGGGTTCAATCCCTGGGTCGGGAAGATCTCCTGCAGAAGCATGGACCTAGAGATGATCATTCTAAGTAAAGTAAGGCAGACAGAGAACGACAAATAGTATATGGTATCACTTATAAGTCAGTTTTCAATTCAGTCCCAATTCTTTGGCAATGCCAAAGAATGTTCAAACCACCACACAATTGTACTCATCTCACATGCTAGCAAAGTAATGCTCAAAATTCTCCAAGACAAGCTTCAATAGTATGTGACTGAGAACTTCCAGATGTTCAAGCTGGATTTAGAAAAGGCAGAGGAACCAGAGACAAAATTGCCAACATCTGTTGGGTCATGGGAAAAGCAAGAGAATTCCAGAAAAACATCTACTTTTGCTTTCTTGATTATGCTAAAGCTTTTGACTGCATGGATCACAAGCAACTGGAAAATTCTTACAGAGTTGGGAATACCAGACCACCTTACCTGCCTCCTATGAAACCTCTATTCAGGTCAAGAAGTAGCAGTTAGGACCAGACATGGAACAACAGACTGGTTCAAAATTGGGAAAGGAGAATGTCAGGGTTGTATATTGTCATCTTACTTATTTAATTTATATGCAGAGTACATCATGCAAAATGCTAGGCTGGACGAAGCACAAGCTGGAATCAAGATTGTGGGGAGAAATATCAATAACCTCAGATATGCAGAACTAAAGAGCCTCTTGATGAAAGTGAAAGAGGAGAGTGAAAAAGTTGGCTTAAACCTCAACATTCAAAATACTAAGATCATTGCATCTGGTCCCATCACTTCATGGCAAATAGATGGGTAACAACGGAAACAGTGACAGACTTTATTTTGGGGGGCTCCAAAATCACTGCAGATGGTGACTGCAGTCATGAAATTAAAAGACGTTTGCTCCTTGGAAGAAAAGCTATGACCAACCTAGACAGCATATTAAAAAGCAGAGACATTACCTTGCTGAAAAATGTCCATATAGTCAAAGCTATGGTTTTTCTAGTAGTCATGTATGGATGTGAGAGCTGGACCATAAAGAAGGCAGAGTGCCAAAGAATAGATGCTTTTGAACTATAGCGTTGGAGAAGACTTTGAGAGTCCTTTGGACAGCAAGGAGAACAAACTAGTCCATCCTACAGGAGATCAATCCTGGGTGTTCATTGGAAGGACTGATGTTGAGGCTGAAACTCCAATACTTTGGCCACCTGATGCAAAGAACTGACTCATTGGAAAAGACCCTGATGCTGGGAAAGATTGAAGGCAGGAGGAGAAGGGGACGACAGTGGATGAGATGGTTGGATGGCATCACTGACATGATAGACGTGAGTTTGCACAGGCTCTGGAAGTTGGTGATGGACAGGGTAGCCTGGTGTGCTGCAGTCCATGGGGACGCAAAGAGTCGGACATGACTGATCAACTGAACTGAACTCACTTATAAGTAGAGTCTAAAAAATAATACAAATGAATTCAAACACAAAACATAAACTCACAGACATAGAAAATATGGTTACCAAAGGGGAGAGGGAGGGCTGACAGATAAATTAGGAGTATGGGATTAATAGATACAAACTACTGCACATAAAATATATAAGCAACAAGGATTTACTGTATAACAGATAATTATACCCAACATCTTATAATAACCTATAATGGAATAAATTTGCAAAAGAATCACTATGCCATATACCTGAAGCTAATGTAATATTTATTGTAAATCAGGTATATTTCAATAAAAAGCCACATTGTGGACTTTAGCATCAGGTAATCTGTTTTGGACTGTGCCCTTTTACTCTCAGTGAGGCCATGTCCAACTCAATCACCTGAGTTCTCATCAATAAAATGGAGACAATAGTAGAGCTTACTTTACTGCTGGCTATTAATTTAGACCATCCTTGTTAGAGGTTATCACAGTGCCTGGTGCCTAGCATGTTTTCTATAAACGCTAGCTATTATCATGATTGCTTTTACTATTACTGATGTTGTTGAAGTTTGCATCATTATTAAGAGGTAAATTTGGATTTAAAAATCAAGTCTGATTCCAAAACTCAAGTTCTTTTCACTCCACCACATTGGGTCAGACCCTCTTCATACATTGTTTTGTTTAGTTTCCCACAATACTGCAGTGGAGAAATGGTTAACTTCATTTTACAGATGAAGAACCTAAACTGGAGGGGCCAAGTGATCAAAGATTAATGAAAGATTGATTTAGACCTTTAGACCTCAATCCCTGGTTCTTTCTAGCATACTACTGCAGCCTCAATTTTTGTCTGAAAACAGTTAAGATAAATACAACTGAAGAGTATATGCAAGGCCCTTCATCTGGGGCAGAATTTCTTCATCCAAACTGATGCTCAGCAGTCTTTATGCTTTCTAAATATGTATTCTTCTAATCTGCTCACTAAACCTCAGGATCATCTTTCCTCAAAGAGCTAGTGAAGTCAGAGCCTCTTGTGAGAGGTTTACAGTAGCAATTAGTTACACACTGATCCCTGACACAGCTCCCAATTTCCTTTACCTTGGCAGGGGGCCAAGGATGCTCTCTGTAACCCAGCTGTTTCCCAGGAAAGAGGCATCCTTGGAGGAAACCATGAACTGACGGATTTACAGAGAAACTGCACGCTGTAGTAGAAAAACACTAAGGGAAGCCTGGGTTTCTCTTTCGGCTCTTACACTCCATAAATGTGTCTTTAGAGACAGGCTTTCTGTATCTCTTCCCCACCTGTGAAATAAGACATGGTGATTTACAGCATGAGAGTTAACTAATGCCTTCTACATGACTAAGAGGCTGAAGAACACTAATCTCTGTTGAGCCTGCCTTGTTCATTTGTTAGCTAATTCAATCAATAATTATGAATCCCCTGGAGCAGAAGTGAACCCAGGCTGCCAAGCTGCACACTCCCAGAGGCATTTGTCACATTATGATCACACAGACCATTCACAAAGGCTACCCTGTGGACAGAGTCCCCTGGAGAGGTGCAACTTGGTGGCTCCACTGCAGATACAAGTGGTGATCGTGGTGAACAAATGTACTCTGTCCTCATGGGACTTACTATAAGCAGCTGGACTGTGGTAAAGGTCACCTGAGATCATTCGGTCATTCACTAGTCAAGTGCCTATTATGTACTAGGTCGTGTTGAAGGCATCATACTACAGGATATTATCCACAGCTTGTTTTCTCCTCATTTTTACCTGTAAATTCTTACTGTCCTTGAAGCTTCCAGACTTTTCTCCAGTGCACCCATTGCACTGGATACGTCTCTCTCTTTTTTAATTCACCCTTGGGTGTTCTAACAGTACCTGAAGCAGAGAAGGCAGTAAATATTTGTTGAAAGAATGAAGGCATCCATGCTTCTGCACACATTTCATCCGCTGCCTGGAATTCCCTTCTCCACTTTCCTTGTCTGGAACATATGTATTGCTTGACTCAGATCACTTGCAACTTCATGAGGAAGCCTTCTAACAAATATGCAGTGAGAGTGCTCACTCCTCTCTGCTCCAAGAAACCCTGTACTTCTCTCAGTTGCAGTGTTTATTACAATTACTGTCTTCTCCATTTCCCCTTTCCTCCCTAGACTAAGAGCTACCTTAAGTGCAGCAATAGGGATAAGCACATGGGCCTTGGGGTGGAGAGTCTTAACTTAGAACCCCATCTCTATGAATTATGGCTCTGTCACTTTGACAAAGCTATCTCAGTTTTCTGTTCCCTATTTCTGGGTGAGTAAGTTGAAGATACAACTATTCACATCATAGAACTGCCATGGGCATCAAGACTGGCCCAGGGCCTGACACAAAGGAGGCCTCCAGTAATGATATTGTGATGAGAAGGGTTGTGATGTGAATAAAGAGAATGAGGAGGAGGAGGAGGAGGACACTGATGTTGATGACTATGATGATTGTGGTGATTTTTATGATGAAATGAATGTCTGTGGCAAAAAGCACATGCTTAAGAAATATGTACAGAATTAATCGGCCTGCTGGTTTCAGATGAAAAATTGCATTTCTGAGAGGTGGTATTCTAATTTCCAGTGCTTCCATTTTGACCTTCCTCTTCCGCATTCACTGACCTGAAGTATCCATGGATTTTACCCCTCGGTTCTACTTCTCCTCATTCTGTGAAATCTCCATGTGTGTGTATGCTAAGTCACTTCAGTTGTATTCAACTCTTTGCAACTCTATGGACCACAGCCCTCCAGGCTGCTCTGTCCATGGGATTCTCCAATCTCCTTATCCCTCACAATTCTTCACCTGTGCTCCAGCCCAGCCAGCGAAACTAGTTCAGAACAATGGACAACACGGGACTCACCCTTCAAACATTCAGTTTGGCTTTACTTATGCTTAATCCACGTTTGCACTCTGTTCTGAAGGTTTCTCTAGTAAGTAAGTGTGTGCTCAGTCCTGTCCATCTCTCGACAACCCCACGGACTGTAGCCTGCCAGGCTCCTCTGTCCGTCCATGGGATTTTCTAGGCACTGGAGAATACTGGAGTGTGTTGCCATGCCCTCCTCCAGGGGATCTTCCCAGCCCAGGAATGGAATCTGCATTTCTTAAGTCTCTTGCTTTGGCAGGCAGGTTCTTTACTACTAATGCCACTTGGCAAGGAAAAAAATGACCAGGCAGCTAGATGGAGATGGCCTTGTACTGATCTCATGATTTCTGGGTCAGACTGTCACTTAGCTCAGGGATACTATCTTGAGAAACAGGCAGAATAACTGCAATGCAGAATAATGGGAATGTAGCACTTAATGGAATATTAACTGAGATTTTTCTTTGGATTATTGACGAGAACATAATAAGGTTTTAATAACAAATGATGCTGGCAAACAAAAAATAATCATTGACAATTGCTTAACTCCAAGAGAAGAAATATGATAAATAGAAGAGAAGTGGTCTAGCTGATTTTTAAGGTGTAACACCCTGGATCCTTATGAAGAATGTGTGGGCTTTTGACTTGTTGAAGTCAAACTGAATAGAAAAATAATATCTGAATCAGCCCAGGATTGAATATGTCACTCTGTGATTTTTGAGAAGTCCCTTAATTTCTCAGAGTTTCAGTTTGTTCATCTACAGAATGGGACCCTTGATTTTGAAAGTCTGTTGTAAGGGTTAGAAATCCCTGATTCTAACATTTGATGCTGATCACACAGTAAGCAATTAATAAATTTACATTGACTAAAGGAATATGTATACATGAACTTTGTTAATCATAATCTTATTCAACCATATAGAAACTGTTTCTCACAAGTACTTATCATGGCTTGAGGAAGTTAATTATTCAATATATTTATTGTGTAAGTATATACATATTATATATATATTGAATAAGCATATTATTCAATAATTATATAATAATTCAATTATTATTCAATAACATATTGAATAAGGTAGTTATTCAATATACTTATTGACCAATTAAAGATACAAAATCACATTCTTTTTGGGTGATACTGGAAATATAAATAATTCTATTTATCCTATCTACCCCATGAAGTTCTTATAAATATCATATAAAATGAATTATAAGGACACTTTGAATAAAGTAAAAAATAAATGGAATGCAACACAGATTTAAGACATTAAATATATATAAATGCCATAGATCTGACACAAAAGGATTTTCCACATAGAAAGAGCAGTTAACCCTTGGAATGGGCTTACCAAAGAGAATAAGCAATTAGCTTAGGATTCCAGTATTCACAACACAGCACCTGCCATGTGGTGGATACTCAAAACTAGATACTAAATTAATGAACAGATGAATAAACCTCATGGTGGGGGGGATGAAGTAAAAGGGAGTGGCTTAAAGCAGGACTCATAATGATTCTCCAAAGCTCTATCTGAAACCTTGAAATAAGCATAGCCACATACCCACTGGGTCATAAGCAACTTGAGGAAGGGGAGGAGGACTTACTTAATTCAGCATCTGCTCTATTCTTCCTGCCACCCACCTACCACCCTACTCTTCACCCAGAATTTATCTAGTGCTGTGCGGAGGATGCAGTCTTCAACAGAGGCACACAAGCCCCTATCTTTTCCTTTGCCTCATGTCTCTTTGTTCCCAAATATGCCACTTTTCTGCCTCCTTCATATATGCTATTCCCCATGCCTGGAATAGGGCTTCCCAGTGGTCAAGAATCCACCTGCCAATGCAGGAGATGTAGGTTCAATCAATGGGTCGGAAGATCCCCTGGAATAGGAAATGGCAACCCACTCTAATATTCTTGCCTGGAAAATTCTATGGATAGAGGAGCCTGGTGGCCTATAGTCCATGGGGTTGCACAGTCAGACATGACTGAGCACGCACATGTGCCTGGAATGCCTTTCCCTCCCCCATAGCCCACTGCCCGGTGAACGCTTTTCAACTTTTAAAACCCAAATCAGAAGTTACCTCCCTTGGGAGAGGCTTTTCTGCCTCATCCAAGTCAAGTGAAAAGATTCTCTCTTTTTCCTTAGTTATTTGAACATAATGTCATTGTTCATATTATAACTGTCACAGTGTATTAAAAACATGCTATTTTTATAGATCTTCTCTACTAAACTCAGAGCAATTTGAAGAGGTCTAAATTGTATTTGAGGTTTTGGTCCCTCAGGCTCCCCTCATAGCTCAGTTGGTAAAGAATCCGCCTGCAGTGTAGCAGACCCCGGTTTGATTCCTGGGTCGGGAAGATCCACTGGAGAAGGGAGAGGCTACCTACTACAGTATTCTTGGGCTTCCCTGGTGGCTCAGCTGGTAAAGAATCTGCCTGCAATGTGGGAGACCTGGATTCAATCCCTGGGTGGGAAGACCCCCTGGAGAAGGGAAAGGCTACCCACTCCAGTATTTTGGCCTGGAGAATTCCATGGACTGTATAGTCCTTGGACTCACAAAGAGTCATATACAACTGAGCGACTTTCTTTTTGGTTCCTCAGTACCTTGTCTGTTAAATTAAAGATCTCTGGGGTCAGATGGATTCAACGCTGGGATCAGCTTAACAGTTTTGTGGTTTTGGGGGCTAGTCACTTAAACTCATTGAAGCCCACTCTCACCAGCTGAAGACAGAAACAGTAATGGTACTCATCTTTGCCAGACTGCTGTGCAGATTAGACTATATTATTCAAAGGGCGGGCTTCCCTGGTGCCTCAGACAGTAAAGAATCCACCTACAATGCAGGAGCTGCTGCTGCTGCTGCTAAGTCGATTCAGTCATGTCTGATTCTGTGCGACCCCATAGATGGCAGCCCACCAGGCCCCGCCGTTCCTGGGATTCTCCAGGCAAGAACACTGGAGTGGGTTGCCATTTCCTCCTCCAATGCACGAAAGTGAAAAGTGAAAGTGAAGTCACTCAGTCGTGTCCGACTCTTAGCGACCCCATGGACTGCAGCCTACCAGGCTTCTCCATCCACGGGATTTTCCAGGCAAGAGTACTGGAGTGGGTTGCCATTGCCTTTTCCGACAATGTAGGAGAGCTGGGTTCAATTCTGGGGATGGGAAGATCCCCTGGAGAAAGGCAAGGCAACCCACTCCAGTATTCTAACCTGAAAAACCCCACAGACAGAGGAGCATAGCAGGCTCAGTCCATAGTGCTGCAAAGAGCTGGACACGACTAAAGCGACTTAGCACAGCACATTCAAAGGAAGAGCTAGATACAGTGTGGCTGTGTTAGTCACTCAGTTGTGTTCATGCTTATCTTCCAAAATGTTATCAACTGGAAACCCACATACATGCTCTGAAATAAGACTTTTGGGGTATACGGTACTTGGGATAGACTAGGTTTTATTGTAACGAAGCAACTCCTCAATCTCAGTGGCTTAACCTAAAGGTCAGGGTGGGTCAGTCGGTCTCTCACTCATACATACACATATACACACACACTACATGTTCAACAGGAGCTGGTAATACTCACTGAGGGACCCACCACTAGTGATGTCATCCTCTCAACACATGACTTGGAAGTCAGAGAGCCAGAATCTGAACCAAATGTTTGACTTGAAGCTGTTAGATGCTCAGTATTGACTACAATCCTATATTTGGAGTTCATTAGCCAGAGAAGCATAAAGAAATGCATAAAGCATATGCAAAGCATAAAGACTCATAAACAACATTAAGTTGCTTCAGATTCTACTTGGGGCAAAACAGTGGGTTTACCAATAAAGAAGAAGAAAAACATCACTAATCCTCTTAACCTCCCCCATGAACCAGAAATTCTTCGCATGTCTCAAAGTGGTAACTGAAGACTCTGATTCCACCCATCGTTTTACAGATGAAGATACTGAAGACTTGTCCAAAGTCACATAGATTTCTTCCCAAGGCCAAGCTGTTTCTCAAAACAACATGTTTCCTAACATTTTGAGTGGGAGAACTGAAGCAGAGAAAGACATTTCACGTACATCTGTGAATCATTTTCATAAGATATAGAAAGAAAAAGAAAGTGACGTCACTCAGTCGTGTCCAACTCTGCAACCCCATGGACTGTAGCCTACCAGGCTCCTCCCTCCATGGGATTTTCTAGGCAAGAGTACTGGAGTGGGTTGCCATTTCCTTCTCCAGGGGATCTTCCTGACCGAGGGATCGAACCCAAATCTCCCACATTGCCGGCAGACGCTTTACCATCTGAGCCACCAGGGAAGCCCCAACTGAGTGGAGGATGTGATATATTCAGAGAGTATTCCAACTTTTCAGATGGAAGAAAAACAGGTCCGTGGAGTTAATGTCCCAAGGAGCAAAGCTTAACTTTGAGCCTCTGGAACTCTGCCCAGGTTCCTAACCTAATCTACGCCACCTCCTCTGGGAGGATGCAGCCCTCTCTTCATCAGTGCCGGTGGCATGGAAAGGCAATACTGGAATTCCTTATCCTTTACAGTCCCCAGTTTCACACAGGAAATGTTCCCAACAGTCTAAAAGTTGAATATTCTCTCCTAAATCAAACTTGTGAAGCCAAAAGTCGATATAAATTTGTCTTTGGCACTAGTAAAGATATGGGAGATTTATACCCCATGAAGCAAAGATGAACGCCTTCACCAGCTGATATTTTAAGGAGTTAACTGGAAAGCACTCAGAACAACATATTCAGAAACAACTTTTCAGATGAAGGATGTAGCCAGGATCTATTTTTCTGCTAGGAGATTTCTTACTGGTTTTCATTGTGAATCCATGCTATGAGGAGATGTCTTGCCTGAAAGAGAGGCAGGAGGAATGGTAAGAATGTTTCGACTATGCCATTTCCCCTAGGGGTTGTATACTGCCGAAAATGCTTTTGTTTTTCTAAGCAGAAAATGTGGCTAGTTGTGTCCTAGGGTTTCCTAGTGTTGGTATTGGGATGCCTTCCCGTTTTCAGCCAGCTCCGTCCTTTTCACACCTTGACACCACTATTCATTCTGTAGAGTTTCTGGGAGAGACGAACTCTTACAGAATGTGTTCTTCAAAGCTTCAGCTTCTGGGTTTGAAACCCAGTGCCACCACAACTGGCTGTGTGACTTTCAGCAAATTGTCCACCCTCTCTGGGTCTCTCATAATACTTGAGACCTCCAGGGAGTGCCTACCTGCCTAATGACAGTGCCTATCCTAGAGGGGCTGAGAGGTAGTACATAACGAGCTCTAAGAGTCATGGCTGATGTATCTAACTGTCAGCGTTAGCCACTATTGTTAATCATGACAAGAGTGAAACCCCAGAGAACTTCTGTTTTCTCATCTGTAAGATGGGGATAGTATTTCTCACAGATGATTTGTGAGGTTTGAACAAAACAATGCATCTAGACACAAGGAGTGGCACAGAGTGAGTGCTCCACCAGTATTATCTTTCTTCCTTTCTGGAATATAGGTCAACAAAACAGTCACTAAGCAAGGGATGGGGGTGGGCACTAAGAGGGAATTAAGAGCTCAGAGCTGGTTAGCACAGAACTGGTAATTCCTTTGTTTCTGAGAACTATAGTTCCAGACATTAGGGTCCTTGTCCATGACACGTACACCAGAATGAAGCAGAAATATCTTAAGTTCTTCCTAGGGTCTCCACCACCCAGCCTAAAAGTGAATAGCAGGTTAGACTAAGAGTACCCGGATATTGGGCTTCCCTGGTGACTCAGATGGTAAACAATCTGCTTGCAATGTGGGAGACCCAGATTCGATCCCTGGGTTGGGAAGATCCCCTGGAGTAGGAAATGGCAACCCACTCCAGTATTTTTGCCTGGAGAATTCTGTGGACAGAGGAACCTGGTGGGCTACAGTCCATGGGGTCACAAAGAGTTGGACATGACTGAGAAGCTAACACTTTCACTTTTCACATAGATGTATTTGATGCTTTTTTTTTTCAATATGTCATCTCATTCATATAATCCTGTTTAATAAGTGAGGATGGTGAGTGCAGCCATGAAATTAAAAGACGCCTGCTCCTTGGAAGAAAAGTTATGACCAACCTAGACAGAATATAAAAAAGCGGAGACATTACTTTGCCAACAAAGGTCCGTCTAGTCAAAGTTATGGTTCTTCCAGTATCATGTATGGACATGAAAGTTGGACTAAAGATAGCTGAGCGCCAAAGAATTGATGCTTTTGAACTGTGGTGTTGGAGAAGACTCTTGAGAGTCCCTTGGACTGCAAGGAGATCCAATCAGTCCATCCTGAAGGAAATCAGTCCTGAATATTCATTGGAAGGACTGAGGCTGAAACTGAAACTCCAGTACTTTGGCCACCTGACAGAAAGAGCTGACTCATTGGAAAAGACCCTGATGCTGGGAATGACTGAAAGTGGGAGGAGAAGGGGATGACAGAGGATGAGATGGTTGGATGGTATCACCAACTCAATGGACATGAGTTTGAGTAAACTCTGGGAGTTGGTAATGGACAGGGAGGCCTGGTGTGCTGCAGTCCATGGGGTCACAAAAAGTTGGACATGACTGAGTGACTGAACTGAATAAAAATATATTTTTATAATTTTTAAAAAATAAAAACTGAGGGTCCCTCCCCATCTCCCTGGGTAGACCGCAGCCTCAATGCACACAAGCAGGAGTGGCAGAGACTAAATTCAGATCATGATCTTCAGACTCCCAATTCAGTGCCCTTTCCTGGGTACCACAGCTTGGGGGAACGTCCCTAGGCATTGTACTCAGAAACAGCATTGGGTACAAAATAAAACACAGGAGACTTTGGGGTGATATTTTTAAGGATGTGGAAGATGGACCTCTGTCCTGATCCTTTAAGTGCTTAAGGGAAAATGCTGGTTTGTTCTTGTATATCAACTTCGAATTGTTAAACATTGTTCCCAAGTATGATTTCCTTATTCCTACCGAAGATCACACACTGATCTTTAAGGTGAGCTCTTGACTGGCTCACACAAAGTAGAGAGTGCTTTGAATTCTATGTCTCCTCTGCTCAAATTTTGGAATGGGGAATGTGATAATATCAACAATTCTGAATATTTTTATGGCATTCTATTATTTACAACAGTACTTTACAGACATTATCCTATATAATCCTCATGGACAAAATATCAGATAGGTATTATTAGACACAGAGAAAAGAACACTGGGTCTCAGAGACGTAGAGTGACTGGGATGATAGGCCTAGACTTGAATTCAGGTGTACTTTTTTTAATTGCTTTACAGAATTTTGTTAGTTTCTGCTAAACATCAACACGAATTGGTCAGGTGTTCTGTTTTAAAAATTTTGAAATATCTCTGTCCAAAAAACCATTCAATACGACCATACTTGAACCAAAGGTCAAGATGACTTTGAGTCAAATATATCTGAGTTTGAATCTTGAGTCTGCCTTATCTATAAAATGGAGAAGATGAAAACGGTAAGAGTGAACACTAAGAAATAAAAACTAACTTTTTCCAATATTATAACCCCAAACTGCTTATTCTGGACTTCCCTGGTGGTGCAGTGGATAACAGTCTGCCTGCCAATGCAGGGGTCATGGGTTCAATTCCTGGTCTGAGAAGATTCCACATGCCTCAGAGCAACTAAGGTTGTAGACCACAATTACTGAGCCCCTGTGCCACAAATTACTGAAGTCTGTGCACTCGAGAGCCCGTGCCCCACAGCAAGAGAAGCTACCACAAGGAGAAGCCTGTTTACCATGACAAAGAGTAGCCCCTGCTCCCTGCAACTAGAGGAAGCCTGAGCACCGTGGTGAAGGTCTAGCAATTTTTAAAAATAATTAAAAACAAACAAAAACTGCTTATTCTTTCTGAAGCACATAATTTGTTCACTTGCCTATATTTAGTATGTCCTAACAAAATATGAGTATTCGTTTTGAAAAAACTTCCCAAGACTTGAGTATTTTAGAGTTTTACAGATGAGAAAAACCAAACCCAGGGCTCAGTGATCAGAAAGGAATACTGACCACGATCCTGAGATCATTTCACTCCATTTCTCAAGCCAGGTGCTGATAAATACTTCTCAGATTTCTTCTTTGAAGAGCTAAGCACAGCTGTCTTTTTTGATCATCAGAACAACAACATGTCCCAAAATCCTTCCCAGGTTGATGGGGGAAGGGCACTGTATTGAGTATTCAAGTGAACTCTCTTAACTTCCCAGTCAGGTCCATGTAAGAGCTTGCTAGGCCTGCTCTGAAAAGGTACCCCTGACTGTGTGACTCAAAACAACAGAAATGTGTTGCCCCATGGTTCTGGAGGCTGGAAGTCAAAAATCAAGGGTCATTGCTTTGGTGCCTTCCGAGGGCTATGAGGGAAGGGTCTGTTCCCTTCTCCTTGGCCTGTGGATGGCCATCTCCATGTTCACAAGATGTTCTCACTTTATCTTCACACTGTCCTCCCTTTGTGTGTATCTCCATGTCCATCCCTCCTTTTCATAAGGACATCAGTCATATTGGATTAGACCTGCCCCAATGACCTCACTTTATCTTGGTGACTTCTGTAAAGACTCTATCTCCAAATAAGGTCAACTTCCGAGGCAGTGGGGGTTAAGACTTCAACATACGGGACTGGGGGAGGGGACAGAGTTCAATTCATAATGGTCCATGTATTATTACTGGGAAGTGAAGTGAAAGTTGCTAAGTTATGTCCAACTCTTTGAGACCCAATGGAGTATAGAGTCCATGTAATTCTCCAGGCCAGAATACTGGAGTGGGTAGCCTTTCCCTTCTCCAGGGTATCTTTCCAACCCAGGGATCAACCCAGGTCTCCTGCATTGCAGGCAGATCTTTTACTATACCATATCACTATTTTAGCTTGTAGAATTACCTGCCCTGTGACCTCACTGAGCTGACCTAAGCCCTTTATATAAAACTCAGCTGACTGCTGAGAGGTAGATGCCATTCTCCCCTTTATAGATGGGGTAACTGGGCACAGAGAGATAGGTAACTTGCTCAAAGACAAACAGCTAGTAAATTGTGGAGCAAGAAACTGAAACCAGTTGGGCTGCCCCAGAGCCCATGCCTTTAAGCCTCAGGCTGTGCTACCTTTGGGATCTCACAGTCCAGACCTGGGGCTGGTCAAAGGGCTGGGAACTTGCAAGCTGGAGAAAAACCAATCATGACCACCCAGGAGCAAGAGAAGGCTTCTCAGGAAGGTGATAGCTGAGCTGAGTATTAATGAAGTGACAAGATTCTAGCAAGAGGAATGTGCATGGTGCAGAACAGGCTGGAGCATAAGGGATGCAGGACCAGGAGGCTTAAGTGGGAGTACCTTGACCTTGTCAGCCAGGTGAAGCCCCTGGGCTCTGCTGCACAGGCAATGGGGGACAATTTGAGGGGATCTGGCAGGGGTGTGACATGATCAAACTCGCCTGTTAGAACCACTTCTCCAGTGGAGAAATGTGGACGCCTAGTTTGGGGAAGAGAAAGCTTGACTCAATGTCAAGGTAACTGTGGGTAACTCCAGGGTACAAGCTGCTGGTTAAGACTGAACATCAGTCCTGCAGCTGTGCAGGTCACTTCATGTTTCATGATCAAGGACTACACAACACTGTTTAAGAGGCCTCTGCAGCACAGCTTGTCTGCAAAGATAGAAGGGAGGTGACCAGTCTTAAGGCCACCTCTTGGAATTCCCAAGAAGCTTCACCCAACCATCTGATCTGAATCCCTGTGCACTCCACTTGTCCAAGGACAAGCTCATTAACAACAGACCATCTTCACAGCAATATCTTTCTCAGTGGGCCCACCCCTTTCCAGATGTTACCCTGCCTCATGACCTATTTATTAAGAATCAGAATATTCAGAAAAAAACCCTGAAATCGTTCTTGAGGGCTTGCTAAGTGGTCTCACTTAGCATTCAGAACCTGGGTTCTAGACAGAACTGTCAAAAATAAGCCATCTATGACCTTAGGACAGTCCTATGACATCAGAGCATGACAAGACTACAGGGCTGTGTTTAGTCCCATCCCAGAGGTGCTGGCCCTCAGTGGCTCCCTTGGTCTCCAGCATGAAGTACATCTGTGTTCAAGGGATTCAGTTGTTGTTCAGTCACTAAGTCATGTCCGACTCCCATGGACTGCAGCACGCCAACCTTCCCTGTTCTTCACTATCTCCCAGCGTTTGCTCAAATCCACGTCCATTGAATTGGTGATGCTATCCAGATGCTGATGTTTCAGTATCTGGCTCCAATTTACTTCTTGGGATTTGGGTCTTCCCTTGTCCCTCATCCCTGCCTACTCCCTCCCCTTTCCGTCCTTCCTCTGACATGCATCTCAGATACTAGCTCCTCCAACAGACCCTGGATGGTCCCACTTAGGGTTAGGTCCCCATTCTTGATGCTCCTGGTAAAACCTGAGCCTTTCTTCATCACCCTACTTTTCATTAATACTGCAATTGTCTGTTTTCTTGACATTCTCCCCTGCCAAACTGAGCAACTAGAGGACATGTATGACAGACTCCCCTTTTAGAAGTTCTAAGCTAGGGCCTGACTCAGAGAAGATCTTTGGTGATCTTCTGCTGAACAGTGCAAGAGGAGAGCCTAATGATCTGATGCTAGAGTTTACTCTCAAAAAATAACAAGATCATTTAAGAGCATCCACTATGTATAAGGCACAGCCGAGAAGTAGTTGCAAAGTGTGTGACTTTTCCCTCCTGGGCTCCAAGTTTCCCATCTCTAAAACGGGAGTCATTAGACTAGCTGGTCTTTGAGAAATCTACCAACTCTTACATTTTATTATTCAATGGTTGGCTCAAGTCACTTGGCTAGTAAGAGGCAGAAGGAAACATAAATACAGGTATTTGGGCTCCAATGCCAACGCTCAGGAGAAGGCAATGGCACCCCACTCCAGTACTCTCGCCTGGAAAATCCCATGGATGGAGGAGCCTGGTAGGCTGCAGTCCATGGGGTCGCTAAGAGTCGGACACGACTGAGCAACTTCACTTTCACTTTTCCTTTCATGCATTGGAGAAGGCAATGGCAACCCACTCCAATGTTCTTGCCTGGAGAATCCCAGGGACGGGGGAGCCTGGTGGGCTGCCGTCTATGGGGTCGCACAGAGTCGGACATGACTGAAGCGACTTAGCAGCAGACAATGCTCATTCATCAAGAATTCAGGTACCACTTTCTAAGCTCCCCCACTGACAAGCAATCTCAGCTTAAAAATGCTAGGATTCTCTCTTGCCAAGACTGGGGAACTACTCAGCTGAGGGAAGGCACCAAGGTAGAACTTCATCAACCTCTGAACTATGTAACAAAGTATATTTTTAAAGAACTCTCTAGAGCCTTATATCCATGAGGGAGAATGATACTTTTATAACTAAAATAAAGAAAAAATTAATAGTTTCGGTATCTACTGTTGCAAAACAGACCTCACAACTGAGTGGCCTAAAACAATAACCATTTTTCCTTATCTCACAATTTAGCTGGGATAGAAATTTGAGCTAGGTTCAGTAGGGTGACCCTTTTGTTCCACAGGGTGGTGATAAAATTGCCACCAGTAAATGGGCTGGTCTGCAGAACCCTGGTTCTTTGTCATGCAGGAATGCTGGAAGGCTAGGTTTAACAGGAACTGTCAACCAGAGCCGACACGACTGAGCGACTTCACTTTCACTTTTCACTTTCATGCACTGGAGAAGGAAATGGCAACCTACTCCAGTGTCCTTGCCTGGAGAATCCCAGGGACGGGGGAGCCTGGTGGGCTGCTGTCTATGGGGTCGTACAGAGTCGGACACGACTGAAGCGACTTAGCAGCAGCAGCAGCAGTCAACCAGAGCAGCTGGTTGACAGATGTCTCCATAGACCTCTTACATGGGGGTTAAGGGCTGCAAGAATAAGGGTTCCCACAAACCAGGTAGAAGCTGCATAGTCCTTTACGACACAGCCTCTAAAGTCACATAATGTTACTTGTGTCACAGTCTATTGGCCAAACCAGTCATGATTCTGCCCAGATTCAAGGCAAGGGAACACAGACTCCACATCTTGATGGGAGGAATGTCAGAGAATGTGTAGCCAAGTTTGAAAACCGCCACAGCAACATATACTAAATGCTGCTATGCACCCAGCATTATGCCAAGCAATGAAAATTTTTTATGTTAATCATATTCCTAGCTGGGCCTCCCCCTCAAACTCTAAACTCAATATCTGTCTACTCAGCCCCTCAACCTATAATTTACTATGTCTAAAACTGACCCCCTGGTCTCCCTGCAAACCTGTTCCACCTTAAATCATCTCATTCAATGTCAACTACATTCTTCAAGGTGCTTAGGCTTCACACCCTAGCGTGGCTTTCTTTCACATTTTTTGTTTCATCCATCAGTTAATCTTGTTAAATCCACCTTTAATACATATCCAGAACCTAACCATTTCTAGTCACCTTCATTGCTAAGACTCTGGCCTGAGCCCCCATATTCTATTGCTTGAATTCAGGCAAGAGCCTCCTAACTGGTCAGCCAGCTTCCAATCCTGCTTCTTCTACCATCTAGTTTCTAAACAACAGCCAGGTGATCCTCTTAAAAAGCAAGCTGGATCATTCTCTTCTGCCACTCATTACACTCAGGTGCTCTCCATCTCACTCCAAGGAGCACCTGGAATTCCCACAATGGCCTCCAGCATCCTACGTGACCTGACCTCTACTTCTTCGCACGCACTCTCTCCTTTGATCTCTCCATGCTGGGCATCTTACTGAGCCCTTGAACACATCAGACAAGCTTCTGCCCCAGGGCCTTTTTGCACTTGTTTTGTATCCCTCTGCAGAGCGCTCTTCCCTACAAGATCCACAGCACCAAAGTCCTCACCTGCTTCAAGCGTCTGCTCAAATGGCACCTTGTACTGATGCTGTTCTTGAAACTATCCCATTTAAAATACCAGCCTCTCCTGCTCACTGCCTCAGAGTCTTCAAACTCTGCCTTACTCTGTGCTTCTACACTGAGTTCACCACCATTTGACCTAACGTGTGTGTGTCTTCACCAGTAGAACACAAGTTGTATGAAGGCAGGCATTTCTGGCTGGGTCATTGCTGCATCTGCAGCCCCTGAAGGAGGCCTAACAACACAATGCAGGTGCTTAGTTATGCATATGGACTGGTGTTTTGTTAGCTTTACAACAAATCCTTTTAAAATGAGAAATAACCCATATTTCTCTTTTGATCTTTTTCCCCCCTCTTTCTCTGAGCAGAAAACATTGCATAACCACATCAGCTTATCCCATAACTGCATTATCTTATCCCATAAAAATGCCATGAGCTAACATGCCCTTTGGTACATTTTTCTCTCCAGTTACCTAACATTCCCCCATTTTCCAGTTGTCATCCTTGCCGGCAATGCCTGGCTTATAGTTGGCACTCAATATTTGTTACTGACAAATCACAGCCCGTGCTTTGGCTCTGCTGCTTACCAGCTGTGTGATATTGGGTAACGAACAACATTCTGTTTCCTCCCTGTAAGAACTGGGGCAGAAAGCACTGACCTTGACCTCACTGTGTTGTTACCTAGATACACTGAAACAATGGAAGCTAGTGCATACCCCTGGCATATCAGAGAGGGCAAAATATAAGTTTGTTTCTTTTTATTCACAACCACACTGGATCTATTCACCCTGGCATTTTCCCATCAATTAGGAGTTTCTCAGAAATTGCTAAACTGTAGGATAGGGAGAGAATTCAGAGGAGGGGAGACAGACAGAAACCATACCAGCGTGCCTTTGCTCTCTCTTCCAAAACTCAGCTAGCTGGAATGGAGGGTCAGCCACAGAGACATGTGTCCACTGCCTTGGGACCAAAGGGAGCTTCTTCTGATCGGTGACCACTAAAATGGGTCCTCCATCCCCACGTACAACCAACTTCTGGGAAAGAAGTGCCTGACTCACAGAAGAAAATAACTTGACTCCAGATGCATAATAAAGAAGACAATGAAGGTGAAACACATCATTGCCCTGCCCCCTTGTAGAGAAACTGACTTATTTTAGAGAAGTAGGAAGGCGGTGGAGAATTAGAAAAGAGGAAAATATGGTCAGTCAGGTGAAAAAACTCTCCAACTAGGCAAACAGGATGTGGCCATCCATCCAAGCAGAAGGGAAGTTCACCTGCTCGGTGCAGGGCACTTCCCCAATTTTTGTTTTTTTTAACAAACACCTCCAATCATCTCACTAGTTATTCTAGTAGTAATCCTATTTTACCAGTGAAGAACCAGAGGCTAAGGAAAATGAACTTACTGGCCCCAGGCCATACAGCTTATAAGAAGCAGAGCCCGCAGGAAAACCGCAAGCCACAGAAGAGCCCCTGCTGCTACTGCTACTGCTAAGTCGCTTCATTCGTGTGCGACTCTGTGCGACTCCATAGACTCCCCCGTCCCTGGGATCCTCCAGGCAAGAACACTGGAGTGGGTTGCCATTTCCTTCTCCAATGCATGAAAGTGAAGTCGCTCAGTCATGTCCGACTCTTAGCGACCCCATGGACTGCAGCCTACCACGGTCCTCCGTCCATGGGATTTTCCAGGCAAGAGTACTGGAGTGGGGTGCCAGAAGAGCCCCTGCAGCCTGGCAAAGGACAAGCAGACAGAGACCAACACTCACTGACACCCAGGCTGGGGGCTGAGTCGGGGGAGGGGAGGTTAGAAGCCTGGCTCACAGCGCTGGAGGTAGAGTCCCTCACGCCACCCCTCCTGAGACCCTTGCCCTTCAGCCTCCAAGGTGGCACAGGACAGGTACACACACCCCTTTTCCGCTTCCCACCACACCCCCGCCAGGCCAGGCCAGTGTGAGCTGGACGGCATGAAAGTGTACTCCTCTCCAGGAGGCGGGGTGCACAGGCAGCCTCTCCCCATGCTTTCTGCCGGGAGGAACTGGACGCACAAGAAAGCCCACGACCAAACCCGCCACGACTTACCGCTTCCATGACTTTCTTCCGAGGTAAAGTCTGGGAGACAAAACCGGCTTCCCAGAGCTGGATCCTAAGGCCAAGGGCACGTTTGGCTCTGCCAGCGCCTGCCAGGGAGCAAGCGCTTCCCCTGGCCGCCGCCGCGGAAACACCTGCGCTCAGGCTCCCCACCTGTCCCACCTGGGCGGCGGCTCCTCCCTCTGCTGGGGTTGGAGCGCTCTCGCCCGCGGCGGGGCGCGCGCCGGCCTCCATCCGCCGAGTTCGCAGGACCGGCACCTGTAGTGGGCGAGGGATCTTTCCGTCCAAAGATCCGCAGACTCTGGCGCTTCTCAGCCAGCGGCTCTGCCCGCTGTTCTCTCCCAGGCTGGTCCGCCCGTCGCCCTGCAGGGAGTTCACGCTGTGCCCTCGTGGGAGTAGCTGGTGAACAAGGCGGCTGGCGGGGCTCCGGTTAGGGCAGAAGGCTCAGGTCATACAAGGTAATTTTTCTCGGTCACAGTTTCCGCCCCACTCCAGCCCTGCAGATGGGTGCTTTCCCTCTTGTTAACAACGGGGAAGCCAAAGCCCAAAGGGGACAGAGCCATCCAAGCTCACGGGGGATTTCAGGGAGCCAGAATGAGAGCTGTTAGAGCGGGACACCTGTTTTGGTCAGGCCCTATCTGAGCATGTGGATACATTATTCTACCCAAATCTTCCATTCACCCTGGGGAGGCTTATAATCCCATTTAAAACGAGAGAAGGAAACAGGATCCAAAAACCTGCCCCATGGTCACATAGGTGGTAAGTAGAAGGCTCAAGGTTTCAACACAGGTCTGGCTAATTCTAAAAGGATTTTGTTTTCTGGCTTCTGTGTGTGTGTGTTCGGGCTTTTGTTTGTTTTCTGACAGAGCTGGTGCTGGAAACCCAATCTCTGGTTGTTCAGAGCTCACAGCTGTCCTGGAGTGGGGTGGGTGGGGGGCAGCCAGAAGCTTGTTCTCTGTCTCAAGTACAGTCAGTGTGACTTTTCTTGCTTTGTTAGGCCAGGTTCCCAAGAAGTGAAAAGCCTGCCCTACCCTGTCCAGAGAAAAGGGGGGGTGGGGAAGCAGGTGAGAAAACTCAGTTAAGTGCCCTTTCTTCTAACAGGTGGCTCCCAGACAGAGCTGATCATCTCAGCTGCCAGCTGTGTTAAAACTATAGGCTTCAAGGCCCCCCGGGGCAGACAGGAAGACAGGAGCACCCTCTTCTGGTCTAGGGTCTGGGAATCTGAATTTTAATCAGATTTTTAGGTCAAGGTGTTTTAATAATAAATGACTCACAGATCTACCTTTTATCTCATGAGTCAGCACACAGACACATACACATTACAATTTAAAATTTTCAAAACAATAATTGCTCGTGCTGTGTGTGATCACACTGATATTTTCTATTTTCTGAGCCTCGATGTGCTATTTAATTAAAAAAATCAATGGTCAGCCCACCCACTCCATTGATTTCACAGTTTGCTCCACACTGTAGTGGTGTGGGCTCTGCCCACCAACAGATGGGGGTGCCACTCCTGCAAGCTAAATGAGGCACAAGCCCAAGATTCTCTGTAACTTTCCCTCCAAGCCCAGCCTTCACTCAGGTCATATGTTTACCACATATGATGAGAAATCATGGGCAGAAGCTCTCAGGAAAGGAAGCATCCTCCCAACCCCAGGTGATAATTAGGTTGTCAAATACCTTTTGCTCTTAATGCTAGGGCACCCCCTGGTGGCTTCAGGCCAGCCTACAAAGACAGAGGGATGGAGTAGGTAGGTCAGAAGGGCTTTCATCTCTCTGGACCTGGCCAGACTGACAGCTCTGTACTTCTGGTTTGGTTTAGGACAAGTTACCGTGGTAGGTCAAAGGATGTCGTGGGCACTACTTATTGGTAGCTGTTAGGAGTGTTTTGCAAGTGGGCTTAAGAACTGTGACTCTTGGAACTCAGTAGGATCCCCTGTTATTACCTTATGATCCTCTAGGTGCTAAACTCAGTTTCGCCACTAGATGTTGGCCTTGGGATTCTCAACAAACCCCTGAGATGTATGTTCCTGGTGTGTACAACTAGATAAGAGGGCTGACAATGTTGGCTTGAGGATTACTGTGCCAGGCAAAAATCTCTACAGTGCTTACTGCTAAATAAGCACCAAAAAGTTCCTCTCTTCCTTGTTTCTTTTCTCCTCAATTCATGGTGGCTATGTCACTGTCAAAATGCCCATGCTACATTTGGATGTACTGATGAAGTAACACTTTTATTTCCCTGTAACGATCCCAGTTTGCTCGGGAGCCCCCATCCCATGAGTAAGCAGCCCTTTGCATTCAGCTTGGTAGGAGAACGCACACACGCTTACGGAGGGGAGAGGCAGAAAAGAAGGTTCATAGTGGAGACACTGTGGATAGGGGGATTGGGGATGTGAAGTTTGAGGTTTGATCTAAGTTTAGATCTCATCACTTCACGGCAAATAGATGGGAAAACAATGGAAACAGTGACAGACTTTATTTTGAGGGGCTCCAAAATCACTGCAGATGGTGACTGAAGCCATGAAATTAAAAGATGTTTGCTCCTTGGAAGAAAAGCTATGACAAACCTAGACTGCATATTAAAAAGAAGAAACATTACTTTGCTGACAAAGGTCCGTCTAGTCAAGGCTATGGTTTTTCCAGTAGTCATGTATGGATGTGAGAGTTGGACCGTAAAGAAAGCTGAGTGCCGAAGAATTGATGCTTTTGAACTATGGTGTTGGAGAAGACTCTTGAGAGTCTCTAGGACTGTAAGGAGATCCAACCTGTCCATCCTAAAGGAAATCAGTCCTGAATATTCATTGGAAGGACTGATGCTGAAGCTGAAACTCCAATACTTTGGCCACCTGATGCAAAGAACTGACTAATTGGAAAGGACCTTGATGCTGGGAAACATTGAAGGTAGAAGAAGGGGACGACAGAGGATGAGACAGTTGGATGGCATCACCATCTCGATGGACATGAGTTTGAGTAAACTCCAGGAGTTGGTGATGGACAGGGAAGCCTGGGATGCTGCAGTCCATGGGGTCACAACAAGTCGGACACGACTGAGTGACTGAACTGAACTGAACACTTCAGGAAAAATAATTCAACTGAAGAAAGAACTGTGGGGTCCTCCTATACCGGAAGGTGGTGGGTGGCCCACTGTGATCTGCACTCAATCATGGAGCAGGAAATGACTGACCGAGTTTGGACTCTCCTGGGGAACAGTGCCCCAGACGTTACAAATGTCACCTTATTTAGTTTTTATTGTGATTCTCATTTTCCAGTGGAGGAAAATGAGCCACAGACCAATGAAAGTCACTGATCCAGGCTAAGGCAGTTAATAAATGGGAAAGCAGACACTGCAATCCAGGCAGTCTGGCTCCAGAGCCCACACTCACCACCCCTCTGGTTGCTTCCACTTGCATCCTTGAGAAACAGAGACTCATAAACACAGAATCTGAGAGCTTGGAGGGTTATTTGAACCGTCTTATCATTCGCTAAGAACGCTTAGCAGATCCTTGGGCTAAAGTTAGGCTCCATATCTTATGGGTATTGCTGTCTTTCAAGCCCCTAGCTTCAGTTTGCTCCTCCTTGTAGTGGGGATAATGGACCATACTCACCAATGAGGTCTTGTCCATTCTTGGGCATACTGAGCAGTAGAAATCAGTATTTCCAGCACGTTCTTCATGATTCCAAACCTTACTTTCAGTCCTGCACGCTGCTTGTAGCTTTTTAGTGTTTCCATTCATGTCTCAGTTTTCATTTCTTAGCAAACATATTGCTTACACTTTGCACCATAAGTAAGGGTTTGTAGCAGAATACTGTGATATTAAAAAAAGGGAGATTTAAGTAATATCCACAAATGGGCAATGCTGTGCATTCACCTCTTCCTAGGGCAAAGCTCTGAGCAGTATTCGTGGTGTGAAGACAAAGCTGGAGCATATTGATTGTCAGAATCAGGATGTGCTGCTGAAGCAACCCATTATTAATATTAAAATTATTATTAGTTACATTAATCATTTCTGAGGATTTCCAGTGCAGTGTGTGATTTATTTATGTATAATTTATATCCTGACTACTTTCAAAAGGGAGAGAAGGAAAGATGAAGGGAACCTCAATTTATTGAGAATCCATTGTGTAACAAGCTACATGGTTTGCGTATATTTTCTTCTGTTCCTCAGGACAATGTGAGATAAGAGAGGTTATCTCTGGTGGACAGGTGAAGCACATGAGACTCAGAAAGGTCAAGGAAAATCCCCCGGCCATGCAAAGTCCAAGTCTGACTCTCTGTTTTGACTCTACTCTACCCTCACCCGTGGCTTCTTCCTCCCCTCCATGATGCATCCAGAAGAACTTGAAGGACTGGGCAATACAGAGCCAAATAAAACAGAATGATTAAACAGAAAGATAAAAGCCATACCGAGGACAGGGTGGATGGGAAGGCAGAAAGGATTGATGAGCAGTGTGGAAACATGAAATGATTACTACAAGGTATGCAATTATCTAAATGGAAATCATTTAAGGGTAAAATACCTCAAATTATGTTAGGAGATGTGTGGGTTCAAGAAAGGGTCTGCTTCCTTTCTACCAGTTTGTGAAAACTGTACAAGCCAGATGATTTGTCTTTTTTTCTGAAAGGAAGCTCACATCTGAATTTTGTGCTTATCTAAGTCATCATCTTAATAGTATATTATAATTTAGTAAGAGCTTTTTTGAAGGATGCTAAATAAACACAACCAAGGCAAGTTGCTTTCCCTTTAACAAACATGACTAAGGCAAGTTGCTTTCCCTTTAACAGCCTTTTATCAAGAATCTGAGCATCTAGTTTGTGTTGAGTTCTGCTCGGAACTGGAAACATAGCAACCCTTTAGGCTCTTGTAAGGAAGCCATCTCCCTCTATTAACTCCAGTTACATTATGTATGCATCACTCAGATGAATTATTAATATGTTTTTTCCGATCTGCTTATCTTGTAGAGATCAAAGGAATACCATTCCTCAGTGGGAAGGAGCTGGGCTTGCCTGGAAGTAGGGAATTGTTCCCAATATCAGTCACGCCCATATCCCATCATCCAGAAAAGGAGTTCTTCAGATGGGCAATTCTATCAGGAAACTCTCTGTCTCTCTTTGGTCATGTTTCCTTGGGAAACACAGGAATACCACATGGAATACCACATGTGGCACAGGATTACCACATGATTGCAACTCGGAGGCTCGGAGTACTGAGGAAGGAGTGGCACAGGTCAATTGGCATATGACTCGTGAATCATAATTTGGGTTAGCTGATTTTACATGTATTTGAAAGCTCAAATCAAAGGGTAAGAGTTAGATCTGTTTGCCTTGCAAGGCGTTATGGAGGAATAGCTTCTCTCCTCCACGCATATAGCCATCCCCCTGCCTCTAATCACTCCCCCACAAATGCCATGCTTTACTTTGTGGACTTGAGACACATGTATGGCATTCCTGGATAGGACGGGTCAGATGGCCCCTGACCTGTGGCTGCAGGACAGAAGTGTGGCAGGCAGGTGGTCCTATGGAAGACTCAGCTGAAGATGCATAAAATCCATTTATAAAAAAGCAAATGAGCAACTGTAGATTTCTCTGTATTTATTCCTCATATATCATTCCCCAGTCTTTGGTAAAATCTAATATAATTTGATATTTAGCTTCAGCTTTGGAATAGTGAAAAAGGAAGCACCTTTGATCTACATTTGGGATGAAGTGTTAAATAAAGAGCAGTGTCCACTGAGGTCAGCATGGGTACTGATTAACAAGAGACTCACAGTGCTGACGAGCGGAGAAGGCAATGGCACCCCACTCCAGTACTCTTGCCTGGAAAATCCCAAGGACGGAGGAGCCTGGTAGGCTGCAGTCCATGGGGTCGCACAGAGTCGGACACGACTGAGCAACTTAGCAGCAGCAGCAGCACAGTGCTGATGAGCCTGGAGGAGGAGGGATAGAAAACTCAAGGTTCTGAGATATAGCTACCTCTTCTGGTAGCTAAATAATATGGAGGTTATTTTACTAAGGGAGTAAGATGAGCAGAGAAAATGCTTGTATTCACCAAATCCCAATTCTTTCTCCCTTTCTTGGGTGTCTGAGAAGGCTATATTTTCCAACCTCCCTCGCAATTAGATTTGGGTGTATGACTAGGTTCTCATCGATGGGATGTGGGGAGAGTAGTGGATGTTACTTGTAGGGCTGCCTGCTCAGTGGTCCACTTTCTCTTTTCTCCTTTTGCAGTAATCTCAGAAGAGTGGAATCACAAGACAGAAGGATCCTGGATCCCAAAGTCTGTTCTTTTAAGAGAGCTTCTAAGGAGACCTATCCAGTAGTCATCAGATTTTGATATAAATAAACCTTTGCTGTATAAAGCTTAAAATCAGGGGGTTATTTGTTAGTGCAGCATAGCCTATCTTATTCTGACTAATGCAGTTATTAGTGAGCTGTAGTAAAACTGGCAGTGAGCTGGCAGGAAAATAAGAGAACATAGCAAGAGTTGGGTCAGGAAATAGGGAAACGAATCCTTAGGGGGATTTAGCCAGCTTCTTGAGGATTTAATTGAAGACCAGATTTCTATGCTTAAATGTCATGATCTGGGCTGTTAGAAATAACAACAGGCACCCTTTATGTATTGAGTGCTTGTTTTGTATCAGGCACAATGGTCACTACACATATCAAATTTCCTTTGTACATTAAATATATATATATATACCATTCAGACTTTTCAATAATCTTAAGAGTTAGATGTCATTATCCCCTTTATATGGATGAAGAAACTGAGGCACAAAGAGACTGCGAGTTTTTCCTCTGTTTTCCACAGCCTATAAGAGGCAGAATTAGCTTCAAATCCATCTGTTCTACTGGAGTCAAGTCAAGTGCTATTAATCACAATGCTATAGGCAGTAGCCAAGCTAAAGCTCACAGAGGTGGCATCACTGTGATTCTAGGACAGGGACTGTATCAGTTAGCTAAAGGATTATTGACAGCATCCTGAGATAGACTTCAGCATCTAGGGCAAGAAGTTGTAGCATTTAGATAATTTATTAGGGCAGTGGGCATGCAAACTAGGGTTTAAGGCCTTACAGAGGAGGGGAAAAATGAGTAAAAATCAAGAATAGAGGCAAATGTTTAATCAGTGGAACAAGGTACACACAGCAATGACTGGGTGACAGCTGAGGCACAACAGCACACCGGTGATGGAAAATGTATCCCAGGAGACAGTGGACACGAGACCAGAGCAGCAGGATTAGCACCAGCCCTTCTTCCCCTGCTGGTGTGGATGCCCCTACCATCCTCCTACTTGGTTAGGAGATGCTAAGGGTCTGAGCAGACCTGGGCCTGGTGGTCAAAGGCCTCTAGACCTACTCAGTGTATAGCAGGGGCAGGGGGGGAGATGGATGAGAGGGGATTCTGGCCCTAGAGGCACTCACTTGTGAACAGATCAACTAAAACCATACAACTGGGGCTTCCCTGGTGGCTCAGTGGTAAAGAATCTACCTGCCAATGCAGGAGACACGGGTTCAGTCCCTAACCCAGGAAGATCCCACATGCTGCGGAGCAGCTAAGTCTGTGTGCCACAACCACTGAGCTGCAATTACTGAGGCCTACTCGCTCTCAAGCCCATGCTTAACAAGAGAAACTACTGCAATGAGAAGCCCACACACTGCAGCTAGAGAGTAGCCCCTGCTTGCCACAACTAGACAAAAGCCCACACAGCAACCAAGACCAAGAATAGCCAAAAGATAAAAGAAAAATAAATAAATATTTAAAAACACTATTATATCCCATTTGAAATATGGAGAAAGCAAATATACTGGGTATTTGATTTTTGACCAATCCTGGCTCAGGCAATTACAAGCTTTCCTTCAACCGAGTGACTCATGTCTTTGACCCTCAACTTTTTGATCTATAAAATGGGTCTAACAAACTCAATCCCACAGATGGTTCTGGTACAAAATGGTACACAGTAATATAAAGAATAACATACAGTAATTGACCCCTAACAGGCACTCAGTAAAGGCTGGTTCCCTCCCCTCTTCCCTCTCCATAAAGAAGGAGGTATCTATCTCTGCCCAGAGGTTGGAAAGAGGCTTCAGAGTCAAAATAAGTCTTGATCTTAGTCCTAGGGTAGTCAAGGAGGGGACGTCTAGGGGGAGAGAGTGCATTGTGCAAAGCCTTGGCTTCAATCATCAAACCTCCTATGTAGGCCCTTTAGGAGGGAGAAAAGTCTTAAAAAACTTGGTCTCCACTTTCAGGAGTTGCTGTTCCTGACCCTTCATCATCCTGAAAGCAGCCCCATGATGGCACATTCTTTTCTGCTCTAATGCTATTTTCTCACTCACTAACTACATTGTCAGGGTGGCCAGGACTTCAGGCTCCATGCTGCCAAAAGCTGGTGCAGCAGCTTGTAGGGAGGTGGGTTGCAGCCAGGGCCCCCCGCCTGCCCAGCCCCACCTCAATCAAGTCTGAACGAGGGTGTTGGATGGGACAGGCCATTTGGCCCCTGTTCAGGTTGCAAGATAAGAGTCTTTTGTGGTCGAAATGAAGGGCTTCCTGGGGAGAGGGGTGACATATGTCAAAGAGAACTTGTTTCCCACTCTTTCGCAGAGCAGAGGAGGCTGCTCCAAGCCAGGTGAAACACAGCAGGAAGGTCAGTGTGCTTATTCAAAGGCATTTCTCACCATGGCATTTAATCACCTATATAAACATTTGTTGAGTTGAATTACCTCATTCAGTGCTCACAGCCAGGGCACATAATAAATCCCCATTATACAGATGAGGGAACAGAAGCTCAGAGAAGGACCTGAAAGGATTTGATCAGGATTAGATTAGGAGGGAGTGGCATGTAGAGGAGAGGAGGAAATTGAGAAGGTTGGAGAAAAATGTTACAAACAAGTAACTTTGAACCTGGAAGCTCCAGCTCACCGAGACCCATCCTTTCCCTTGGCTTCTGCCTACATCCTGTGTCCACATCCAAATCCCCAGCCCTGCATTCATTCAAAAAATACTGACCTCATCTTGACTCTGAGCTAGGTTAGGCCAAGACATTCAGTGGAGAAGAAAACACACACTGTCCTCACCGCAATGGAGCCTGCAGTCTAGTGAGGGGGTCGGGCATTTAACAAACCAGTGAATCGTCATCTGATGCTTCACACTGTAAGAGCTGTGAAGGAAAACAGGGAGCGCAATAACAACTTCACAGAAGGTAGTCAAAGGGTCTAAGTCATAACTGAATTCCAGACCCATTCATTCATTCATTCACCCCACAAATATTTATTGAGCACCTCCTCAGTGTGTTGAGCGAGGCACTGTTCTATATATTGAGGACTCAGCACTGATCCACTTATCCAACTATCTGCTGGACTGCTCACCTGGGCATTCCACAGACACCTCATACTCAACACAGTCATAACTAAGCCAATGACTTGATCCCCTAAACCCGCTCAAATGGTGTCAAGTTCATCTACTTTCCAAAGCAGAAACCTTACTTTTTATTTTATATTGGAGTATAGCTGATTTGGGCTTCCCTAGCAGCTCAGACGGTAAAGCATCTGTCTGCAATGCAGAAGACCTGGGTTCGATCCCTGGGTTGGGAAGATCCCCTGGAGAAGGAAATGGCAGCCCAGTCCAGTATTCTTGCCTGGAAAATCTCATGGACTGCGGAGCCTGGTAGGTTACTGTCCATGGGGTCGCAAAGAAGTTGGACATGACTGAGCGACTTCACTTTCGCTATAGCTGATTTACAATGCTTTGTTAGCTTCAAGTGTACAGCAAAATGATTCAATTATACATATACCTCTTTTTCAAATTATTTTCCCATTTGGGTTATTACAGAATATTGAGTAGAGTTCCCTGTACTATACATAGGTCCTTGTTGATTATTTTATATGCAGTAGTGTGTACATGTTAATCCCAACTTCCTAATTTACCCTTCTCCCCCTTTTCCTTTTGGTAACCATAGTTGTTTTCCAAGTCTGTGAGTCTGTTTCTGTTCTGTAAATAAGTTTGTATTAATCTTTTAGATTCCCCATGTAAGTAATATCATATAATATTTGTCTGTTTGGTTTACTTCATTTAGTATGATAAACTCTAGGTCCATGCTTATTGCTGAAAATGGCATTGTTTCGTTCTTTTTATGGCTAAGTAATATTCCATTGTATATATATGTAACGTCTTCTTTATTCATTCATCTGTCAATGGACATTTTGGTTTCTTCCATGTCTTGGCTATTGTAAATAGTACTGAACATTGAGGTACATGTATCTTTTCAAATTAGAGCTTTCTCAGGATATATGCCCAGGAGTAGGAAATGGCAACCCACTCCAGTGTTCTTGCCTGGAGAATCCCAGGGACGGCAGAGCCTGGTGGGCTGCCGTCTACGGGGTCACACAGAGTCAGACATGACTGAAGCGACTTAGCAGCAGCAGCAGCATTTTGGTGTGAGGCAATTGAAGTTTTCTGACACAAAAGTGGCCAATCCTTTCCCTCAGGAGGCTTACAGTCTAGTTTCACCTAAGAAAATGACAAGACCACTCAAAAACATCTCTCCAACTAGTTTTCTTCTCTCCATCTCCTATTGTCGCTTCCCAGGTGGCTCAGATGGTAAAGAATCTGCCTGTAATGCAGGAAACCTGGGTTCGATCCCTGGTTTGGGAAGATCCCCTGGAGAAAGGAATGGCAACCCACTCCAGTATTCTTGCCTGGAGAATTCCATGGACAGAGGAGCCTGGTGGGCTACAGTCCATGGAGTCACAAAGAACCTTTGACTATATATATGGGTCACAACAAACTATGAAAAATCCTTAAAGAGATGGGAATACTAGACCACTTTACAAGCCTCCTGAGAAATCAGTATGCAGGTCAACAGTTAGAACCAGACATGGAACAATGGACTGCTTCCAAACTGGGAAAGGAGTACGTCAAGTATGTCACCCTGCTTATTTAACTTATATGCAGAGTTCAGTTCAGTCACTTAGTCGTGTCAGGCTCTTTTCCACCCCATGGACTGCAGCACACCAGGCCTCCTTGTCCATCACTAACTCCTGGAGTTCACCCAAACTCATGTCCATCGAGTCCGTGATGCCATCCAACCATCTCATCCTCTGTCTTCCCCTTCTCCTCCTGCCCTCAGTCTTTCCCAGCATCAGGGTCTTTCCCAAGGAGTCAGTTCTTCCCATCAGGTGGCCAAAGTATTGGAGTTTCAGCTTCAACATCAGTCCTTCCAATGAACACCCAGGACTGATCTCCTTTAGGATGGACTGGTTGGATCTTCTTGCAGTCCAAGGGACTCTCAAGAATATTCTCCAACACCACAGTTCAAAAGCATCAATTCTTCGGCACTCAGCTTTCTTTATAGTCCAACTCTCACATCCATACATGACCACTGGAAAAACCATAGCCTTGACTAGACGGACCTTTGTTGGTAAAGTAATGTCTCTGTTTTTTAATATGCTATCTAGGTTGGTCATAACTTTCCTTCCAAGGAGTAAGCGTCTTTTAATTTCATGGCTGCAATCACCATCTGCAGTGATTTTGGAATCCAAAAAAATTAAATCTGCCACTGTTTCCCCATTTATTTCCCATGAAGTGATGGGACCAGATGCCATGATCTTAGTTTTCTGAATGTTGAACTTTAAGCCAACTTTTTCACTCTCCTCTTTCACTTTCATCAAGAGGCTCTTTAGTTCTTCTTCACTTTCTGCCATAAGGGTGGTGTCATTTGCATATCTGAGATTATTGATATTTCTCCCAGCAATCTTGATTCCAGCTAGTGCTTCTTCCAGCCCAGCGTTTCTCATGATGTACTCTTCATATAAATTAAATAAGCAGAGTGACAATATACAGCCTTGACATACTCCTTTTCCTATTTGGAACCAGTCTGTTGTTTCATGTCCAGTTCTAACTGTTGCTTCCTGACCTGTATATAGGTTTCTCAAGAGGCAGGTCAGGTGGTCTGGTATTCCCATGTCTTTCAGAATTTTCCACAGTTTATTGTGATCCACACAGTCAAAGGCTTTTGCAGAGTACATCACGCAAAATGCTGGTCTGGATGAAGCACAAGCTGAAATCAAGATTCCCAGGAGAAATATTAATAACCTCAGATATGCAGATGACACCACCCTTATGGCAGAAACCAAAAAACTAAAGAGCCTCTTGATGAAGGTGAAAGAGGAAAGTGAAAAACCTGGCTTAAAACTCAACATTCAAAAAACTAAGATCATGGCATCTAGTCCCATCCCTTCATGGCAAATAGATGGGGAAACAATGGAAGCCGTGACAGACTTTATTTTCTTGGGCTCCAAAATCACTGCAGATGGTGACTGCAGCCATGACATTTTAAAAAGCGTTTGCTCCTTGGAAGAAAAGCTATGACCAACCTAGACAGCATACTAAAAAGCAGGGACATTACTTTGCCGACAAAGGTCCGTCCAGTCAGAGCTATGGCTTTTTCAAGTAGTCATGTATGGATGTGAGAGTTGGACCATAAAGAAAGCTGAGCACTGAAGAATTGATGCTTTTGAACTATGGTGCTGCAGAAGACTTGACAGTCCCTTGGACTGTGAGAAGATTAAACCAATCAAAATCCTAAAGAAAATGAGTCCTGAATATTCACTGGAAGGACTGATGCTAAAGCTGAAACTCCAATACTTTGGCCACCTGATGGGAAGAACTGACTCATTTGAAAAGACCCTGATCCTGGGAAAGATTGAAGGTGGGAGGAGAAGGGGATGACAGAGGATGAGATCGTTGGATGGCATCACCAACTCAATGGACATGAGTTTGAGCATGCTCCAGGAGTTGGTGATGGCATGGGGGTGTCCATGGGGTCACAAAGAGTCAGACATGACTGAGCAACTGAACTGAACTGACTGATCCCTATTATGGGAGGAGGGAGGCTTAGGCTGGCGGTCCCCCTGCTGTAGGATGCCCTTTGCATGAAATCTCTCTCCATAGAAGCCCTTTTTCCTGTCACTTTAGCAAAATTTTATTGTAAGTAACTTTTAAACCAGGCACTCCCAGACTCTATTCATCTGCAACCCAAGCACACCTTTCAAATCTTTTAATCACATAATACTTTGCCTAACAACTTATCAGTTCTTTCCATAGACTGAAAGGAGGAGTGAAGAATAAGTAATTAACAAATGACCAGATGGCTTCCCTAGCTTCCCCTTCAGTAATCTCCCAAACTGTGTGAACAAGACAACATCTAAAGAAAGATCACAAGGAGTCAACGAGCCTGCACGCAGTTGGGGATGGTGATAAGTCTGACCCCCTATCTCAATGCTTAACCGAGATTACTTTCTCTTTCCTTATAAAAGTTTCACGATCAAGCAGAATCTCTGGAGATAGTTTTGGGGGGACACTGAATCCACCATCTCTCCACATTGCCAGCATTGTGATTAAAGGCACTTTTCCCTTGCTACAAACTTTTGTGAGTACAGCAAGTCCCCTACAAACGAAACTTCAAGTCGTGAACTTTACAAGATGCTGTGAACTTTCAAAGATGTGCTTGCATATCCAATCATGTAAGTTAGTTGGCCGGTAGGTTTACTGTACTGTAACATTAAAAATGTTTTATTTTTTGTGCTTGCTTTGTTTTTTATGTGTTATTTGTATGAAAAGTATTATAAACCTACTACAGTACAGTTTTATATAGCCAATTGTGTTATCTGGGTACTTAGGTTAACTTTGTTGGATTTATAACAAACTGGACTTATGAATGCACTCTTAGAACAGAACTCATTTGTATGTAGGGGACTTACTCTATGGATTTTGTAAGTAGTGAGCAACAAGCAAGACTCCTAATCTAATGACACTGCCTCTAACATCCCACCTCCCCTCAGATAAGCTTTCTTAGTGGCACCTGAGTGGTCTTCCCCATCACAAACCTGACCATACAGTGAAAGTAAAAGTGTTAGTCACTCAGTCGTGTCTGACTCTTTGTGACCCCATGGACTGTAGCCTGCCAAGTTCCTCTGTCCATGGAATTCTCCAGGCAAGAATACTGGAGTGGATAGCTATTCCCTTCTCCAGGGGATCTTCCCAACTTAGGGATCAAACCCAGGTCTCCTGCATTGCAGACAGACTCTTTCCCATCTGAGCCACCAGGGAAGCCCCTCTGACCATGTATCTACTCCACTATCAAAAACCTCCTCTGGCTCCGATGCCATAGATGCTCTCCCAGGACACACAGGCTTCAGAATTGGCCTCGTGGAGCTTCTGCAGCCCCTGTCACTCGACTCCACACGCTGCCATCAGAGTTTATTCCCGGGCCCACAGTGCCATTTCTTGCTTCTGGATGTTTGCCTATTCCATTTCCTTTACCTGGAATGCCATCCTTGGCATCCCTGCCATTCACCTGGCCACCCCTCCACTTTAGCCTTCCAGAGTTGCTGCATCTGGCCATTCCTGATGACTTCAGGCAGGGTGATATACTCCACCCTCTGTTCCCACAGTTCCCTCATCATTTACTTCACAACCCAGCTGTGACTACAGAGCCGGTCCTGTAGAAACATGGGTAACCTCTCTGAGTCCACTACAAACTCCCCACCCCTCTGGGATGTCTGAGAATCTTCAAAAAGGGCTTCTGAGGTGTCCACCAAGCAGGAGGGAGTCAGCCGCAGTCACCACGTGGCATTCACTGAGGGCTCCCTTTCTGGCCCTGGCTCCTCCTTGCCGAGTCCAGGGCCTATAAAATGGGTAGAGGAACCACCACCCAGGGTGACCACCCAGGAGGACACCAGTGTCCTGAGGCTGACCTTGAATCAGACAAGGTGGAAAGAACTTCCCACGTGTAAACACATTCTCCCAACTACACTAACTTTATTGTAAAAATGATGAGGAAGCTGAGACTCAGTGAAGTTAGTCACAGATCAAGGTCACCAGGCTGGGAAGTGTGTGAGCTGGGATTAGGCCTGTCTCCTCACCCAGGGCACATATTCATCAGTGCTGAGTGTGGACGCACATAGACTGTCGGGGCTCCAGCTCAACCCATAAACTGCCTTTGGCCCTTTCTTCCCAGGTCTGTCTTCACTGAGTAGACGGGAGCACCTTTGAGGGAAGGGATTGTATCTTATTGACTTTTATCCTCTGTATCCAACTGAATGCTGGGCCCACAATACATGTTTCCTCCATAAATCCGTTACCTTTCAGGGGAGATGTTATGAAATTGTATTATTTTCCTTTTCTCCCTTGAGTGCTAAGCTTCTTCCCAACAGCTGGTCAGCCTCATTTACAGCCAAGTCACGTGGGTCAAAGTGATTTGCGAGACGCTGTGTGGGGCAGGAAGGGGCAAGAAGTTGGGTGGCACCCCCCCTCTTCCTGGAGCAGAAGCATTAACCTGCCCCACTCCCAGATCCCTTCCAAATGCCTGGTTTGTAGTATTCACTTGGCCTCCAGACCATGGCAATAAAATGATGGTCTGGGCAGCGCTGAGGAGACCATCCGGCTGTGTGCTGGTCTCACGCACAGGGGAGCATTTTAGCAGCCAGGCTAATACTTGAATCTTCCACTTTGGCCACAAATGTGCATCTTCCGTTTTATCTGCAAATTGCACTGGGCTCTGGGAATCACTGTAAATTGGCCTGGCTCTGGCTGAAGTCACAGACAGACCTGAAGAGCGGAGAGATTATGAATCCTCCACCGTCGTCCTGTGGGTCCCGGCCAACAGGCTGGGCTTGCTGGATTCTGCAGCTGTTCTCATCCTGATGATTCACTCTGCACCCGATGTCTTCACCATCTGTCAGCAACGCAGAGGCCATGCAGGACTGAGTGTGGGTAAACTTGAACAAGGGGTTAGGGTGGGGGAATCCATCTAGGAAAAGTGGATAGGGCTCGAAAACAAATATTAGGGGTGGCAGAAGGAAAGAGAGTGACAGGAAGGGTCATGAAACTGTCTCAGAAAGTAAAACATAAACATTATATATGGCAGGTAAACACGGCCGTCTGTTCATCCATTCACTGATGCCATTCACTGCACCAACCATTCTCAGTCAGGACCCAATTAGGAAAAATGAAATCACTCTGAATGTTTGAAACAGAAGGGATCTAACACAAAGAACTGGTTACACCAGGGATAGAAGAACTAGAACCAAAATGAGGACCACAAGGAAACCCAGAGATTCTCAAAAGTTGGGACATAACAAAGAGGAGGTGGTGTTATCAGGGCTCAGGCTGGATCCGGCAGAGGGTGAGAGAGAAATGGCCATTGGCACATTAACCTCCTAGGGCTTCTACAGAAAAGAGGCAATTAGCCTGGTGTCTCCCTTCCTCCCATCCTATCTCCGGTCATGCCTCCTACTGGCCAAATGTTTTTCTCAAGATCAAAAAAAGAGAGAAAGAGTAACAAAGTACCTTTTTGTGTGTGTATGGAAGGGGTTAGAAAACTTGGAGGAGATGACAGATGAGCCAGGTCTTGAGTGAGCCTTGAGAGAATGAAGAGAAAGCAGGGAAGGGACATTCAGGAGAGGCGATGACAGGCCCAGGACCTCAGCTTCAGGAGAGGGGCCAGTGTTCCCAGGGAGCAGAGAGAATCTAAGAGGGTGGGCAGAAAAGCAGGCAAGAGGGGGCCACAGCAGAACACAGGGGCAGCTCGAGGCCTGAAGGGTTTGCTGAGCTCAGAGTAGCCTGGAGGCCTGGGGAATTCAGCTGCAGGGTGACAGAGGGTGGTAGTCAGATGATCGCCATTGTAGAGGAAGAGTCTAATACCCCAAGATCCTCTCTCCTCCTGCTAAGCCAGTGGGGAACTCCAGTGTCCCCCTGGGTGCTCATATTTTACATTTATTCAAAATAAGGTTGGAATTCTCTGGCCTGGTGATTGTCTTCTGAGCTCAAGATACTATATTTGAAAAGGCACACCTCTGCTTTGAAGGATTGTGCTTGTCCAGTCACAACTGTGTCCCACCCTTTGTGACCCCATGGACTGCAGCACAGCAGGCTTCCCTGTCCTTCACCATCTCCTGAAGCTTGCTAAAATTCATGTCCATTGAGTCGGTGATGCCATCCAACCATCTGATCCTCTGTCGTCCCCTTCTCCTCTTGCCCTCAGTCTTCCCCAGCATCAGGGTCTTTTCCAATGAGTCAGCTCTTTGCATCAGGTGGCCAAAGTATTGGAGCTTCAACTTCAGCATCAGTCCTTCCAGTGAATATTCAGGGTTGATTTTCTTTAGGATTGAGTGGTTTGATCTCCTTGCTGCCTAAGGGACTCTCAAGAGATTCACCTTTTTGAAAACTCGCAGGAGATTGGGAATCCCTCAGAGGAAGAGTATGGTTAGACACGTCACTGTGCTTTTGTGGCCCAAACTGAGGTGTAATTAATGCAATTTGAGCTATGGTTACATCACTGGAATGTGAAGATCACTTCTCTAGGTGACTGCAGTACTCATTCTTACATCTAAGGAGTCTGTTTAAAAGTCAGTCTCATTATTTTATGATTGAGCATCATATGATTTAGTTTAGGCATGAGGAGCAGATGAAAAGGACAGCCCCTCCCACTGGTATAGCATCTTAGGCTTTTTAAAACACTTGCACAAAATCAAAGGAAAGTGCAAAGAAATAAATTATTCTTGAGACTTTTTTTTTTTTTTTAACACTGCACTGTCAAGAGAGACAGGAAGTCAATATCCAAGTATATTTCAAGAAGTCAATATCTGAGGATATTTTAGGGAACTCATTGTCAGAGGTTTGGAAGTTGAATACCATAACATCCAGTTATTTTACAGATTCCTGAAAGGTTGGGTGATACTTAGAGTGATCACAAAATAACATTTACTCCTACAACTTATCTTTTTTTTTTTTTTGCTTCAAAGAAAATAAACATACCAATTTTAGTACATGCTTTTTGTAGCTAGCATTCATTTCCCCCTGCTTCCTCTTTTTTTGTGCTTGAAAATATACTTTTAAAAAATGTATGCACTCATTCTTCCCAAGTGATGTAGGGAAAAGTAGAGGTGATCCCACCCGTAGTTCCAGGTATGGGTCTTGATTGACAGGTCAACAGTATGTGCCCTTAACCTCAACAATTGGTTCAGTGGTGATAATGTGATCTAAACCAGTCCAGAGGAGGCAGATTATTCTCAGAATACTGGAATGAGACTTCTTCTTGCTCTCAAAGTACACTAGGAGCATGCGGTAGTGGGGACTACTGACAGCCACCTTTGACCATCAGGAGAGTCGGGTTTAGAACACCTGAAACTCATACAGCATTGTAAATCAATTGTAATTCAATAACAAAAAATTAGGCTTACCAGGCAGAAGAAAGAACACAGGTTCTTGGAGTTGTTGGATAGATTAAATCAGCACTAAGGCTTAATCTACACTTGAAATTTCTAGCTCTGGGAGCCAATAAAATCCCCATTTGGCTTGCCAGTTGGAGTTGGGTCGTCTTTTTCCTGTGATAGAAATCTGTGTAATAACAATAACAATTCTTTTGTAGAATGAAAATATTGCTTATGTGAGAAACAACTGCTTTTTAACCAGCATTTATTGAGCCCCAAGTCTGTGCCAAATGTTTTCACATACATTGTTTCATTGAATATTCACGCATTATCTTTATTTTTAGTTGACAAAAATGTGGCTGTAAGAGGTGACTTGCTTTAGAAGGATAATTAACACTGGCTGTTGCAACAACTCTCAAGTTGTGGTTGCTTAGCATATGTAAATTTATTTCTTGCTCACATCATAGTTTGAAGGCAATCAAGTGCTTTTCCTAAGTGAGTGTCCTTAAGTGATGACTCATGGTTCTAGCTTACTTCCCTAACCCTGACATCCTGGAATGTTCTGTTCCGATGGTGTGAATACAGAGACAGTGCCAAAAATCACTAGGGAGCTCCAGGAATAAGGTCTAAATGGGCTTGTCATTCTGCCTGCATCCCATTGGCCAGAACTCAGTGGGTGGCTCCCAGTTGTAAAGTGTCTTCCTCCGCGCTGAAGGGAAGACGGAGCCCGTCTGTCTGTTACCCAGTGGAGGGCCATCTCAGGACCTAGCCTACCACAGTTTGTAAGCAGAGGTGGGATTCTGAGCTTTTGCTCGGTCGTGTCCGACTCTTTTGTGACCCCATGGACTGTAGCCCATTAGGCTTCTCTGACCATGGAATTTCCCAGGCAAGAATACTGGAGTGGGTTGCCATTTAGCACAGCCAGGATTCTAAGCTAAGCAATGCATTCCCACGGCCTTCTATTTCTCCAGTTTCTTCTTTTTCCTCTAACACCCCCTCCCGTCTCATACACTTTCACGTTTTTGTTAATTCCCTCAGTAAGCAGTTACATAAAGGTCAATTTGTATTTCTTTTCAGTATCTTCTTAAGGAAAGAAGAAACTCTCAGCTTCCCTGACATTTGGTAAAACCACAGAAGCTGTTACTACCTCAGAGAAGTGCTCACTGCATGATAATGTATATGAGGGATTGATCATTTACTTATCCTCAAAGCAGATGGACTTTATAAGGAGAAGTGCTCTGTAATGCAGACATGACTGTGAAGAATAAATCAGATTTCTTTGTGTACTTAGGGGAGAAAGAATTATTCAAATGCCAGTGTCTGCAGTTTTGGGTCCATTTACTGGGTCCGCAATCCCACACGGTGGCCACAAGGGGGAGCGCTAGCCCCATCTCTGCACAGGCAGCTATTTTTGGAGGCTGCTTCTAGCCTCAAGGAAGAAGCCAAAGAAATAAAAGACTATGGTATTTTTTTTTTTTTTCAAATCGGACCAACTTATAAATTATTTGTGAGTCCAATAAAAGGCAATTATCAACATTTCCTACTATTTCAAGAGTAATATATTCTATGCTACAAAAAGATTCAATTATTTCCACGGCTATGATTCAGACAATAGAAATCGGAAGCAACCACAATCAAAAAAAAAAAAAAAAAGATTGTAATCCTGTGTAAATCTCTGTCTTCAAAACTCAAATCAGAGGATGTGAATTCTGGCCCTGGTGGACATGAGATATTTGCCCTGAAGGCAGTGGAGTTTGATGGGCTTGGGGGAGGTAGCTGGAAGTGTGTGTATAAGTGTGTATGTGTGTGTGGTTGTGTGAGTGTGCGTGCACATGTATGCCTACAGTGAATTTGACTTACTCTTCCCTAGCACAGGGGAGGTAGGATAGAATAATCTCGTCCAAACAACTAAATAATGAACATTATAGAATTATTTTAGGAAGTATGGTTTTATTCTTTTCATACCAAGTAATGGAGCTCAGAAGATCCCGCTTTCATAAACCAGGTTGTTGTGTGAAGACAGGCCCTTCTGCCGTCTCCAGTCAATCCCCTGAGCAGCACTCTGGCTAAGCAGCAACCTGTGTTAATGAGACAACCATGGTCCCTGGCTCCAGAGAGACAGAGCCTGAATCTCACATCTGTGGGCCAGCAAAAGTGAGACTATGGGCAAATTACTTAACCTTTCTGATCTGCAGTTTCTGCAAAGCCCATCTCACAGAATAACCATAAAGATGAAATGAAATGGGATACATAAGTACCTATCACATCACGAGTGGACAGTGAATATCAGCTTTCTACTCTGATAAGCCCCCTTGTTTTCCTAAGGATGGCAACAAATAAGTCTGAACAGAGCCTGGTTCTCCACTTCCACAAATTCTAAGTCTGTGGACCTGGATTCAGGAGAACTTACTTAGAAGGCACAGTGGGAGGTCTCTCCCTGAATGCCTCAGCTCTGGACCACACAGCCTATTTGTTGGGGAGTGCAGTCTCCAGGGCACCCAGGCATGTAACTGAGCTGAGAAGGCTTTCTCAAGCACAGGGACCAAAGAAGGAGAGAGTGGGAAAGAGAACAGGTAAAGCCCATGTTCCCCACCAGCTGCCACGGTTACTTAGACACCCTTTCCTCCACTGTGTGAGAAGCACAACAGGACCTGGTGAAACTGAGAGCCTCAGCTAGCATCAGGGAACTGGGGCATGCCGAGTGCTGGCCTGGAAGCAGGGAGCATCACAGGCATCCTGCAGTCACCAGGACTCTGGGGGTGGGGTGGGGGTGGGTGGAGTCACGTCAGCACCCCAGCCCTGACAGAAAACTGATGATCCTAAGGAGGAAGGTCCCCATGCCACAGGGACCACCAGCACACTGTGGAGAGCCCAGAGCCAGCTCCCCATCCTCAGAACTGGTCCTGACGCTCAGCTCTGTTCCCTCCCACTCCTCCTGGTCTGATTCCTGTTTGTGAACTTGTGTTCATCACAGCTGCCCAGACTCAGGCCCCCCTCCCACCTTCTACCTCCCTCAGTGTTTTTCTCGGCCCCGGAGGCTGACCCACACAGACTGAACCCTCAGGTTGTAAAGCGCCAGTGGGAACACCAAAGGTGGGATAAGAAGGAGGTTGGGCATTTCTGCCCAACATCAGTGATACTTGGAGCATCACTGCACTTCACCACCCTCCTCCTGGCACCATGCCCTCTGCGCTCACCTTTCCTCCAGTCATCTGGAGATAAGGGCTTCCTGCGCTTGCAAATCTCTAGGTGCCTCACTCCCCCTTGTCAGCTTCCTCAACTCTGTCCACCCCTCCCTAAGAGGCCCTGTTGTTCAGATTCATTTTTGAATGACCTGAGCTGAATCCTGATTTCCACGAGGGCCCTGATGCATATATCATCCCTTTGTGCAGATTTATTTATACATTATCTTATTTTATAAAGGAGCTTATCAGGATATATACCACATGAAATCACCACAGTTAAAAGTGGAATTAAAAGCCACGGGTACCAGGGCATGTGCTTCCCTGGTGGTTCAGATGGTAAAGGATCCACCTGCAATGCAGGAGGCCCAGGTTCAATCTCTGGATGGGGAAGATCGCCCTGGAGAAGGGAATGGCTACCCACTCTAGTATTCTTGCCTGGAGAATCCCATGGACACAGATGGTACTGGCAGGCTACAGTCCATGGGGTCACAAAGAGTTGGACATGACTGAGTGACTAAGCACGTACCAGGGCATGCATTGGAATTAAAGATAAAACTAAGACAACTGCACGCATAATAATCTCTCCCCTAGATCAAGCAGGGCACACATGCAGCCCCTTGGTTTCCAAATGCCCACAGATTCTCACATCTATTAAGTTCCGAGTCTATAAAATACAAATAAGCCAATTACCCTGCACACACAAAAGTGTGTAGAGATAGGGGTTTTAGGAGCATTCTCTTAGCTGTAATAAAAAGAGGATTGTGCAGACAATGTCAAAAAGGGAAGGAAGCGGGCAGGGTGTCACTGTAAGGATGGGCTTGGCCGTGAGAAAGAGGCGGATATCTTGGGAATCTAAGAGCAGGAACCAGAGTGTGGCCGGGCCCCCCAGTCGTGACTGGAATCCAGGGCCCCTGCAGAACCTTCTGGAAGGAATGGTTGGCATCCATACTATGTTCTGTGGCTAGCACAGCTAAACTGTGTCCAAAGACTGGATTCTCTCTGCTTCTCTTTATGCCAACACTTGTCTATGGTCTTCCTCACAGCTTCTGCTTACCCAGACTTCCACATCGTCCCGACTTTTGTCTGCACGTCATGTTGGTTTTCCAGGGTCTCTGTTCTACCTGACAGCCTTTCTCTTGGCTTCCACCTGTCTTAGTTTCTGCTACTCATAATTGTATTTTCCTTACATCTTTTAATTTGGCTTCCCCAGAGTGAAAATCTGATTGGGCAGCTCACTTCTCTCTGGGTGGAGTTTTCCACGTTTGGCCACATCAGAGCCGGCCTTTGGGCAGGTGTCTGCTCTTAGTGTGGTCACAGGCTCCCAGGGTGTTGTGTGCTGAACAGGGCAGCTCAGGGGCTGGGTGTGTGTGGGCAGAGCTGTGGACAAGCGCAACGCTGTCAATCATCCGTGCTCATCATAAAGAGACTATGAATGATTTGCAAACATCTGTTGATTCTGGTAGCCTCAGGCCCCTGGGAGTCTCTGCTATGGCTCCATCCTCTGTAAGGAATTCTTTTGCTGATCTACTCCAGCCTCAAGAGCAGGATGCATACAGCAGAGGGAACATAACCTGGACCAAAAAAGCAGGCACTGCGGTTTGGTGAGGTCGTTGGTTCCCAGCATACCAGACAGTGACCTAGAGACTGCAAGAGAATTCCCAGACACCATCTGCTCATGAGGACAGAGCCAGTTCCAAACTGACTCAGAACCTGGAGAAGGTGAGCTGTGGATGGAGATCCCAGAGGGCGCTGGCTGAGCCTGGGGCAGTCAAGCGCTGTCACTTAGCCAGCCTGGATGAGGAGGCCCTCTTTCCTGTGGACTGCCGTCAGAGGAGAACTCACCCCATGGGGTTTAGCAGTGTCAACGATGGTAGAATGGAAATCCCAGCACTGCCCCATATGAGCTGTGTGACCTTGAACAAATTACTTGATTATTGAACCCGTTTCTGCATGCATAAAATGCAGGCAATAAGATCTACCTTTTGGAGCGGAAGCAAGAAGTCCATGATAGAGTGGTTATTAAGTCCTGGGAGACTGAGCTCTCAGAAGTGGATAGTAATTTTTATGATTATGAGTATTACTGGAACTGCTGACCGATTTTCTAATATTTGCTCCCAAATATTAGATTGGACTTAGGCTCCCAAAGACTTAGGAGGGAAATAATCTTTCCAACTAACGTGGGTAGTCTTGCTACTGATGATGAGGTGGATATAGCATCTTGAGTTACATAGGGCTGGCTGGGCACTTCATGCAGCCCACTTGGCTGTGAGTTGAATATTGGTGAAACTGAGCTCTGGAAATAAGTTTTTTAAAAAGGCAGCAGTACAAGAAAAGATAACAGTTCTCCCCAGAGGCACAGCAGGCTAGAAAGCATTTTCTTGCATGGAGTTGCAATGGTGGCTGGGTCCACCATAGCATCCCCCTGCCTCTGGAATCCAGGAGGGTATGAGAGAAAGCACAGGCAAGCTTGACCTTGTAGTCCAGACACCTTGTCTCAAGATAGCCCTCCTGAGCAGTATCAGAGATCCTTTGTTCAAGTGACAATGAAAGCCAGGAGTCACTGAACTCCCCCTGTGCTGTCTGAGGAGGACGGCTAGAAGCAGGCGGCTTACGGCCTCTCTCCTTCTGCCTCCCGGGAGACGGGGCTGTTCCCCAGCAGCTCAGGGGGCCATTCCTCTAGTAAGAAGGGAGGGAGCCCCTCAATCTTGCTTCTGGGGCGGGGGGTGGTGGGGAGCGGAGGTCAGGCTGAATTATCTCGCAAGAGCAATTGGCATCTACCTTGGCTGGAGTCAGTGAGCTTGTAAAATCACTTCCCCGAGGCACTCCAGCACCCAATTTGGAGATGAGTGGGGATTTACATGTTTCAACAGAATGTTTCTTTCCGGTATCGGGGCTCAGTCAGTCGTGAAGGAGGAATTTGTGAGCAAAGCTCACTGGCTGTGACTTGTGCTTCCTTCTTGTCTGGAGGGGCTGCAGGAGTGCAGGCATAAAGGGCTCAGTCTTTGAGGTGAAAATAAATGACGCTCAGGGGTGGGATGCATCTGTCTCGTTGTGACCCTAGGGAGTCTGTCTCTGGGTCAGGAGGGATGAGGGAAGAAAACTCTTCTGACCTGGAATTCTCAAGGTCAGGGATACTCGGTATATTGAATGTTTCTTTGCAGCCGGGTACTGAGTCTGCCTGCAATGCAGGAGACCCGGGTTTGATCCCTGGGTGGGGAAGATCCCCTGGAGGAGGGCATGGCAACCCACTCCAGTATTCTTGCCTGTGAAATCCAGTGGCCAGAGGAGCCTGGCGGGTTACAGTCCATGGGATAGCACAGAGTCAGACACAACTGAGTGACTAAGACACAAATGCTGTGTGAAGTCATTTACCTAACACGCCCTTGTTAGATCTGATAACAACTCTGTGAGGTTGATGTGCTTGTCCTTATCTTATGGATGAGGAGAAACTGAGTCTCAGAGATGGTAAATGTTAAGCCCAAGGTCACATAGCCAGAAGCTGCTCATCCGCCCCCCTGCCCCCTGGAGTTCTACCTGGAATTTACACCTAAATAAGCATCATGCGATATAAAAACGGTTGTCTGATAGATTGGGAATTTGAGGTTGACATATGGGCACTGCTATATTTAAAATACAATGCCTTTCCATGAAAAGAAACAGAAAATACAAAGAGGTGTCTAGAATATTTGTTTGGCGTTTACAGTCTACACAGGATCTTGCTAGAAAAAGCAGGTCATACATGTGCGCTCAGTCGTGTCCGACTCTTTGCAACCCCATGGCCTGTAGCCCACCTGGCCCCTCTGTCCACAGGATTTCCCAGGCAAGAATACTGGAGTGGGTTGCCATTTCCTACTCCAGGGGATCTTCCCGACCCAGGGATGGAATTCGCGTCTCCTGCATTGCAGGTGGACTCTTTACTGACCAGTAGCCAGAGAGCTAGAGAGCAGCTGTCTCTGTTTCACTACCCTGGGGTTGAGTGAACTGAGGGGAATTGGAAGCTTTATCCAGACCGAATCCAAATCCCTGCTGATCCACTTACGAAGTCTGGGACCTCAAGAAAGCCATCTCTCCTTTCTGAGCCTCAGTTTCTCTGTGTTTTCAGTGGGTTTCTCTAAGAAGTCAAAATGATCACCACTGTAGTGACCTTGTCATAGAGTCCAGGCTCCACAGACATCAGGTTCATTTACCTGTCATCCAATTACCTCTTGCTCTGTAACTGTGTGTGTGCTCGGTCACTCACTTGTGTCTGACACGGTGACCCCATGGACTGTGGACCTCCAGGCTCCTCTGTCCATGGAATTCCCCAGGCAAGAATACTGTAGTGGGTTGCCATTTTCTTCTTCAGGGGATCTTCCCAACCCAGGGATAGAATCCACGTCTCTCATGTCTCCTGCAGGCAGGCAGATTCTTTACCACTGTGCCACCTGGAAGCCTGCTTTGTAACTAACCACTTGCAGACTACAACAATCCACTATTTTGCTTGTGAGTGCTCAGTGCAGTCAGGGCTCTGTAGAGACACCTCATCCCTGCTCCACGCATCACTGACTGGGGTGGCTCAGCGGGGGACCCTCCTCCAGGACGGCTTACCCATACGGCCGGCAAAGCTACCTGGGGGTGCCTCTTGCCTGAGTCTCTCCACAGCCCGGCTGGGTCTCCTCACAGTGCAATGGTGAGGTCTGGAGAGTAGGTGTCCCGAGAGACAGGAAGTGAAAGTTGTCGATTTATTACGCCTTGGACCTGGCACTCTCACAGTGCCACTTCCGTCATATTCTGTGAGCCAAGCCATCCTAGAGTCCAGATTCAAGGGGGAGTGACACAGAATCCTCTCTTGATAGGGAAAGCATATGAGTCTTGGGATGTTCTAAAAACAACCCCGCCAAAGCCTGTCCTCGGGCCACAAATTATTTATATGTATTCCAGCACCTCCTAATATCCCTGAAAAGTCTCCTCTCGTTATGGTGTTGGGTTCAGGCTCTTGTCATTTAATCAGGTCGAGGTGTCAGTGAGGCTCCTTGAATACCGACCTGAGCTACACAGCTCCTTCTTGATCAGAGGTCCTGTCAGCTAAAGAGACAAGACATCTACTTCCTCATACAATACTGAGACAGAGCATCAGACCATCAGAGCTCAGCAGAGGCCGGGCTGCTGTGTCAGAATCTAGGGGGGACCTTTCTGTAGCAGCCTAGTGCCGAGCACAGGTGTGATCACAGGTGACCTGGGTTCAAATCCAGTCTCTGGCACTGATCTGATGGTCAGTATTGAATATGTTATCCATTGATTGGAGATGTCATTCCCTCTTGGTCAAAATGGGAAAAATAATCTCTACTTCATAGAGAATTTTTGTGATTTAAATGAGGTCCAAAACCACTACAATATTGTAATTAGCCTGCAATTAAAATGAACAAATTTACAAAAATTTTTTAAAAATGAGGTTCAGAAACAGTCCAGCAAAGTTCCTAACATATATTAGGTCTTCAGTAAAGGAGAGTTGAATTTGAAACTGCTGCTGCTGCTGCTAAGTCGCTTCAGTCATGTCCAACTCTGTGCGACCCCATAGACAGCAGCCCACCAGGCTCCCCCGTCCCTGGGATTCTCCAGGCAAGAACACTGGAGTGGGTTGCTATTTCCTTCTCCAATGCATGAAAGTGAAAAGTGAAAGTGAAGTTGCTCAGTCATGTCCGACTCTTAGCGACCCCATGGACTGCAGCCCACCAGGCTCCTCCTATGTAAATAAACTGGGCATCATGATATTTATTTCACAGAGAGAATGCAGGACTCAAAGTATATAAAAGGGAAGTTGAGAGCTGTAACATTTTATGAAAGGAAAATGTGTGTGTGTTTCCTTTGTTAACCACCTCCCCGCCCCCCCCCCACCCCCGCCCAGCTGCTCCCTAGTCAAAGCCCCAACATCAGCAGGGTGTGGTCCCCTCTGTCCTGGGGCTGGTGACAGTTTGATCTCTGAGGCAGAGGAGACAGAAGGGAACTGCTACTTGGATGTTAGCTAAAAGTCATTCGACTTTTTTCTTTTGTGCTTGCCTTTGCTCTGAAGTCTCCAGATTTCATCCACATGGGACCACGCTTGAATCTTGTAATCCAGGTCTTTTTTTGGAGGGGGCTGCTAAGGGAGATTTCTGGAGCAAATGAGCCCCAGTCTAGACTGGTGCCACAAGGTCAGAATAGCAAGATGGGTACATGGTCTCTGCTTCTGATAAATAATCCTGAAACAGCTGAATATGGATTTAGAAGCCTGAAGATCAAGGTTCAAATCCTGGCACTGCCTCTTCTTGACTGTGTACCATGGGCAAGTCCCTTTATCCTCAGGATGTCTAGCTTTCTTATCTGACAAATGGGGAAATAATCACTCCAGCTGACAGGGTTGTGTGAGAAGGTGGGTGGGGAGGGGGCAATGCATGTAATGGGCTCACTTCAATGCCTGGTGTGGAGGCAGTGCTGACAGATGTTGCTTTATTATTATTAGAAGAACATGGGCTAATAATATCCATCTAATCAACTGGCAGGAGTATTAAATAAATTACATGCAAAACACCTCCACAGAGCTAGGCAAGTAGAAAGTGCCCAGGAAATGGTAGTTGCCATTGCTGCTGCCGTTAATAATTTTAATTTTTAGCAATAACAGTGTTGATCACACTTGACTAAATTCCTAATATTCCTTGAAAGTTTCTATAAGCGTGCAGACAAGTTTTAAATTATGTATACATTGAAATATCTTTTGAAAGATTTCTCCTGCAAAAGCCAGGTATAGAAGGAATATATTGGCACAAAGTGAGAAAATAAAATACAAACAGAAAGGGAGACATACTGAGAGCAGTGTTGAGAATTTCACTGATGGCCCAGGTGACAGAGGGCACAGTGAAATTTCCATGTTGAAAGTGACACTGTATTTTTGAGGCAGAGTGAAGTACCAGGTGGAGCAGATTTATTGAATAATTACAACGAGGGGTATAAACCAGATACAGTTTCACTTCTTTTCCAGTCATGCCCTTCATCTAAGCTCCCTTGAAATCGGCTTTCTCATATTTTATTTGTAAATCTAGTTTTTTGGTTGCTCTCTGGAATTAGGATAGACTCAACCCAGTATTTTAACTTCCTTGTCCCAGGGAAGTTAAGAACAACTTAAGAACAACTTCCTTGTACTGTCCCTTGGTCCCTACTTAACCTTGCTCACGTGCGCTATGTCAGCAAGTCTCTGGTGTTCATAAACCTGGAGGAGTGCTTGCATTTTCTTAAATTCCTAAACTCCAAGGGCACCTCTCTCAAGAACTTTCTTTATTCCCCTTCATTTCAGGGTGGTTCTGGGCGGAGACATCAAGTTCAGAAGCTCAGCTGGCAGTAGACGGGGGAGTAACATGGGTTAGCTGCTGCCACATAGTGCTGCATGACAAGCTATCCCCAAACTCAGTGGCTTGAACCACATTCCTTCCTCGCAGATCTGGCTACGGCCAGTGAAGCAGCCCTGCTTGAGGTGCGGCAGCTAGACTGAGTCCGCATCTAACTGAGCAACTCTTACTTCAAGCTGAAGGTCTGCACGCTTCTAGAGTTTTTCTGTTTCATGTGTCTTTATCCTCTGGGACTAGAGGGCTGCTGCTGCTGCTGCTAAGTCACTTCAGTCGTGTCCGACTCTGTGCGACCCCATAGACCGCAGCCCACCAAGCTCCTCTGTCCCTGGGATTCTTCAGGCAAGAACACTGGAGTGGGCTGCCATCTAGAGGGCTACCCAGAGCCTATTGTTCTCATGGTGATAGCAGAGGCTTAAAAGGCACCTCTGATCATCATGCCGGGATACGTTGTTGTTGTCATTTAGTTAGTTAAGTCACGTCCAACACTTTTGTGAGCCCATGGATTGTAGCCTGCCTGGCTCATCCATCCATGGGGTTCTCCAGGCAAGAATACTGGGGTGAGTTGCCATTCCCTTCTCCAGGAGATCTTCCTAACCCAGGGATCAAACCCGTGTCTCTTGTATTGCAGACGGATTCTTTACCAGGGAAGCTCATGCCTGCACACAACTATGTCCAAAAGCAGGAAGAGAAACATACAGTCATTAGGGTGGAATGCCTTCCTCAACAGATTTCTCTGTACAGCTCATCTGCCAGAACTGGGCTCCCCGTCCATCTCCAAATGCATCTCTGGAAAAGGGAAAAGATACCATATTGCTGCTGCTGCTGCTGCTGTTAAGTCACTTCAGTCGTGTCTGACTCTGTGCAACCCCATAGATGGCAGCCCACCAGGCTCCGCCGTCCCTGGGACTCTCCAGGCAAGAACACTGTTGTTGAGTGAATGGGTTCTTACAGAAAGAAGTAATCCTCATTTAGGGTCTGACATCACTTTTAGGAATAAGCAAAAAGCATACCCAAGTTAGGGAAGGTATGTAAAAAGACATGAGTAGGGGAAAAGATGAAATAAGTATTCGGTTTCATATTTTCTTGCTGATGCAGGTCTTCAAACACAGTTATGTCATTTCAGTAACCCAGTGACTACTATGCTCAGACTAAGAGGGATACCCTAGAGTGTCACTAGCATGGGGGTTCTTGTTACATTGTTGTTGTATAGTTGCTAAGTCGTGTCAGACTTTTGTGACCCCAAGGACTGTGTCAGACTCTTTTGTGACCCCACCAGGCTCCTCTGTCCCTGGGATTTTCCAGGCAAGAATATTGGAGCAGACTGCCATTTTCTACTCTAGGATATCTTCCCCACACAGGGATCAAACCTGCATCTCCTGCATTGGCAGGCAGATTCTTTACCACTGAGCCATCAGGGAAGTCTTATTTCATAGTCAATAAAATAAAGACAACTGCAGTGACTAAGTTACTTATAGTAATTAGCTATTAACACTAAACAGCTATTACTAATGCTGAAATAGTGTAAACTAAGTGTCAGGCCCATTTCTAACCACTTTACACACATAAATTCATTATTATGTGCTGCTTGTGAAGATTGATGGGACCAATAGGTCTCTATGAACCAAACGTCCTGATATTCCTGTGTGGCCTCCTCCCACAGTCATCCTGGGTTTAGTAATTCAACTTGCTTTGCCAATTGGACATTAGCAGGCATGCTATAAGCAGAGCATTCTCTCTTAGAAGTCAGTTGCTCTGCAGAAAGAAACCTCGGCTAGACTACTGCATGATGAGAGGACTTGTGGAGAAAAATCCAGAAGGCAGAGAGGCCACTATGGGTATTTCAGCTCTAGGCGAGCTCTCAGCTGAACGCAGTCCCATCAGTGACCTTCCACAGGATCCCATGAAATAATAAATCAATGTTGTTTCCAGCCACTGACCTGTGGGATAGTTTGTTATACAGCAATAGAGATGGAAACAATTGGAGGAAGAAAGGTGTATAAATTCCTTGGACAATTTCTGTGAAGCACTTTCCATTTGTGATCAGCCAGAAAAGCTAAAGGGGTGACTATGAGCCTCATGGGGTTCATTCATTCATTCAACAAATGTTTACTGAGTGCCTGCTCTATCCCAGGCAGTGTTCTAGGTTTGGGGAGGGGGGGCATCATGATGAACAATCACTGCCTGCCTGATGCTTATAGTTTATGACATAGATTCATCCTCCTAGACTCCCTGGGAAAAGATGAGTCGTTCTCCAGCAAACATAACCTTTGTTTTCTTCATAACCTACTATGGATTTCCCAGGTGGCGCTAGTGGTAAAGAACCTGACTGCCAATGCAGGAGACACAGAGGTGTGCCTGGGTCAGGAAGATCCCTGTCAGAAGGCATGGTAACCCATTCCAGTATTCTTGCCTGGAGAATCCCATGGACAGAAGAGCCTGGCCGGCTACAGTCCACAGGGTCACAAAGAATTGGACATGACTGAAATGACTTACCACACACTATATATCTGTCTCACATCTAAATCTGACTTTCATCTGCTTGTAATTCCAAAGACAGTGAGTGGAGATACACTTTAATGTCAGGCTGACTAATGTGGCCTCAAATCCTATCTCCCTCTCTGGTCTGTTTCTCCATCTTTGGACTGGGCATAAGAATTCTCATCTGAAGCTGCCATAAAGATCCCAAGAAGAACACAATTAAATAAATTCAATAAATGTTACTACTCTTCTTCTTGTAGATTGAAAACCGGCATCCACTTTCTGGGCAATTTCGGTCAGAGGACAGTTCATGGGGCATCAGGTTTGCTGTCCTCCTGTTTTCTAGGACTCGGACGTTGATGAGGTTGTTGAACCTCACACTCCCACATGCTATAGGCCTGCATTGACTCCCTCATCCTTTGCACAGGAAAGCTGAGCCTGTGATCCTCAATGCTGGCCCCTCGCCCACAAAGCTTTACCAAAGGCTCTCACGTCCATTACCTCAATTACCCTTTTCAGCAGGCCTGCGAGGCAGGTGTTCTCAGACTCATTTTACAGTTGAGATACCTGAGGCTCAGGGAACTGAAGTGACTTTTGCAAGGTTACAAAGAGAATTAGCGGCTGAGCTTGCCTTGAAAGCCAGGTGCCCCAGCTCCTGCCTGAGGCTCTTTCGAATGTCTTTGCACTGCCTCCCTGTCCCGTCCCACACCCCTGCCCCATGCTGTGTCACAGAGATGTTTGAGAAGCGAAACCCACAGCATCTCAAGAAGGAGAGGCACACGTGATAATTTTCTTGCAACCGCATACGTAGGAGGCATTAACATTCACCCAGGAGCTGCTGAAATCTGCTCAACTGGAACGGAGGCTGGCGAGAAGGGGACTGACCAAATTTGTTTACAGTGGGTTAATCCGGCTTCAGCAGCCGTGCTGCACGCCTGGCTGTACGAGTAGGGAGAGAGTCTAATTACAGACTGACAGCCCCGAGTGCCTCCTGGGAAGACAGGTCCTGAATAAAAGTATTAAGAGAGACTTGGCGGGTTTGGAAATAGATAGAGCTTTGTTTCCTAGTCCTATAGTCGAAGGGGAAGGTCTCAGATCAGAATCGCAGAAGCCTAAGATTCAGACCAGAGGAGGCTGTAGAGAAGAGCCAGTCCTAGGGTGTGGACGCTGAGGTGACTGTCCCAAGGTTATGCAGTGTCACCCTGTGGAGGTCAGCATATGCATGCTGAGGCCTGACTCCCAGGCTTCTGAGTTCCAAGTATCCTCTCTGGCCATCCCCAGGCATTTCCTCTTGTGTGTCAGGTGCCTGGGATTCCACCCCCAGGGGTCTGTCTCTAAGCTGGTTCCTCTGCCTCAGCTGCAGCACGTGTCCCCAGAGTGCAAAGGACTGTGATCATGGGGCTCTGTTGCATCAATTTATGCAGTAGCCCCTCCATGCACTTAGGGGTAAAATCTACATCTTGGTCTTGGCAAAAGAAAGGAGCCCTGTTCCACCAGGTAGCTGTTGGTCCTCAAACTGGTCATGTCCCTTTGAATCTTCATGATTTCACTGATGTAGTTTCTTCCACCAGGAATGCCGTTCATCGCCCCTCTGTCTAAAGTAACTTCTCCCTCCCACCCACCCCCCACTGCCTTCTTCAAAGCCCAAACCACATATAAGCAGCTGTTCAGGATGCTCCCAGCTTGGCCCCCTGCAGGTCCCCATGGCACAGTGAATCTGGGCAGGGCACTGTGATGGCAGGGACTGTGTTCCCTTCACCCACCCCTGAGTATTTAGCGCCCGCCATAGTACTGAGTGCCAACCTCTGACAGAATGAAGGTAATGAGCTGATTGGTTATAATCTGCAACTACTTGGTGATACAAGGAACAAAACATGCCTGGGCAGTCCTCCCAGAGCTTATGGTCTTACTAATCGACCCCCTGGGTCACTGTCGGCTGGAGTTTTAAAGGTGTTACTGTCTTTAAGAAGCCTCATTTAAGCAGTAAATGCCTATGGCCTGATAATAGAGATGCCTAACATAGAGAAAAATGACACCCACATAAGTCCACTCTATCAGTTTCTTGGTGACCCTCACTGCATTGCTGAGTCCTCAGATGACACATGAACACTTGCTGCTCAGGTGAGGGCAGGCCCCACCTCAGTGTCACAGGGGGGTGTTTCCAGAACAGGGTCACGACAGAGAAGGCAAGAAGGAAGAGGATTGCAAAGAAAAACAGGATCCATCTTGATTTTGCCTGGAAATACGTGTTAATTTAGGTCAATCCAACAAATATTTATGAGGTGGTGGTGGTGATGGTTTACTCGCTAAGTTGTGTCTGACTCTTGCAACCCCATGGACTGTATAGCCCATCAGGCTCCTCTGTTCATGGGATTTCCCAGGCAAGAATGCTGGACTGGGTTGCCATTTCCTTCTCCAGGGATTTATGAGGTGCTATGTGCATATAAGTGTACCACAGATGAACTTACACATATATTGATAAGTTGTCTCCTTTTCTATGATGCCTTCACTCATAGCATGGTGTTATCAAACCCATTACACAGGAGGGGCAGTTAAGGCATAGGGGCAAAATATCTTGTCCAAATCTGCACAGTTGGTTCATGATGGTGCTGGGACATCAATCTAGGTATGTCGGACTTGAAAACCACAGTCTTCCTACTGGGCTGCATACTATGGAGCACCTACTCTGTGCCAGAACTGGGGACACAAAGGTGATTGAAACTTGGCCTCTGCCCTCAAGAAGACCCCAGTATCCTGGGGGGTATGGAAAGGAACCAGCCCTCTCAGGGTGATGCTGGCAGGGAACAGAGGATGGAAGGCTGTGGGGAAGGAAATTTCACCTCAGACATGGTTTAGAATTGCCTATATATGGTTAAGTGTCCAAAAGCCAGACTGACTTCTGCTGGGCTTTATTATTGTTCTTCATACCTGTGCACACTCTGTGGCCCGTTATTTTCTGCTGTCTACTCATGGGGCACAGGAAATCAGTCTGGCTGTAGAAAGGCTAGCTCTATTCCCGAACTCTCACAAATCTGGTTCATGGAGACTGTGGGTCAGCATGGCCTTGTCTTCCTAGAGTCGCAGAATCATAAATCCAATGTCTTTCAGAGAAGGGGATGAGGCCAGGGTATGGTGGGAGGAGGGGAGAAGGATGCTGCACAGCATGCTGTGAGTGAAGGTATCACACAGGAGACAATTAACTGACGCTGCCTGGAGAACTAGCTCAGGTGCCAAATGTACTCTGGTTTTTATTGCAGCCAAAGTCCAAGAGGAACTTCCCAAAGGACCACCCTGATTTGGTCACAGCTGCTTAAATACTGCACCTTCTTTGAGGAAAGGTCTTTAATTCCTATGCCAATGAGACAGGCACTGACTCCCTCCCACCTAACCCTTAAATGCAAAGGCAAAGTTTCACCAGGAAGTGAGAGCATGGGAGCAGTAGGCATGCATTAGCCCTCCCACTGTAAAGCCTCTGAGACCAATTACTCAAACCAGCCCCACTTCATTTCCAGCCGAACACCCTCTACTGAAATCTGTTGGCTGAAACCCCAGGCTGATGAAGTAATCAGAAGGAAAAACAGGTATCAGAGACACACAGTCTTGCAAAGGATTGAGAAAGGAGTGGGGGAAAGGCAATGCAGTGGACGTGGACTGCAAAGTACTTGCAGAGTTTGTGCCAGGTCTTGGAATATTTTGGTGGTTTCTGCATGGAGTAGAAGGTCATCACCCAGCCCTAACACACACATGAACACACACCCCCACACCCCCACCCCCACAGACACCCAGGAGAGAGATGTCAGACAAACTAATAAAAAATTGTTTTGGCATCTGTGTGGACTGCCAACCAGTAAGCTTCATTAGCTTCTAATCATCATGGGATTGGCCTTATCCCACCTGAAGTTGCTACTTTGAATTGTTCCCCAAGTTTTCAACCCTTGAGATGCTGGAATGGTCCTGGAAACCCGGACAGTGATAGGGTAACAGGCCCTCTGCCACTTGGTCACCCAGGCCCCACAGCTGAAATCATTCTATCAGCTTCTGCTGGTAGCAATCTCCCTCCAGAAGGCTCAAAATCAGCCTGAGACAGGAGGGAAAGGGGCAGCACACGACTGGTAAAGAATGACAGAGACAGTGGACAAAACTAGTTAGAATCAACTACGTCAAAGAGGGTGGAAGATTTGACTTCCAGTGGACCTGGAGCCTCATTATATGCTCGTTGTCGTATATTAGTATCTTCTAGATGACACACCCACCAGTGCCATGACAGTTCGGAGACTGTCCATTTGTTGTTGTTCAGTCACTCGGTCATGTCTGACTCTTTGTCACCCCATGACTGCAGTACACCAGGCCTCCCTGTCCTTCACCATCTCCTGGAGTTTGTTCAAACTCATGTCCACTGTGTCAGTGATGCCATCCAAACATCTCGTCCTCTGTCGTCCCCTTCTCCTCCTGCCTTCAATCTCTCCCAGCATCAGGGTCTTTTCCAATGAGTCAGTTCTTTGCATCAGGTGGCCAAAGTACTGAAGCTTCAGCATCAGTCCTCCCAATGAATATTCAGGATTGATTTCCATTAGGATTGACTAGTTTTATCTCCTTGCATTCAAGGGACTCTCAAGAGTCTTCTCCAACACCACAGTTCAAAAGCATCAATTCTTCAGTACTTAGCTTTCTTTATCATCCAACTCTATATCCATACACGACAACTGGAAAAACCATAGCTTTGGCTAGACGGACCTTTGTCAGCAAAGTAATGTCTCTGCTTTTTTATTATGCTGCCTAGGTTTGTCACTGCTTTTCTTTCAAGGAGCAAGCATCTTTTAATTTCATGGCTGCAGTCACCATCTGCAGTGATTTTGGAGCCCAAGAAAATAAAGTCTCTCACGGCTTCCATTGTTTCCCCATCTATTTGCCATGAAGTGATGGGACCAGATGCCATGATCTTCATTTTTTTAAAGTTGAGTTTTAAGCCAGCTTTTTCACTCTCCTCTTTCACTTTCACCAAGAGGCTCTTTAGTTCCTCTATGCTTTCTGCCATAAGAGTGTTGTCATCTGCATATCTGAGGTCATTGATATTTCTCCCAGCAATCTTGATTCCAGCTTGTGTTTCATCCAGCCCAGCATGTCTCGTGATGTACTCTGCATATAAGTTAAATAAGTAGTGTGTTGATATACAGCCTTGATGTACTCCTTGTCCAGTTTGGAACAGTTCATTGTTCCATGTCAGGTTCTAACTGTTGCTTCTTGACCTGCATACAGGCTTCTCACGAGGCAGATAAGGTGGCCTGGTATTCCCATCTCTTGAAGAATTTTCCAGTTTGTTGTGATCCACACAGTCAAATGCTTTAGCATAGTCAATGAAGCAGAAGTAGGAGTTTTTCGGGAATTTTCTTGCTTTTTCTATATTCCAACAGATGTTGGCAATTTGATCTCTGGTTCCTCTGCCTTTTCTAAATCCAGTTTGAACATCTGAAAGTTCTCAGTTCACATACTGTTGAAGATTACCTTGGAGGATTTTGAGATTATTTTGCTAGCATATGAAATGAGTGCAATTGTGCAGTAGTTTGAACATTCTTTGGCATTGCCCTTCTTTGGGATTGGAATAAAAGCTGACATTTTCCAGTCCTGTGGCCACTGCTGAGTTTTCCAAATTTGCTGGAATACTGAGTGCAGCACTTCACAGCATCATCTTTTGGGATTTGAAATAGCTCAGCTGGAGGGCTTCCCTGATAGCTCAGCTGGTAAAGAATCTGCCTGCAATGCCGGAGACCCTGGTTCGATTTCTGGGTTGGGAAGATCCTCTGGAGAAGGAATAGGCTACCCACTCCAGTATTCTTGGGCTTTTCTCATGGCTCAGCTGGTTAAGAATCTGCCTGCAATGTGGGAGACCTGGGTTTGATCCCTGGGTTGTGAGGATCCCCTGGAGAAGGGAAAGGCTACACACTTCAGTACTCTGTTGCTGCTAAGTCGCTTCAGTTGTGCCCGACTCTGTGAGACTCCATAGACGGCAGCCCACCAGGCTCCTCCATCCCTGGGATTCTCCAGGCAAGAATACTGGAGTGGGTTGCCATTTCCTTCTCCAATGCATGAAAGTGATAAGTGAAAGTGAAGTTGCTCAGTCGTGCCGGACTCTTAGCGACCCCATGGACTGGAGCCTACCAGGCTCCTCTGTCCATGGGATTTTCTAGGCAAGAGTACTGGAGTGGGGTGCCATTGGCCTAGAGAATTCCATGGACTGTATAGGCCATGGGTTCGCAAAGAGTCAGACGAGACTGAGTGACTTTCACTTGCACTTTCAGCTGGAATTCCATCACCTCCACTAGCTTTGTTTGTAGTGATGCTTCCTAAGGCCCACTTGACTTCACATTCCAAGATATCTGGCTCCAGGTGAGCAATTACACCATCATGGGCATCTGGGTCATTAAGATCTTTTTTTGTGTGTAGTTCTTCTGTGTATTCTTGCCACCTCTTCTTAATACCTTCTGCTTCTGTTAGGTCCATAGTGTTTCTGTCCTTCATTGTGCCCATCTTTGCATAAAATGTTCCCTTGGTACCTCTAATTTTCTTGAAGAGATCTCTAGTCATTCCCATTCTATTGTTTTCCTCTATTTCTTTGCACTGTTCACTTAGGAAGGCTTTCTTATCTCTCCTTGCTATTCTTTGGAACTCTGCATGCAGATGGGTATATCTTTCCTTTTCTCCTTTGCATTTTACTTCTTTTCTCAGCTATTTTTAAGGCCTCCTCAGACAACCATTTTGCTGTTTTGCATTTCTTTTTTCTTGGGGATGATTTTGATCACCACCTCTTGTACAATGTTACAAACCTTTGTCCATAGTTCTTCAGGCACTCTGTCTATCAGATCTAATCTCTTGAATCTATTTGTCACTTCCACTATAGAATCGTAAGGTATTTTGTTTAGGTTATACCTGAATGGTCTAGTAGTTTTCACTACTTTCTTCAATGTAAGTCTGAATTTTGCAATACGGAGCTCATGATCAGAGTCACAGTCAGCTCCTGGTCTTTTTTTTGCTAACTGTATAGAGCTTCTCCACCTTCAACTGCAAAGAATATAATCAGTCTGATTTCCATACTGACCATCTGGTGATGTCCATATGTAAAGTTGTCTCTTGTGTTGTTGGAAGAGGATGTTTGCTATGACTAGTTTGCTGTCTTGGCAAAATTCTGTTAGACTTTGTCCTGCTTCATTTTGTACCCCAAGGCCAAAGTTGCCTGTTATTCCAGGTATCTCTTGACTTCCTACTTTTGTATTCCCGTCCCCTATGATGAAGAGGACATCTTTTTTTGGTGTTAGTTCTATAAGGTCTTGTAGGTCTTCATAGAACTGTTCAACTTCAGTGTCTTCAGCATTAGGGCTGGGGCTTAGACTTGGATTATTGTGATATTGAATGGTTTATCTTGGAAACAAACCAAGATCATACTGTTGTTTTTGAGATTGGACCCAATTACTGCATTTTGTACCCTTCTGTTGACTATGTGGGCTACTCCATTTCTTCTAAGGGATTCTTGCCCACAGTAGTAGATATAATGGTCATCTGAATTAAATTCACCCATTCTGATCCATTTTAGTTCACTGATTCCTAAAATGTAGATATTCATTCTTGCCATCTCCTGTTTGACCACTTCCAATTTACCTTGATTCGTGGCCCCAACATTCCAGGTTCCTATACAATATTGTTCTTCACAGTATCAGACTTTACTTCCATCACCAGTTGCATCCACAACTGGGTGTTGTTTCCACTTTGGCTCAGCCTCTTCATTCCTTCTGGAGCTATTTCTCCACTCTTCTCCAGTAGCATACTGGGCAACTAGCAACCTGGGGAGTTCATCTTTACATGTCATATATGTCTGCCTTTTCATACTGTTCATGGGGTTTTCAAGGCAAGAATGCTGAAGTGATTTGCCATTCCCTACTCCAGTGAACCATGTTTTGTCAGAACTCTCCACCATGACCCGTCCATCTTGGGAGACCCTACATGGCATGGTTCATAGTTTCACTGAATTAGACAAGGCTGTGGTCCATGTGATCAGTTTGGTTAGTTTTCTGTGATTATGGTTTTCATTCTGTCTGCCCTCTGATGGATAAGGACAAGAGCCTTGTGGAAGTTTCCTGATGGGAAGGACAGGCTGTGGGGAAAACTGGGTCTTGTTCTGGTGGGCAAGGCCATGTTTAGTAAATCTTTAATCCAATTTTCTGCTGATGAGTGGGGCTGTGCTCCCTCCCTGAAGTTTGGTTTGAGGCCAAAAAGGACTTATGCCAGCACGCTGAGGCTGCCAGGACTGCTGTAGTCATTGCCCTGACTCTGCAGCAGGCCACTGTTGACCACGCCTCTGAGGGAGACTCGGACGCTCACAGGCAAGTCTGGCTCAGTCTTGCGGGGTCACTGCTCCTTTCTCCGGGGTCCTGGTGTGCAAAAGGTTTTGTGTGTGCCCTCCAAGAGTCTGTTTCCTCAGTGCAGTAGAACTTCTGTAATCAAATCCCTCTGGCCTTCAAAGTCAAATTCCCTGGGGGTTTTCAGTGCCTTTGCCAGATCCCCAGGTTGGGAAGTCTGTTGTGGGCCCTAGCACTTTTGCAACAGTATGAGAACTTCTTTGGTATGACTGTTCTCTAGTTTGTGGGTCGTCTGCTCGGCGGTTCTATGGTGGGGCTAATGGTGACCTGCTCTAAGAGGACTTTTGCCACACACCGTGCCTCCCAAGTCTGCTGCAGCCAGAGCCCCTGTCCCCAAGGCGGGCCACTGCTGACCTGTGCCCCCACTGGAGACACTCACAGGCAGGTCTGGCCCAGTCTCTTGTGAGGTCACTGCTCCTCTCCATGGGTCCTGGTGTGCACGAGGTTTTGTTTGTGCCCTCTGAGCATCTCTGGCAGGTATGATATTTGATTTTAAACATGATTGTGCCCCTCCTACCCTCTTGTTGGGGCTTCTCCTTTGCCTTAAAAGGTCAAAAAGTGGATGGTGGCCCAACTTTTGGAAATCCCTGCCCCTTCCTGAAAATAGTTTGAAAAATCCTCCCATTCATTAAGCTATAAAATTACCCAGACCATAAACATTAACTTCCCAATATTTCGGGCCACTTCACTTTCCAAGATGACTCTAAGCCCTTGGGTTGCTCTCACCTTCTGAGACAGACCTCATTCTGCCTATGGTACGTGGTATCTCAGTAAACCTGCTTTCAGCTTCTCATGACCCATTCTTGAATTATTTCCTGCGAGAAGTTAAAAACCCTCATTGACAGCCTGTCCCAGGGACTCACCCAAGACCTGAGACATGACCACTCTCTCATGCTCCATTTTCCTGCAACAACCCAAGATACCTGGAGACATGAACCTCACGCATTTATTTCGTCCTCCTTCATCATTCTCTTTGCCAGGCCTCACCTTTCTTCCACTTCCCCCCTTCCTTGGTTCTTAAATGAAAGCTTCCACACTATGAAGGAGATAAACTGGTATTGGGAAGAAGGAGCAAAAAGAAGGGGAAGGATTGTTTTAATAAACAAGTTACTAATGTTCAGAATTCCCAGTTGAGGATATATTTTCTAATTTCCTCTACAATTCTTCAATCCTATCCTGAAGTTATTATTTTGTCCATCTTACAGACAAAGAAACTGAGGTTAGGAAACAATTACAGGTTAATGTCTTCTGACCTACAGCTGCACTCTTTCCATTCTAGCAAATTGCCTCTATTTGCATTCATTTTGCAGAACTCTGATGTGTCTGCATTGAACACCCTGCAGGCCCAGCACAGGGGAATGGGCCTAGGGCTTCTGCAGCTTTTCAAAGAGCACAGGCCTGGCTGTCACCCTGCAGTGAGAGTCTGGGCTGACACAGGACATGCTCCATTCTGAGGCCATAACTCACAAACTGATTTAGATAGTGGAAAGTATTTCCCTGAGACAAGTTATGTGTTTTCAAAATGAACTGCCATCTTGCTGTCTACTCTGCATGATACTTTATAAATATCTATCTCTGATAACAGAATGCTACAATTAACGGTGAAATCCACATATGCAAAGTTAACACATTTTTGGCATTTCCCATTCATCTTAGAAGATTTTGGCTGAAAACAGATGAGTGCCCTGCTCCCATTCCAACACATACACACACACACACACACACACACTCATACACGTAGTCACAGAGGCAGAGAATGATCCCATCTGATTTAGCTTCTCTCTTGATACTATCCTGTGAGCCTCTCTCCATTAACTTTATTTTGCTTTTTTGCCTTTGAAAATGGTATTCATTCTCTGAGTTAAGGCATAATAAACAGAGATCCGGACTTGGAGCTAGAAGACCCAGGTGTTAGCCCTGATACATTGCTTTAGTCATTGTGTGACCAGACCAAAAACTATCTGAGTTTTTAAAGCTGGACAAATAAACCCATGACTCTGAGACTCACCAGTTGTGCAACTGCAGGCAAAGTAGTTAACTACTCTGAAATTCAATATCCTCATTTGCAAAACAACACTGTTATGACTGGTCTTGCAAGATCATGTAAAGATTAAATACATTAAAGGAGATTTATAGAAAACACAGAAAGTGGTACTCTGTATCTCTTAGTTCTGTTTTCTACCTTAATCACTGTGTCATTGACTCTCAGGATTCTCTTCGGAATAATGACATTTATCTGCAAAATTATATTGAGGACTAAATGAGAAAATATGCCTGAAACTACCATGAAATTATAAAGTATTTGTAGTCCTTTGGTCAATCACTCAATCACTCAATATTTCTCAGGAAAGATTCAGTGGTCAATGATAAGGATGACAACAAAGGAGAATCAGACAGAATTTACCCTCGAGAAACCTTCATTCTCAAGATATACAGCACTCTGTTGGAAGAACATAACATATGGCAAAAATGAAAAGTGCTGGTGATGTATTTGTAAGGTTCAAAGATAACAAGGAGACACCTTCCAGATGGGGCCATCAGCCAAGGCTCTATGATGGACCTGCTATTTGAGAAAACACTTGGCTGAAGAGTAGCAGATAATGGATAAAAGTCGTCCAGATGCAGCATGAGCAAGATCACAGCAGTGAGAAAGTGTGAGAAAGGTGAGGGGAACCTAGACCGTAATGTGCAGGATAATTAGAGGGTTGTGGCTGATAAGGTTGCAAAGATGGATTGGGCTTTTATGGAGGAATTTGGACTTCTAACCTCAGGGGAAAATGGAGGAGCCACAGAAGGTCTTTGAGCAGGAGAGTGATGTTTTCAGATCCAGCTTTCCTGACGGTGAATCCAGCTGTAATGCATAGGGAGGGTTGGAGTGAGGTGAAACAGAGGCACCCTAGGAGTCTATTAGACAAGTTTAGGAGACAGCCGAGGCCCTGAAATGGATCAAAGGGAAAGTGAAGGAGAGAAGCCTGGAGGGAAAATATTATAGGATTTAAGGAAGCAAGTTGGAGGTGTGGAATGTGAGAGAGGTTACCTGAAGTTAAGGAGGAATCCTGAGTGCCACTGAAGTCCTGGTTGAGGGGACTTGCACAGGGAAATGCCAAGAAGGAACTGATCTAACAAAACAGACAATATTACCTGCATACAAAAAGGAGAAGAAACTTAATCCACCAGGATTCCAGGGGTCAGGGAAGGGCAGACCATTCTTTTGGTGGTGTTTCCCAACCTTGGCCCTATGACATCTGGGGCTAGAGAATTCTTTGTTGGGGGACCTGCCCTCTGCACTGTAGGATGCTTAGCACCCACGGGATGCCAGCCACATAACCTCCAAAGTTGTGACAACCATGAAAGTCCCTGGAAATTTCCAAATATTCCCTGAGAGGCAAAGTCATTGCCATTGAGACCCCTGTCGTAGGGAGAGGTCTGCTCCCCATTAGAATCGCTGCAGAAGTGTGGAAGGAAAATCTGAGCCACATGCCCCAGGGGGCTGATGACCTGGTTCAGACTCTGGACTTTGGATGGACCTGGAGGGAAGACAGAGGCACCGAGGGAGTTGGTGGAAAGAAGTGGGTTTCAGGCGTGCCTCCCAGAGCTGCCCCTAGGGTGTCCAGATATAACACCTCCCATCACATCCACATGTCAGTAAAAGCATTATGAGGTATTAGTCATGGCTAGATTACTTGAGGAAAAAGTAAAAAAACAGAGTTTTCCAAATAGGTCAGAAGGATTGTAAAATTACAGCCAAGAGGACCCAGGAGTCAAAACAAAGACAGGGAGGAAGAGAGACACAGAAATCAGAGACTGGGCAGGTGGGGGACGGGGTGTGGTTTCTAGGGCCTGGAATAATTGGTATTCACCTCTGTCAAACTGCACCTTAATCTCTGAAGAACTAGAAATAATAACAACCGAGGACCTTGTTTAAATCTCCACAATTAAACCAGGTACAGATTTCTTAGGCATGCAAGCTATTCAGTACATTTTTTAAAAATAATTTTGAGATGAATAATGAGAGTACTGGCCAATCCTGCTAATGACAGAATCTGATGATTGCTGAGGATATCAAGACAGTTGTCTATTCCTGAACAGCTTAACTTCTCTGGATCTCCATTTCTTCAACTGCAAAATGAAATGAATCATTTCCATCTCATAAACTTAGTGTGAGGATTAAGTAAAATAAGACAAATGAAATGCCTGACACACGTTCAATTATTATCTTTCTATCTAACCATCTGTATGTAATTGATTTATGACTATGTCTGGACGAGTGAGAGAAGGTATGTAGACATGGTGTCATCAATCCAGTGTGTGGTTGTTGTTACAATTCTAGAGGATGCTTCTGGAGATGTCCACTTAAGGCATCTGGTTCCCTGAAGACACAAATATGCTAGAAATATTGTATGACACTTATATGTGGACTCTAAAAAAGAAATGATTCAAATGAACTTATTTACAAAACACAAACAGACTCACAGACTTAGAGAATAAATTTATGGTTGCCAAGGGGGAGGAATAGGGAGAAGGGAGAATTAGAGAGTTGGGGATAAATATGTACACACTGCTATGTGTAAAATGGATAACCAACAAGGACCTACTGTATAGCAAGGGGAACTCTGCTCAATGTTACGTGGCAGCCTGTATGGGAGGGGAGTTTGGGGAAGAATGGATACATGTATATATATGGCTGAATCCCTTTGCTGTCTACCTGAAACTATCACAACATTGTTAACTGGCTATACTCCAATATTTTTTTTAAAAAAAAGGTAAAAAATAAAAACAAGATGGTAATGATACCCAATGTCTGGATGAGAGGTGGAAAGCCCATTCAATTACTCACATTTCTCAGACCCCAGATGTTTGGCAATACATTGGAGAACTTCCCCATGTGACCAGTAGCATTTCCTGTATTTTGCTGGCTGTTTATGTCTGAGTTGAAATGCCAGTATTAGCCTTATTTCAGTCTTATAAAACAAATTGATCTGACCTCAGAAATTCCAGGAGCTACTTGAAAAGATCATGAATTCTGGAGCTATATTTTGGTTTGGTTTTTGCCTCATTCTGAAAATAAGATCCCTCTGCTCAGCTGATATCGGTTATTATAAATATCCTCCTTTCCTCAACCATGTGTATATTGTTTTTCCAAAGATCTGAGGGGCAGTAGCCTTTGGTGTGTAGGATTTTAGGGAAGTTGGCTAATCAATACCCTAGTAAGTAATTAACCATATTTGAATGAGAATCAAGTGAGTTGTCTTTTTTTTTTTTTTAGTTTCAAACATTAGATAGATCCCAGACTGTAGATGTCTTTTATTCCAACTCCCTGAGTAATTTTATTACTCTCTAGGTAATACAGGTTGGTAGCTCCTGGATGAGATGTTTGCTGCTGCTTTTTTCCTCTTATTTTTGATGACTTATCAGCCTGGGGTAACCATACAGGAGAAGGTGAACTGGTGAGTTGGCCAAAAGCTTCTGCGAAATTTGCAGTTTAAAGGGTTACTTAGCCAGGAAGTGAGCTGCTGTCTTTTTTGCAACAGGCTGTTATAGGATGGAACTTTATTACTAATTCAGTGAAGGACTCCATGCTATTACTAATTCAGTGAAGGACTCCAGGTCAGTAAAAAGAGCATTCACTTGGTGTCAGATAGGCCTGTGTGCAAATCCAAGCCTTAGGAGCTGGGTCATCTGGACTAAATCGCCTAATCTCTTTTCACTTGTTTCTCGACTGGTCAAATGAAAATGATAATACCTCTTCTGTAAGAGTTGCTTAGCACAGTTCTGTGCTAAGTTGCTTCAGGCGTGTCCAAGTCTTTGCGACCGCATGGACTGTAGCCCACCAAACTCTACTGTGGAATTCTCCAGGCAAGAATACTGGTGTGGGTTGCCATTTCCTTCTCCAGGGGGTCTTCCCAACCCAGGGATCGAACCTGAATCTCTTTTGTCTCCTGCATTGTCAGGTCGGTTCTACCATTAGCTTAATGAACATGAAATAAGATCCTGGATATAAAATATATTCAACTTAATAAATGATAATTCTCTTGAATGATATTGAACAATTTAACTTCTGCTTGTCCATTTGTGAAGTATAAGAATACACATCTCATAGTGTTTGGGGGAGGATAAAATTAGATAAAGTATATAAAATTATCTTGGTAAACACAAGAGACTATAAAGATACTGAGTCATTTCATTCCAGAAAGTCAACCTTTTGCTATGGAGTAATGAATGGATGAGATATTTATCTATGTATGCTGCATTTTATGCTTTCCTTTTTCTTGAATATCCCAAACTGGCTTCATGTGTTTTTTTTGTTGTTGTTGTTAATCTTAACATCAAGTATTTTGTAGTGCTTAAAGAGCCTCTTATTTTGCCTGTGGGATAGTTTTAAAGGAGTCCCTCTCTCCTAAACATTGAAAATTTCAACTAGAGCTATTTTATTAAAATTCTTGTTGGATTATTCAATTTTGAATCATTATTGCTTTTAAATGCTAAGCGAGAGATTTCCTTTAACTAACAACAGTTCAGAAGGGGGAAAGGCATTTTTACAAGCAGTTAATTTGCAACTTGTATTTCAAGCAAATACCATTTTGAAAAATCAGAAAATTCATCTCTAATAATTAGAAGATAAAAGGCCAGAGAACTGTGGTAAAGGAAATCTCTGCTGAGATACCCTTAATTATAAAAGCTTATCATTGTAATCCTTTTTGAAAATGAACAAAGAGTCTTGATGTTTGATGAACTTATCAAATAAGACAGACCAGTGAAGAGGCAAATTTGAAGTCAAGGCAAAAGAGAACCAATTAAATATGTTGCAAAGTGCTGAAGTAGGAAATCAAAGGTCTTGTGTCTAATGCCAGAGTGTCTGACCCTGGCTTTGCAAACGCAAAATTACATGGTGAAATAACTTGACTGGGTTCAAATTCTGGCACCAGCATGTACTATCTGTGTGATCTTAGGCAAGTTATTTAAGTTTTCTGGGCTGTAAAGTGGGAGGCAAGTAACAGGAACAATTAAGTGCATAAAAGTACTTAAAATGACCCTTGGTACTTAATAAGCATTCAATGACAGCTGTTACCAGGGGTGTTCTGTGACTGTTATTGTCATTTTTTGGGGTATTTTCTTCTCTCCAATGGTTGATAAAAATGAGAATAAATTTGTAATGTGCCAATTAGTATGCATCTTTTGGATTAGTCTGTGATTTCAAACTTTAAGAAAATTTAACAATGGCAAAATAAATAACTATTTTTCTCAAATAAAATCTTATATAAACACTAACATTGAAAACAGATGGTATATATTTACATTTTTAATGGCATACATTTACTTTTATAAGCTCATATTTACCATTATTATAAACAATACTGCCTGTGTGTTATTACACCATTACTATAAATTCTTAGAAAAACGGAATTGCTTGAGAAAAAATATTTTAAGATAATGTTGATGAAAAGACATTATAATATTCAGCTCAAAAATCATGACTCTCTTTTATGTGTTTTATACAAAAGATATATTTCAGCATGTGTGTTGCTTTAAAAAGTTAAAAGATTTTTTCCATCCTTTTAAGTTACTGAGATTTGTTTTACGACAAAGAATATGCTCTTAGTGAATATTTCACGGGCACTTCAAAGTGTGTTCTTATCTGTTGTTGGTGCAGTTTTAAGTCATTAAGCTGGTTGTTAAAGCTGCTCAAGTTTCACCTCCTTGTCTAACAATTACTGAGGGAAAGATGCTGCAATCCTCAACTATATTTTGCATTTATCTGTTTCTCCTTTTAGTTCTGTCAGTGTTTGCTTCATGTATTTTGAAGCTCTCTTCTTATCTATCTATATACAGGTTTATCCACAATTTGCCCCTTTATCATTACAAAAGGCCTTCATATCCCTGGGTTGTGCATGGTGATTTTTTCCCCCAATATTTTAACTTATCTGACTCTTTATATTTTGCAGTATGACTCATGCAGATAACATATAGGTGGGTCTTACTTTATTATTGAGTCTAACAATCTCTGTCTTTTAATCATAGTATTTATACCACTTATATAAGATATAATTACTGATACTCATGGGTTTGGGTTTACCAATTTTCTATTTGTTTTCTACTTGTCCCATCTGTTCTTTGTTTCTGTTTTTCTCCTTTTTTGTCTTCTTTTGGATTTTTTTTTTCTAATTCCAAATCACTTATTAGTGATTCTATTTCATTTATTTATTTTGGCTGTTACTCTAAGCTTTGCAACATTCATCATTAACTTATCACAGCCTACCTTCAAATAATATCATATCACTTCTAATACCATTATTATTTTTCCTGAATAACTTCTTTTGACCTTTCTTATTAAGGTCAGAATGAATCTTGGTGAGAGAATGACCCGTTTTTATTAGTCAGAAGAGCTCTTTATCTTGCCTTTTTTGAAGGATATCTTTGACAAATATGAAATTCTACATGAAAAGTTCCGTCTTTCCCTTCCACATTACTTTGAAGATATCACTCCATTATCTTTGGCTTGTATAGTCTTTGAGGAAAAGTCTACTTTGTTATTCTTTGTTGTCAAACTTTTAAAAAAAATGGACTCAACTATTTTATCATTGATTTCCAGCAGTTTGATTATGATGTGCCTTGGTGTGATTCTGTGGATTTATAGTTCACATCAAATTTGGGGGGAAATTTGCCTTTATTAATTCAAATATGTTTTCTGCCTCATACTCTCTTCTCTCCTTCTGACTGTAGATATAGTCTATTACTTCATATTATCTTACAGAGCCCTGAGGCTCTCTTCTTTTTTTAAAAATTGTTTTTGGCAGTATTTTTTCTCTGTTTCATTTTGGAAATACTATCACATCTTCAAGTTTACTGATCTTTTCTTCTGCAATATTTAATCTTTTTTTTTTTTGGCCCATCCAATGAATCTTTCATTTTGGTTATTATAATTTTTCAGCTTTAAAAGTTTCATTTGGTACTTTTTTGACATCTTTCACTTCTCATAATGTTTATGATTCCCTTTAATATACTTAAAATAACTCTCTTAAAATCATTGTTTGCGACTTCCATCACTTTTATTTCATGTGTCTTTAGAATTAGGAAGGACTTTGACATCAAATTGAATCTACTCATGTTACAGATAAGGGAACTGAGTCCCAGAAAGAGAAGTGGAATATTAAATAACAATCAGTCTGTTTTCTCTAGGCATTTTATGAGTATTGACAAATTCAACCCTTATTATTTTCCTCTGAGATTGTTGTAATTATTATCCCCAGCAGTTGAGGGCCAGAGAGGAAACAAAGCAATTTCATATGTAAGTCACACAGCTTCCTAGTGCACAGTCAGGCCTTCTAATTCCTAGATCGATATTATTACACCATTATTGCTACCCTCACCCATCAGAAAAAAAATCTTTTCAAAACTGAGCACCCATTTTGATAAGCACTGTTTACAACACCTAGGACATGGAAGCAATCTAAATGTCCATCGACAGAGGAATGGCTAAAGATGTGGTACATATATACAATGGCCAGGCAAGAACACTGGAGTGGGTTGCCATTTTCTTCTCCAATGCATGAAAGTGAAAAGTGAAAGTGAAGTCGCTCAGTCATGTCTGACTCTTAGCGACGCCATGGACTGCAGCCCTCCAGGCTCCTCCAACCGTGGGATTTTCCAGGCAAGAGTACTGGAGTGGGGTGCCATTGCCGTCTCCGACAATGGAACATTACTCAGACATAAAAAGAATGAAATAATGGCATTTGCAGCAACACAGATGGACCTAGAGATTGTTATACTGAGTGAAATAAATCAGACAGAGAAATATAAACATCATATTATACCACTTACCTAGATGGGTGGGATGGGGTGTGGATGGGAGACGGATCCAAGAAAGAGGGAATATATATACATATAGCTGATTCACTTTGTTGTATAGCAGAAACTGATACAATATGGTAAAGCAACAATACCCACATTTAAAACAAATAGCACAAATGAACTTATTTACAAAACAGAAATAGAGTCACAGATGTAAGAAAACAAACTTAACAGTTATCAGAGGGGGTAAGTGGGAGAGGATAAGTTGAAAGATTGGGATTGACATATACACAGTACTATATATACAATAGATAACTAATATGGATCTGTAGTACGGCACAGGGAAATCTACTCAATACTCTATAATGATCTATTGAGAAAAGAATCTAAAAAGAGTGGATGTATGTATGTGTATAACTGACTTAATTTGCTATATACCAGAAACTAACACAATATTATAAACCAAATATACTCCAAAAATATTTTTAAAAGGTAAAAAAAATTTATTTAATTTGGAATTAAGATACCCAAAGGCTTTTATACCACTTCCAATCTAACATTTCCACCAGTGAAGAATGAACATAAGTCCCTTGGGGCGGGGGGTTAAAGAAATACAAGTGAAGATCTCAAACATACAGAATAATTACATGGGTCTGTTTGTTTCTCTAAACAGATGAAATAGGCAGTGGAGCCTAATGAAATTTAAATCACTCTCCTCTTTTTTATTTTATTTCATGGGCATCAGAGTATTCACCAAAGTATCTTGGGCCAGGGCCATGTGAATATTTTCTGTAGTTGTCCAGATGACTGGAAATCAATATGTATTCAGGCTACATGAAATTTCAGCTAATATAAACAACTGCAGTAGTCGATGTGACTCAAAATGAGTCTCATTACTATGGACACTTTATTTCTTTCGGGGTAACTAGTCTCTAGCTGTACTTCAAGCAGCATTGGGTGTGGGCTTTGATGTGCGATCAACCTGGTTTTAAATCCTGGCTTCACCTCTTAGTAGCTATGGAACTTGGGTAAGTTGCTTAAACCCTTCAAGGCTAACTTTCTCATCTATAGAGATAATACATATTTCATGAGTGCTTGTCAAGAGTTAAAAGAGTTCACATAAAGCACTGATCATAGAAGCTGACACATGGTAAGCTTTTAGAAAACTACTCTTATTACTTTATTTCCTTTTTGTCAGCAATCCTTCACAGTATAAATTGAAATGTTTTCTAAAAATCTTCCAATACATATTGGAATATATGTTGGAATGTTTTCCAATATGGAATTTATTCTAGTATATATTGGAATGTTTTCTAAATATGTATAGTTCAATGTGGAATTCTATGTGTACCTGGAACACAGTAGATACTTTTTTTTAAATTCATTTGTTCATTTATTCATTCATTCATTTTCATTCAAAGGAGTCAAAAAAAGTCTTGGTGTGAATTCTTGCTTCACCACTTACTATCAATATAACTTTAAAGCACATTATCTCATCTTCCTCTGAATCTGTTTTACTTATCTATAAAATAGATATAATATTCCACAGGAGTCTGATAAAATTTAAATTATATAAGATTGAATGAGATGATATATTCATATGAAAGTTTTTATTGAATTCCCACCGTATGCCAGGTACTGTGCTCAGCACTAGGGGACCACAGTGATCAATAGAGTCATGACCCCCTACCTTGCAGAATTTGCAGTATAGGGGTGGACATAAAGTGTGGGAGGTTCTACATATGTGGGATTATGTTAGCAGAGGGTAGGTGGGCTTTTCTGGTGGCTCAGCAGTAGAATCCAGCTGAACTGCAGGAGCGACAGGAGACCCAGGTTCAATCCCTGGGTTGGGAAGATCCCTTGGAAGAGGGCACAAAAACTCATTTCAGTATTCTTGCCTGGAGAATCCCCATGGACAGAGGAGCCTGGCAGGCTGCAGTCCACAAGGTTGCAAAGAGTCAGACATGACTGATGAGACTTAATATGCACGGTGGGATGCAGAAAACCATCTGGAGGAAATGAGACCTAATGGAACTGGGACAGTCTGGGCAGATGGATGGGGTGTGATTATTCCATGTGGAAGAAAGAGTGTTATGCATATTGTAGGAGAACCTGGAAAAGGGTCAGAACTAGAAGTTCTGTGTGGAATTCTATGTGTACCTGGACCACAGTAGATACTGCTCATTCATTCATTCATTTCTTTCCATTCATTCATTTAATACATATTCCAGATATGCTTATGGGCTTCCCAGGTGGCTCAGTGGTAAAGAATCTTCCCACAATGAGGGAGATCTGGGTTTTATCCCTGGATTGGGAAGATACCCTGGAGAAGAAGATGGCAACCTCTCCGGTATTCTTGCCTGAAAAATCTCATGGACAGAGGAGCCTCATTGGCTATAATCCTTGGGGTCGCAAAAGTCTAACACAACTTAGTAACTAGACAAACAAACAAAAAAAAAAGAGGTATGGTACATAGCAAACAAAACAGATAATGTCCTTCCTCTCATGGAATTTACAGTGTAGTGATGGAATCAGTCAATAAACATGTAAACTGAACGTTTCAGTAAAAATTGTGGTAAATACTCTGAAGGAAACAAAAAGGGTCCTTTAATAGAGGATGTCAGAGCGAAAGGCTGTTGCTGAGCCATGAAGGACGCTGGGATTCTTGACCTCCAGAGGAGAGGAATTCAATCCAGGGCCAGGGACAAAGCTTGATTGCTCAGAGCTTTTGTGTAATAAAGTTTTATTAAAGTATAAAAGAGATAGACAAAGCTTCTGACATAGACATCAGAAGGGGGCAGAAAGAGTGCCGCCCTGCTAGCCTTTAGCAGTATGCTATATACCTATCAGCAAGCTGTTAATTAGAGAAAGGAGATGTCTCAAAACTCAGAGTGGCACCAGATCCCCCACCCGCAACATGCATTTTGAGATAATATTGGCACAAGGTGAGTCATCCCAGGCCATAAAATGATTGACATGAATCTTGAAGAAAGGCAGATTTCCAAGCAAATGTATGGTTTCATTAACATAGATTAAGAGAACAACTGTATGAGTAAAACATACTGGTTTGTCAAGTGGGTTCTGAGTCTTAGGTGGAACCAACTTAAAGACAGAGTCTAGGTAAATACATAGTTCATTAACATAGCTTAAGAAAAACATTTCCATAAGAAAAATGCATTGGTTAGCTCAATGTTTGAGAAAAGTTAAGTTCAGGTGGAATCAGGTATGTGTTATGGCAACATAGAATTTTAAAAGACACCTTTTCAAATTTGTATAGAGAAGGGGGAAAAAAACTTGTAGCTTTTTCCTTCTGCCACTTAAGAGAGAGAGAGAGAAAAAAATGTCTAACACGTGCAGCCTATTTCCTCACTTGCACACCCCTGGCTTTCCTGCCTGTTACTTTCTCTAGAGCAATCTAAAAATAGGCAAGTGGGGGGTTCTCTGTGGAGGTAGTTAAAATTTAAGCTGAGAGATGAAGGATAGTGAGGAGGGAGAAACCATGTGAAGAGCAGGGAGAGTGGAGAAGTCAGTACACACTAGGAACCCCAGGGGAAATGGCTTGTCAGGTTCAAGGACCTGCAGGACGGGGACAGCATGAGATCAGAGGATTGTGTCCCAAGAAGATGTCAGAAAGGTGGTCAGGGGCCAGATCACAGAGATCCTTTGGCACCTTCATGAGGAATTTGGATTTTAGTCTATGTGTAGTGAAAAACAAACAAAAAATTACATGGAATGTCTTCTATAGGGAGGGTATTATCTGATTTCTCATTTTAAAATGTGTCTGTGCAGAGCAAAGATTGGAGGAAACTGAGTGGACCATCTCAGACCATGGGAGGCCAAGCAATGATCTGGGTGAGAGATAATGGTGTCTAAAATTAGGACAAGGCAGTCTAGATAGGCAGAGGGAAAGATACTGGAGATACATCTTGAAAGCAAAACCGACAGACATTTCCAAAGGACTGGATACGGGTGTGAGGGGATGAAAGGAATTAAAGACCACTGCTAGGTACCTGGCTTGAGCAAGCATGTGTTAGGGTGGTTCTGATTACTGACATGGATAAAACTGAGAGAGGAACAGGTTAAAAGAAGAAAATTAAGGGTTTAAACGTGGAGCCATTAAGTTCACCATGCCTGAGAGGCACTTGTGGAGATATAAAATGGGACAATTGAATAAATAAGACAAGATTTCCAAGCTTGAAGATCTCAGTCTAGAGGCATTACCACAGATGGTATGAGAGGCCCAGGAAATGGATCCTACTTTCTCAAAAATGAGAAAAGCCAAAAGGCAAGACTGTACCCTGAAGGATTCTAGTTTTCAGGGACATCAAAGAGAACTGGCCACAGAGGTAAGAAGGGAGCAAGGAAGTCTGGTGCTGAAGAAGTCCAAGAGAAGAAATATTTCAAGAAGGAAATGCTGGTTAACAGAGGGCAATTAAGACCAAGCCAGAAAGCTTTCCACTGAATTTAGCAACATGGAGGTCACTGGAGACTCAGCACTTTGGAAGTAAAATTTCCAATACTTGTTTCATGAGGTAAATTTCCATGGAACTGAATGGGAGTGGCTCAAGGTTGTATAATTAGTGACAATCAGCCTTGAATATAAGCATAGCCAATTTATTAGGATGACCCACTGGAAGTAATCGGGGTTGGGCTTTCTGATCTTCTCACCTGGGATGGGTAGCTAATTAATTATTCTGTGATCTACATTGCTAAGATGGCCACATTCAATTCCAGGTTTTAGGCCTTTTGCCCGATATGTCACCCTCTAAAAAGGCAGGTGGGAAGCATATCACTAGTCTCTGGCACTCCACAGAGTGGGCATTCAATCTGTTTTTGATGAAGATGAAGAGGTTTGATGAGCATGTCTGGGATTGAGAAGGTTATAGAGAAGAAACTAGCATGCATGTCAGGCTGATGCTTAGGGCTTTGCATATGTAATCTTATTCCCATATTCAAAACAGTCTCACAAGTTTTTACCATCTCTGATTTTCAGCTTTAAATAGCAGAATCTGGATTATATACATCTTTGGTATACTCTAAACCCCTTTCTGTTACATCAGTGTTTCTTCAACTGTGCTGTATGGTCTTATTACATGAAAAAAAAAATGACCTATGGTCAAAAATTGGGTAACTTCTGGATTAAGTAAATTAAAATGCAGAACTTCTCAGTGCCTTTTAAGTATTACTGGACATTTACATCTCCAAGAGCAGTATGTTGTATGCGGTTTATCCAACTCTATTTGACCAGATAACTTTGCTTCTTTTCCTTTTCCACCTCTAGTGCATAATTCAGGAAGCAGTACTCCACAGAGCACATTGTGCAGAGTGAAAGGAACCCTACACAGACCACTATGTTTCATTGTGTTGATTCTGTAGATGAAAAACTTAAAAGCCTCTCTGGGTTCTTCTCAGAGTGGCACAGCAAGGTAGATGCCAACTAAAGACTAGAATCAAAGACTCCAGAATCTTACTGTTTGAGTAAATTTTCAGTAGCTTGGAGATGCTTTCAAACTATTTGCCAAGATTAACTAGGCCACAGATTTATTAGTGAAGTAAGCCAGAAAGAAAAACACCAATACAGTATACTAATGCATATATATTTAGATATATAATTTAGAAAGATGATAATGATAACCCTGTATGTGAGACAGCAAAGGAGACACAGATGTATATAACAGTCTTTTGGACTCTGTGGGAGAGGGCGAGAGTGGGATGATATGGGAGAATGGCATTGAAACATGTAAATTATCATATGTGAAATGAATTGCCAGTCCAGGTTCGATGCATGATACAGGGTGCTAGGGGCTGGTGCACTGGGATGACCCAGAGGGATGGGGAGGGAGGTGGGACGGGGGTTCAGGAGGGGGAACACATGTACTCCCGTGGCAGATTCAAGTCAATGTATGACAAAACCAATACAATATTGTAAAGTAAAATAAATAAACAGAAAAAAATGTTCCTTAAGTAATTGAAAAATTGATACAGTTCTTTTGGAAAGCCATTTGGCCATATGTGTCATAAACTTTAAAACCATTTGTATCCTTCAATTTAGCCATCTTATTCTACAGGATGTATCTTCACTAAATAACTTAGAATACAGAAAAACTGGGTGCTCAATACTCTAATTGTTTAATGTTAGTGGAATGGAACAATGTGCAGTCATCATAAAAATTTATATTTCTCTGATAATATTAAATGGAAAGATAAACATATAAAAATGTAATAGTATGACCTCAACTCTTTTATGGAAATAAAGAAGGGAAAGAAACAGAATTAATGGTGGTGGAAAGTTGGGACAATTTTTTTTTTTAATAATCTTTTCTATGTTCTCTTAAGGAGAATGCATGACTTTCAAAATCTATAAAAAATAAACTACATTAAAAAATTCATTGGCATAAGAGAAAACGCCAGTCATATTGATATTGGCTAAAAGGTTGGAGCCCTGTAACGACTTAATGAATGGTCCTTGTGTTCCTTCTGTAGCCTTGCTTCAGTGATAGCATGACTGTATGTGCCTCTGTCTAGACATCATGTCACAAAGCTTTTAAAACTGCAGCAACACAGCACTGCTCTGTCTAAACTTTTGCTTCCATCCATTAATACTGTTTCCTTCCATTTTGACATCATAATGCGGTCTCTGTGGGCTTACAATGACATTATCTTGACAGTTCTACAGTGAGACGCAGAACTGATGCTGTAGTCATTTTCTGCTCCCAAACCTCTGCCCTTGTAACTTCTCTCCCATCTTTTGGTGATTAGAACCCTTGCTTTTCTCTGTGTTTCTATGCTTCAAACTTTTAATATTAGGACAATCTATTAGAAAAATAACATATGGACAAAACTTTGAGCCATCTGAATGTCTAGACACCAGAATTATTTAATTAGATTCTAACTGGAAATTAAGTTCAAATAAATTTCTAAACAATGTCCTTCTATTTTCCATAAACTGGTTTCATTCTTTCCATGCCCTCTAATTCTCCCTCCTTCCCTCCCTCCCTTCCTTCTCCTCTCCTTCTCTCTCCTTCTCTCTTTCTCCCTTTTTTCTTTTCTTTACTTTCCTAAATATTTACTGAGCACCTTCCCTGGGTCTGGCACCATGATAAGTGCTGGGAGTTCAGTAGCAAACACGTGAACAGTACAAGTATCCACATTCATACAGCTTATGATCTGGTGGAGATGGCAGAAACTATACAAATATTATAAGTGTGCTAAGTTTTGAGACAAAAATGTGCAAACATTGACCAAATCATGTGAAGAGAGATATCTCATCAGTCAGAGTGCTGAAGAATGTTTTCCTAAGGAACTGATGTTTATGATGAGGCTGAAGACACCTAGGAATTAATTAACCAGGAGAAAGATACTTGGATTCTTTCAAGACTGGGTTTCCAGATAGGTGTGATCAACAGAACAGTGGGGTCCAGAAATTCGGGACATAATTACAATTTTAAAATGATGGGTCATGAAATAAAAACTGATTGTGAAGGAAAATGAAAACAGGGGAGATCTTATTGCTAGAGAGAAAGCTTAGGAGTCAATGGAGGCCCCAACGAGGTCCAAGAAAAGTTCATGGGAATCCTTGAGTATATAGAGATAGAAGGAAAAGAGGCTGTGGAGCCCCAAATAACTTCATAGGTGACCCATGAATTAGTCATTTGGAAGGGAAGCTGTTTCAGAGAGCGAACGTCCAGGATGAAATCATGGAAGATAATGGAACAGAGAAAAGAGTCACTCAAGAGGAAGAAAAGGAACAACTGAGAGCAGAGAGCATTGAGTGATTCATCTATAGAGATGCTGAGGTCTCCCAGGGTGATGAGAGGAACTGGAGTAGAGAGGAAGATGATAAACTGAATACTAAAGTTTTCTTTGAAAGGACGATAGAGCTGGTGTTCTATACTAACATCATTTTATAAATCAGAGTTTCTCAAAGTGTGGTCTGCAGACTGTAGGCAGTCCCCAAGATCTTATGAGGGCAGCATCTGGGAATTCAAAACAATTTCACAATAATCCTAAGATATTATTTTCTCTTTTCACTGTGTTTATGTTTGCCCTGGTGGTATAAAATTAATGTTGAATAAAGCAACTGTGGCCTTGACACATATCAAGGCAGTGACGTCAAACTTATAGGAAAGGAGTTGTTTCACTTAGAAAATTCCTTAAAACAGTTAAAATTGTTAATTTTATTAAAACACAATCTTTGAAAACTTGTTATTTAAATATTATTTATGGCCAAATGAAAATAATGCATATAGAACTTCTACTGAACCTGAGTATGATGACTGTCTTGAGAAAAAGCAACTGTTTGAGTTAAGTCAAGGTTGATATCTTTTTGCTGGAACACTGTTTTTACTTGACAAAATGACTGTTAGACAAACTACTGTTTTTCAGGCTAAGATAATTGGGAGACATCGTCTCAAAAATGAGCAGAGGGCCTATTACTTCCAGGAAAACAGATAGCATTATTTGTTACCAATGACAAAATTTGGGCTTTCAAAAGAAAATTAAAATTTTGGAAAACATATTCACTACTATGAGCTTGAGATCACTGTTAATATTAATAAATTTGACTTTAAAATATCTTATATTGAAATATGTGAATATTTTTAGGATACATGCACTCTGGGAGCCATTATTTTCTCAATTTCCAATGTTTGCTGTTATAAAAATTATGTATGGATGTTGTTGTTGTTTACTTGCTAAGTCATGTCCGACTCTTTTGAGACTCCATGGACTGTAGCCCACCAGGCTCCCCTGGGATGGCTTGCCAAGATCCCCTTGCATGGGATCTCCCAGGCAAGAATACTGGAGTGGGTGCCATTTCCTTCTCCAGGGGACCTTCCCCACCCAGGGACTGAGCATGTATTTCCTGCACTGGCAGGTGAATTCTTTACCACTGAGCCACCAGGGAAGCCCATGCATGGGTACTGGATCCATTTAAAGCATACACAGACCAATGAGTTTTAATGTAACAGAGAATTTAAAAATTCACCAACAGGCTTTCAGTTTACAACTACAACTAACATTTAAAAAATTACTGCTTTTAAAGTGTTGGTGTAACATCAAAGAACATCCACAATTATCTGAGAAGACTATTAAAACACTCCTCAACTGCATTACTTTTTCAACTACATAATTGTATGATGTTGGAGTTTCTTCATAGATTTCAATTAAAGCAACATAAAGCAACATATTGAATGCAGAAGCAGAGGTGAGAGTCTAGCTGCTTCCTATAAACCGGGCATCAAAGAGATTTGCAAAAACATAAAACATAACACTTTTCAATAATTATTTTTCTTGGAAATGGATTTTTAAATAAATATACATGGTGACATGTAACAATTTCACAATGATTTTAAATGGGAAAATAAACACTTCAAAATTTCTTAGTTTTGATTTTTAATTCTGTGACTATCAATAGGTCTAGTCCCCTTAAATAAAAGCTCTTCAGGGTCCTCATAATATGTTAGTGTATAAAGGGTTCCTAGGACCAAAGTTTGAGAACCAATGATAAATGTGAACACCACTTTCCTGAGGATCCTACAGCTTCCTGTCTGGGGTTGCAGCCTAGGGGGACATCATTCCTTTTGAGGAGCAGCTCATGGCATAATCAGACTGAGTTTTGAAGCAGTACAGCATCATCCTTGCATATGGTAGAGGCACAATATATTTTTATTCTTTATTTCTTAAAACTGTGATTGACTGAAGGGCAAACATGCACAGTTATTTTTTTTATTTGCTTAAATTTTACATCTCAAAAGTGATGCATGGAAATGAAAAGAGTTCTCGGGATGGAAGCTGGTGATGGTTGTACAACAACAATGGTTGTACTCAATGCCACTGAACTATACACTGAAAAATGATTATGGTAAAGTATAAGTTTTATGTTATGTATATTTTGCCACAATAAAATATTGGGATAAAAAGAGCAATAGGCCATATATCTTTTGTTTTAAAAACAGCACATGCAATTTTTAAGAAGGATGATAGAATTAATCAAGTATTGGAAATACCCCTGCAGCCCAGGGTTCCAAGTAAAAACTGTGCCTTTATGAACGTTCCTCTCATTTCCTTGCTCTATCCCCATTCCTACTTCCGGATAATTTGAAGGTTAAGGGAATATATATTGTGATATTGTTTCATGTTCTGTGGCTACAAGTACCCAGATGCCCAAATCAATGGGCAACCTGTACAAATTTTTAAAAAATTAAGCATCTGTTCAGCCATAAAAAAGGGGAAAATTCTGCCATTTGTGACAACATAAATGAACATGAAGTACATTATGCTAAGTGAAATAAGCCAGGCAGAAAGAAGGCAATACTGCATGATCTCAGGCATATGTGGGAATCTAAAGAAAAGTCTAACTCATAGAACCCGAGATAGAATAGAGGGGCTTGGGGCAAGAAAAACATGGGCAGAGGTTGGTCACAGGATATAAACTTTCTGTCATAGTGATAGCTTATGGTAAGTGATGGCGGATTCATGATCTCCGAAGAAGATTTAGCTTTGGGATAAGGGACCAGGCTTGATCACTCAAGAGCGTTTGTGTAGCAGAGTTTTATTAAAGTGAAAAAGGAACAGCAAAAGCTTCTGACATAGACATCAGAAGGGGGGCAGACAGTGCCCCCCTCGCTAGTCTAAACAAGGGAGTTATATACATTTTAAATTAGTTATTACAATAAATCAAAAGAAAGTCTCAAGGTTGTAAAGATCTTACTAGACCCACTCACATAATTTACATTTTAAGATAACAGGATTAGCCAGGAGGTTTTCAGGAAGGAGAAACTGTCCTCAAGCAGAATACACTGTTGTTATATAATCCTTAGTACAGAGTTTAAACTGAGTTGTTTGTTGTGTAATCATCAGAAAAAAACTATGTGACTAAGACTAAGGAATGTAAAGAGGAAAAAAGAAAAGATTTTTGTCCCTTCCTTCTCCTTAAGAATTCCAGACCCCTATCTCCACTTCGAGAGCCCCAGACCACTTTCACCTCCTCAGGGACCCCGGACTTCTTATCAGCCTTCTTATCGACTCTCTCAATACCCAGGATGAAAAGTTCTGGGTTTCTAGCATGCAGCATGGTGACTAGAGTTAGTAATAGCATAGTGTACACTTGGAATTTTCTAAGAGAGTAAGTCTGAAATGTCTTAGCACACCAAAAAAGGAAAAAAGGTAATTATGGGAGGTGAGGTATATGTTTCCCTTGATTGTGATAATCATGTCACAATGTATATGCATATCAAACTATCACACCCGTCATCATACATTTACCATACAATTTTTTATCAATTATGCCTCAATAAAGCTGGGGAAAAATTCAGCATCTGTTTACATATTATTAAGATACCATCATATTAAAACACCTTTTCACATTTATAATTACAAAGATTAAAATGATCATGATAAAAAATTAAAAACTGAATCGAGGTCTTCCGTCTCTTTAGGAGAGTCAGTCGAGCTGTTCAGAGTTTCACCCCCACAGCGGTCTCCTGCCAGCTGGACAACTGGGCAGAGTGGACAGACTGCTTTCCATGCCAGGACAAAAAGGTGAGATGTTAATAACCAATTTTGGAGCATTTGGCATTTGAATTGTGTAGTATGCATTCAAATGGGGATATGCAGTTGGCACTATACATCTAGAAGTCTGGGGAGAAAATGGGTCTAGAAATAGGTATTCAGAAGCCATACACACATGACGGTGGAACATATTTCTGCTTCTTCTGATTTTGTTTGTAAGGCATTTGGATGAGGCTACCCAGACATGTATGTTATGGCTTAGATGGAAAAAAGTAGCCTTCCAGACATGGGCACACTGATCCCCACTGGCCCCTTTGGGTCCTGGCCAACCTACTGCCCTCTAGTGAGAGTCATCTGGAGGGCCCAATGACTTGGGAACAAAATGCCAAGCTGTCCATGACCTATGGAAAACTGAGATAAACCAAAGCATGCCACACAGGGTGTTTCTGAGGATTTCACTTTCATGCACTGAAAAAGGCTGACACGCCCAATGAACAGATGTATATCTATCTTGCCCACATAAGTGGTTTTAATTAGTCCAAAATGATTGCTAAACTCAGCAGCATAAGGGGGATGTTGGGCGCACTCTGCTCTGGCAGGGAGAAGTATTACAGCTCTGTCTTTGTGCAGAATCACTGGCCTATCAGTGATATAGATATAGTAAAAAGACTGACTCTATTCTGCTTTCTTAGTATTTTAAAATCTCTGGAGATAACACACACCTTCACTGGACACAGGGTGGGCACAGCCCCTTACGTGGCACACCACTGCTGAGCCTTGTCTACTAGTCTCTTGCTGTCAAGCCTGTGTTTCAGCTTTGATTGAACAGCTTAGATTCTGGTTTGCACCTTAATTGCTGTGTTACTTTGGACATATGTTTTACCTTCTCCGTGCCTCTGATTCTAGTCTATAAGTGAAGGAGGAACAGTATGTACATCATAGGGATTTTGAGAACATCCAAAGAATAATGCATACAAACATGCTTTTCATGGCATCTGGCACACAATCAAAGTGAAAGTCACTCAGTCCTGTCTGACTCTTTGTGACCCCAAGGACTATACAGTCCATGGACTTCTCCAAGCCAGAACACTGGAGTGGGTAGCTGTTCTCTTCTCCAGGGGATCTTCCCAACCCAGGGATCGAACCCCAGTCTCCCACATTGCAGGATTCTTTACTGGCTGAGTCACCAGGGCACATAGCAAGTGTTCAATAAATGTGAGCGGTTTCCTTCCTGTGCCCTCCTCTCTACCCCTACTCCCTCTGCCCCGAATCAAGCCCTGCTCTTTTCTCATTTGACCTGTTACAGAGTCTGCGAATGGTTCTCCTGCCTCCAGCCCCCTCCTCAGTGAGACAGGAGAGTGCTCTGGGAAGATCTGATGACAGTGGTGGAAACACCATTTGGACCTAGTTTATTTGACTCTGAAGGCTAAAATTTATTATCTTGCCTCTCCCACCTCTGGGATATGCCAAAGAGTTTTAGGCATTCCGGTTTAAAAATATCTGGCCCCCGATTCTCATTCTGCTTTGACATTCTGGATTAATTTTCTGAATCTGCTGTGATAAATGCCACAAACTGGGTGGCTTAGAACAGCAGAAACGTATTCTCGCACAGTTCTGGAGGCCAGAAGTCTGCAATCGAGGTGTCAGTAGAGTCAGGTGCTCTCTGGAAGCTCCAGAGGAAAAGCTGTTCTTTGCTTCTTCCAGTTTCTGGGGGTTGCTCACTCCAATCTCTGCTCCTCTGTCTGCATCACTCCTCCCCTCTGTGTGCTTCCCTTATGTGTATAAGTGAAATCCCCCTCTGCCTTCCTCTTATAAGGACACTGTGATGGCATTCAGAGTCCGCCTGGATAATCCAGAGTAATTTCTCCAAATTAATGATGTCTACAAAGATCCTTTCCCCAAATAAGGTAACATTTACTACTTTCAAGGATTAGGACTTGATTTCTTTGCGTGGCCATTATTCAACCTATTATACATTGAAATAACATCCTAAAGCTACAATTTTCTCTTGTGTTACAGTTTAGATAGCAGATAGCACAGATGAATGACTTACAGTTTCCATCTTCATTGATTACTTTCTTAGGGATTCAAAAAGTCATGTCTTTAAGGTAATTCTTAAAATGATTCTGTTAACTATTTAATTGAAAGGCCATCTGAGTTTTTTTAAATTATTATTATGTTTCTTCCTCTCAAAATCTCCCAAAGATGTGCATTTCTGAAAATAAACATTGTCTACTAGGTAGAAAAGAAAATTATGTCTTAATGATACCAACCATGGGCAATGGCACTGAGCAGTCCCTGGGGGAGTATCCTTATCAACCTGTCTGCAATACAATGTCTTCATTATTTCATAACAACCTAGAAACTAGGGAGTGGGTGGGAATGAACGTGATGCCTGCACCATCATTCCAAGTATAGAAACCACAGGAACGATGTTGATGACAATAATAGTGGCCATTTATTAAATAATTTCTGTAGACTAAGGACTGTGCTAATGCTTTAAATAAATTATCTTCTTATTTGACTTTGGCAGCCAGTAGTGGGTGATATACAGATAGATACCATCCTCCCCTTTGCTTAGGTTGCCCATTAAGAATGCAGCAGAGCCTCAATTTAAAATCTGGCTGGTTTGATTCCAAAATACCCATGAATCTGAACTGTATGGCTCTCCTGGAGCTATATGGAGAGTAGTGAGTGATATTAGTGGTTACCTAATCCAATACCTTCTCAGTCATAATTGTTCCAGAGTAGTCCAACAGCTACAAGGATGATGACAAAGTTGACGGCTCTTATTACTGGGCACACACCAGAATGGAACAGAGAGCCGATGTCTCTACATGTGTGATCACTAATCTTCAGAACACTCTCAGATCTCTCTCATGTTATAGATGAGACCACCGAGGGTCAGAGGAATTAAGGAGTTTATCCAGTGACCCATACACTGTGAGTTGCAGAACTGGAATTCTAACCCAGTTTAAGATGGGATCATTAATAGAATGTAAGCTCCTAGACTTGTGAGAATGAAGTGAGATAAACAACGTAGAGGGACTTCCGTGGTGGTCCAGTGGCTCAGATTCTGCACTCCCAGTGCACAGGACCCAGGTTTGATTCCTGGTCAGGGAACAAGGGGGCTTCCAGGTGGTGCTAGAACCTGCCTGCCGATGCAGGAGACATAAGAGACATAGGTTCAATCCCTGGGTGGAGAAGATCCCCTGGAGGAGGCATGACAACCCACTCCAGTATTCTTGCCCGGAGAATCCTATGGACAAAGGAGCCTGGTGGGCTACAGTCCACAGGGCCACAAAGAGTCAGTCATGACTGAAGTGACTTAGCCCTCAAGCCTGCACAGAGGAAACTAGATCCCTCATGCCACAAACTGAGAGCTTGCATACCCCAACTAAAGAGCCCATATGCTGCAACTGAGACCAGGCACAGCTAAATAAATAAGTAATAATATTTTTTAAAAGAATGTAAAGTGTTTAGCCAATAGTAAGCACTCAATAACTGGTAGCCACCATCATCATCATCAACACATTGGTAACTGCAGGTCTCATAATTGATGAATGTTTTTGAAGGGCAAGAAAGAGAAGAGAACTGGCTCTATATTGGTATGACAAGCTCTCTTGTATTTACTGCGTTGTGGAACAAGAATGAGGGTAGACACTGAAAATATCTTCATATTCCCACATTGACCATTAATTATAATCTCTTCCCATCAAGTTTACAGATCTGCCATCGCTGTTATTGACAGGCATGAAAGGCAGATGGACTGGTTGGAGCCTCACTTCTTTTTGCTACAACTGCCTCTTTGCTAAGGAGCAGTCATGTAGGCAGACGTGAGCAAGATGAAAGAGACAGGAAGTCACATTGCTTTGTACTCATCCCTGAAAGCATCTGGAAAAGGCTGAATTGATAATGGTAATGATGTAGAAAACATTTCTGCTTATGAAGCACCAATGATATGCCAGGCACAAGGCTGCATGGTCTCAGACCTCTCGCTTAGCTCTCACAAAACCCTTTTGAGCTAAGGTATCATCACAACCACTTTACATATTAGACAACAGATGCTCAGAAAAGATAAGTGACTTGCTCATGGGCAGTTGGTAAGTGAATCTGGGGTTTGAACCCAAGTGGGTCTAATTTTGGGCTAATTTCATGCCTCTGCTCTTCCAACTATAGGACACAGGTGGAGGAATCATTAGTAGTTATGATTAATGAAGTCAACTAGGTCAACCACCTCATTTTACAGACTTGGAAACTGAGGCAGAAAGTACCAGGCACTGATACTGTAGACAGTGAGTCAGGAACTCGATTCTTTTCTTTTCAAGTCATTGCCTTCTTATTTACTTACTTACAATCTTGAAGGCAGGGCCTGTGGGCTGTAAGAGGCAGCAGAAAATATGGTGCTGACTGACACTCATATACCCCCATGTTCTGTGTTGTTATATTTTTTATCTCGTCAACTAGACTCTGAGCTTCTCAAAGACGGGGATGGAACTTCAATTTCTTGGAATATCTCACTGTTCAGCTTCCTCCTTATACACTAGTACCTCATACTGTACACCCTATAGAAAACAGTAACATAAAAACATCGAGCCCAAGATTGGTATGCATTTTATTCTTTCTGTCCTTTCTTCAGTAAGTATTTATTCATCTGCAGTCAAAGCTGGACACAGAGGCTCAGATGGTGTCTTCAGAGCTCTCTTTGTCTCTCGACCTCTTGATGGGCTCTTTCTACCTTGTAGGCAACATGACCACTCGATACCCGGCAGCTTCAGCTAAAAAGGAACTGTCTTTTCCAAAAGTTCTGAAAGAAAATTCCCAGAGAGGACTATGATTGCCATAAGGCTGAGTCATGAACCAATCATTGCAACTTGGCAGATATGGGGCTCTGGTTTCCCTGCCTCAATCATATCCACACAACCCTGTGACTAAGGGGGTGACATCACCCCTACCTGAATCATATGAGATATGTCACAAGGAAAGAGGAGATGCCATGACCAGAAAAAAATTTTACAAAGGAGAAGCAATAAATATCTTCTAAAAGTGCCTCCCATGCAATGCATCATAGATCAAATGCCAAGTATACGAAGCCAAATAAGACATGGTCCTCCCTTTGGCAGCCCTAACCCCATATGAAAATTGTTCCTAAAATAAGGAGATAGGTAAAACAAGAAGTAGACAATAACAACCTTGTATGACAAGTGCTAGGAGAGAGGATTCAGGGGAACTGAGAATATATTACTGAGTTATAGAGGTTTTTTTCCCAAGAAGATAAACCATGAGTCTTGAAAGATGAATAGGTACTAACTGGTGCTTTCAGAAAGGGAAGATGGAGGTCCTTCCTGACAAGGAGGAAGACCCTAGAAATACCTAGTCCAAACTTCTCATTTGATGTTTGGAGGCCCTAATTCAATATTCCAGCTGATGACAACCTCTGGTTGAACATCACCATTTATGATTACTCATCCCCTCAAAAGACAGCTTTGCAGGGAGCTCTCAATCATTAAGACAGTCATTCCTTATGTTGAGCTGAGACCTGCCTGCACCAATCTCGGTTGATTGATAAGACAATGAATGTGTCTGTTTCCAAATCTGATTTAGTACAGATACCGGAGCCTCTTGCAGCCAAACAAGTTTGGGGGAACCATCTGCAGTGGGAATGTCTGGGACCAAGCCAGCTGTCACAGTCCCACAGCTTGTCTGAGTCAAGCACAGTGTGGACAGGATTTCCAGTGTAAGGAGACAGGTGAGTAGCATCTCAGCAGGATAACAGCTGTGCCTGTCAAACTTAATGTACAAAACAGTTCTCCAGGACCTTGTTAGAATGCAGAATTCCAGAGCCCTGAAAGTTATCATTCTGGAAGTTTTAGATGGGACCTAGGAACCTGAATTTGAAGCCAAGCCAGCAATCCAAGTAATCTTGATGCAAGTTTTTGGGAACATATGTTGATTTGAAAAAGGTACAATTCACACATCCATCCATTCATTGAATAAATATTAATTGAGTGCATATGATGACCAGGTAATGTGCTACCTGCTGGTGATGAAGAGAGAAAAAAAATTCATGTGCTTGATCCTCAGTACTCCTAGACTCTTTGGGAGACAGACCAATAAGCCATCAGTGACAATATCCTGTGATAGCCAGTGTAATGAGTGTATGTACAGATTCTCTGGCAGGGTTGCCTAAATCTGCTTTGGAGAGTCAGGGCAGGATTCAACATGGTACTTGAACTGAGACTTAGAAAATGAACAAGTTTGCTAAGAGACAAAATGTGCAAAAGCACAAGGGTTTAGGGACTTGCAATCAACCCAAAATAAGTGCTTTGGGAAGAGAGGCAGGGGATAGGCCAGGTTTTTAACTGGGGACCAGATGGTGGCATTTGGAGACAGAGGAATGGGGAGACTCTGGAGGGTGCAGAGCATTTTAGATCCCTGGGACTATGATGTGGAGACTGAGTAGAGAGGAGGAGCCTGGGGCAGGGTCTGAGCTGAGGGCCTGCAGGTGGGAGACAGCGAGGCTGGGAGGAGGGTGGAGGCAGTGAGGATTAAAGGGGGATTTGACAGCACTGAGGACTGAAGGGCTGTTTCAGAGATGGAACAGAGCCAGTGGTCATGTATGGATGTGAGCGTTGGACTATAAAGAAAGCTGAGCGCCAAGGAATTGATGCTTTTGAACTGTGGTGTTGAAGACTCTTGAGAGTCCCTTGGACTGCAAGGAGATCCAACCAGTCAATCCTAAAGGAAATCAGTCCTGAATATTCATTGGAAGGACTGATGTTGAAGCTGAAACTCCAATACTTTGGCCACCTGATGCGAAGAGCTGACTTTGAAAAGACCCTGATGCTGGGAAAGATTGAAGGCGGGAGGAGAAGGGGACGACAGAGGATGAGATGGTTGGATGGCATCACTGACTCAATGGACATGAGTTTGAGGAAGCTCTGGGAGTTGGTGATGGACAGGGAGGCCTGGCGTGCTGCAGGCCACAAAGAGTCGGACACGACTGAGCGACTGAACTGAACTGAACTGATACAGGTCATGAGGGAGGGGGAGGAGACCTGGAGGCTCTAGAAGCATCCACTGCCTCTCCTTGCTCAGGTCGCTGCCTGAAACGCCACCTGGTGTGTAATGGAGACAAGGACTGCCTGGACGGCTCTGACGAGGACGACTGTGAAGACGTCAGGATCCTGGAAAATGACTGCAGCCAGTATGACCCAATTCCAGGATCAGAGAAGGCGGCCTTGGGGTGAGTCACTGCCTGCTGGCTCTGTGAGTCCCGGGCATGATCTCTCATCAATCATGAGTATTGGTTTCAGGGAAACAAGAGGGTCTTTGGGAGGAATTCCTCTAGAGTGCATCCTGAGAGGCCACTGTCCCTCTAGTGTCTTAGTTCATTCAGGCTGCTCTAACAAGATAACAGACATTCGTTTCTCAGACTTCTGCGACTGGAAGTCTGCAGCTGGAAGTCTGAGGCCAGGGTACAAGCCTGGTCAGGTGAGGGTGTTCTTTCAGTTAGCAGTCTTCTTGCTGTGTCCTCCCATGGTGGAAGGGATCAGGGTGCCCTGTGGGTTTCCTCTGTAAGAGCAGTAGCTCCATTCATGAGGGGGTCTACCATGATGACCAAAGCACCTCCCAAAGGTCTCCCTCTATATACCACCACATGGGGGCTTAGAGTTTTAGCATATGAATTTGGGGGGGGGCACAAAATTCAGGCCATAACAGGTGACTTGCTCAGTCCTGTTTACATGACATAGCTCCAGTTTTCCCCTCTATGTCTCTATCCGCATATCCTTATTTCACCCTTTCCCACTCTACTGCTCATTCCTCTTGCGCCAATTCCATTTCCAAGGCCCATTTATCACTACATCTTCTACAAAGGCTTCCAATATTCCCCCAAATAACTCTTCTCTGACTAAGTGCACTTTTCAGTAGCCTTATTCATACACTGCTTTGCACTGCAGTTGCTGATACAACCAAGCCCAACATAGTGACACACTGCAAGAAAATGGACTTCAAGGTGAGACACAGTGGAGCTTGAATCTCCACTTTGCGACTGCTGACTTACACCTCTCAGGACACTTTTTTTTTTTTTTTAATCTGTTGAGATCCAATGAGCCTTGATTCTAACTTTGCTTCATTGTATACCTTATGTTTAGGCTCAAACTCACACACACAACACTCACTTTTCTTCTGAGATTTCATAAAGTTAGTTCCTTCTTTCTGGAATATCCTTGCCTATATTCCTATCTGGTTACCTTTTTACCTAGTGTTATGCACTGAATTGCATCCCCGTAAAATTCATATGTGGAAGCCCTAACACCTATGTGATTATATTTAGAGATAGGGCCTTTACGGAGGTAATTAAGGTCAAATGAGGTCATAAGGGTGGGCCCTAATCCAACAGGACTGGTATACTTATATGAGGAAGAAGAGACACGGGAGAGCTCTCTCTCACCACACGCACAGAGAAGGCCCCATGTGTGGACATGGTGAGAAGGTGGCTATCTGCAACCCAGGAAGAGAGGCCTTATCAGAAACCCACCCTGGTGGTACCTTTCTCCTAGACTTCCAGCTTCCAGAACTGAGAGAACATAACTTTGTCAAAATTCTTTGAGTCACCCAGACTTGGGTATTGTACTGGGTGTATTTTGCTGTGACAGCCCAGTTAAGACACCCAGGCATCATGTCCTCTAGCTGGTCTTTTTGACACCCCCTCTCCTCCTCTCAATGCTGTTTAGGCTGACTTAGTCCCCTCCCACTGCTCCTAGCATCCCTGTGTCCTCCTCTGCCGGCACTTAGCCAACAGGGCAGAGACATCTGTTTCCCAGGCTGAAGGATCCCTCATCATCTCTGCCTCTCCAGCACCCAGCACAGGGCTGAGCTTGTAGTGATACATGGTATTGCTAGTCTTTGCTTTGGGCCTTGTCCCCTAACTTGAACATAAACTCTTTGAGGACAGAAGCTGCTCTGATTCATGTTTTTCATCTCTTCAGCCTTTATATCAGAGCTTTTCCTAGAACAGTCTGCCACTGAGTATTGATTGCAGTGAAACAAATCAATAGGAGCAGCAGGATCTTTACAGATGAGGAGACAGAGAGGTAGTGATCATCACACAGCAGCTGGGCCACGCGGCAGCCCTCTCCCAGTCACGTGTGGGTTCTGTGACAAGCAGCGCTCGTTCACTGTGCTTTAATTACCTTCAGATCACAGCCCACCTACCAGACAGGGCAGAATCCTGTAAGGGCATGTGGCCACACACACATGAAAAGATGATCAAGTATTTGTTTCTTCTAGACCAATAATATTAATTTTCTGGGACTGCCATAACAAAGTGCCACAAGCTAGGTGGCTTAAGCAATAGAAAATTTCTTCTCAGGAGGCTAGAAACCTGGGATGAAGGTAGGATTGCTTTTCCTGAGGCCCCCCTCCTTGGCTGCTGAATGGTCATCTTCTCCCTGGGTCCTCACAGTGCCTTCCCTCTGCCCATGGCTGTGCCCTAACTTCCCCTTCTTGTAAGGACACCAGTCATATTGGAGTAGGGCCTTCCCTAATAAGCTCATTCTACCTCAATTGCCATTTTTAAGGATCCTACCACCAAAATACTGTAAAATTCTGAGGTTTGGGGAGTCAGGACTTCAATACCTGAATATTTTGAGGGCGTATTTCAGGCTCTACCACCAAAATCTTGATTTTGAAAGGGACTATGGGATGCAAAGAGTATGAGCATGAAATACTGAGGTGTTGACTTGGAAAATGATTACCTCCTTATTGACAAAAAGATCTCAGACCATGACCCTGATCTCATGTGATTCAATCAGGAGAATTTCGAATATATTAATACTTGTTGGGTTGAGTACTTTGCTCACACTGAACACTGAAAACAGCAGAAAGGGTCCACCTCCACTCCCAACAGCTGACGTTATGGTGGTTTTTCCATTCATCTGTAAGATCTGAGAGGCCTTTCCTGATATTTTACTTTTTTCTTATTTAGGCATTTCCCAGTTTTTAATTTTTATTTATTGTTACAAAAGTAATAACTATTTGAGGTAAAAACTGAACTTTTTCCTTCACTGTCCTTAACCTTGTCCCACCCACTTACCCTCTCTTCCTTCCCTGGAGCTGACCCCTGTTAAGTTGGGACTTCCCAATCATGTAAAGATGCACTGCCAACACACCGTATGGAAAGAATTCAATTAAATGTATCGTGCATTATAGCCATAAGTATATTTCACATAAATATGATTAGACTATACATACTGCCCACAACTTGTTTTCACTTAATATTTTGAAGCTTTCCTACCATATCCTCTATTGTCTTTTTCTAAGCAACAATGTAATGTTCCATAACAAGAATCAGCGAACCATGGCCTAGGTGCAAAATTCAGCCTGCAGTCTGTTTTTAAATAAAGTTTTATTGAAACACAGCTTTTGCCCTACAGTGGAAGAGTTGAGTAGTTGCGGCAGAAATCTACACAACCTGCAGGGCCTAAATTATTTACTATATGGACTTTTGTAAAAAAATTAAAAAAAAAACAACAATTTTCCAATTCTTCTATAGTGTAACTGTATAATAATTAAATTACCTCCTATGGAACTGAAAGGTAATTAGATTATTTCCCCCTTTTCCCTTTCATAAACAGTGCTACAATGAACATTTTCATATATATAATTTTGTACACACGTGTGAATATTTCTGCAGAAGAAGTTTCCAGAAAGTGGAATTTCCCTCTTTTTATTTCCACTAGGGCTTCTGCAATCAGATTTTCCAAATATACATAGGTTTTACTTATGGTTAGAGATTGCAGTACAATCTTAGAGCTTATGGTTCTTTTGAGTTTTTCTTTGGTCCATTAGAGAGCCTGTATTTATCAGCTATAGGCAGCAACATGTCCCATAGGTGGAAAGATAGAAATTACAGGGTAAAGAGTAAGAACCTAGGTTGTAGTGTCCAAAAAATCTAGGAAAAAATCCCAGTTCTGACTATAGGCAAGTTGCTTAATTTTTCTGAGCTTCAATTTTCACATTTGCAAAATTGTTATGAGGTTGAAAGCTAATGTATGCTAAATGTCTGGTAAAATGTGTATTCAATTCATCACAGCTATTATTACATCACTTCCACTAATAGGAAGAAAGAGATGGAGAAAGGAAGAGAAGAAGGAAGTTTACTTACATTGAATTTCTACTATATGCCAAGTGCTCTATAATTATCCATTTATTCTTTTGAAGCAGGTTTTATTCATAATCCTTCCACTGCTAATTTGCCTTTGTGCTTTTTCACAAAGGAAATAAACAAACATGACGTATGCTATGCCAGAGGCAATCACCAAATGCCATGGGAACACAGAGGAGGGACAATTATCTGTCCAGGATAATCAAAGGTGATACAGAGGAGGCAATATTTGAGTTGGGTCTTCAAGGCTAAACAGAAGTTTGAGATGAAAAGAAAAGCAATCATTTTATTGTCTACAATATAAGAGGCTTAGATTGTAAGGTCTTTGAACTCTTAGTCAAGCTTCATGCTTTTGTTCAGTTAACTTTCTCTTTTTAAGAAATTAAAGCTGTCTTTCACCTGTTTCACATTATTTTTACCTAAATATGGTTAAACCATCCATGACCTAAAACAGAGGACTTAGGCAGATAGACGTGAAACACCCTCAGAGAGGGAAGTATTAGAAAATATTTCTGAAAAGGTATTGGGCCAGGGGAAAAGAAGAATTACTATCAAGTGTACTTCTGTTTTACCCTAATGCCCTCATTTAGACTTCACTAAATGACACTTTTACTATTCTGTTCTTCAAATGAGGAAAATGATCTTCAGGAAGTTTGTAGAAACTTTCTACAAAGTCACACAGCTAGTAAATGACAGAGCCAGAAATTAACCAGGTGTCTCCCTGACTTCTGGAGAAGGAAATGGCAACCTACTCCAGCATTCTTGCCTGGAGAATCCCATGGACAGAGGAGCCTGGTGGGCAATACAGTCCATAGGGTCGCAAAGAGTCAGACATGACTTAGCGACTCAACTCCCTGACTTCAGACTGTGTTTCTCCATGCTGCCTAGAAGACTACAGCCTTTCTGAGGATTAGATCATCAGCTTACCACTATGAACTATACCAATATTTCAAAGTTAGTTTTTAGCAGCAGAACTTCTTCTGAAATAATGTTAACAAAAACCAGCAACAGCAACATTTTTTTAATATTTCATATGAGTACTATTATGATTCCTTTACTTGTTTTAACTCATGCTTAACTCTGCGAGGACAGTAGTATTAGCTGTTTTTTTTTTACAAATGACTAAACGGAAACATAGAGAGATTAAATCATCTGCCCAAGGTCAATCACACAGCTAGATGTGGCAGAGACAGGAAACAGGTCTGGACTGCCTAGTTCCTGGGCTCAGAATTTTGATAATCATGCATATTCTTCTTCAGTTTACTCAACAAATCTTTAGGAGGACCTCCTATGTGGGAGCACTGTCCTAGATGCTAAACAATGTTGTCTGGCTGGTCTGGTTTAAGGGAAGATGGGGCTCATGCCCAGCCCACTCGGTTTCTTGCCTTTACCCAGAATGGCCCATTAGGTACTCCAAGGAAACCTAGTGCCTCACATAACTCAGTTGGAGAAACACTGCTCAGCCTACCAGTTACATCAACGTGCAGAGGATATTTTGTGTTATTCTTTGCTTTTCCAGTGCTCTCTCTTAGAAGCTGCTTTCCTTTTCAATTTAGGTATAATATCCTGACCCAGGAAGAAGCTCAGCATGTGTATGATGCCAGGTACTACGGGGGCCAGTGTGAGACTGTATACAATGGGGAATGGAGGGAGCTTCAGTATGACCCTGCCTGTGAGCGTCTCTACTATGGAGATGATGATAAGTACTTCCGGAAACCCTACAATTTCCTGAAATATCACTTTGAAGTAAGTCTGAACGGGGTGCTCACAGGCCACTGTGGCAGAGAGGCATGGAGGGGAAGTCTATTGGTGAAGATAAGATGACTTGCTTTGGAAGATTTTACTTCCTATAGGGCTTGCTGGTGGCTGAAGCTCCCAATGCACCTGCTCAGGGCTGAAGAGTCAAGGTCAGGGCAAGGGAGCGTCTGTAAATGGGACTGTACTGTAAATGGGACCACCTCCGCTAGATCTCGGTTCTGGTCCTAAAGCAGTGAAATAGACTGGGGCCCTATTTTCTGGGTTGCTAGTCAGAAGCCCTATTTCCAGGTTTTGACACTATTAGCACAGATGTATATCTGACCTTGAGCAGCTCACTGTTCCTCCCCAGGCTCAGGTTCCTAAGATGTAAAGTGGTGGCAAGACAGGAAGTGGCTGGGGGTCCTGAGACCTGTGCCCCTGCTTCCCCAAGGGCAGGTCCTCACTGATGACCTTCATCTCTTGGTTTCTGTACATAATTTTGTTGGAAGAAAAGGTTCTGCTATCGAAAAGTGCTTGAAAACTGCTAAGGTTCCCTAAGATTCTCCACATCTTTAAAATTCTGGAGCCTATTATACAGAGTAAAGTAAGCCAGAAAGAAAAACACCAATAGAGTATACTAACACATATATATGGAATTTAGAAAGATGGTAACAACAACCCTGTATGCGAGACAGCAAAAGAGACACAGATGTATAGAACAGTCTTTTGGACTCTGTGGGAGGGGCGGGGGATGATTTGGGAGAATAGCATTAAAACATGTATAATATCATATAAGAAATGAATCGCCAGTCCAGGTTCGATGCAGGATACAGGAAGCTTGGGGCTGGTGCACTGGGATGACCCAGAGGGATGGTATGGGGAGGGAGGTGGGAGAGGGGTTCAGGATGGGGAACACGTGTACACCCGTGGTGGATGCATGTTGATGTATGGCAAAACCAATACAATATTGTACAGTAAAAAAAAAAAAAAAAAAATTCGGCAGTCTCCTGGTCACCATGGAGCTCACAGTCAGCTCCAGGGCCTGCTCCTAACCATTCATTTCTCTACCCTTTACCCTGTGGGTGAGCCATCTACACAGCACACCTCAGTGGAGGCTTACCAAGTGTCCCCTCCTACTTTCACACAAATTCTCCCACTGAATCCTCATTATAAGACAATGGAACGGATATTACCATTGGCCCATTTTAGATATTAAAAATCCCAGAGACGTAGAGGGATAAATGTCAGGCCCAATAGGTAGCAGAGACAAGATTTAAATCCAGATCTATCTGAACTAAGCCTGGCTATACAGCATTTAGAAGGGAGGCTGCTGCTGCTGCTGCTAAGTTGCTTCAGTTGTGTCCAGACTCTGTGCGACCCCATAGATGGCAGCCCACCAGGCTCCCCCATCCCCGGGATTCTCCAGGCAAGAACACTGGAGTGGGTTGCCATTTCCTTCTCCAATGCATGAAAGTGAAAAGTGAAAGTGAAGTCGCTCAGTCATGTCCGACTCCTCATGACCCCATGGACTGCAGATGATGCAAATTCTCTCTGTATCATATATATTCTATCTACATTCTATCTATAGAGAGAGATGATAGGATGCCAGGACCCTGAACAACTATCTAGTCACATCCCTCACCCCACCAAAGTTTCTCAAAAGAAAAATACTGACAGAGGATAAGGCTAGGCTTATGGATTCTGTTTTAAGAAGTTGGTTCCCACTGTCCACAATAGCTAAGATGTGGAAGCAAATGTCCATCAACAGAGGAATGGATGAAGAAGATGTGGTACATAAATACAATAGAGTATTGCTCAGTCATAAAAAAAAGAATGACAATGCCATTTGCAACAGCATGGTTGGACCTAGACATTATCACACTAAATAAGCCAGGCAAAGATAAACATTATACGATCCCTTATATGTGGAATCTAAGAAATTAATACAAATCAACCTAAGCACAAAATAATAGTAGACTCACATACATATAAAACAAACTTAGGGCTACTAAAGGGGAAAGGGGAAGGGGAGAGATCAATCAGGAGTATGGGAGTAACAGATGCAAACTACTACATATAAAATAAACAATGAGGATTTACTGTATAGCACAGAGAACTATATTCAATGTCCTGTAATAAACTATAATGGAAATGAATCTGAAGCTACATACCTGAAACTAACACAATGCTGTAAATCAACTATAGTTAAATTAAAAAAAAAAAGAAACTGGCTCCCCCTAGCCCACTTCCACCTCTGCCATCTGGTCTAAGTAAGCCAAGCTCAAAGACATAGGTAATGCCGTTTTCCTAACCGGAGGACGATCTAGGGCCTATGTGTCAGGCAAGATAGACTAAGCTATGCTATGGCAACAAAAGATTCTTCAATCTCAGTGCTTTAAAACAGTAATGCCCCTCTTCTGCTATTCATTCATCCTAACGTGGAAAGGAAACTCTCATCATCTCGGACACTCAGGACCCAAATTAATGCAGCTTCCATCTCAACACGTGCTCTTGTGATTACAGAGTGAACCACCCATGGGCTCCTAAGCCTCACTTTCTTGGCTCAAGCAAAGCACATGACCAGACCTCAGGTCAAGCTGGCTGAGAAATGCAATCCCGGAATGAAATAACCAAACACTTTTGGGTGGTCCCTAAGCATACCTCTACGTAGAATTGTTACCACCTGCCTGCCTTTGCCTCTTGTCCATGCCTAGATATGGCTTTCCATATTTCCCCACTACAGAGTCAAGCAGGAAGGAAGGGTATCTATCTTCCTATCTTCTACACAGGAAGAGTAAGCCCTCTGGAAAGAAATAAATGCATAGAACATTATAACATTTTATCAGAATCATGTGTGTATGTTTAAATAAATATTTTAGTAGTACCACTAATTACTAAGCACTGCTGAATTTTCTGCATTTTAGTATCAATTTGGAATAGCCTTTTTAAAGGAGTATTTATAATAATCTGAAACATTGGTTATTTTACAGAGAAAAGATTTAAATATTACCTATGAATTGGAATATAACTTTATGTGTACAAAGCTAACTATGTGTTTCCTTTCAGGCCCAGGCAGATACTAAAATCTCTTCAGAGATATATAATGATGCAAATGATCTTCTTACTAAAGTAAAAAATGACAAGTCTGTGTCAAGTGGATTGACCATTGGTGTGGGCATTAGAGGCGTCCCAGTCACCGTGACTGCAGGTGTATCCATGTCACAAGATGCTGCCTTCTTAAAAAAGTTAAGCAAGTATCATGAGAAGGTATTAAAACATAATGCCCACGTTGCACAGTATCCCATAATCTATGCCGAACACGTACTACCTTAACTGCATTAAAAAGTACAGTAGTAATTGAACCTTCATTTGCTTGTATAATTGGAAATGTCTGATCAGTGGTAATTATGTTTGTTTTCTTATTACACTTTCACATACAGAATCATCACAAAGGGAATAACATTGCATGATAAGACTAGTACTCTTATCATTTCCCCATCCTTTTTCATGGTTACCTGGAGCATACAGGGAAATACTTAGAATGGTAGTGTCTTAAAGAGAAGCAGCCAAGCCCTCTAAACTAGACTTGGAAGAATTCTACAGCAAGCCTGGCTTTTCCAGGCTTTTCCATAGATTGGATGGCTGGCCTGCGCAATTAATCTTTCTTCATCAACACTTCTTCATCAACCATTTACTACTAATTGCCTATTATCCTGTCTATTATCAGCCAGTGCTTCCTTGAGGAAGTCAGGGAGTCTGCCTTAACTGATATCTAAAGACTAGTACCAGTTGTCTGGATGAAGTGAGGCAGAAGCTAACAGAAGGCTGTTCTCAGCCTGGGAAAGAGCATGTGCCAAGGCCTGGAGGTGAGAAACTGCCTCACACAGATGTGGACTGAAAGGACTTCCACTGTCTGAAGCCCAGGTGGGAAGGGAAAACAGGGAGTGATAAGGATGGAGAGGCAATTGGGAGCCAGAGCAATATTCATTGAATTGATCAGAAATTTACCCCAAAGCCTCAAAACATTGATACCAGAACTTGGGATTTACAGAGGACTCAAAACATGATTTTACATGATGAAAATTCAGTTATAAAAGTTAACTTTGTTAACAAACATGAATTACATTTTGGAGCTTTGCCACAAATAAGCTATTGATCTGAAGGGAAGTGTTGTTCTGAGAAACAACTCTCAGGTTAATGTGGACTTTTCAAAAACCAGGTCGTTTCCTTCAACTTTCACTATCACTTTGGAACAAGGTTTATATTCTCTGCAAGGAAAGCTCATGCATAACCCACTTCCTCTTAAACCAATCCAACCTCACCCTGGTCCTGTCTTTTTTTTTTTTTTCTTTTTTTTTCATTATTATATCAGGATCCTGCATTTCTTGATTACTGAATGGTATAAGATTACCACTAAAATATAAGCTCTATGAGGGCAGGGACTAGCTCATTCAAGATCATGTTCCCTGCACCTAGCAGAAAGCATGTGATGACAGGCACTGATAGGTACTCGTTCAATAAATTAAATGATATTGGCATTTCACAATGTCATTGAAATATTCCTAAGCATAATTTTTAATGGTGCCTAATACTTATGTTAGAAGTTGCATAATGCAATGCTTTAATTAGAGAAAGATGTGGAGGTAAGAGTGGGCTGAGGGCAGGATGGAGGGAAGGAACATGGTGATGCACACTGTGATAATGAACCCAGTGAGGGCTGATGAGAACTTGACCCGGGCGGCATAGTAGGAAAGAGATGAAGGTACAGAACAAGCCAGGCACACACTGGTGTCCAATATATGCTTGCAAAACACAGTAATCCTCCCTTATATATATTTATATACATATATATGCAAGTATATCTATACATTTACATATAATTCCCACAGTTATATGTAGGTGTATATATATTATATATATATCCACAGGTACTAAATGCGGACCTTTTATGTGATCTCATGTGGTAAAATATATACTCTCTTTGTTCTTTTCCCTCATTTAATGGTGGTCGTTGTTGTTGGCAGAAATACAGCTTTATGAGAATTTTCACAAAGGTGCAGACTGCTCATTTTAAGATGAGGAGGGAAAACATCGTGCTGGATGAAGGTATGCTGCAGTCACTAATGGAGCTTCCAGAGCGATACCACTATGGCATGTACGCCAAGTTCATCAATGACTACGGCACCCATTACATAACGTCTGGATCGATGGGTGGTGTCTATGAGTATATCCTGGTGCTTAACAGAGAAAAAATGGAAACAGCTGGTAAGTAGAATGGGTGTGCGATGCACATAGTGTTCAGTGCGTACACCACACATGGTGAGCAGTTTTCTAGTCACTGACTCTCGGCCACACACGATCTCATTTAGTCTCCATGACAACTCTCTACGGTAGCATTAGTATTATTATTTACAGGAACTTGAGGTTCAACAGGGTGAAGTGGCTTGCTAGGAAGCACCACAAATAGAGTTTGAATGCAGACTTGTCTGGCTGTCCAAAATCATGCATTTTCTATGGGACTGTGCTGCTAAGTCACTTCAGTCGCGTCCGACTCTGTGCGACCTCACAGATGGCAGGCCACCAGGCTCCCCCATCCCTGGGATTCTCCAGGCAAGAACACTGGAGTGGGTTGCCATTTCCTTCTCCAATGCATGAAAGAGAAAAGTGAAAGTGAAGTCGCTCAGTCCTGTCCGACCCTCAGCGACCCCATGGACTACAGCCCTCCAGGCTCATCCATCCATGGGATTTTCCAGGCAATATGGCACCATAGTTATCTCTTTAATAATAAAAGGTCTCTGGGGTTTTGCTGTTTAAATGTTAAAACATTTAAAATGTAGATTCTTGGTGGGTAGAACGGCCATCCAAGCAGTCAGTGATGGCAGAAACCTAGAGTCATCCCAGACCCTCCTACCCCTCCATCCCTGTAGATCTCTAAGACCCTTCAGTTCTCTCTCCTGAGCAGCTCTCCTCCATCCTTTCTTCTACATCCCCTCCTTCAATGGGAGGCTGGGTTTACATCTTTCACTTATGACTGCAGCAACTCCTAAATGGTCTTCAGAGGAAGACTCACCCCTTCCAATCCATTCTCAATATTGCTACCAGAAGGATCATTCTGCCTCACAGATCTTAGAACGTCATCTCCTTGCCTAAGATCCTGGAAGGCTAATACTAAAATCTAAAATCCTTAGCAAGACAGCAACAATCTCCATGGTCTCACTCCAAACTGCTAGAATAGTGGTTCTAAAATGTGTGGACTCCCACCAACAGCATCAGCATCACCTGGGAATGTGTTACAATGCAAATCCTCAGGTTCTCATCCCAAACCTGCTAAATGGGAAACTCTGGGTGTGGGTCCAGCAGTGTGGGTTTCGACAATCACCCTCCAGGTTATTCTGATGCTTAGTATAGTTTGAGAACCAGTGAATGAGTAGAAGGGTGAGAGGTGTATCCATTTTTCAAGCCCAAGTTCAACCTCCAAGTTTTAAGAAGTTTCTCTGACTGCACCAGTTCAGGCTGGTCACTTCCTTCCTTCAACACATTCATATAAATTCCACAGTTTAGTCTTTAAAGCAATTTTCCAAACGTTAATTATTTCTCTTTTCATCTAGACAGCAAGATCCTTGAAAGCAAGCATCCTGTCTGACACTTTTCCACCTCTTTAGTGCCCAACACAGGGTTTAGTACACAGTGAGTGAGCAAAACAACTCATAGTGAGTGAGTTTGAAGAGGGTGTTAACTTAGATTCCTAACTAGGGCCATTCATAAATTTGTCCATCTATCTCTATATCCATTCTTTTATAATTCAAATATCTATTCAGTGTCTTCTACGTGTTTGTGCTAGGGATACAAAGGCAAGCAAATCTAAATACAGTCCCTACCTTCCTGCAGCATAATACTTAACAAACTGCAGGTTGAAACCCAATAGTAGATCCTGAAATCAATGTATGGATCACAAACATTTTGAACAACACAGAAGAGAAAATATCATAATGGTTTATAAGCAGTGAGGATAAGTTATTGCTTCAAGAAACTTGTTTTGGTTAAAGACATATATATGTACAGAGTCATGACAAATGAAATAGTTCAGGATAGATCAGTATAAAAAAAGAATTTGAAAAACTTAATTCAAGTGGATCTTTTTAAGAGTCACTCAAAACCATGAGGAAGGACAAAGAGCTAACATTTATTGAGTACTTACTAAGTTCCGGGGCTGTTGTATATATTCTTATTTAATATTCTTGACAACATTTGGAGGTGGGTGTTGTTCTAGTTTTAGCCCCAGAAATGCTGAGGCTCCTTAGGGAAGTTAATTACTTCCCTACATTTGGCCCAGGGCTGCAGGAAGCTGGCGTCAGACCCCTGGACCTGTGTCTTTTCTCCATGTGCTCCTGGTACAGCCTTTCATTTGGTCTCTGGTACTGGATTACTAATTAATTGCCTGGGGGTATCTCAAGCCCCCTCCGCTTTAAAATCTGTGAGGCAGAAATGGGCTTCCAATGTGGTTAAAATTCAAAAGGAGCCCACCAACGAATTGTCCCAGGGATAATTACCTCAGCTCTGTTTATAGAAAGCCATATGTCGATAATAGCACAATTTGCTGTTTGTGAAGAGCTGATTTTCTATAAATCCGGAAAGTTAGTGTTGCTTTTCCATAAATATGGAAATGTGCTAATCATCACCTCATCTGCTGGAGCCCGCTAATAAATCAGAATGTCATTTACATATTAACCTACAAAGAACAAAATCATCTACCTTCTTTCCCTTTGACAAACAGAATCACACATACTCTCACTCCATGTTTGATGTCTGTCTAATTTTCTCTTTGTCTCTTTCTCATCCTCTCTCTCACTCCTTCTCTCATTCTCCTCTTTTCCAATGTCTTTTTTCTCTCTGGGTGTCTTTGATCTATACGACTTTAATAATATTTATGTTCTATTAAATGCTTGTTTCTAAGAAACACACCGTGTGGTATACATCCCCTCCTTCAAAGAGCTGAACTTGGAACGGAATGATTTAAATGAACACATGGGCTGGTTTGCTTTGGGGACTCATCTGTCCTTGGGTTTGCCTCAGATCCTCTATGGGTTCATCCCAGAGGATGCGCAAGGCTGTTTTCTTCTAATGTGTCCTTTAGATAAAATACGTCTCCCCTAAAGACAGCATGAAACCATGCATCAAAAATCAAGGGACTTCTCGGATGTTGGGGAGGTGATGTTAGACTTCAATGGGACCCTAGACTTTCCTCAAGGGCTGCTGCTGACAGCTTTCTACATTCTACAGGAATCAGTATTGGCTTTGGGCTGGAATTTCTGGATTTAGATTTTTTTTTCTCCTTCATCCCTTCTTTGGAGCTCCTATTATTTGTCTTTATATAAAAATATGACAAAGGGAATAGCGCACTCATTATCTGGCCTCTCTGGAGTCTGGCCCTATTACCGAGCTGATGATTTACCTCAGGCAGGTCAAGTACTTCAGTGACACTGTTCTGTTCATGTATGTTTCCTGCCTCCTTCTGTGGGTGCTGTCTGTCAGCCTCCAAAACGCTTCCCCGTCTTGCCAACCTGACAGATTTCAACTTATTCTTCGGAACCTTGTTCGGGTATCCCCACCTCTGTGAAACCTGCCCTGACATCCCTCTGTCCATTCTTTCATGGTTTTGTTCATACAGATATGCATTCATCAATTATGTTTGTATTATGTGCCAGGTAAACAAAATAGATATGGTTCCTGTTCTTGCAAAGCTTACAATCTAGTGGAAGAAACTAAACAAACACCTTAAAATCCAGATGTCCTTCTTGGTTCCCCCTTTACTTTCTGCCCCTCATCAGTGAGATCTGTCATTTTTTGTTTCTAAAGCATACATGGCATCTGACCACATCTCTATTACCGTCTAACTGGTCCGAACCACTGTGATCTCTTATCTGGCCACTCTAGAGTATGATGGCTTTTGTGTTGTCTTTCTTTACTTTTCTCCTCTTTCCTTTTACTTTTTCTTTCATTTCTTTCCATTCTTGTTGCTGTCACTGTTGTTCTGCAAACAGTCTAACATAGCAAGCTCATTTTAGCCTACAGCCTTGGTACTAGCAGTTCTCTCTGTCTGGGCTACCCTTCCCTCTGATGTTTGCATAGCTGTATTCTAACCATTCAAATCTCAACTTAAATGCCCCCTTTTCCAAAAGGCCTTTTATGACCATGTAGCAAGTCCCTCTTTGGTATAGCACCCTATTTTAATTCTCAGGCTATCACATATTCAGTAATTACCATGTTCACATGCTTATTTGTTTATTGTCAACATCTTCTTCCTAGTATGCATGTTCCATGAGAGCAGGGACCTCATATGTTTTGTTTGCTATTATATATTCATTTCCTAGAATGGTGTTTGGCCTTAATAGCTTCTGTTGAGTGAGCTAATGAATAGATACATGAAGTGAAGTGAAATGAAAGTCACTCAGTTGTGTCCAACTTTTTGAGACCCCATGGACTATATAGTCCATGGAATTCTCCAGGGCAGAATACTTGAGTGGGTAGCCTTTCCCTTCTCCAGGGGATCTTCCCAACCCAGGGATCAAACCCAGGTCTTCCTCATTGCAGGTGGATTCTTTACCAGCTGAGCCAATTGCAAATTGTGATATGAGCTATGTAAAAATGAACAGGTTGTAGAAATAGAGACTGACTGTGGAAGGAGAGGGAGAAGAAAATCAGTTTAGGATTATCTGGGAAAGTCTCTTGAGTAAATAGGATAAGGTCTAAAAAGATACTCAGAAGGAGACTCCCAAGACAAGAGAGAAGGTGCCCTGGGCAGAATGGACAGCCTGGAGTGTTTGAGAACTGAAATAAGAATGTGTGGCCGAAGCCTGCAGATAAGGTGGGGGATGGAGGGAGCTGAGGTTGGAAGTAGCTGCAGATGGTCTTGCAGGTCGTAGTAAGACGTATAGACTTTGTCTGTAGTGAAAAGGAAATCACTAAACTGTTACCCAGCTGTGCCATGGTCTAATCTCTGTGTCAGTAGGTCATTCCACTGTCTGAAGAGCACAGATTAGAGGGGGTGAGAGCAGACTCAAGGAGCACAGTTAGAAGACTCCTGTTGATATCCAGGTAAGGAATCATAATGGAGATGAAAGAATATGATTGATTCGAGACATATTTTGAAATAGAGTTTGGGTAATTTGCAGATGACCTGGGTGTGAATTGTGAAGTGTAAATACTCCTTCTATATTATATTTCAGCCACACACACACACACACACACATTAGGGCAAGAAGAACATGATGAGTGTGCCTGGGAGGGCCAACTTCCTAAGAGAGGTACCTCTAGGCATTTGGAAATATGGCAGGGATTCTCAAGCCAGGAAAATAATCCAGAATATATATGTATGTACACATAAATTCATACACCATACTAATTGAAATGATCTATATGTCTTTTCTACTGACAATGAACTAGACTTTCCCTTTATGGCCAATGTAGGTAGGTCCTGCACATGCATGCTCAGCTGTGTCTGACTCTTTGTGACCCTATGGACTGTAGCTGCCAGGCTCCTCTGTCCACGGAATTTTGGAGTGGGTTGCCATTTCCTTCTCCAAGGTATCTTCCCAGCCCAGGAATCGAACCCTTGTCTCCTATATCTCCTACATTGCTGGAGGATTCTTTACCTCTTGAGGCATTTGGGCTTCCTAGACACATTTAGCTTAGCTTCTGTGACCTTTGTCTCTCAAATGCCCCACGAAACAGATTTTCTTGTAAGTTAAGTAATCTAAGTAAGTCAGATAAGATACCTCCATCTGGGATGATGTGAGAGAAACTATGCATGGAATAGAAAGTAAACTAATAGCCCTCAGAGCTCTAAAGGTTCATGATTCTATTGCTGTCGTTTAGATACTCAGTTGTGTCCAACTCTTCTGTGGCACCATGGACAATAGTACACTAAGCTCCTCTGTTTATGGGATTTTTCGGGCAAGATTACTGGAGTGAGTTGCCATTTCCTCCTCCAGGGAATGCTCCTGACCCAGGGATTGAACCTATGTCTCTGAGTCCCCTGCATTACATGTGGATTCTTCACTGTTGAGCCACCAGGGAAGTCTCTTGATTCTGTAGTTTGGAATATTGAGGTCTGCAAAGATCTTACAGAGAATGACTTCTGTTGATGCCCCTCCACTTGTGAAGGAAGCCAATAGTATTTTATGGCCCCATGAAAGCCATCAGGCAATGTGGTAGTGAAAAGGGTTCTTTTTACAAAGATATCTTTGCTTTTGGTTCTGCCATTTAAAAGCTAATACTTTGTATCTCTGAGTTTCAGTTTTCCCATAACTAATATAAGTATAATAAACTACTTTTAAAAACCATTACGAGAATTAATGAAGATATTTCCAAAAAGCATCATGATAAAGAAAATACTGTGTAAGCAGTGGTTATTATTATAATTACAGTTTTAGGTGGGGTGAGTAAGTAGCAGAATCATTGGATCAAGGTCTGTGGAATGAAGAAATATGCTGGCAGATGGTAGTGAGGAATATAAACTTGGGAGTCAGAAACATCTTGGTGGAGCTCTTGCTTCTACCATTTAGTATTGTGTGACCCCGATCAAGGAACTTAATTTCTCTGAACCTCAGTTTTTTTTAAGACCCAAATAGGAATGATAATAAAGCCTTGTTTGAGAATAATTCCAAGTATCAGTACATTTTGGATGGTAAGTGTTTAAAGAGATTTGTTTTCCCTTGAATGCAGGATGTTAGTATAGCTTAGTGTTTGAAAATATAAGTTCTGTCACGTTACTGTGTGATTATCGGCAGATTATTTAATCATTTTATGTCTTAATTTCTTCATCCCTTAAGCTGGAGGTATTAATGGCATTTAACTCATATTAATTGTGAGGAATAAGAAAAGTTATCCACAGAAAATATTTAGAGTAATGCTAATGATAATGAGCACTCATTAAGCATCAATTGCTGAAAAAGGTTCTAATCTAGATTCCTTGTGTTCACATCTCATCTCTACCACTGACTGACCATGTGACCCTCAGGCAAGTGCCCTCAGGCAAATGCCTCCCTCTTCCTGCCTGGTTCCTGTTCCCCTAAATGAGACAATGACAGAAGACACTTCATAGGCCTGTTATGAGTATGAAATGAAACAGTCTATGTGATCAGGGCTTCCCTCATAGCTCAGTCGGTAAAGAATATGCCTGCAATGCAGGAGACCTGGCTTCAATTCCTGGGTCGGGAAGATCCCCTGGAGAAGAAGATGTCAACCCACTCCAGTATTCTTGCCTGGAGAATCCCATGGACAGAGGAGCCTGGCAGGCTACAGTCCATGGGGTCGCAAGAGTTGGACACAACTTAGCGACTAAGAGAGAGAAAGAGATGTGATCAGGTGGCCCAGGGCCCGACATATAGTAAGAGTTTAAAAATGGTACTTATTGCTGCACTATGTTGGTGTAGTGACACTATGATGGAAATGGGTGAATTTAATTCAGATGACCGTTATATCTACTACCATGGGCAAGAATCCCTTAAAAGAAAAGGAGGAGCCCTCATGGTCAAGAGTCTGAAATGCAGTGCTTGGGTGCAATCTCAAAAAATGATAGAATGAACTCAGTTTGTTTTCAAGGCAATCCATTCAACATCACAGTGATTCAAGTCTAGGCCCCAACCACTAAAGCTGAAGAAGATGAAGTTAAATGGTTCTATGAAGACTAAAAGCCTTTATAGAACTAACACCAAAAAAAAAAAAAAGAAGAAGAAGAAGTCCTTTTCATCATAGGGGACTGAAATGCAAAAGTAGAAAGTCAAGAGATATCTGGAGAAACAGGCAAGTTTGGCCTTGGAGTACAAAATGAAGCAGGGTAAAGGCTAACAGAGTTTGCAAAGAGAATGCACTGATCATAGCAAACATCCTCTTCCAGCAACATAAGAGAAGACTCTACAAATGGACATCACCAGTTGGTTAATACCAAGATCAGACTGATTATATTCTTTGCAGCTGAAGATGTAGAAGCTCTTTACAGTCAGCAAAAACAAGACCAGGAGTTGACTGTGGCTCAGATCATGAGCTCCTTATTGCAAAATTCAGACTTAAATTGAAGAAAGTAGGGAAAACCACTAGGCCATTCAGGAATGACCTAAAACAAATCCCTTGTGATTACACAGTGGACATGACAAATAGATTTAAGGGATTAGATCTGATAGACAAAAGTGCCTGAAGAACCATGGACGGAGATTCATAACATTGTACAGGAGGCAGTGACCAAAACCATCCCCAAGAAAAAGAAATGCAATAAGGCAAAATGGTTGTCTGAGGAGGCCTTACAAATAGCTGAGTAAAGAAGAGAAGTGAAAGGCAAAGGAGAAAGGGAAAGATACATCTACCTGAATGTAGAGTTCCAAAGAATAGAAAGGCGAGATAAGAAAGCCTCCTTAAGTGAACAATGCAAAGAAATAGAGGAAAACAATAGAATGGGACAGACCAGAGATCTCTTCAAGAAAATTGGAGATACCAAGGGAACATTTCATGCAAAGATGGGCATAATAAAGTACAGAAATGGTGTGGTCCCAACAGAAGCAGAAGATATTAAGAAGAGGTGGCAAGAATACACAGAAGAACTCTACAAAAAAGGTGTTAATGACCTGGATAACCATAATGGTATAATGACTCATCTAGAGCCAGACATCCTGGAGTGTGAAATCAAGTGGGTCTTACGAAGCAATACTACTAACAAAGCTAGTGGAGGTAATGGAATTCCAGCCAGTTATTTCAAATCCTGAAAGATGCTGTAATGTGCTGCAGTCAATATGCCAGCAAATTTGGAAAACTCAGCATTGCCCACAAGACTGGAAAAGATCAGTTTTCATTCCAATCCCAAAGAAAGGCAATGCCAAAGAATGTTCAAACTACCACACAATTGTGTTCATGTCACATGCTAGCAAGATAATGCTCAAAATCCTTCAAGCTAGGTATCAACAGTACATGAACTGAGAACTTCCAGATGTACAAGTTGGATTTAGAAAAGGCAGAAGAACCAGAGATAAAATTGCCAATATCTGTTGGATCATAGGAAAAGCAAGAGAATTTCAGAAAAAAAAAACATCTAATTCTGCTTCACTGACTACGCTAAAGCCTTTGGCTGTGTGTATCACAACAAACTGTGGGAAATTCTTAAAGAGATGGGAATACCAGATCACCTTACTTGCCTCCTGAGAAATCTGTATGCAGGTCAAGAAGCAACAGTTAGAACCAGAAATGGAACAACAGACTGGTTCCAAATTGGGAAAAGAGTATGTCAAGGCTGTATATTGTCCCCTTGCTTATTTAACTTACGCAGAGTACATCATGAGAAATGCTGGGCTGGATGAAGCACAAACTGGAATCAAGATTGTGGGGAGAAATACCAATGACCTTAGATGTGCAGATGACACCACCCTAATGGCTGAAAATGAAGAGGAATTACAGAGATTCTGGATGAAGGTGAAAGAGGAGAGTGAAAAAGCTGGCTTAAAACTCAACATTCAAAAAACTTTGATCACGGCATCCAGTTCCATCACTTCATGGCAAATAGAATGGGAAACAATGAAAATAGTGACAGACTTTATTTTCTTGCACTACAAAATCACTGAAGATGGTGACTACAGCCATAAAATTAAATAACTCTTGCTTCTTGGTAGAAAGGCTATGACAAACCTAGACAGCATATTATAAAGCAGAGACATCACTTTGCCAACAAAGCTCCATCTAGTCAAAGCTGTGGTTTTTCCAGTAGTCATGTATGGATATGAGAGCTAGACAATAAAAAACGGTGGACACCAAAGAATCAATGCTTGCAAACTGTGGTGCTGGAGAAGACTCTTGAGAGTCTCTTAGACAGCAAGGAGATCAAACCAGTTGAACCTAAAGGAAATCAACCATGAATTTTCATTGGAAGGACTGATACTGAAGCTCCAATACTTTGGCCACTTGCTGCAAAGTGCCAACTCATTGGAAAAGACCCTGATGCTGGGAAAGATTGAGGGCAGGAGGAGAAGGGGATGACAGAGGATGAGATAGTTGGATGGCATCATTGACTCAATGGACATGAGTTTGGGCAAACTCAGGGAGATAGTGAAGGTCAGGGAAGCCTGGCATGCTGCAGTCCATGGGGTTGCAAAGAATGAGGCATGACTGAGCAACTGAACAACAACAATGTTGGTGTTACTATTACCACATTCATTACTCCCAGCTTTCCAGTTGTTAATTCTACAATCTTAACTATCCTCTCATCTGTAATGTGGGAACAATAAGGCAACCTATCTCATAGGTCTCTGCAATTGGTCAGCTTTGAAACATTGTTCAAATGGAAGAAACATCATTATGCCCAGCCTGCAGTGGCCAACACTTTTGCTGTAAGACTTGGAGTCTTAGCATTCATGCCTCCTTCCCTTACCTGGCCATTTTTTAAAATCAAGGTAATTCATTTCTGTCCCTAGAGCTTCATCCCATTTTGGAGGGACTGCTCCTCCCATTGATCAAGGTCACTTTGAATTCTTTTCACTATCTTTCAAAGTCTTAACAAGCCCAATCAGTGCCTGTGTTCCATCATGCCTCCCTTTGATGGATGCCAGATAACAGTGACACTGGAAATGACCCTTTCAGTGAAAATGCAGTACATTCAGCCCATCACTGATCATCACTCTCCAACTAGGGTCCTTGGGCCAACTGGTCTACTACCTAACACACTGGGTAGAAAAAGCCATAGGGAAAGAAAGTGAAAGTGAAGCCGTTCAGTCATGTCTGACTCTTTGTGACCCTATGGACAGTAACCTGCCAGGCTCCGTGGTCCATGTGATTTTCCAGGCAAGAATACTGGAGTGGGCTGCCATATCCTTCTCCAGGGGATCTTTCCAACCCAGGAATCAAACCCAGGTCTCCTGCATTGCAGGCAGGAGCCACACTGGGTAGAAAAAGCCATAGGCACATGACAAAAATCTCACTAAAGTTGATGTCAATTATAGTTTTACATTCTTTTCCTTTGTCCTCTTTCCTTCTCTTTATTTATTCAATAGCTTTTCATTCAACAAACATATATTAAGCACACAAAATATGGTTAGCACTGTCTAGACACCAACATGGATCCTATTATCTCATATAGCAGGTAATAGGGTTTCTCTGTTATAATCATGTGATTATAGTCAGGGATGATTTATTATAGGGACAACCAGATTGGTTACCACCTATAGTGAATTAACAATTTATTTTTGTTTTCACTGTACTTAGTAATAACTGAAATATTTGGTTCTAACAAAATATATTTAAAATATTCGATTCTAATAAATATATTAACTCCTAAGGTTGGTAAAATACAGTCATTCACATCTGGTATTGAAGATGATCTTCATAACCACTTATAAGGAATAAGTGGTTATGTGAAGCTCTAGGGACAGAAATGAATTTTCTCCCTAATTCTATAGAGAAAGCTTTGGTCTAAAGAGCCCAAGTAATTGGCTCAACATGATTCAATTAGTATTGAATTAAGGTCTTCTGATGTAGAGTTTATATCTTGTCCATGTATTTACCTCCCATCACCCCCTCCCCATTTCTTCACACTCTGTGATTCATTCTGATACTATATTCAAGGGCTTAGACTCTAGTAACAGTGGTAAAATGGCTAAAAGTTACTGAGCATTTCATCACATGGCAGACACTGAATAAGGCATTTAAATGCACTATCTCATCTTATCCTCAGGAAAGACCTGGGAAGAGCATACTATAACACTAATTTACAAATGAAGAACTGAAGCTCAGCAATGTCAAATATCTTGTGCAAGGTCAAGTTTGCCTTGTTATTATGGGTGGAGTCCAAGTTCAGTGTGAGAACCTGTGATATTAATAAACATTCTATAATGCCTCAGAGGTGTTTTACGTAGGGCTTTTCAAACTACAGGCTACAGCCCACTAGCAGATTGTAAGAGAAATTTAGTGAGCCATGACTAGCATTTAATAAAATGAAACAGAATACAGTAGGAAGGAAAACCTCAGCGAGCATCACAGAAAGTATGGTTAAGAACTGCAACTTATTTTAGCTGGCTGTGAATGGGCTGGATCATGATGTCAACTGTATTGCTTACTTTTGGGGGGAGAAGGAAATGGCAGCCTACTCCAGTATTCTTGCCTGGAAAATACCATGGACCGCAGAGCCTGGTAGGCTACCGTCCATGGGTCGCAAAGAGTAGAACACAACTGAGCGACTTCACTTTCACTTTCATACTGTCTTAACCCAGTGTGCTCCGCTGACTGTAGCCACGCATCTAATCACCTTAAATAAAGGAAAAAAACATCACTAGCCATAACAAAGGCACTAGGAAGTATATTAGTTAAGGTTCTCCAATACATACTTTACTTATATAAGTAAAGAGAGTTCTTATAAAATATTGGCTCACACAATGATAGAGCCTGACAAGTCCCAAGATCCATATTTGGCAAGCTGTGGACTTAGGGGAGTTGATGATTTAGTTCCAGCTTGAGTTCAAAGGCTTAAGAATCAGGGGAGCTGATGGTGTAGTCCCAATTTGAAGGTTGGAGGCTTGAGACCCAGAAAGAGCTGATGTCTTAGTTTGAGTGCAAAGGCAAGAAAAAAGCCAATTTTCCAGTTCAAGGCAATTAGGCAGGAAGAATCCTCCCTTTTTTAAAAAGTTTATTTAATTTTAATTGGAGGATAATTACTTTACAATAATGTGTTGGTTTCTGCCATACATCAACACGAGTCAGCCATAGGTATACATATGTTCCTCTTGAACTTCCCTCCCAGCCTCCACCCCATCCCACTCCTCTAGGTTGTCACAGAGCACGAGATTTGAGCTTCTTGCATCACAGAGCAAATTCCCACCGGCAATCTATTTTAAATATGGTAATACATATGATTCAATCCTGCTCTCTCAATTTGTCCCATCCTCCCCTTCCCTGGCTGTATCCACAAGTCTGTTCCTTATGTTTGTGTCTCCTTTATTGCCCTGCAAATAGGTTCACCAATACCCTCTTTCTAGATCCCATATGTAGGCATTAATATACAATGTCTGTTTTCTGACTTACTTTACTCTGTATAATAGGCTCTAGGTTCACCTACCTCATTAGAACGGACTCAAATGTGTTCCTTTTTATAGATGAATAATATTTCATTGCATATATGTACCACAACTTCTTTATCAATTCATCTGTCGATGGACACCTAGGTTGCTTCCATTTCCTAGCTATTGTAAATAGTGCTGTGATGAACACTGGGGTACATGTGTCTATTTCAGTTATGGTTTCCTCAGGGTATATGCCCAGTAGTGGGATTGTTGGGTCATAAGGTAGTTTTATTCCTATTTTTTTTTTTTTAAGGAATCCATACTGTTTTCCATAGTAGCTGTATCCATTTACATTTCCAACAACAGTACAAGAAGGTTCCCTTTTCCCCACACCCACTCCAGGATTTATTGTTTGTAGATTTTTTGATGATGCCCATTCTGATCCTTGTGAGGTAATACCTCATTGCAGTTTTGATCTGCATTTACTTAATAATGAGGGATGTTAAGCATCTTTGCATGTGTTTATTAGCCATCTCTATGTCTTCTTTGGAAAAATGCCTCTTTAGGTCTTCTGCCCACTTTTTGACTGGGTTGTTTCTTTCTCTGGTATTGAGTTTCATGAGCTGCTTGTATATTTTGGAGATTAATCCTTTGTCAGTTGTTTCATCTACTATTATTTTCTTCCATTCTGAGGGTTGTCTTTTCACCTAGTTTATAGTTTTCTTCACTGTGAAAAAGCTTTTGAGTTTAATTAGGTCCCATTTGTTTATTTTTACTTTTATTTCCATTACTTTAGGAGATGGGTCATAGAGGATCTTGCTGTGATTTATGTCAAGGAATGTTAGGCAGGAAGAATCCTCTCTCACTCAGGGAAGGGTCAGTCTTTTTGTCTGTTCAGGATTTCAAATTGAATGAGGCCCACCCACTTTAGGGAGAGAAATCTGCTTTACTCAAGCTACTGATTTAAATGTTGATCTCATCCAAAAATAGCTCACAGAAACACCCAGAATAACATTTGACCAAATATCTGGACACCCTGGCCCAGTCAAATTGATGCATGCAATTAACCATCACAGGAAGGTAGTCAAAGGGGAAATCTAGAGGCAGATGTTAGTATTAACTGCTGAGACAGGTGTGTAAAGTCTCATGGAATGAAACAGCTTATCCAAATAAAAATGAAAAAAACACAAGCAATCACTGAGTTCTAACTCTGTGGCAGGCAGCATACTGAGTGCTTACATGCATTTCATCCCATTTAAGCTTCCTGGCAATGCTTTGAGCTGTATTTTATGGCTATAGCCATTTTACAAATGATGAAAACAAGGCACTGAAAGATAAATGACACATCCAAGCTGACACCACCAGTTAGAAGCAAAGTGAACTATGAAATGAGGATTTCTAATTCTTGGTTCACTGCTCTGTGATATATCTGGATATTTACTTTGCTTATCTTCTTTTTTTTTAAACTATTAAACCACTTGTGATAACTTTGAAAGTGGTTAAGTGAGGTTTTAAAAATACCCAAGGGCCTTAGAAAGCATCACTATGAACAAAGCTAGTGGAGTTGATGCAATTCCAGTTGAGCTATTTCAAATCCTAAAAGATGATGCTGTGAAAGTGCTGCACTCAATATGCCAGCAAATTTGGAAAACTCAGCAATGGCCACAGGACTGGAAAAGGTCAGTTTTCATTCCAATCCCAAAGAAAGGCAATGCCAAAGAATGCTCAAACTACCATACAATTGCACTCATCTCACATGTTAGTAAAGTAATGCTCAAAATTCTCCAAGCCAGGCTTTAGCAATACATGAACCATGAACTTCCAGATGTCCAATCTGGTTTTAGAAAAGGCAGAGGAACCAGAGATCAAATTGCCAATATCTGCTGGATCATGGAAAAAGCAAGAGAGTTCCAGAAAAACATCTATTTCTACTTTATTGACTACGCCAAAGCCTTTGACTGTGTAGATCACAATAAACTGTGGAAAATTCTGAAAGAGATGGGAATATCAGACCACCTGACCCGCCTCTTGAGAAACCTATATGCAGGTCAGGAAGCAACAGTTAGAACTGGACATGGAACAACAGATTGGTTCCAAATAGGAAAAGGAGTACGTCAAGGCTGTATATTGTCACCCTGCTTATTTAACTTATATGCAGAGGACATCATGAGAAACGCTGGGCTGGATGAAGCACAAGCTGGAATCAAGATTGCTGGGAGAAATATCAATAACCTCAGATACGCAGATGACACCACCCTTATGGCAGAAAATGAAGAGGAACTAAAAAACCTCTTGATGAAATGAAAGTAGAGAGTGAAAAAGTTGGCTTAAAGCTCAACATTCAGAAAACGAAGATCATGGCATCTGGTCCCATCACTTCATGGCAAATAGATGGAGAAACAGTGGAAACAGTGGCAGACTTTATTTTTCTGGGCTCCAAAATCACTGCAGATGGTGACTGCAGCCATGAAATTAAAAGATGCTTACTCCTTGGGAGGAAAGTTATGACCAAACTAAACAGCATATTAAAAAGCAGAGACATTACTTTGCCAACAAAGGTCCGTCTAGTCAAGGCTATGGTTTTTCCAGTGGTCATGTATGAACGTGAGAGTTGGACTGTGAAGAAAGCTGAGCACTGAAGAACTGATGCTTCTGAATTGTGGTGTTGGAGAAGACTCTTGAGAGTCCCTTGGACTGCAAGAAGCTGCAACCAGTCCATCCTAAAGGAGATCAGTCCTGGGTGTTCACTGGAAGGACTGATGCTGAAGCTGAAACTCCAGTACTTTGGCCACCTCATGCGAAGAGTTGACTCATTGGAGAAGACTCTGATGCTGGGAGGGATTGGGGACAGGAGGAGAAGGGGATGACAGAGGATGAGATGGCTGGATGGCATCACCAACTCGATGGACATGAGTTGGGTAAACTCCGGGAATTGGTGATGGACAGGGAGGCCTGGTGTGCTGCGACTCATGGGGTCACAAAGAGTCGGACATGACTGAGCAACTCAACTGAAGGGAGTATTATCGGCTTCCCAGGTGGCACTAGTGGTAAAGAACCAGCCTGCCAATGCAGGAGATGTAAGAAACATGGGTTCTATCCTTGAGTTGGGGAGATCCCCTGGAGGAGGGCAGGGAAACCTACTCCAGTATTTTTGCCCAGAGAATCCCATGGACAGAGGATCCTGGTGGGTTCCAGTCCATGGGGTCACAGAAGAGTTGAACACAACTGAAGTGACTTAGCATGCATGCACACGAAGTTGTATTCTACTCGATATCCACTCCTAAGGGCAGTATTAGGTCAGTTTGAACCTTGACTGGGAATTATAACAGAGAATTGTAAAGGGTTAAACTGACCAGCTACTGATGGTCTGTTCTGAAGCTTAGGTACATTCACAGAGCTAGGAACAACCATGGTGTGCTGGCACCCATGACACGCAAATAAGTGAACCTTAAAGACCGGTAGGCCATAAAATGTATCTAAGCTACCAATGGCAGGTAGTTTTAATTGCAAATGCTGCTGGGACTGTTGAGTCGAGGACTGTGACACCAGATAAGGGCTCAGCCAGAAAGAACTGTGGTCAATCAGTGATGTCTATCAGAGTTAGAGACTGACCCATGGTAGAGCTTCAATGTCTTTCTGGCTGGGGTAATTCAGTATCTAATCCCACCAATCCTGGACATCCTCCAGAGCTTTCCTTGCACTCTGGAGAGTCAGGAGTGGATTCCTAAAGGGTCTGAGCAGGGACTGAGAACCTCTGAGCTATGTATTTTCTGTTCCTTTACTAGACTGGGACAAAGGCAGCCCAGATGGTTAAGCTGTATAGGAGGAATAATTGGGGAAGATGGATGTGTAATCTAAGTTTCTCAAATTTTTCATATAGTCCATCACATTTATATATTATTGCTATTTTTTGCTTAGAATTCCCTTTCAGGAAGGTTCTGAGCAGAGCATTTTTCCCTTCTTAAGAGGCAGGAAACAATCTCCAAGGAAAACTCTTCTCATAATCCAATCTCCATCCATTCAGCAATCTATCTACTCATCTAGTAAATATTCAGAGAGAAGCCATGATTTCCAGAGATATGGGGTAAAACACACAGATCTCCATCCTGGAGAAATATGTAGTCAGTTGGAGGCTAAGAATAATACACTGTGATAAGTGCTTGAATAGAAAAAAATTCAGTAGAAGTACAAAGGAGGGAGCAACCCACCCTTTCTTCCACTCCCATCTTCTAGACTCCAGAGGCACTCAAATCTGGTCTTCTGAAGTTAGTTGGAGTAGGAGTGTGCCTGGTGGAACATGTAGCTAGATCTTCCTAAGAGGAGAGAGTTGCATGGGAGTGGCTGAAGCAGCAAGGGGTGAAAATGAGCTACAGGAGACGAGTGATTCACCCCAAGGCCAGACTCTCTGTGGAGGGCTTGCCCCTGAGGCCAGTGCATACATGAGAACAATCCAGAGTTTAGGTTATTGCAGGAGGAGTGATGATGTATCAGTAACCTGGAAATGTAGTCAGTGTTGCTTCCAGGAAGCCACAGAGAGGATGACAAGTTACAGAACAGCAAGCTGCTGGAGCCATGCAAGGGTGAACATTGAGACAGGAGGGTCCCTGCCCTGGACAAGGGAGCATGCACTCAGCTCTCCATAGCTCCCCCTGGGTCTATGTTGTACTGAGCTACTTGCTGGTCCCTTGACTTAATCACACTTTCTGCTTGGTGCTGTTCCTTCCACCTGGGACTCTGTTCCCCTCCCCTCCTTCAGTCTTCATCACCTGGCTAATGCTTACTCACCCTTGGTCTCTGCTCACACAGGATTTTCCAGGCAGCCTTTCCATCTCCCTGGCTCTGGGTTGGAAGCCTGTCTTAAGTACTTCAATGCACCCAGGACATAGCTCTATGTATATCACACTACTACAACCACCTGCCTCTATAGTGCGTCTTGGGAATGATGTGTCCCTGGAATTTTTCCCATAGGCTGAGGCTGATTCACATTAGAGACTCAGTGTCTTTCTAGCAGGGCTGGTTCAGAATCTAAACCCATAGATGCTGGGCACCCTCTAGAGCTTCTCTTATACTCTGAAGAGTCAGAGGTGAATCCCTACAGAGACTGAGTGGGATTGAACAGTGAGGATGGTGAGCTGGGCAGGAACCTGATTGCGAAGGGTCTTGTACTTATGGCTAAGTAGTCTGGGTTGGCCCAAAAGGTCTTTCACTGTGTTTGCTAACCAACCAATCATCTTGAACAGAGAGGCACTAGATTCTAACAAGCTCCGGGCTTTATCCTCAGTTACCATGACAACCAGGCTTCACAGTGATGGATGGTATTGATTGACTGACAGACTCCCGGTGTCTTGGCTCTGTCCCCACCCCGCTTAAGTCATTTACATACACATGGAATTGAGACCATTAGCTCCATCCTCCTGAATTTATCCTGATTTTGACTTTCTACCTCTATCACTGAAAACAGTCTCAGCCCAAAAGGAAGGTGATGATGATGTCAAAATTACACCCAGGGCCATCCTTAGCTCCCCCTCCCCCAAGTATGTGGCAAGGAGAAAATGGGCTCTGGACACAGATCTTGGGTCAATCCCTGATCTACTATTTATTTATTGTATCATTTTGGGCAAGTGGCTGAAACCATCTAAGCCTTGAGTTGCTCATCTATAAAATGGGAAAAGGTGTACCTCCTGTGGAATGATCTGTGCATATTAAATAATGCCTGGAAAATTTTTGCCCAGCACATAATGTGGATGTTCCATCTTCTTCATTCATTCCATCTCAGTTTATAGTACAGCTAACACTACAGAGAAGTTGATTAAGAAAACAGGTGTTCAAAAACTCTTCAGCTTCCCTTAGTCTCTGATTTTTCCAGTTCAGAATCAGGAACCAACAGCACAGCCTGTGTATGGTGTGGCATTTCTGGCAGCAGTAATAATAGTAATTCTCGACCATTTTGGCTACTTTCAAGCCAGGAACTATCTGAAGAACTGTACGTGGCATGGATTAACTCATTTAACCCTTAACTATCTGAAGCACTGTACATGGCATGGATTAACTCATTTAACCCTTAGGGCCACCCTGTGAGACAGAGAATGTTCTAATCTCCATGCTATAGATAACTGTGATATAGAGAGGTCCAGATAGTCAGTGTGCATAGAGATTCTGGCTCAATCAGTCTCCACTTCAGTGCCTGGCCCTCAGCTATCCTCCAGCCTCTCGTTATGACCACACTCATCTAGTGGGCCAGAGTTTCTGACGGTAGCCTCTCATCAGGCAGAGGAGTATAAGAGATCACAGCCCCCAGATTAGCCATTGGAAGCACAGATTCCTTTTCTGAGCTGCTTTGTGGAATGAGGGGGTCATGGAATGAAAGTCTTGGTGAGGCCACTGCTGCTCATGCCCCATCATGAATGTTTCCTGCAGAGTAAGACTGCCTTGATGAGATGGAGTGGGCCCTGAATGCATCAAACCCTGATTCTTGGGCTTATTAGTCATAGATCTTAAGGCAAGTTACCTAATAACCACAGCAAAAACTAACAAAATTTGTTGAACACTTAATTGTACCAGACACTGCTTTTAGAGACTCATGTATAGAATCCATTTTCATCTCCGTTTTCAAATCGGCAACATGAGGCACAGAGAGGCTCAGTCATTCACCCAAAGCCACACTCCCAGGTATGGGCAGAACTCTGCCTCCTCAGTTCACACACTTAACCCCCACAGTTACTGCCTTTTCCCACCCTAGTTTGCCTGTAAAAAGAGCAAAGCCTCCTGGTCCCATAAGATTGTTTTGAGGCTCTGATAAGATAATGCTGATGAAAGAGCTTTATAAAATACCAACTCAGTCAAACAGGAGATATTAAAAAGATGCAATTTGTATCATCAACCAAAAGAAGACCGGTGACTGTCAAAGATTTTAGAGGTATTGTCTAGATAGGTTGGAATTAGTGCATCCCTGGGCACTTCTGGGGCCTGTCACATGCTAAGTCTTGAAAACCCCAGAGATGACATTGTAAGTTTGCAGAATAATTGGAAAAACAGATCAAGAAATTGACAATTGCCAAAGGCGCCAAATACTATGCTATAGGGAGGCAGGGGGATACCATGATGGACACATAGGGATGCCGTGGGGACACAGATACAGGGCCTTTGGGGGTAAGGGAAAGCTTCCTCGAGCTGAGTGGGAGGAACTCAGTGAAGGAAGGGAGGGGACTTTTATAGGGAACAGCACATGCCAGGGCACAGAGTTACGGGCGCTCTTGTTCTCAGGTAGTTGGGAAGAAGCATGCATTTTAATGGATACGCAGAAGCACAGAAGGGGCAAGGAAGTTAGCCAACACTTCCCGGCCCATCCAGCCACACACTAAACAATCATCTTTTCCAATGTTACGGCATGAAATAGACTACACGATTCTTCCTTTCCTTTCTGAGGCTGTCTTTAGGAGCAACCAATGTAGCAAAGCAACATAACACATAAATCACAGCCACCTGAGTGGCATTTGTTTGTTGCATAGAGATAAATAATGCATCGCACCTGCTGTTTTCCACCCGATGCTTTTCATCTGAGGAATGACAGAGACTTGCTGCTTCTGGCACCTCAGAAGTCAGGCTGCCTGGTTCTGCCTCAGAGCCGTGTGGGTGCAGCATCTCCACATGGAGATGTGAGGTGTGAGGAGAGCTCTCACACCTGCACACAGTCCAGACCAGGTGGAAAACAAGGAGCAGACACGGTGGCCGGAGACGCATCTCCTGGCTCCTGGCCTCCCTGGCGGGCACAACAGCTCCTCTAGGGACCAGATGAGAGTGTGGAGGACCCCAGGGGTCTCCCAGCACTTCCTGGACTGATCTGCATCTCCCTTTCTTCCACTCTTGAGTTTAGACCATGTTGGCCTCTCTGAGCAGAATCTTGCTGCCAGGGTCCCCAGGCCTTCTCGTGCCCACCCTCTCCTCTCAACGTCCTCCTCACAATCTGGTTAATCCCCACTCATCCTTTCACACTTGCCTCCGGTACCCTTCCTTTTATATCTGTGCATTTGTTGCCTTCTTTCAAAGTCCTCACCACACAGTACAAGAACTGTCAGCTTACCCGTCCATGTCTCTACACCTGGCTGTGAGCATACAGAGAGCAAACACTCCCCTTAACCTGTATTTCCAGATGCCTGGCACACAATAAGAAATTACTAAGGACATAATGAAGTTATCCCAAATGTTCCTCAAGTGTTCTGGTATGTTCTTAAAGTTTCAGAATCTTGACTTTAGAGGAGCTCTTAAGAGACTACTTGTCAATACTTCAAACCCTTCTACTGACAAGCACACAGCTAGCTTCTGCTTGGCACCCTCCAGATGTGGGGAGCTCACTGCCTCACGAAGCAATGATCTCCTTGGCCTCTGAGTGCTGCAGCGATTTACCTTACATTGAGTCTCAAACTCTCTCTCTGTAGCATCTGCCCTTTTGGTCCTAGTTCTTGCCCTTGTAGCCCCACCAACAAGCCATTAATTCCTTTTCCTTAAGACAACCCTCTGGGAAGTTAAGTCTAGTTCTCTGAGAGAGAAATCTCTCCTTCGTCATTCCGATAAACATCCCTCATCACCATCAGTTCAGTTCGGTTCAGTCGCTCAGTTGTGTCCAACTATTTGCAACCTCGTGGACTGCAGCACACCAGGCTTCCCTGTCCATCACCAACCCCTAGAGTTTACCCAAACTCATGTCCATTGAGTCAGTGATGCTATCCAACCATCTCATCCTGTCGTCCCCTTCTCCTCTCACCCTCAATGTTTCCCAGCATCAGGGTCTTTCCCAAGGAGTCAGTTCTTCCCATCAGGTGGCCAAAGTATTGGAGTTTCAGCTTCAACATCAGTCCTTCCAAGGAACACCCAGGACTGATTTCCTTTAGGATGGACTGGTTGGATCTTCTTGCAATCCAAGGGACTCTCAAGAGTCTTCTCCAACACCATAGTTCAAAAGCATCCATTCTTAGGTGGTCAGCTTTCTTTATAGTGCAACTCTCACATCCATACATAACTACTGGAAAGACAATAGCCTTGACTAGTGGACCTTTGTTGACAAAGTAATGTCTCTGCTTCTTAATACGCTGTTTAGGTTGGTCATAACTTTCCTCCCAAGGAGTAAGTGCCTTTTTATTTCATGACGGCAGTCACCATCTGCAGAGATTTTGGAGCCCCAAAAAACAAAGTCTGCCACTGTTTCCACTGTTTCTCCATCTGTTTGCGATGATGTGATGGGACCAGATACCATGATCTTTGTTTTCTGAATGTTGAGCTTTAAGTCAACTTTTTCCATTCTCCTCTTTTACTTTCACCAAGAGGCTCTTTAGTTCTTCTTCACTTTCTGCCATAAGGGTGGTGTCATCTGCATATCTGAAGTTGTTGATATTTCTCACAGCAATCTTGATTCCAGCTTGTTCTTCATCCAGCCCAGTGTTTCTCATGATGTACTCTGCATAGAAGTTAAATAAGCATGATGATAATATACAGCCTTGACGTATTCCTTTCCCTATTTGGAACCAGTCTGTTGTTCCATGTCCAGTTCTAACTGTTGCTTCCTGACCTGCATACAGATTTCTCAAGAGGCAGGTTAGGTAGTCTGGTAGCCCCATCTCTTTCAGGATTTTCCACAGTTTATTGCAATCCATACAGTCAAAGGCTTTGGCATAGTCAATAAAGCAGAAATAAATGTTTTTCTGGAACTCTCTTGCTTTTTTGATGATCCAACAGATGTTGGCAATTTTATCTTTGGTTCCTCTGCCTTTTCTAAAAGCAGCTTGAACATCTGGAAGTTCACATCACCTTAAACATTCCCAAAAGGACCAAGCTTTGGATATCTTCAACCTTATGCTTCTTCTTACCCAGTCATTCCCCAGCTTCTTTTTTTATCTTATTGTGGTAAGAACACTTGACACATGATTTACTCTTGTAACCAATGTTTTAGCATACAATACAGAATTCTTCACTCTAAGGACAGAGTGGAACAACAGGAACTCCAGAACTTATTCATCTAGGGTAACTGAGAGTTTATGCCTCATCACCCTCTCCCTCTGGAGAAGGCAATGGCCACCCACTCCAGTACTCTTGCCTGGAAAATCTCATGGACAGAGGAGCTTGGTGGGCTGCACTCCATGGGGTCGCAAAGAGTCAGACACGACTGAGCGACTTCACTTTCACTTTTCACTTTCATGCGTTAGAGAAGGAAATGGCAACCCACTCCAGTCTTCTTGCCTAGAGAATCCCAGGGATGGCAGAGCCTGGTGGGCTGCCATCTATGGAGTCACACAGAGTCAGACACGACTGAAGTGACTTAGCAGCATCACCCTCTCCCTCTGCCTCTGGTAAACACAATTCTGTGCTCTGTTTCTGTGAGTTTGACCGCTATACATACTTCACACTAAGTAGAATCATGCAGTTCTGGTCTTTCTGTGACCGGCTTCTTAGCATAACGTCCTCAGGGTTCAGCCATGGTGTTGCACACAGCAGGATTTCCTTTTTTTCAAAGGCTGCATGGTGTCCAGTGAATGTCTCATTTTCTTATTTCCTTTGAAAAGTGTGGCTCCCAAAACGTGGCTCCAGGTTCTGGGTTTCTCTAACCTGTGCAGAAGGAGTGAGGTTATCACTGCCTTTCCTCTATTGATTATAATTTTCACTTGGCATCACTGCCCTACTGAGCTGGAAGTTATCTAACACGCTTAGGCCTTTTCTCTGGTTCTCCTGCTAAGCTGACTCTATCCCTTACTGTGCTTGTGTACTTGGTATTTTATCTCCGGGACAGGATCTTGTAACTTTCCAGTCTGAATCTCACTTCTCGTGCTTGGTCTTTCTGTCTGTTCATCAGCCTTTTGAGGGCTTTTTGGATCCTGGTTCATTTTCTAGTTCCTTCTGCCTGGGCAGATACAATGAGCCTGGCTGCTAGGTCCTTATTTAAGGGATTAACTAGGACAGGGCGGAGGCCAGCTTGCTGTGACAGGTCACCGGAGGTTCTCTGTAGGACGAGGGTACTTAATATCTGATCCCAGATGCACTGCATAGGTTTCATACGAGATACTCGTTTAAAATATCATTTGCTGATTACTCTGAAATACAGAATCAGAATCGAGAGAAGTGGAGACCTGGAACCTGTTTTTAATAAGCACTCCAGAAGATCTCACTATGTACCCAGGTTCAGCAAACATCAACTCCAATTCACTGAGTTCAAAAGCCCAAAGCAAATGCCAGTTTGATGTGGTCCAGAGCTGACATCTAAGGAGTCAGGCTGCTGAGGTGGGGTGGAGCCCCAGCAGAGCACCACCTGGTCCTGCAGTCTGTCCACCCACGCCATGCGCCCATCTGGGCAAGCGTTACTCAATCGTGCTGGACATATTTCTGCTCTTCCCCTCACCCCCTCCTCTGCTCTTTGCATCTGTCACTCTGGCTTTGTGTCTTAGCTTCGATACCAGCCTCAAGTCCTGGATTTGGGCATCACATTTGACCTCCCCTGGCCCCTATCCCAGCTTACTGGTCTTGGTTTTCCATGGGTGCTCTCTAGACAGCTCTGACTTGCAGTCCCCATGACTTCTGGCAAGAGACTCCTCTTCTAGTCCTGGTGTATCGAAATGAGCAACTCTCAGATCCAAGTGAGTCTTCACTGACTATATGGCCCACATCTGCTAGCTTCTCAAGGCCAGGACCTTACTCGTTCAGATTGGCATCATATTTATATCAGTTTTATCCTCAGAGTGTCTACCTTGTCCAACATACAGTATGCCTGGGATGGTAATAGTAGATGCTTACTAAAATTTTCAGCAGACTTTATTCTGATGAAATAACTGGAATTAGTGAAAGTACCACTAATTCTTCTAAGCACGACAGACATGTTTGAATCTCAGCTCCACTGTTCTTTTTAACTATGTTGTCTTAGGCAAGACAATTAACCTTTATGAACCAAGCATGTCACAGCTAAACATGAGACATGTCAGGTAGGTGACTAAGGATACTTTTAGCCCTCACGCTGTGTGGTTCTTAAGTTGCAGACCTCCCCTTGCTGGCTGGTACCCTCCTTCAGGGTCCTCAGGAGGCAATTCTTTGCAATCAAGCCTTACTGTAGAATTTGCTTCTCCCAGAAGTGCCTGGCAAGCTGTCAGCAGACCCTTCGTGAGCATAATCACTGCACAGGCATCCCCCAGCCCCCACTAATCAGCCCGTCCTGTCACTTCACTCAGCAGCACTCCACCACTCACCTAAGTAATCACTCTGGCTTCTGCCCATGAATTCCTTTCATCCACTTTTGTTTATCACTGTTGAAGCAGTTTTTAATCCAAACAATTAAATATGCTAAATCTTCCTCAATTAGTAGTGCATTAAAAATTAAAAGTACTTGAATGGAAATGGCAGAAGAAGCCGTTCGCTTGGTGTTGAGTGGTAGTGCTTAAAGGATCCCTTCTCCCAGAAACTCTCAGCTCAGAGTTATTCAGAAACCACTGTGCACAGAGGCTCAGAGGGCCTCGGCCAAGAGAGGCCTGGGGATGAGCAAGTCTAACTCCTTCTCTCCATACATGGGAAACTGAGACCCCGTGAGATTGGGGACCTTTTCTAAGTTCATACAGGGTGTCAGGGACTGGGATGTGTTTTGTTTCACTTAAAAAAAAATAAAATTGTATATATTTAAAGTATACAGTATAATGATTTTATATATATATATATATATATATATGAAGTGATTATTACAGTCAAGCTAATTAACACGTATTCTCCTCACATAGTCAGGTGTGTGTGTGTGTGTGTGATAAGATGATAAGAGTACTCGCAATCTACTCCCTTTGCAAATTTCCAGTTTTCAATATAGTATTATTAACTAGAGTCGCCAGGCTGTATATTAGCCCTCTAGGTTTATTTCTCCAACACAACTGCAACCTCGTGCAGAATCTCCCCTTTTGCCAACCACCTCCTTGTCCTGGGAAACCACCACTCTACTCTCTGCTTCAATATATGTGACTTTTGTAGAGCTCATGTATAAGTACGATTGTAAAGTTTTTTTTCTTTTTGTGTAAGACTTATTTCATTTAGTACAATGTCCTCTAGTTTCATCCACATTGTCCCAAATTTCTTTACATTTTAAGGTAGGATCTCTTTATATGGGATATATCTATAGGGTGTGTGTGTATATATATATATATGTCATACATATATATACACATATATATGGCTATATAGAGTATATACATATGTATACAGTTTTAATATATAATAATTACATATAATATATATTATAATTATATTATATATACTAATACATATAATTATGTATCATACATTATTTATATGTAAGTATATAACTTATAATTTATATAATTATAATGATTATATATGTTATAATTATAATGATTATATATGTTATAATTATATATAACTATTTGATCATTATTAATTATATAATATGTATATAATTATTCTATATGATTTCTTTGTCCATTCATCTAAGTGACTGGGATTTGAATTCATGATTCCTGGCTTCTAAGATTCTTTCCAGCAGAAGCTGTTACGAAACAATTCTTGGCATTCATTTTCATTCATCAATCATTTATCCTAAGAGTATTTATGGAGATCCTCCTCCATGGCAGACTGACAGAGCGGTAAATAAGATGTCAGTGCTTGACCTCATGGAGTTTAGTTTCATGGGAATGCCAGCAAGTAAACTTGCTGCCCAAAACTCTCTTGAAAATATTGAATCTAATCTTTAGTTTAACTGAATTACAACCTAAATGATCTTTCCTTTTTGATTGCCAGGATAATACACTGACTAGTTATAATTATTTATAGTTGCAGTGAAAAGCAATGATGTGCTGAAAATACAAACTCCGGTTCACAGGCTTCAGAAGACTTTAGCTACAGAGGAAGTTGAACCTTGTAGCAATGGTCAATATCTTGCTCCCGTCTGCTTTTCTAGCCTTATCTTGCCAGTTGACCAAGGGTTGGAAACCCCAATCTGTTCACCTACAGGCTGTGGGATTTGGGGCAAATTCCCTTTGAGAATTATGTTCTTCATTTGCAAAATGCAGATTCCTCAGCAGCTCCTCAGATATAGACAGAGGCAGCTAATGTGGGCCTCACAGTTCTCCTGGGGTCAGAGGTCAGGCAGCCTCCCCATGGAGATCTATCAATCTTCTGACACCTAGCCTCTCTGAGGGGCAAAGAGCACCTGGGCAAAAAGAATCAGGACACAAATGATTATTCAGGCCCGAACAAAGCACATGAGTATCTCTGAAGAAAGAGGGATGTGTTCTGATTCAAAAGTGCTTCACGGAAGAAATGGTGTTTAAATTGGAGCTCGTGTGGACTTCAGAATGACAGTGAAAAAGGAGAGAGGAAGGGGCAACATATGCAAGATTGGTGCCAATCATGGGCCAGGCACTGCACTAGGCACAGGGGTAAAGGAGATGGATCAGACAGAATCAGCTGCTCAAGGAGGCCCCGTGGAGAATGTGCAAAGGAAAAGGCACAAGCGCTTTTGACCAACTAGCACGTGCAATCCATAGTCCTTCTTATTTCAGGAATATTTGCACTGGGACCGTAGAGAAGAAAACACTGAAACTCAGGTAAAGAACAGGGATTTCAACCCAGATCTCATAGACTCTAAAATAGAAGCTAGTTTTCACTACTGTGAGCTGGTGAGCCATGAACTACTATTATGAGCTGGTTGTATATATTCACTGTCTTTTGTGTCTTAGCATTCTGTGTTTCTCTGCTTCCTGTTGCAGGTGTTACCAGCGCTGAAATCCAGAAATGCTTTGGAGTCTCTTTGGGCATTGAGTATGAGTATTCAGAGGCGATACAAATTAAAGGAAGTTCATCATTAGGACCCTGTAAAAAATCTGGAGATGGCAAACTAAGCAAGTATTAATAATGGGCTTCCCCCCAAAGAAGCCAGATTCCCCCTTGGACACCTAATCGAGGCATATATATTCTCCTTCCCAATTGATTCCATTTCAGTCGATGGTCTCACTGTGTGTCTGTTGTATACCCCAAACCAATGACCTGTAGTGACCCTATTTTGAATCCCAACATGGGCTGAGATCACCTTAGAAATGTCTGACTTCCTATTTGTACAACGTCCTAGATTTCAAGCACCAGACAAAGATCTGAGTAAGAGCTGGGAGGAAAGGCATGTGCAGACAGAATCTGGAAAGTTAAGTCCCATCAGGTACAGCTCAGAGGGAGGACACAAGTTTGCTGAGAGATAAAAATGTGGTTACCAAGTCCAAGTTCAAAGAATAGTTATTAGAGAAAAATTGTGCAAGAATACTTGATAACATCTCCTGCACAGGTCACTGTACATGCTCATGTATTCATTCATTCATTCAACATGTACTGAGTCGTTTTTTCCAGGTGGAAGACACACAAGATGCAAGGATGCTGAAATAGATGTTTATAATAGATGGATGAGTAGATGAGGTTCAAGTTACTTCCACTGCACTGGGCTACTCACGTCTCAGGGTCTTAAGTCAAATACTTCACTTGGTCGCCTTTCCCTCCTCCCTCCATTTATCTGCCAAGATTTACCCATTCTTCTAGGTAACTGACTTCCTACCTGACCACCTCCCCACTCCTACTGTAGATCCGACCACGTCTTTCTCTGAACCCCTACTGAGAAATCAGTTCTAGTACCTATAGTATTTGGCTGAAGCTATTTGGCATATGGTAAGCACCAAGCAAACATTTGGCCTGTAAATGAATACATGAATAAATTCATATTATCCATTTTTCCATCTTCTCCCTCCTCCATGTTGGGCTGAGCTGTCTTCCCAGGGCCTGCTCTAATCCAAAGGATGAGTCGATTTCCAAGTGTTGGTGCTTCTTTTCTGCCTTGTCCTGCTAGTTAACTGAGCAAGGTAGAAGACTAGGAGACAGCTCTAAGGAGAGCACTTAAACTCTGCTCCAAATCTTATTTAGTGGAACTTGCCAACTGGCCCTCTGGCATCTAAGGAAATGCGCTAACGTGATTATTCTCTCGATGGTAGCTGAAAACGAGAAGGCCATGGGAGTGGAAGACTTCATTTCTCGGGTGCGTGGCGGCAGCTCTGGCTGGGGAGGCAGCTTGACCCAGGACGGCAGCCTCGTTACGTACCGCTCCTGGGGGAGGTCATTAAAGTATAATCCTGCTGTTATTGATTTTGAGGTAAGTCTTTTCACAGCTGAAGAAACTCTAGGTCCACAAGGAATGAAAGTGAAGCAGACCAGATCATTTTATATTTCTTATTATGAGTCCATCAAAAAACAAGATTAAATGTAACGGCACGCTGAACTGGTGGCCTTACCCAAGCCTGGCTACAGGGATGCGTGACTCTATATGCAGGCCACAGGAGGGCTGGGGTCACAAGCTTACTATCTGGTTAGGGTCTAGTGTTATACTGGTAATCCTAGAATTTCTTCAGGAGTAGTCCACCTTATAAAAAAAGCACTATTCTCATTTATACATAAAAGACTTTAAAAATCACATCTGTTAAGTTGGAGGTTGGCAAAATTTTTTCTGTAAAGAGCAGATAGTAAATACTTTAGGTTTCTAGGCTATATACAGTCTCTTTCATACAAGTTCTTCTTTTTCTCCAATCTTGTAAAAATGTTAAAGTCATTCTTAGCTCAAAGCCCATACAAAAACAAGCTGTGGGCTTAGTGTGATTCCAAGCTATAGTCTGCTGCCCCTGCTCTAAATGATGTCACCATGATGACCTCTGGCACAGACAGGATTCTCCCCATTGAAAAGATTAGGAAACTGAGGTTCCAAGTCATCAGAGGACTCATTTAGGGCCACAGAGCCCATAAGTGGAAGTACCTGGATCCAAGACCTTTGGAATTCATGTCCAGTTCTCTCTTCCCTCTATTCTAGCACCTTCCTTAAAGCCATGGTTCTCAGCCACTAGGGTCAATTTTTCTCCCCCAGGAGACATTGGGCAATATCTGAAGACATTTTTGATTGTAACGACTGAGAAGATGCTATTGGCATCTAGTGGCCAGAAGCCAGGGAGGCTGCTAAACACCCCCCAGTGCACAGGGCAGCCCCCACAGCAAGGAAACCGGCTGCTGGTGCTAACAGCGCCAAAATTGAGAAAGCTTGCCTTAAATCCCTAACCCCACAAAGGAAGTAAAGTTATATTCAAACTGTAAATCAAGTGAATTGTTCCACCAGTATCATCACACCATTTAATTCATATGTAAGAAAACCTAATACTGTCTTTTGGGAGAGACAGCTTGAGTTTAGGGTGAAGAAGATGTAAGCTATTAGAAAATGAGAGTTGCATTTTGGGCTTTTAAGTAAAATTTTATTGTTTTCTTGCCCATTTTTCCTGACCTTTGCTGATTTTCTATATATAATTAAAAATTCCAGGTGTGGACACATTCCTTCTCTTTAAAATATATACAAACAGTTAAACCTAAAAATCTATTACAACACCCTCTTTTCTATGAAGAAAGAGGTCAGATGGATTAACCTTGATTTCATTTCTTCTCCAATAAGTAAGGGACCATTTTCACGCACCTGTAATTCACATAGGGTCTGAAAATTGCTATCATCAAGCTATTAGTGATTTGGGCAAAACTGTAAAATTGATATCAGGAATAATATATCACCTTTCATGGGCAAGAGGTAAGCTCTTTGTTTGCTTTGAGTAAAACTTCCAAGGGGAAGACTGATGTGCATGATTTGGAGAAGACTCAATACTGTCTTTTGGGAGAGAGAGCTTGGGTTTGGAGTGAAAAAAGATGTAGTTTGGCTCACGGATCAGCCACCTTTTTGATGTGTGTGTGTGACCTTGGATGAGTTACTTCATCTTCTGAGGCTCAGGGTTCTGCTGTGTAACATGGGGATAGTAAAATGTTACATCTCAAGGTTAGGGAGAGAGACATCAGTACTTAGTGAAGTCAGATGAGGAGGCAGGTTTGCGGAGGTTAAGGAAGCTGGCCACATCTCAGAACTAGAAAATGGCACAGCCCAACTGGAGCCAGGACTGACTGATTCTAATGCTCAGGATCTCTTCACAACCCATGATGACCCCTGGAAGATTGGATTTGATGCATGAGGCTGTTGGCAGGTCATAGAGCATGGGATTGATGCAACTAAAGCTGTGCTTTAAAAGGAAAATGCTTAGAGACAGACAGACAGGCAATCAGACTACAGACATGGAGGGGAGGCCAGTTAGAGAGTTATTTGGAACCTGATGCTCAGAGTGGAAAGAATCTTTTTCACTTGCATATTCCCAGAGCTTAGCAGTGTCTGTTTATGGCAGGTGCTTAGACTGAGTGAACACAGGAATCATGCCATGTGATGATCTTGTTATGGTATACATTATTATATGTTATCTGTTATTTTATAGTGTGTTATATCATACTACTTTCCTTCTCTGATTTTTTTTTTTTCATTTGTAAAATGGGAACGAGACCGTTGCCAATAGCTTTCAAGCTCTAACATTTTAAGCATCATTTCCCCAATCTTCTTCCCTCTTTAAGTCCCACCAGCCCAGGGAATAGAAAGGAGAGATGAGGATCTGAGTTTTGGGCTCCCCCGGAAGGTCAAAGGGAAGCTGCCCAATGGTCCTGGCTTTCTCTGGAACTAAGAGTCAATTTATCCAGGGCAGTCCATTCTGCACCAATTTCCTAACAGTGGGGCCAAATTCCCTGCACTTCCAGTAATGGTGTTCTCCCCTTGGCAGGGGGCCCAGCCAATACCAACATGACCAGCCTGGTGACCTCAGCCACGGCCCCTGGTCACAGGACAAGGTTTGTTTGCCACAGGTCTTTCTGTACACATTTCCAGGAACCCACTCAAAGCATGGCGAGTGCCCTCACTAACCTCTGATTCTTGAGAAGTAAGTTTGCTCCAGTGGGGTTCGGTCCCATCTCAGAATGGCTCTGTGACCTTGGCAAATCCTTCCTCTCTCAGCTCCTCAGGTTCCTCTCCTGTAAAATGAGAGACCTGGGAAAGAGTTTTTATTTTATGTTTATGTGTTTAAAAAATAGTGTTATAAGCATATTGAAGATGACCATATATACATACAGTTTAAAAAAATGTTTTTTTTTTTTGCTATCATCACATCTAACTAATAAAAATGGTGCTTTACTTTATACTGTTCTTCCTCTTTGCAATGGTATCTCACATTCATTATTTCCTTAGATCCTCATGTGAATTTTAAGTAGGTTATTATTCCCATTTTATAGATAATGGGGCTCAGGCTTAGGAGGGGCAGCTCTGGGCCACACAGCTGAGAAGCAAGCAGCATTCATTTAGCTGTGACTGTGTGACAGCCCTTCCCTGTCTTTCAACTTTAATCCTCTTGATAAATCAGGAGTGCAGGACTATTGTTTTCACTTTACAGATGAGGAAGGAAGGCTCATGTGTAATGGGACAGCGATCACATAGCTAGAAGCAGAGCTGGGATTTGAAGCCAGATTTTCTAGCCCCAGATTCAATGCTCTCTGTTCTATCTATGACTTTCCAAGCCGGGGTTGACCACCCTTTCCCCACTAGGGGATATCTAGCAATATCAGAAAACAGTTTTGGTTTTCATGGCTAGAAGATGCTATCGGCATCTGGTGGGTAAATGCCAGCAATGCTGCTAATGATCATACAATGCACAGGCTGGACCGGCCCTGCCAATAAAGAATTATTCAGCTGGAGATGCAATAGTGCTGAGGCTGAGAAACCCTGGACTACATTCCTGCCTAGAATGGGCTGCTGCAAATATAAAACCACCCCAGCATACACACAGGCAAACCCCACACTCACACCATTAGGGGTTGTGCTCAGCAGTGGCAACACAACTGCCTGTCAAGAATTTTATTAATCCCTGCATTGAAGGGTGACAGTAAAACATACACATAGACATGTAAGTACTTTATACTCTTCCTGCCTCCTAAGAATGCTGGAGGGGGCGGATGAGTTGGCACAGATAGCTTTTGGGTTCTTGTCTTCCTCTGGGATCTGGGGACCACAGGTTTCAAAGTTATGTAGCTCCATGTTCAGCATGGTCCATTGTGTGTGGTCCTGAGCTGGTCACTCAAACACTCTTAGACTCTGCTTTTTTATCCATGGCCTGGGAAACCTAATACCCGCTTTACAGAGTGGCTGTAAAGTGGCTGCTTGGATCTAATGCAGCAGGATAATCTGGCTCTGTGTCTGGCATGCAGCAGGCCTTCCCGAGGCTTGATGACCAGTTCTTGGGCTCTGGGAAGCTGTACAGAGCCGAGGGTGCAGCCCTCTGTTCTTTCTGTGCCCACAGATGAAGCCAATCCATGAGATACTGCAGCACACGAACCTGGGGTCCCTGGAGACCAAGCGCCAGAACCTGCGGCGGGCCCTGGACAAGTACCTGATGGAATTCAACGCCTGCCGCTGTGGGCCCTGCTTCAACAATGGGGAGCCCATCCTTGAGGGTACCAGCTGCAAGTGTCAGTGCCCCGTGGGTCGCCAGGGCCTTGCCTGTGAGCAAATGCAGTCAGAGGGTAAGGCCTGCGCATCCTCACTCAGCTTCTAGCCTACTCCAGCTCAGAGGGTTCTTGGGGTTCCCAGCCTCTCTGCTCTGTGCCCTCTTGCCCACTGCTCTAGGAACCCACATTCTGAGCTCTATGACTGACCCCTGCGTTTACCTGTTCTTATGCTCTCTTCCTGCCATCGGGACCCTCTCTCAGATGAGAACAGTTTTAGACTGAGACGCATATGGACAACGGGGCTAATTTCTGGAGGGTTGTATTCATTTCCGAAGGCTGCCACAACAAAGTATCAAAAACTGGGTGGCTTATAGCAATGGAAATTTATTAACTCAGACTTCTAGAAATTAGAAATCCCATTCTGGGTGTACTGGCCAGGCTGCTTTCTTGTGAAGGCTCCACAAGGGAATCTCTTCTTTCTCCTAGCCTCAGGCACTTGTCAGCAACACTAAGCATTCTTGGCTTGTAGCTACACCATTCCAGTCTTTGCCTCTGTCTTCACGTGGTGGTCTCCATGCTACATCTCTGTTTTCGTATAGAAACACTAGTCATTGGACTAGGACCTCCCCTAATCCAACATGACATCATATTAACTTGATTTTATCTTCAAAGACCCTATATCCAAATACGGTAACATTTGCAGGTAATGGGGTTGAACATCAACCTATCTTTTGAGGGACATTATTCAATCCACTACAAGGGATAAATTGTCATGACTAAACACAAGCTTGGGGCAAGTAATGTAATGCTTAAGGTTGCAAAGTTAAACCTATTAAGCTGCAACACAAAGCAATTGCATCAGAAAAGAAGTTTCTCAAATAAGGGTCCAAGTCCCTTAAAGATGAAGTCTAGAGACCTGCGTGTGAATCTCAGCTGTTTCACTAACTTACTGATATGCTGATAATCATTTCTTCTTTCTGGGACCCATCTTTCTCATCTATGTTTCCATTTGAGCTTCAAGAATCTCTATGCATGTTTGAATCCATAAGCTTCCAATTTTTCCATGTATACTCGTACACAGAATGATGGCAAAAATATGGGCTACCAAATCAATGTATAAATCAGTCTCATTTGACAACTGCAATGATGAAAGCATAAAGAAAAATAATTCCAGAAGGGACTAAGGTTATCTATAAAACAAACGATTGAGGCACAGGGTAGATGGGATAGGAGCCTGGTTTTAGAGTGAGCTGATGGATGGGTAACAATTTTATCGATGGGAGGGTTGTTCTAAATGGGAGGCAAGATAGCACAGCTATGGTGTCAAATAGGCCTTCACATCCCAGTGGTGCTAATTTTCATGTTGGGTAGGCGTCTCCTGTAAAGTGGGGATGATGCTGGTACCTGCATCACAGGTTGGGCTGAGAATTAAACTAGCCAATTTGTGTGGCAAACTCAGTTCCAGTAAGAAAAAAGAAGAGAGAACTCTACTGGTAGAAGATCTGTCCTGAGTTGGAGCTTCATCTAAATCCCTCCTTTGTGGGCTAAAGGGAATATAAATGGGGTCCCAACAAGCTGCCTGATAATCCTGTAGGAAGAATTCCAAGATGGGTAAGCCAAGATGTGAGTCAATTCCAGAGTCCTTATGAAGGAAGATGCAGAGAACAAAACCCAAGCAGAACAATTACATGGGCCAAGCCTGGTACAGTTTCCTCATGGGAACTGGAAAAAAAGAAACTGCCTGTTAGGTGTGTAAGTTGGGAGATACACAGAAAATCGTGCAGGGTTGATACTGCCCAGCTCCAAGGCCCAGGGATCTCTTAACTTTTCAAGCAGAGTTTGGACTGCGTTTTAGCCCCCATTTGCCTCATTGGCCAGGCAACTTTCCAGAGGAACCAAAGGTCAGTGAACAGAAAGAATTACAAATCCTGCACCAGGCACTACTGCAACACTTCATGTGCATGAACTCCTTTATCCCCCCAAGAATGTGATGTTGTCGCTGTTCAGTTGCTAAATTCTGTCTGAATCTCTGCGACTCCAGGGATGGCAGCACGCCAGGCTTCCCTGTCCTTCACTATCTCCTGGAGTTTGCTCAAATTCATAGCCATTGAGTCAGTGATGCCTTATCACCCCAGTTCACAGATGAGGACAGGGGGGCAGAAGGAAGGTGAAATAATTTGCTGGGTCATCTATTTGGGGAGAGTCAGAGCTAGCATTTGGACCCAGGTGATCTGATGTTAGGACCCGGACTCTTAACTGTTACATTCTATTAATTTACATTCTAAGACAGGGGTCCCCAACCTTTGGGCTGCGCACCTGTAGGTGGCATTAGATTAGAAATAAAAGTGTACAATAAACGCAGTGCACTCAGATCATCCTGAAACCATCTCCCCTGCCCCCCCGGTCTATGGTATAACTATCTTCTGTGAAACTGGTCCCTGTGCCAAAAAGGCTGGGGACTACTGTCCTAAGAATCAGGGCATGTAGGGAATGAGGGCAGAGAGTCTGAGATGAGTGCACTGACTATCACTCTGGGGAGTGGACAGGGAGGATATGGTCCAAGTGCTGGTTATAAGGTGACCTGGTTTAAAAGAACAGATGTCGGCTCTATCTGGATGATTAGAATCAGAGCATGTCAAGGGCCCCTAGAGCCAGGGATGTGTTTGGATTCCTGTCCACACAGCATAGTGCAAAGGCAACAGGGGGTGTGGACTACCCAGAGATGCCTCGCCAGTGATTCAGTGCTGGGCTTGGTGGTAACCATGCTGAGTCACATGATCCATGGTGGGCACTGGAAAATGGGGCATGATAACATTGATCTAAGGGGTGGCAGGGCACAGGGCGCTGGGTCTTCCTCACAGCCCTGTTTTCCCTATAAGATTACATTCAGTCAGTTGCATTCAGCTCATGGGGGTTCCATTAACCTTGTTCTAAGCAGGGTATGGACCTCGGGTGGCCATGAGGCTATCAGACTGAACTTTCAGCCAGACAGAGATCAATCTGGCAAGGAAATCTAAGGCTGGGGAATCAGCCACCATGGATACCCACTAATGGAGGGCCCAAGGGATTTTCCCAGCAAATCTTTGCCTGTAGGAACCAAGCCACAGAGGTGAGAGGAAGAGAGAACCCTGCTGTGGCTGCCCCACCAGGGAGTATAATTACAGAGCTGGAAGGGACTTGAAGATAATCTAACCCAATGATATTCATACTGGGATCTGACGAAGGCTGGGGTCTCCTAGGGGCTGCCCCAGGGGAGCAGGGAAACCTAATAGACACCCCAGCTTCAAATAGGACAGCTTCACTTTCATCTGACTTCCATGTCGGGTCCCATCCAAGATTTCATTTAAGGCAAAACAACAACAACAACAACAGTAATGAAAAAAGTTATGATGGAAAAACCCCACTGGATGAATCCATCCTTTTCCTTTACAGAGGTGAAAACTCAGGCTAAGTGAGGAGATGGGCTGGTCCAGAGGCATACAGACAGCAGAAGGCAGCAGTCCCAGGCTGGAGGGATTGTGTAAGCTGGGTTTCCAGAGACAGTGCATGTTCAGCACACGGGTTCTGATACTCTGTGCAGAGAATCTATCAACCACTGAGGCTCCATCAGAGGCCGAGGGGGTTGGTTTTTGAACCCTCATTTAAAAGCCCACTAATCCTTTCCCTAGGGATGTCTGGCTGGCCTTTGTCTGTGAAGCTCTAGGTGGGATGAGCTCCCTCTCTGCACACACTTCACTGGGTTGGAGTCATTCTTCAGAGGCACACGCCTCCATGCCTCTCTCTGCTATCCATCTTCCATGGAACTGCAGGTTCCAATTTCATGAGATGGGCTCCCAGTGGCCTCTTCTCACTCCACTCAGAGTTTCAAATTAAGTGTGAGGCAGCAAGCACAGAGGTCTTGGTTGGCTACACCCAGGCATTTCCCCAAGGAGAGCTTATAGACCACTCTAGGGCGGTGGGATGGGCTTCACTCTTCACTATCCAAGCTGCTGCTGGTACGCTAACCTTGTTCCCCGGGAAATCATCCATGCAGGAGCTAAGGCGGATGGTCGTTGGAGCTGCTGGAGCTCCTGGTCTGCTTGCAGATCGGGCACCCAGGAGAGGAGGAGAGAGTGTAACAATCCCGCACCCCAGAACGGAGGTGCCTCGTGTCCAGGCCACAGGGTGCAGACCCAGGCATGCTGAGTGCCTCCGGGCACAGGCTGGAGCGGGGACAGGGGATGTCACTGCTTGTGCTGACCAATGGATACAGACCTCACTCAGCTGACAGAAGATACCCATCAGCATGGACTTTTTCTTTGTCCTGGACCAGACTGCACCATCAACAATCAACAGTTCTATCACCCACATAACTTAGTCAAAACTGGGTGTTGAGAGGGTTAGCCGCTCATGGAACTTTGGATCATCCAAAAAGAAAAGAAAAGAAAATGAACTATCTCCATCCATGTCTTAGAGGAACTTTTAGGATGGTGGAGGGACAAGGCAGGCAGATACTTTTGAAACCATCAATTACCAATAAAACAAAGTACCATGAGAATGATCTCAGTTCTTTGATAACATTTGTTCATTTGGAGAACCATTATTAGTTAGCAAGATAACTGAAACAAACAGAAAAATTAAAGACTGATTCAAGTTCCTTCAATTTTCCTTCACTGGGACTCAACATATTCTTGTATTCCTTCAATTAATCTCTCGTGTTTGCTTGAGTTCTTACCACAGATATCACCTTTCTCCCATTTATTTTCTCATAGCACTCTAGTCTTTTCTTTCATTGCCTTTTTCACAATTAGTAATTATATACTGGATCCCACATTTCCTGTGACTATTTTTGACCTCTCTCCCCATGGATGGTAATCTGGAAGGCAGGGATCAGCTTTGTCTCATTCAGCACTGCGTCCCCAGAGGTCAGGGCTGTGCCTTGAATCAGAGGGAATTAACAAGCATCTGTGGCTGAAGGGAGGGACTGAACGAAGAGTCACTTCAGAAATGTGGTCTCTCCTCCACTCCCAGAGGGAAGTGTGAAATCCATGCATCTGCCAGACACCTCAGGCTTCCCTTCGGTTTCAGCTGGTAAAGAATCTGCCTGCAATGCAGGAGGCCTGGGTTCGATCCCTGGGTCGGGAAGATCCCCCAGAGAAGGGAACGGCTCCCCACTCCAGTATTCTGGCCTGGAGAATTCCATGGATTGCATAGTCCGTGGGGTCACAGAGTCGGATGGGACTGAGTGGTTTTCCCTGTGCTGTGACTTTGCCCACCTGTGGAAGAGCCAGTCACATGAGGCTGCCTCACTGTTCCCACGGCATTCCACTCAGTCCTCAAAGAGCGGACATGGGTGTTGCATTGAGTTTTCCGTTGACCCAAAGATTGTGAGCTCCTTGAGGGTAAAACCTGCCCTCCCAGTTGGTACAAAAACTGTGTATTGACTGACACACACACACACACACACACATACATGTATATATCTCCCTATCCTTCCAGAATTCTCAATCATGCATGCTAAGTCACTTCAGTCATGTCCACTGCTTTGCGACCCTATGGACTGTAGACTGGCAGGCTCCTCAGCCCATGGGATTCTCCAGGCAAGAATACTAGAATGGGTTGCCAAGCCCTCCTCCAGGGGATCTCCCCAACCCAGGGATTGAACTCGTGTCTCTTATGTCTCCTACATTGGCAGGCAGGTTCTATTACCATTAGCACCACTTGGGGAGCCCCCTCAACCATTCATATATATAAAAAACATCAGAAGTTAGGGTCACAGGAAGTTAACTGCTGAATTAATGCCAAAATATATGGCACATAAAATAAGTATCAAAGGAGACAGGTGAAAGAGAGATTTGCCTTTCCTTGTGTATATTAAATATACGGAATGGGGCTTGACCTAGACCTTGAGGGATTTTTGAACTAGGTAGATAGGGAGAAGAACTTTAAGATAGAAATACAGCATGTGAGAAAGTTTGAACCAGAGAAAGTGTATTAGGGGTGTGTGTGGGTGCGTATGTGTTGGAATGGGGAGCGGGGAATAAATTAAGTTATATAAAACACTTGGCACAATGCCAGTCATATGTGACATTATTAGCGTCACTCTTACTGTTACTATTATGAACTAAAGCTTATAGTTTAGAAGTTTATTTCTGTATTCTAGATTGATCTGAAAGGAAAAAAAAAAAAGACTCTCATATTGCTTCTCATCCTGTCATTAACTTACTTCCTACTTTTTAAATTTATCATAAGTAATTTCCATTTGTTATTTATTGGGGGCTTCCCAGGTGGCGCTAGTGGTAAAGAACCCACTTGCCAAAGCAGGAGACATAAGAGACATGGCTGTGATCCCTGGGACAGGAAGATTCCCCAGAGAAGGAAATGGCAACCAGTATTCTAGCCTGGGCAATTCCCAACAGACAGAAGAACCTAGCGGGCTATAGTCCATGGGGTCACAAGAGAGCCAGACACAACTCTGCGGCTAAACAACAATAAGAAATATCTATCTATATCTATGTATATATACATAACATCTGTATATATATATATTATGTATATATAAACATCTGTGTGTATATATATATCTGAATCTCTTTGCTATACACTTAAAAGTAATGCAATGTTGTAAATCAACTATACTTCAATTAAGTAGTATCACTTCAATTAAAAATAAATAAATCAATGAAAGCTTCCCAGGCAATTCCAATGCAGTCAAGGCTGAGCGTTCCTGAGAGTGGAGGAGTCATTACACGCTTGTGAAACGCGTGACAAAAGGGCCCCGCAGTGAGGTTTACCTGTGTACTCTATCTGGTCTTAAAGAATACCTCTTAGGTGTGTTTTACGAGTCCCACTTTACAGCTAATGAAACTGCATCTCAGTGAGGCTGCACCTGGCGGGTCACAGAGCCGACAGGCTGGCGAGGGTGTGAACGCAGTCCATCAAGCATGCGCTCCCCAACCTTTGCTCTGGGCTCCCCACCAGTGGAGGGATGTGGCGTGTGGGGTGCAGGGGAGAGAGGAGAAACAGAGGCCAGGGAGCTCATTAGCAAGTGTAGTCTTTTAGACACAAGACGAGAACACTGGGATTAAACAATTGCCTGGCTCACCTGCGAGCCAAAACGACCAGCTGAGCAATGCCATCTTCCTGTCGTCTGAACCACAGAAGCAAGGCCAGTGTCTGCCCTGCTCCTCCGAGGATGCTGAATCCCCAGCATCTTTAGAAATGAAAATACAGCACCAGCAGCAGCAGTTTCAGCAGCAGCAGCAGCCACCCTTCACCAGATCAGCATCTCTCCCTCTCCAAGAGTGTCTGGCTCTCATCACGCAAAAGGCATAAAACCCGTCAAATGTATTCTCCCTCAGGTCTTTTCAGAAGATCTATAATCTACAGTTTTATAGGTAGTGGATGTAAAAACACGGTTTAAAGATATAATCTTCAGCTTGACAAGGTGTCTTTTGAAAAGTAAATTAATGACAGAATGAAAAGCAATAAGGAGAGGCTTTTTTCTTTTTTTCTGCTTTGAGATAGAGGAAGATCTAAAGAGTTCAGCACTCAATGAATCTCTTCTGAACTAGATGCCTTTAGGGTGAAGAAAATGGACAGAGAGCAAGGGGAGGCTTCAAAAACCACGGTGCAGAAATGAGAGACAGTAGAGGAAGCCGCCGGGTGCTGTTTGAGGAAGGGCAAGTGATTCAGCTTGGCAGAAAGAGGCTTATCCTCTGTGAAGAAAATCGGGGAGGCTACCCCCTTGCTTGGGATATGGGCGAGCACTCTAGGGACCCCTGTCCCAGGCCCTAGGCTGGGTGCTGGGGAACAGAAGTGAATCAGACACAGGCCCAGCGCTGGAAGAGCATCTGGCCTGATGGAGGAGGCCTGTGAACGGGGCCTCAGGTCCCAAAGCAGCAGAAAGCCCAACCTGGGGAGCGGTAAGACCGCCTGAATAGGACAGGAGACGACGGCCAGCAGAAGCTAAGAAGTGTGTGGGAGTTGACCCGGTCGGTAAAGAATCTGCTTGCAATGAAGGAGACCCAGGTTTGATCCCTGAGTCAGGAAGATGCTCTGGAGATGGGAATGGCAACCCACTCCAGTATTCTTGCCTGGAGAATTCCACGGACAGAGAAGCTTGGTGGGCTACAGCCCATGGGGTCACAAAGAGTCAGACACGATTGAGCGACTCACACTAGAAAAGCAAAGAAAGGTGAAGAAGGGGTTGGACATCTCGGAGGAAATAGTGTGTGCAGAGCTGAGAGGTGGCCAATTTCATGAGGGGGTGGAAAATAGTTACTGCTCAGCTCCTGGGGGTGGTCACTGGTCCTCCTCAGGCTGGGAAGAGCTGAGTTTGACATTTTGGTTTGGTCATGGGGCCTTTCCTGAGGGCAGCAGCTTGTGGTCCCAGGGAGATTTCCACAGAGGGCCACTTTCCAGTCATGACCCTGCCCTCCTTGAGAGGTCCTAGAGCTTCAACACTCCATAGACATCATATTGAAGCGTAAGAATCTAAAGCTAGATTCACAAGGTTTTCTCTGGTCTGACGCCATGGGTCACGCCATCTTTTCTCCCTTTGCAGACTTTGTGAGCCAATAGACTAAAAAATCTGTTGTCCCTAACAGGACAACAAAGCCCTGAATGCTGAGCCCTCACCACTCTCTGATGTCATTTCCTTCCATTCACTCTTTCCACAGTCCTGCTGTTCCAGTCATGGGACCCTTTTTGCTGTTCCTCATACATGTCTGGCTCTCTCAGGCCTCAGGACCTTTGCACCTGCTTTCTCCTGCACATGAAATGCTCATCCTCTAAAGGAGTTCATCCATGACTCACTCTTGATTCACTCCCCTCTCTGCTCAAATAATTCCCCTCTAAATACATTACCCTCTTTTATTTTTTCTCGTATGGCATTCATCACTACCTGAGATTATAGATATTTTTTTGGTGTGCCTCCCCTCATTAATATGAAAGCTTTTTCATGGCTGGATCCCCAGTATCTAGAATATTATTTCTCCTTAGGAGTGGACTAAATAAATATTTGTTGTCTGAATGAACTACTGAATTGGCCAAAAAGTTTGTTTAGTTTTCTCCATAAGAGCTTATGGAAAATGCTGAACAAACTTTTTGGCCAACCTAATATTTCCAGTTTAATCCCCTTTATAGGCTTTGTGTCCCCTCCAGGTTTTTGTACATACTGCCTGAGAAGCACTGCTGCCTACTGGCCCCCACCTTCTCCCAACTCTTAACCAGCACTCTGCAGGCTAAGAATTAGCTGTCCATTTACCCAGAAAGCCAACTCTGACCTCTTCTGCTCCCCTACACTTCATCAGATCCTACTCCCTCACATCGCTCTGGATTCCAGAACTTTCCATACCCCATCACTGTAGCCAAGTTACACAGTGACAGCTTGCAGGGCAGATGGGGACTGCGGTTTACTTGTGAAGCCCCAGTATCTAGCATAGCTCTTGAACACCTAGGAGCTTCCAAGTAAAAACTGGGATGTTTTTCTCCCTCTGGTCCCTCCGTGCTAGAGGCAAAGGCTCTGAAACAGCCTCTGCACATAGCATGTAGGAACTGGTGAGAGACAACCCTGTGGAAGATGTTTTCATAGTGCTCTGAGGTCCTACATCCTTCCTGGCACGTCAGAGGGAAGCCCACACCAGACATTTAAGAGAGACCCTCACCTTTTCCACCTTAGTGAAGGGAAAACCATCAAGCTGAATTAAAAATTATGCATTTGTAGCTTAGGGACTCCCCCCTCCTCTGGGAGAGATAAAGGAAAATATGTTTCCCTCCTATATTAACAGCTTAAAATGTGAGATAAATCCTCCCATCCTGTTTTTCACAAATGGACTTTGCTGTCCAATGGCATGATACATGTCTGATGGATCTATTTATCCATTCTATTTCTTTAGAGATAGCAGCTAAGACGTTTTATCTATTATTTGTCTCTCTCCCCCGACCATTCCCATTTTCCTAACCAAGCATGTGGAGCAGGCAGTTGATGGATGGATGGTGTTTGGGATAAAAGGGACCAGAATCAGATAGTTTTCAGGATCTGAACAAACTGGCTTATTAACAAGGAGGCCCCTTTGGCGGGAGGTGGTGGAGGAAGAAGGAATGGGTACCAGACAATGGCTAGTGATGGATGAAGGAGCACCTGGGGTTACAAGGTGTAGACACGAGATAACTGCGGACTGCAGACTCCAATAATGGGAGTGTCCAGGCTCTGATGCAGCCTCCTGCACAGAGGTGAATGTCAGACCAGCCACTTGCTTTCCTTTGACAGTCCTCCAAGAATTCCCTGCTGTAAAAGCAAGTCCCATTTCCTCTCCTCTTCCATTCTGTAAAATGCAATCTCCACGCTCAACCAGGGAGAGCCGCTAGGCAGAGTGCTAATGAACAGATGTCAGGCAGGGTTGGTTTCACAACCAAGCAGGGGAAGGCAGTTGAGCATCGCTGTGGACCAAGCACTCTGGGATGAGAGCAGTCCCTTTGCATGTGCCATGTTATTCAAACCTCATGCTTGTGCTGTGGGGATTACTGACCCTATATTCTGATGAAGACACAGGCACAGAGGGGATAAAGGAATCATCTAGGCTTCTCAGCTAGGAAATGGTGGTGTGGTGTCTGATGCCTCTGTCTGTCTGCCCCAAAGTCTTCTATTAATAAATGACTCTGCTTCTCTAGTGGAGGAATGCCAGACCAGGGGCCTCTCTATCTCTTCTTTGAAAGCGGGCAGGCGGGTAGGCACCCACCCTACAATGAAACTGGACCAGCAGCAAGTTGGGGAGCCCTGCGGCAGCCACCCATGGACTGAGGCAGTTCCACCACTTTCAAGCTGTGTGGTCTTGGGCAAATCACTCAGACTCTCCGAGGCTCTGTCTCATCACCTGTCAAAAGCAGATAATAAATCCTTCCTCTTGCAGGCATTGAGAGGATTAAGCTGGATTAGGTATGTGAAAGTTCTTTGTAACTGGTAATGCCCTCTGCAAATATTAGTTATTATGCTGTTACATTTTCCCTTAATAACCCAGAGCTTGGGATATAAAAGCCTTCCATGTCCTTTATTAAGATATCTCCTAGGAGCTAAGCTATTTTATGTCTTTCTTGTTCTTGTGTGTTACAGTGGGTTTAGTACCGAAATGTACTAAATCAGTTTAAAGCAGTCTGAAATGACTTTAAAAAAAAAAACCAAACATATAAACCATATTCTTGCTGATGTTTTGAAAATCCCCAGAAGCAGGGATGTCAAGGATACTATGGAGCACTGACTGTCCCAGGTACTCTCCTGAGTATGGTTAATTCACATCCTCCTGAACCCTAGGAGGACATTGCTGTGACTATCCCCATTGTCTAGACGTGCAAACAAGGCACAGAGGGGCTCGGAACATGTATAAGGCCACAGAGCTAGGAAATCACAGAGCCAGGCAAGGATACAAAAGCAGCAGCGTGGCACCAGGGCACATAGTTCTCAGCACAGCCTCACTCCATCTCTGTTCGCCTGTTTCCAGCTCTGCCCAAGAGGTCGTGGTGCTCCCCGAAACTAGCCCCCCACCCCCACCCCCCACGAAGGAATCACAGCAAACTTACCCTTGAGTTTCTGAACCCCTCATCCCTCAGTATTGGAATTAACATTCCAGAAAGAAACTCAGAGAGGAAGACAGCAAATAGAAACATCTGATTTCATGACAGATCCAATAAACAGGGGTTCTCAAAGGTGTCAAGTGTACTATCCCGCGTGCTGCTGGTGGGGTTTAGGTGGTCATACTAGGTTTAATACTAATCCACAAAGGAGAAAATAAGGTGAAGGCAGGATGTTGGAAGATTTTTTTCTAAGTTTTTCTTTATTCCTCTCCTACCTCTGACGCACGCTAGGCAGGCTTTTTAACCCTCTTGAGTTTTGGTTTCTTCCTCAATATATATATATGTGCTTCTCAGGTTTACCTCACCAATGAAGACAGTTTTCAGCTCTCTTCCTCTGTAAAGTTTCCCTGGAGATTTCTGGTGGTCCCAGTATGTGTCCCGAAGTCCCCTAACAAGGACTGTACTTTCAGCCTGACCTGCATCAACAATTTTCCTGCCTCTTTTGTTTTACTCTTCTTCTATAGTGCTGTCCCCCAAGCTGACTGGATGCACCTCCCTGTCAGTGCTGTACGGATGCCACTATCTCAAGGTTGCAGTACCCCAAATTTTATGATGCCACCATCATGTACCACCGATCCACTAAAGAATCTACCTGGCCTGGGATGGTTCTGCCCTTGGCCCCACTCACATTGCTTTTCATGAATTCATGCAACAATGACTTATTGTTGCCTGTTGTGCCAGGCCCTGTACTTGGGACACTTGAGTGCAGTAGATAGACACTATCTCTGCTTCAGGGACATGATACTTCAGAAAGAATAGGAGACAGCAAACAAACTAAATACAGTATCTGCAGAGCCTGGAAACACTGGCAAATAGACAGCTGTCATTAAGGACATCTTCGACCTGTAAAACAAAATATGTCCAGCAAGATGCTAATTACAAAGGTCCCCAGGGAGACCTGGCCAAGTATCCTGAGGGCTTTCTGCTCCAGCCCCACTCTTTCCAGTGGGATTTTTTTTTGTATATGTGCTTGGGAGCAGACCAGAGTCCTCTCCTTTAAAACAAAAATGCCATTTTCCTCTGGATTCTCTGCCAGCAGATGCTCTTCTCCCGGCCTCAGCATCTATGTTGATTTTCATAGTCAGCCTGTTCGTGGCAAGTATCATGTTTCCCTTTGAAGCTTTCCCTACATGTCACCTGCTGACTGTATTAATATCTACCCCATCAAATTCAAATAAAGATTAAACGAGATGATGCAGGTTAAAAGATTTCATAAACAGAGTAGTGCTCTATAATTGGCAGCTATTATTATTATTACTATTGTGAAAATAATTATAATACTTACTATTCCCACAGAAGTTATATTATTATCCCAAGGTCACAGAGGAAGTATAGACACAGAACTCCCTGTCTTGACATCAAGCACATGGCCGAGCCCCCAGCATTTCAGAGATTCACACCCTGAGATGCAAAACCACCCACCCCCAGGTACCCTGGGCTGTGATCAAGCGTTCAGGACCACTGCCAGGCCACATACTGCCTGGCCCCGGGCCCCACGGATGCTGCAGCTCCTTCATGGGGATGCCGGTGTGAGCTACAGTCGCCAAGGTTTTCCAAAAGCACAGTCTGCATTTATTTTGTTTAATTCTTACATTCTGTTTCAGCCTCCTCCTAAATGCATTTGTTTGCAAAAAGAGCCACAAGGGGAAGTTCAGCCCACAAATAAGAATATAATTATTACACAGTTTAGCTGTGCCTGGGCGTCACCCGGGTATTCACCGGTGCTCTACAATTCAATTGTCTCTCCTTCAAGACTGTATTTAATAGGATAAACAATTTCTGCTAAATGCAATAAACGTGAACCTGTGCTGTCATCTCCATAATCAACTCAAATTTCCCATTAGAAGCGGTGGCTGTGATTGAGATTCAGAATTTAATTTGGCAGTGTTGCCTTCCACGTCCCTGTATCAGCTTCATGGGAGCCTGCCATCAACCCAAGACAGAACCTCTCTTCCCCGTCTCTGGGGAATCTTAAAAGAAGATAGATTATAACACAAGAAAATTATACAGTCTCGGTATAATGAAAGAGATAAAACATTATTGGATTAGCCTGTTGAAATAACAGCAGACGGCAAAGCAATAATATTAAGCCAAACAAGGGCCTGGACCTGTCAGTTCAATTGCAGGGGACGTGAGGATGCAGAAGGCAGACAGAATGGACATGCTTGCTGCAACAGGCCCTGAGCAGTAAAGGATCGGCTTCTTCTACATTGTTCTACTGACTCAATTCCAGAGAGCTAGGCGGCATGATTGGTGGGTGCTGGGGACCTGTGCTTTGGTGTCATGGACATTTATGGTCTTGGGTCCAAGTACCTAGCCCAGAGGCAAACTTACAGCAGATCATGTGGCTGAAAATAAATCGGTTGAAAATACACAGGATGAGCCAATTCACCTTCAATCAACTGTTTTGTTTTTCCCCCACCAGTTTGATTTCAACAAATTCACATGATGTTATGCAATCCAACAGGAAGTGCCTGAGAGCAAAGAAATATTAACTGATGTTCTAATGAGATGGAATGAAAGAGAACAACAAAGCTTAAATGATCACTTGACTCAGTCTAAAAAATAAAAATATTTTGGTGCTTAGTAACCTAAAGATCAACTGTATTCTTATTCTCATCTTTAAGTACTTCCCTTCCCAAATGAGATTTTCACAAAAGCATGAGTGAGCAGACTACAGCGTACAGAGGCACAGAAGGTTTATACTGCCCATCACTCCACGGCCATCAGCTTGAACATTTCCTGATGTGTTTCCTCTTCCAACCACCACAACCTCTCTTTTTTTCTTTCTTTATAAACTGTCTCTCATTCAGTGATGAATTTCCCTTGTTCTCGTCTCTTGTTCAGCATCTTCTCTGGGTACCCACTCACGTCACAACAACTCAGCTCTGCCCCAGAACACACACTTACTTCCTGTGCTCAGCATCAAAAGGAGCTGAGGAACCTGGATCCATGCTCTTTGGGATGCAGTGGGTGGGGATTTGTCAATCACTCACACACACACAGCACCTTTTTCTACATTTCATAAAAAATTATTTGTTAATCCAATGTCCAATACAGAGAGGAGGGGAGCATCACTGTTAAGAGTTTAAAACTCTGGAGCCTGAGTGCCCAGGTTTGCAGTCCAGCTCCCCGACTCCCTAACTGTATAACCTTGGAGAAGTAACTGAACTCTTCTAAGCTGGCTCTCCTGCTGTTTGCTGCTGCTGCTGCTAAGTCACTTCAATCATATCTGACTCTATGTGACCTCATAGACGGCAGCCCACCAGGCTCCCCCGTCCCTGGGATTCTCCAGGCAAGAACACTGGAGTGGGTTGCCATTTCCTTCTCCAATGCATGAAAGTGAAAAGTGAAAGCAAAGTCGCTCAGTCATGTCTGACTCTTTGTGACCCCATGGACTATAGCCCACCAGGCTCCTCCATCCATGGGATTTTCCAGGCAAGAGTGCTGGAGTGGGGTGCCATTGCCTTCTCCATCCTACTGTTTAATAGGGCTAATAAAGTATCCACCTTATAAGGTCTTGAGGATGGAATGAATGAATAAATGCACTGAGCACCATGGCTGGCACACACTAATCATTCAATAAACCTGAATTGCCAACTGACATGATGAATGAGACAGTATGTCCTCAGGATAGGAGCAGTTTAATATCTATTCAAGCATCCATCATTGGGAACTTACTGCAGGTCACTGGTGGATAGTGGGACTTTCACGTAGACAACTTCCAACACAATCCCAGCTGATAGTAAATGTGAGTAAGATAAAATTGCTGAGATGAGCAAAGTGAAAATTATCAGGATGGTTAAGCCTTTCAGGAGACCCTAATTACTGTTTAACTTACTATTTGTTCAAATTGATGTGCACTTGACAAATAATATCTTTATTTTAAACATTCTGAATGGCACAGCCCTCCACCCATGGGCCAGCTCCAAATGGGAGCAGGTGTGGGGCTGAGCTGACTTGATTTCTAAGGGCTCAGCACTTACGCTGCGTTGAACCCACAGGAGCATCACCTGCTAAATGCTTTTCCTTCCTTAACAGTTAAGTGTTTCTGAAGCAGGACCCGAGCAGGGGTTGCCCCCATTTCCAGGAGGTGGATTGGTGCACTGCCTTTGTCTTGTTTTATGTCCTCCAGAACACGGAGACCAGTTTGACCAGCAATTCCACTTCCCATCAATGGGGACATCTATAAGAAAGAAGGTCAATGAATGTTAATTAGCCTTTATTATACACTAGTGCCCTACAGGAGGGGTGAGGTGTATAAACCCTAGGGCACTGGGAATCTGAATCTCTGATCTCCCCACTCCAGTCTACTGTCCTTCTTTCAGGCCACTGACTCACTATGCTCCTTTGAACCACAGGGCCCTGCACATGCTGTTCTCCTGGCCCCAAATACCCTCTGTTCCTCTGGTCAATCCTATTCATCCTTCAGATCTCAGTTTAAGTGTTATTTCTGCAGGGAAACCTTTCCTGATTCCTAACTCCTCATCAATATTTCATATTTTAAGCTCTCAGAGCATTTTGTAGCCCTTAGAGTAGAAACAGACGATTCAAATGATGTTGGTCTTTCTAAAGAGCAGTCTCCATGGTGAGAGGAATTATATCTGATTTTCCCACCACTGAATGAACTCCAGCACCTAAACTGGCACATAGGAATCCCTGAGTCCATATTAGTGGAATAAATGGTTTCTAGCTTAGACACTTCCAAGGTATACAATGCCAGATAGTTAACTTCTTCTCAGCATATCAAACGGGAGCTCTGTTATCCACAGTGGTCGTGGAGTGCTTTCAATGAAGTGATAACACCATGCTCACTTCTCCCTGACATTTGCCTTTCCCTTTAGGATTTCTGGTTGTTGATGAGACTGGAAAATAGTCAATTACATTCGCCATGATGGATATGCACATGGCTGAGCCTCTAACTTGCAGTGTAGTTCTGGGCATATTATTTAATATCCCTGAGCCTCACCATTGGTAACATGAGATACCAGGAGAAGGAGATTTCTAAGGTCTCCTCCAACCAGTGGAAATCCTGTGATTTTTGTCATTATACTCTTACTGGACAGATCACTGTCAGGGGTCTGGTTGAGATATAGCAGGAGAGGGGGTGAAGAAACCCCTGATCCCTTTACTGGGGAGGAGGGCAGAGCAGGCACCAAGATCAAAGGCAACAGAGACAAGCTCACTGGACCTGAAACTGGGTCCCTATATCTACTATGTGGGCAAGTTAATTAGGTGCCCACTGAACCTCAGATTCTTCATCTATAAAATGGGGGTATTGGCAGTATCTACTTCATGAGGTTATTGAGAGGATGAAAGGATTTAACATACGTGAAATAAAAATTAACTGTATATTTTGCTCCAGAACAAATATTTATTTTGCTCTTCTGATGGGTTAGGCATCCTTCCAAGTGCTTTTTATGTCTCAAGAGAGACTCAAGACAACTCTTTGAGATAGTTAACACATTATTGACCAGGGGATTTTTGCAGAAACTAACACATGTGACATTAATATTGCATACGTGTACATGCATGCATGCTCAGTCGTTCAGTCATGTCTGACCCGATGGACTGTAGCCTACCAGGCTCCTCTGTCTAAGGGATTATCCAGGCAAGAATACTGGAGTAGGTTGCCATTTCCTCCTTCAGGGGAGCTTCCTGACCCAGGGCTCAAACCCATGTCTCTTGTGTCTCCTGCACTGCAGGCAGATTCTTTACCACTGAGCCATCAGGGAAGCATTAATATTGGGTTGACCAAAAACTTTGTTCAGATTGTTCCACATGTTCTTATAGAAAAATGTGAAAGAACTTTGTGGTCAACCCAATACATCTCTGGTCAATGATGTGTTAATATCATCATCTCCATTTTAAAAATGAGGAAATCAAGGCACAAAGAGGTCAAGTAATTTGCTATTAAATGATGAGATGGAATTTGAATCCATGCTGAGTCAAAGCCCTCACCAATTTGTCGGCTACCAAATGGTGTGTGTGTGTGTGTGTGTGTGTGTGTGTGTGTGTGTGTGTGTGTGCGTGCACGCTCAGTTGTTGTCATATCTGACTCTTAGCGACCCTGTGGACTAGGCAAGAATACTAGACTGCACTGCCATTTCCTCTTCCAGGAGATCTTCCTAGTGGAGAATTTAATATATGTTTGGTGTTTTTATTGGATATGCCATTTCCTTTTTTAATGGTATCACCAAAAATGCACAGAAAGGAAAAGAAACAGGTGGGGGTGGGGGATAGGCGGTGTGAAGAATTCTTAGATAATAAACTGGCTAAAAAAATGGTAATCCAGTCTTTCAGTTGTTAATTAAACAGCAGTAACTGTGTGGGAACCTGAGGACTCAGAGGTATAAACAGGACATGATCCCTACTCACAGACAGGGAGGGAGACACACACAACCCAAAATAGAATGTGCTAAGAGATATAATAAACACATGTTTGAAGTCCTGTGGGATCCCACAGTAGAAATTAATTCTACTTGGGTTAGAATAATTTTTATAGAAGAAAGGGCATCTGTGTTGGATTTTGAGGGTTGAATAGGAGTTCACTTTGCTAAGTCACTTCAGTCATGTCTGACTCTGTGATCCCATAGACGGCAGCCCACCAGGCTCCCCCATCCCTGGGATTCTCCAGGCAAGAACACTGGAGTGGGTTGCCATTTCCTTCTCCAATGCAGGAAAGTGAAAAGTGAAAGGGAAGTCACTCAGTCATATCCGACCCTTCGAGACCCCATGGACCAGGCTCCTCCGTCCATGGGATTTTCCAGGCAAGAGTACTGGAGTGGGGTGCCATTGCCTTCTCCAAGGAGTTCACTACATTTAAAAAAAAAAGATAAACATTCCAGAATGATTTGAAGAGATGACTTGCGGCTGCCATACATTAGCAGTCTTGTAACATGGAGTACTCTCAGTTGTGAAAATATTAAGTCAGGAGTCAAGATGGATCTCAAGGGCTTCCCTGGGGGTCCAGTGATTAAGAATCCACCTGCCAATGCAGGGGACATGGGTTCAAGCCTCGGTCGGTCCAGTAAGATCCCACATGCAGCAAGACCACTAAGCCCAGGCGCCACGACTACTGAGCCCGAGTTCTAGAGCCCAGGCGCTGCAACTACTGAGCCTGAATGTTGCAACTACTGAAGCCCACTCTTTGCGAGAGCCCAAGCTCCACAAGAAAAGAAGCTATCACAATGAGAAGCCCGCACACCGCAATGAAGAATAAGCCCAGCTCCTTGCAACTAGAGAAAGCTTGTACTCACATCAGTGAAGACCTGGTGCAGCCAAAACAATAAACAAATAAAGCTTAAAAAAAAAAGATGGATCACAAGTTCATAGTGTCCAGTTCCCTAGTCCATGCCTTGACTTTGCTCTTACTGTTTTAAATTATTTTCTGGACTTCCCTAGACTTTCCTTTCCCAACCCACCCTCACAGACTCCTTACTTTTCCGGTGTGTGACCTCACAGGCCGAGCCTTGGAATCCAGCGGGACAGATGCACTCACAGCGTGTTCCTGAGAAGACAAGGCAGAGAAAACATGAATCACACCATGTGAAACACAGAGCTCCTGGAGTTCAACCCTCCCTCCAATTCACAGCTTTTCCATTAGGTTAAAATAGGACAAACGTTTAACTGAATGGTTTGAAATAAGAAGGTTCAGTGCCAAGAATACCCACTCCTTTCTTGAAGGTCCTTTGCTCATGAAAGGGTGTTTATTCCACCACAGAAAATGATGTAGAGCTACTGAGAAAAATTACCCATTAGCTGACCTTTGACCTAAACTTATGGATTTTGGGGGTCAGAAGATACATTACTGAGGTCATTGGGGCCAGTGGTCACTGGTGCTCAATTTCACATCAAGTAATTTCCTTGTCTCTGCTTGAACACCTCTAGTGATGAAGAACTCACTACTCTTGGACGTCTCATGCTACCTTGGGCTTCCCTTGTGGCTCAGCTGGTAAAGAATCCACCTGCAATGCAGGAGACCTGGGTTCAATCCCTGGGTTGGGAAGATCCCCTGGAGAAGGGAAAGGCTACCCACTCCAGTATTCTGGCCTGGAGAATCGTATGGACTGTATAGTCCATGGGGTTGCAAAGACTGGGACACGACTGAGCGACTTTCACTTTCTTTCACTTTTCACATTTATGTTCCCTTTGGCCAGTTCTGACATTTTAGAAATTATTCTTTATGTTAATCTGTCACATGTCACCCTGGAGCTTCTCTCACATCAACCACGTGAACTCTTTTTACAGGACTGTCCTTTACAGGTAAGGCCCTTTCAGCCTCTGGCTTCCTTTGCTCCCTCACCTCCAAAGTAGAGCCTCCAGGGAGTCCCAGTCTCTAGGTCCAAACTACACACAAGGCAAGGAGGATTTCAGCAACCCTAGATCAAAATCTGGAGCAGGTGAACGGATCCTACTTCCTGCTGAACTGACCCTCTCTTACAGGTCCTGTTCCTGAAGGAGAACTCTCCATCCTTAGGCTGTCACTTATGCCTGCTTTGCTTATCTCCATCCCCTCTGAGAAGCAAGATACATATCCATCCGTCTCAGCTGAGCAGGTGGAATCTTTCTCCCCGAGAACAGATCTCCTCTCGTGTCCCCTCTGTTGAGCTCACTCTATCCACATGAGTTCTGCCGGTTGGCTCCCTAGGCTGGGATCTGCCGTACCCAGGTGCTCTTGGCACCCTGTTTCAGCATTATGCTGGATGGGACTCTTCCTCAGCCCATCAAAACAAGAGCAGATGACCCCAGGCCCCAGCTCTGCTCATGTTTGCTCTGCCCACTGCGGTGACCCCGGATGTGACCCTCAAGTTAGCAATGAAGTTCTCGTGGCCCATCCATGCTGCCACCTCCCCATCCTCCAATTGTCTCACCATGTATTGGTCAGGATATGCAGGAGGGGTTTCCCCTGCTCGGCCCAGGGAGGGCCTTTTGTCTGACCAGGAGTCCCTCCCCACTCTCTGTTACAGGCGATAGCGTCTCATCTCGTCCCTGCCTTCAGTTTAATGCTTTCCCTTGTGGCTATAACCTAGGTATCCTGACAGCCTAAGCAGCCTCTTCTAGCTGCCTGCATTCTGACTACCTGGTCCTAACACTGGTACATTTCAATGCAACCTTTGGGTCAAGTCTAGCTCTCCTGCTAGTCTAAAAGCTTGGCAAAATCATGGATTCTGTCTGCCAGGGAATTCAGCTGTGTAACAGCTGCCCAACTCTCACTGTACACCGAATTATCTGGTAGGCTTTTTAAAAGGCCAGTCCCAGTGACTGGCTTTCACTGTTTCGGGCTGAGGCCCAGGGCTTTGTGTCTGTGCAAAGCTCCCTGGGTGATTCTCACACGCACCTTGACAGGAGCATCGTGCACCTTGCCATTAGTGCCACCTGAGTACAGGCGCCTCGTCAGTCCAACCCCACCTCACTGTGCTCCAGGAAGGTGGGGGCTTCAGCAATGGTGAGTCACACCCCAGCCACAAATTAGAACTACCAGAAGAGGGGAGGGTCTCGCCATCCTGATGAGGGTCTCTTCCCTAGAGTTTCATGTGATGATCACATCTGGGGCTCTAGCATCAGTAGTTCTAAAGATCCCCAGTGGTTCTAATGCCCAACCAGGGTGGAGAAGCTCAGCTTTAAAAGGCTCCAAATGGCCAGGGGCTCATCTTTTTTCCTCTGAGACAAAGAAGGGAGCTTTATGACAGTCCCTGGAGCTTGAGACAGAGGACTGGGGAAAGACCTAGAAATTGCCCTGGAGATACACATCAAACCTTGACCTAGAAACACACCTCTGGAGGCTGTGTGGATTGACAACGTGATCTGGCCCCAGAACCAGCCCATCCAGGTGGTAGCTTCCACAAACGACACTGGAAACGGTACCTTTCAGGACAGGGACTCCGTTCCCCTGGCAGGGAGCACACTGGCAGGAGTCGACTTCCTTCTGGAACTCCTCCAGGGCCTTCTTCATGTTCTGCTTCACTGTGCTGGAATACGCAAAGTCTGTGGCTGTCACCAGTTCATACAGAGGCATTACCTGGGAAAGGAGCAAAGGCATTGATTTCAACAGAATACATTGGTCATATAGTAACAAAAGCCCAAAGTAAGGCTCCATAGGAATGGGCAGGTTTGGTGCATGCAGATCACAGTGGATTCATATGGAACTGGATGGACGGTACAGCACACGGATGGACACCCCATCCTTTCTCTTTCCCATCCCACCCAATAGCCACAAACAAGCCCATTCAAGTTCAGGTCAACAAACACTTGCTGAATACCTTCCAAGTGCCAGGCAAGAAGCATAGTAAGGAATAAGATAAAATCCCCACTTCACTCCCCCAGAACTCAGAATCTAGAGATACAGACAGTTGTACTAATGGATACTTACAGAACAGTGGTTACAGGTAACAGTGGTAACTTGTAATGGGTAGAGAGGAAAATGAAGTCACTCAATCATGTCCGACTCTTTGCAACCTCATGGACTGTAGCCAGCCAGGCTCCTCCGTCCATGGGATTTTCCAGGCAAGAATATTAGAGTGGGTTGCCATTTCCTTCTCCAATTGCAGGACAGTAACCAGGGTAGAGAGGAGGAGTTTGTTAATCTCTCTTTGGTGGGAGAGGGGAGGGGATTTGCAAGCTGCTCTTTGGAAGTATTATAGGAGCCCTGTTTCAGCAATACCTCCCACCCCAAACCTGTGAAAATCCTTCATGTCATGCAAGAGCCACAATTAGGGAAACTTCCCCTGAGCTCTAAAGCTTCCAGAACACCTTCCTACTATGAAATGCTCAGCATACTGTCTACACTACTCATCCAATACAAATTCTACCTCTTTTCTCCCTTGTGGTCAATGTTTTGGGCTGAAGTCCCTTTTCCTTCATCTCTAAATAGACTGTAAGCGCCTGAAGATCAGACCTATATACTGCTCAGCTGTGTCTCGAGGGTTCGGCCCAAAGCTTAATGAGAGTGGCTAATAAGACTGGGTAGAAGAATGAAAAGGGAATGGGAGGCCTCATTAGGGTAACAGCAGCTGGCATGGAGGCCAGGGTGTGGCAAGCAGAGAGAAAGATGTTCTCAGTGGGCATGGCAGTGTCTGAGAGCAGGAGGCCACAGGTGGATGTGGGGGTGTTTGTGGCCTTGGAAAAGACAGAGGCAAAGTCCAAAGAGGTAGTTAAACATGTTCAGAGCCTCTTGGCTCAGAGTTTCAGCTCCAGGGTCAGGTTCCTCGCCAGATTTTGTTTGTGATCCTGCGCTAATCCGGCCCTGGAGAGTTTAGGGTCTGTCTAAACACAGGCAATCATGCCTAATAGAAGCCTCCAGTGGGAAGAAAATTGCTTCCATTTCTTAATGCATCTGATGCTGACCTTCACTCCAGTGGGCAAAGCAAGGCCCCTTGGTGGTCCCATTGTCTCACCGTTTTGTGGTCAATGAATTGATCCAGAGGCTGTTTGCAGAATGGTCCAGCTTCTGGCCACACATGGTGGGTAGGCGGGGGTACATAGAGGGTTGCTGTACACCCACAATGAGCTCCTCTAACAGCCTGCTCTCCCTGCCAGAGCACCTCGAAAGGCTGCCTTTAACCTGCTTTTAACCTACCAGGCATTTTCCTACTAGTTCTGAGATCTGCTTCAGGAGATAAAGTCAGTGGCACCGTGTGCCAGGGGCTGTGCTATGATCCTCCTTCATCCTCGCATGGGAGCAATTACCAGCGCCATTTCAGGTGAGGTTAAGTTGAAGAACTCATTGAATAGGGGTGCCAGGACTCTAATCCCAAATCTGTGCTTCTCCTACTAGTTCATGAAAACTGGTGATAAAAATGGTGATTATTCTCCTTTCCAACCTCTATCCCAGGGTTCTCCAGGACAGTCTGCCTTGCAACTTGGCAGCAATTCCTAAGATTCCCTCCACAGTTTCCTTCTTAACTTAATGCGGCTCACTTGTCTTTTTTTTTGGTTTGCTGGTTCCTTTTTCCTGTCTTTCTCTCTTTTGTCCTCTTCTTCCTTCCTCCCTTCCTCCTCCTTCCTTCTACATCTCTCCCCCAGACACCCAATCCTAACTACTCACATTGATCATTGGTTTCTTAGCACACCTGCAGTAGTGAAAACTTGATTGATTGATTACATTGCTGCACAGAGACGGTGGTGGTTGTTCAGTCGCTAAGTTATGTCCAGCCCTTTGCAACCCCCTTAACTGCAGCACGCCAGGCAGGCATGGTCTATAAAACTCCCTGCAGGTGTCTATGATGGACCCTGGTGATTGGCATTCTTGATTATTGCCATAGCCCGCATTCATTAGCTGCTGAACTAAAAACATATGTGATCTAACTTAATCTTCACAACAATCTTAGGAGTCAGGTAAACTTCTGTATCCCCGTTTTATAGATGGCAAAGCTGAGGCACAGAAAACTTAAAGAAATTTACCAGAGTAACACTCGGTAAGCAGCAGCAGATAGGAACTGTTACCATTGTGATTTGTGCCCTTTCAGAATATATTTTTGGAAGGGTAGATGGACAGATACTTATACCAAATTGATGGCATAAGAAAAGCACATGTTTACATTCCACTTTTTTCACTTAATGTCATATTATGAACATTTTCCTATGCTATTCAATAATCCTTGATAAAATGATTTTCATGACTACAGGGTATCCTGTTGTCCTGGTGGACTACAATGTATTCAACTATACTCTGTTATTGAATCTTTAGGTGGCTTCCACTTTTATGTTTCCTTTGCTACTACAAATATGGTTGTCCTCCCTTATCAGTCAGGATACATTCCAAGACCCTTGATGATTGCCCAAAACCAGGAAGAGCACCAAACTCAACATATACTATGTCTTTTCCTATACCCATATACTACGATTAATTTAATTTATGAACTAAGCATGATGAGAGATTAACAATGGGAACTAAAAGTAGAACAATTATAACAATACACTGTAATAAAAGTCGTGTGAACGTGCTCTCTCTGTCTCTCAAAATATCTGATTGTACTGTATTACCCTTCTTGTACTTGTGATGACATGAGATCATAACGTGCTAACGTGATCAGGTGAAGTGAGTGAATGACGGAGGCATTACGACATAGTGTCAGGCTACTGTTTATGTGTCATCAGAAAGTTCACCTGCTTCGGTGGTCCTGGGTTACTGAACCATGATCATGTCAGGGGTTGGATGTCAGGAGCAGATGGTGCTGATGGCTAGGGATCCCAGGTGGGGATGCAGTGGGACAGTGCAAGATTTCATCCCACTAGTCAGAATGGCTTGCAATGAAAAACTGAAAAATTGCTTCTTTCTAGAGTTTTCCATTTAATATTTTCAGATCATGGTTGACCATGAGTAACTGAACCTCAGAAAGCAAAACTTCAGATAAAGTGAAACTACAGCAGCATAAAATCAGGTGGGTCTTTATAGATACATCTTTACCAATTTTTAAAATGATTTCTACAGACAATTTTTGCATTTAGGGTTATTGGATCAAACATTGTAAACATTGTTAAGGTCTTGGATATATACAGTTAAATTCTTTTCCTAAAGGGATGTACCATTTTATAGTCCTATTTCATAATATAAAAGTTTCCATCCCATTGCTCCCAATAAGGTTGAGTATTAAAGATTTTTAATCATCATTAATCTGATAGGCAAAAGATACTTTGTATTGTTACTTTAATTTTCATTTTTATTGCTGAGAAGTTAAAATTTTGCTTATTTATCATCTGAGTTCTTCTGAGAGTTTTCTATTTTTTTGAGATATTTTTCTTATAAACAGTATCATTCCTTACACATGAAAGATTTCACATGTGGCAAATTATTTTGTTGTTGTGTTACCTTCCACTTAATAATATTTGTGGGTTTCCTTATTTGAAATTCAGAATTTATTATTTCAAGTGAGATCTGACAGTCTAAGTCCGAAATATCTTACTGATTCTTGCTACCACAGCATCTACATTTTAAACCTTCTGTTAATCAGAGTAACCTGCTTTTAGAGAATCTTTGAATAAATTGCTTCAGTAAAGTGTAATGGTCATTATCACTGTTTACCAAATGTATCAGCTTCTTTTCCTTCTGGGCACTTGGCAGGATTGCTTTTCCCTGAACCATCCTTAAGGGTAGGTTTGCAACATGACTTTTTCTGAGCTGTGAGAGGTAAGCAGAGGGAGCATCCCTTCCAGGTTGAAGCTTTGGCAGGAGAGTGTGGTGAATTTTCCCATTCCCTTACCATTGCTGTGATGGCAATGGCAGAGAAGAGATTGCAGAGAAGGCAATGGCACCCCACTCCAGTACTCTTGCCTGGAAAATCCCATAGACAGAAGAGCCTGGAAGGCTGTAGTCCATGGGGTCGCTGAGGGTCGGACACGACTGAGCAACTTCACTTTCACTTTTCACTTTTATGCATTGGAGAAGGAAATGGTGACCCACTCCAGTGTTCTTGCCTGGAGAATCCCAGGGATGGGGGAGCCTGGTGGGCTGCCCTCTATGCAGTCGCACAGAGTTGGACATGACTGAAGTGACTTAGCAGCAGCAGCAGCAGCTGTGATGATATTGGGGGCACATGACAAGATAAAACCTCCACTGCCCAGATCCCACAGTGATATTCAGAAAAGCCTCTTTACCAGTATACTTTGGACATGAATGTGACTGAGCAATAAACTTTTGCTGGCCTAAGTTGTTGAAATTTGGGGCTGTTTCACGGTGGCATAACCGAGGCTCTCCTGATGCCTCATTTGAACCATTCAGCACTGTATTTTCCCTTCTACACTTGGTCATGCCATGTTCTGTACCATGGAGTCTCCATCAGCCTGAACCCCAGACCACAACCTTGCCACCCCAACCACAATGGATATGTACATAGATGACAGACTTTGTGACTAAAGTTGACAATCAAATATAGTATTCTGAGTTAAATTTGAATTTCAGATAAGTAACAAATGAAATTTTAGTATGAAGTGAAAAAGTGTTAGTCACTTAGTCATGTCTGACTCTTTGCCATGGCCTGCAGCCCGCCAGGCTCCTCTGTCCATGGGATTTCCCAAGCAAGAACACTGGAGTGGGTCACCATTTCTTTCTCCAGGGGATCTTCCCAATCCAGGGATCGAACCCAGGTCTCCTGCACTGAAGGCAGATTCTTTACCATTCGAGCCACCAAATATGTCGCATGAAATATTTCAAAGATGCTTATCCTAAAAAAAATATTCCTTATTTGTCTGAAGTTCATAATTATTTGGACATCCTCTATTGCCAGGATCCTTCGAATGTCTTGGGGAATTTTTTCATCCTTTAAAGACCATTTCACTGGGACACAAGCTTTTTCCTTCATGGTTGTCACTCTACAATCTTTATGCATTTAGCACTGCGAATAATTCTAAGATCAGTACGACTTCTATTTCTGTAGGATCTATTTGTTCCTCAAAGTAAAAAATTTCACCACGCTGTGTTTCAGTATTGTTTTATCTTCAGTACTTTTGCCTGCTTTTCAATGAGCTGTTCATTTTGCATTATCAGCTCAGGGAAGTTTCCCTTATTATGTGCTTGATTAATGCATCTTCACATTCACTCCTGTATCTTTCTCAGGAAGAATGCTCTGGGTTTTAGATTTCCACTGCTGTACTCTGTGTCCATCATATTTCTTTTATATCATTGTTTTAATCTCTTTGTCTTTTGCTTCTGCATTATAGGAACATTTTTACAGCACCTTCCACATCACTGACTCAATTTTCTGCAGTGTCAATTCTGTTCTTTATAGTTTCCAATGTAGGTTTTGATTCTACTATTGTGCTTTTGGCTTCCTACATTCAGCCATTTCCCTTTTCATCTGATTAGTGACTAAACATCTCGGCTTCTATTTTTTAGTTCATAAATTCTTTATTTTCTTACAATCACAAAGAAAATATATTGTAAAATTTACTTCTATGTTTAGATGTATGCTTGTCTATTTTATCTTGGGTATAATCTCAATCTTTTGTGTTCAAAGTTCTCTTTATATATGTCCAGTGATTTCGCTACCTCTTCTTTGAACAAAGCACCATGTCTCTATATCTAATGTTCACCAGTAAACAATGTGAATGGGCTCTTCTCTGGTCTTCTTTCCTGCCTACCTGGCTCCTATAGGAACTGTGTTTCCAGATATTGATCTTTAAGACTGGTTTATGTACATGAGCCTTGGCCAATACTCCATGTCTAGGAATTCCTTATCGAGTGGTCTCTACTCTCTTGGAAAGTACTTGCTGCTCCAACTACCTGGTAAACTGATTGTGCAGAGAATTATTTTGAGATAATATGAAGTCATAAACAGTTTTCTCTTGCCAGAAAGAATCTGTGACTACAATAGATGTTTCCAACTCAAGTTAGGGATATATAGGAGAAATGCACAAAAGCTTTCAACAAATTCACCTCCGCCACTACTGGAAACATCTCTGATTTTCTAATCTCTCCCCTTTCAGTCCCCACAACTCTTCACAGCACTATACTTATAGTAGATACAATACTTTCCAGGGCATCACATACATGCTGTTTGAAGCCTCTGTGCCATCAGTGAAGTACCACATCTCTGAGGATGGTGGCAGGTCTGAGATGCTTAGCATGCTAACATGTGCTCTCTCTCTTTCTCACAAACACACAAAACACACATCCCTTTATCATATCCCATGCTGCTGGATACTTGACATTCCCAATGCCCATGATGGCACTTCCAACCTAAATGGATAGGTAACCAGAGCAATCCATTAATTTTAAGTTTAAAACAAAATTCAGGTAAGATATCAGTAAAAAGTAAAGACCAGGGGTCTATTTTTCCATGAACTCTCTTCTCTCCCATGCTTGTTTGTGATACCAACCAATGTCATCATGTCATTAGCTCATCCCAGATTTCTCTAGAGCCTCCTGCAAGCTATGGCTCACTTTACCTTTCTCGATGCCTGCCAGCAACTAAACCCTAAGTGTAACTACTGAATACGTGGCAGAGGAAAGGATTTGAATGGCAGCCTTCTTGTTCTGCAGCAACCATGCAATTGACATATAAACAAAGACACTGGAAAACTGCCAAGTTCGGGAACTGCACAGCCTCTCATCAGAGCTCCAGTCCCTTAACTCCTCTCCTTGGCTGTAAGAGTAAATCTCCAGAGGGTGAATGCTGGACCATCAATAATTGTACAGACAATGGCAAGAAGAGGGCAGTGTAAGATGTGACATGGACACCGTGCTGAAGTACCCACAGGCAAGGACCAACCCTGCTGATGTGTATGACAGCACTGCTCTAGCTAACGTCTTTTTAGTTTAAGGTTGTAAAACTGCCATTGTTTGGGTGACAGGTGGTTGGGATCATTATTTTCTATTTACCAAACCCACAGGAAAATTTGGAGGGGAGAGAAGAGGTCAACTTTTCAGGTCTGGACTTTTGAGCAGTCACAGACGGATGAAACCTCTGTGACCTTGATTTTTTATCAGCCATAAAATGGAGATAAGCATACTAAATTTGCAGGCTATTAAGAATTAGATGAAATGACATTCCCAAAGTCCTTGGCAGAGTATCATGAACATGGTAGGTGCCCAAAACATGTTGGTGATTACCATTGTGAATTATGCTGTCCTGTAAAACAGTAATGCATCCATGGATCTTACTGTTCAGCACAGACTACATTTTTCATCCTCGCACCCTCCTCTGTTCTCCTCCAGTGCCTCAGTTCCCATCACATCACAGGAACTTAGCAATGACTTGTTGGTCGCAGGAATGAATGTTTAAATGAACAAAGAACTAAGTGAGGGATTCCCCAATAAACTGCAAACAATATTGATTTAAGAAGCCTGGAATTAGAAGCTGATGGTTAACTTACTTGAGCAACTTGGGAGCCCAAGTGAGAGGGAGTGAGGGGTCTGTAGCTGGTGTTGCGCAGCGTATTACAATCAGTTCACTCTGGATACATTTTCTACTATAAGGTATCTATCTCAAGGTTAGGGCTTGTGTCTTACTGAGCTCTGTATTCTATACCCTGGCTCAGGGAAACCCTTCAGAAGCTGTTTTCTGAATAGAGGAAAGGATGGGTGGGGTGGGTGCGTGTACCTTAACTTTGATGATGTCCGGATTGTACTGAACTGCATCTCCCCATTCCTGCATCAGGTCCGCTGTTGGCAGCTCTTTGTATGCCAGGGCAGTGACATACTCACTCGCTCCTCCTCGTACAAGGACCACCAAGTCTTCCACCATGCTGTCTTTCTTGTTTCTGTCTGGAATGGATACGGAGCCCTGGCATGTCAGGGGATCCATTTTCACACCTTGAAATTTGCTGCAACCCACCTGACAACCTGGTGACTATGTTCAGGGAGGTCACCCTGGAGATGTAAGTGGGACAATACGCATCCCTGCCAGCAAGGGAGTCACAGTGCAAGGGCAAAGGGTACTGCACTCAGTCGACACAAGCTGGAGACAGGACAAGAAAGGGATATTTATTTTTAGCATCTGTAAGCGATAGTCGTTAAGTGAGTCTATGGAAAAGAGCTGAAAGACAGATATATACATACATACATAGGGAAGATCATAGGTAAATAGACAAAGATTATTCATCATTTATGTGCCATCCACTAATCTAACATTATACATGTACTAACTCACTTATTCTTCAGTATGAAATAGGAAGTATATAATCCTTCCTTTGCAGATATGAAATCTTAGGCACCAAGGGAAAGTATTCACTCCCCGTACCACGCCCAGCCTCTGAGCTATACCACTTCTTTGTCTCGGATGACAAAAGTGGGAAAATCTATAAGGTGTGAGCATGAATGTAATAGACTCACTAAATAATGTCTACTGTTTTTATTTCTTTCAATGTCTACTGTTATTATTTTGACTTCTCAAGCAGTTTCCCAGGAAGCCCTCAATCATATCAGTAAGTCATTCCTATTCTAATTTTTCTTGTGCCCGAAGCCAAAGAAACTGGTATAAAGTGACTATTCTACTCTGAGCTTGCAGCACTTGAGCATCATACAAACGGAGTCTTGTATACTACTGGTCAGACTGTAAACTGAGACTGCCATTTCAGAAAAATTTCAGTATTACCTGGTGTAGAATAAGTACATACTCTACAACCCAACAATTTTACTCCTGGGTACATTCCCTAGAGATCCTTGCACATGTGCGTCAGAAGAGTGTGTAAGAATGTTCACAGCAGCTCTGAATATAATGGCTTGGTACAGGAAAGAATCCAAATGTAACAACAGAAGGAACAAACTGATATATTCATACAATAAAATACTATGCAGCAGTGAAAAAGAAGTAACCATAGTTTTACACAAAAACATGATATCAAAGAAAAACAAAATAAAAAAACCAGAACTGAAAGATTACATTTCATCCATATAAAGTTCAAAAACAAGCAACTCTAAGTCATTGTTTTTATTTAGTTGCTAAGTCCTGTCCAACATTTTTGCAACCCCATGGATTGTAGCCCTCCAGGCTCCTCTGCCCATGGGATTTCCTAGGCAAGAATTCAGGAGTGGGTTGCCATTTCCTTCTCCAGGGTATCTTCCCAACCCAGGGATTGAACTCACATCTCCTGCATTGGCAAGCGAATTCTTTACCACTGAGTTACCAGGCAAGCCCAACTCTAAGTCATAGAGGTTAGCAATACATGTAGGTGGTAAAACTATCATGAAAGGAAGGATGTGTTTAACAGAGACTTCAGGATGGTGTTATCTCCAAAGAGAGGGAGAAGTTGTAACTGATAAGGGTCCCAGGGTACTGGGTAATGCTCTATTCAGTAACTTGGATGGGAGTGACTTTACAAGTTTTCTTTGAAGAGCATGTATGTCTTCTGCCTACCTCCCTATGTAGGATGCATGTTCCAACACAGCCCCACCAAAATAAACAAACAACAGTATCCACTGCACATCAGTCACAAGAAACTCTTCTAGACCAGCAGTTCATTTTGTTGTTGTTTTTTAGTTTTGTTTTGCTTTGGCTGTGGAACTCTTCATTCACATATGATCACAGAAATAAGGACAAGCTTAGTCTGTAGAGCAGATGAAGGAGAGTAGCTCAGGGTGCAGAAGAGGTTGGGACTAGAGCCCTGCTGATCCCTCCCTCTCCTACTCTACTTTCGGTGTTGATTCCCAGCTCCCCTGTGTGGCCTTTCAGATCTCTGCTCCCAGACTGGCTCTAGCACTCACTCCTAGTCTCACCCGCCATGTGAACTCTGCTACATGACTTGTGGCATTGCCTGCTTTTCTAGTTTCCTTCTTGCCCATTGCTTCAGGTAAGGACTAGCTGCCTCAGCTGTATCCCCCACGGCCTCCACCTGGCTCCTACCTCTCCATCCTAGACCATCCTACCTCTAGCCAGGCCCACTTCCGGCCCCCAGAGCAAATTTTCATTGTTAGATTTTTTTTTCTTCCTCCCTAAAAGCAACCTTGATACCTTACTCCTCAAGTTGCCTGTTCCTGGAAGCCAGACCAAGTTTGGTGCTTATCACTGCCCGGTCCTTGATTTTTTAATTGTTTGCCTACTCATGTGAATATCATGAAGACAGGAAGACCATCTTATTCATTTCTGCATACCAATACAATAGTAGGAGCTAGGTAGGTTTTTATTGAATGAATTAGTATTTTAATTGAAATGTCTTGGAATATGCAATCTTTAGCTTAAAGAGTGATGGGTCTGGGCTGCTGGAGAAGGAAGGATGATAAGCAGAGAAGTCACATGCCCTTGCCACTCACCTTTTATCTCATTGAGAATGTCACTGCACTTGGCCTCCGACACACCCAGCTTCAAGTAGACCAATGTTATGGCGGCGCCGATTTTAAAATCATGTTTAGCACAGTCGTGGATGTTCTTAAGAGAGTAATCTGAAGGAAGCAAGAAAAAAGGTTTATGACCTAAAATGGCAATTTGTCCTGGGCCTTTTCCTGTAGTCGATCCCTGATGCCAAACCCTTCCTGGAGGCCCACAGGGACTCAGGTGTAAATTAACGGGTGGCCAGACTAGGGACAAGAAATGCAGCAGGCAGCTCCTGGCACCAGGCCAGAGACCCCATTTGAGATCAGCATCAACTTCCCCTTTCAGCTTCTACAGATACTCAGAGGGTTTTTGCCGCTCTCCAAAGACAGGAAGAGCTCGGAGTCACTTTCTAAAAATATGGCTTCTTATCAAGTCTCTAGGTATTGATCCAGTGAATAGAGGCTGCTGTGAGCTGTCCTCCCTTCTCTACTCTTTGATGTAGTACGAACAGTTACTTGGTCAGTTGAGATAATGTTTATGAAATGTCTGGTATAGTCCCTGGAAAAGAGAAGAACCAATTTCCCTTATTTCGTCTTCATTTCTGGACCATTTCCCATCTATTCCTCTCCAATTCTCCCCAGGGCATCTTCCCATCCTGGGGTTGCTGAAGTCTTCCATATGACATATGAGCACCTTTCTATAGCATTTGAGGTCAGGGAAAGGAGAGGAAACAGCTTTAACACCTGGGATTGCTGGAAATATTGATGTGGATCAGTTTTCCCCAAAGCATGTTCCCTGAAACATGAATCCCATGATGATATCTCTTATATTTCTTTAAGAGCAACAATGACAAGAAACCAGGCTTCTGCAGTCGAGTCAGTGTGATAAATGTGGTATCAAAAGTGATGGAGAGGTCACTTGATTTCAGTATGCCTGTGAAACTCTCAAGTGGGATCTATTATGTTTCCACAACTTGATCATAGAACCTTTCTGTAGAAAGCAATCAGAGGAATTATGACAAGTACTTTTGAAACCTCTGGTATGGAGTTCAGTACCCTTAATCTTGGCAAGACTGAGGGAGGCCACACTGACCTTAATTTACCTTATATGCCTTCTGTCCTCTTGCAAGTTCACTGGACCTATTACCGAAACCCGGCTCTGCCACTGTAACCTGGGTGACCTGGGGCAGGTCCCTTAACCTGATAAATGCCATATTGCAGGAAAGAGTACGGAATTGGGAGGAAGAAATCATATCTTAGACTTGACTTTGATTACAACTAGAAAGACCTGTAATATCTGTATGGAGAATGGCCTGTGGAAGGAAAATGGGAGTTGAATATTAGTTTGGAAGCTCTGATAATCTAAGGCATTTCTGCTCAAAGTGTGGTTTAGGAACCCGCAGCTCTGGTATCACCTCAAAGCTGACTGAAAGGTGGAATCATTCTGCAATGCAGATGACTACAGAAGAAACATGGGAAAGTTCTCTTTGGGGGCATGTTAAGTTTTTGATGGTCAGCAGACATTCAAATGGAGATCTCAAAGAGGCATTTCTACATGAGCTCTTCAGTACACAGAAGAGATCCAGGATAGACATATACGTGTGCACGTATAAAGCATTTAGAGCCAGGAGATTAGATGTTATTGTCTAGAGGGAGTTATGTAGAAAACAGGACTGCCCAGAGAGAGGGCTGGCAGAGGAGAACCACCATCAACACATCAACAAAGGATGCTACTGCTGCTGCTGCTGCTAAGTCACTTCAGTCGTGTCCGACTCTGTGCGACCCCAGAGACGGCAGCCCACCAGGCTCCCCCGTCCCTGGGATTCTCTAAGCAAGAACACTGGAGTGGGTTGCCATTTCCTTCTCCAATGCATGAAAGTGAAAAGTGAAAGTGAAGTCGCTCAGTCGTGTCTGACTCTTAGTGACCCCATGGACTGCAGCCCACCAGGCCCCTCCGTCCATGGGATTTTCCAGGCAAGAGTACTGGAGTGGGTTGCCATTGCCTTCTCCACAACAAAGGATGAGGAATCTGCAAATGAAACTGTGAAAGGAAAACCAGGGAGGGAGAAGGAAAACCGGGAGCATAACTTATAACCCCTCCCCCAACAAGGAATAGAAGCCTCTCTCCCTGTTAACTCATAGTTCCATGCGCCCCATCAGTAAAGACATGGTCCTCGGGTGGTGTACCTCCTCTGTCCATCGCCTCTTTGTTCATGATGAGTGTGTATTCATAAATGCCCCCAAGCACAGCCTCTGTGATGTAGTGGGTTCCAAAATCACGGAAGAGATCTCTGTACTCCCCATAGCTGTATTCCAAGGGCAGCTGCTTGACTCGCTGAAGGAATTCATGATGCAGCATGAGGTTTCTGGTTTTCAGCTTGTAATGCGCTACTTCAAGGTCAGAGCGTGCGTGCAGGAATTTGCTTTTCTAAATGAAACACCAACAAGGGAAAAGCAGACCTTTAAAGTTAGAAATCTGGAACGAGAAGATGAACTTTGCAAATATCATCCAATGTTCTGGCCAGGGGTCATCACTCATGATTCCTTGAGGAGACCTGAGGGAAGACGGCCCCTTTGACAAGCCTTCATTTTTTCAGAAATATTCTGATGTCCTTTTCGGCCTGGAAGAGCTTGCTCTTTGCTCACTTCCTTACAATGGCAAATAAGCAAGGAGAAGGAAGGGAAGCAGCAGCAGACAGGGCAGGCAGCAGCGGGTGCCTGTGCTGCTTTCCAAGGGGAGACGGGGTGTGCTGACCGCCAAAGGCAACATCTTGGTTGATGCTTCTTTTGTTAAAGAGAGGAAGTGTTACTCAGTGGTGCCTGACTCACTGAAACTCCGTGGACTGTATATAGCCTGCCAGGCTCCTCTGTCCATGGAATTCTCCAGGCACAATACTGGAGTGGGTAGCCATTCCGTTCTCCAGGGGAGAAGGGAAACTTCCTGACCCAGGGATTGAACCCAAGTCTCCTGCATTGCAGGCAGATTCTTTACCATCTGAGCCACCAGGAAAGCCTCTTTTAAAGAGAAAAACTGTTTATTCAGGGAGCTATACACTGCACAGGCAGAGTGTGGGCCATCTTGGAAGGCAAGAGAAGCCATGGGAAAAACACACTCCATAGACAAAGGATGGGCTATCTCAGAAGGTGAGAGGGGGCAGTTGATGCTGTTTAAACTGAAGAAAAGGCACTCTAGAAAGAGTAAAAGCGATGCTTTAGGAAGGCTGGACACTGCAGTGCATGGCAAGGGTCAGCAGACCACAGCCTGCACACAGGACGTGGCATCTGGTTTTGCAATCCCGTTTCATTGCAATGCAGCCATGCCCACATATCTGTTCATTGTTCATCACTGCTGTCAGCCTATGATGGCAGAGCTCTGTGGTTGCTACAGAGACGCTGCAGCCTTGCAAAGCCTGAAATATTTACTCTCTGGCCCTTTACAGAACAAGTTTGGTGACCCCTGGTGTGTGGAAGAGACTGAAAGATGGCAATACTAGATGAAGGGCAAACATCCAGGGATGTTGATATAACCTGAGACGAGGCGTTCCTACACTGCGGTGAAGGCTGAGGAAAAGGTGAATGAGTAGGAAATGCACATTCCTCCTGCATCTTAAAACTCTTACCCAGCTTGACCTGTCAGCTCTGTAAGTCATGCCACCTCTGCTCCCTGCCCTGCTCCCCACCCTAGTCCTGCCACAGCCATCCATGACTCCTTCTTCCTCATCTTTCCAACTTTGCAGCTGCTAGATGCTCTGTTCATGGTCTTTCTAAATATTTTAGGTTTCCTCTTCTGCTTGGGTTATGACAAAAGCTTTCCCACTGATCTCCCTTCTCCCTCTAGCTGCCCTCAGTGCTCCAATGAGAGTTGATGTCCTAAAACTATTAATACCATTAAATGCCACTCTGTGCTTAAAACAAAACCCAGTCGGCCTCTCCATTGCCCAAGAATAAAATCAACTCCATTACTCTGAAGGTAAGAATGTCATGATCTGTCCCCAAATAGCCTCCTGGCTTCAACTTTTACAACCATGAAATCCACCCTCCCCCGTACTGTACTTTTCTCTAATACCTACATGATACCTCAATATCCATCTAAAATCTTACTTTCCCCCACATCTGTCATTCTCTCTCATAATATAATTTTGCACATGTTCCTTCTGCCAGACATGCTCTTCCTTCTCTTCTGCCTGGCACACACCTCATATTTAAAATTTCTGCTTAGCTGGGCTTTCTATGTGGTGGCACCCTTGAACTTCCTGACTCTCCACCTCCCAGGACTGCATTGCACGTTGCTTATCTTTCCTTTATAGAATAAACCATGCAGTATTGGGCTTTCCCAGTGGCTCAATGGTAAAGAATCGACCAGCAACACAGGAACCACAGGAGACATGGTTTCAGTCCCTGGGTCGGGAAGATCCCCTGAAGGAGGGCATGGCAACCCACTCCAGTATTCTTGCCTGGAGAATATCATGAACAGAGGAGCCTGGTGGGCTACAGTCCATGGAGCTGCAAAGAGTCAGACACAACTGAAGTGACTTAGCATGCACACACACACACATGCTGTATTACAACTGATGTCAAAATCAGGACCGTTATCTGCATACATGTTTGTTGCTCCTACTAGACTGTGAACTTGAAGGCAAGAATTGTGCTGTACTTGTCTCTAGATTCCAAGTATCTAGATTAGTACCTAGCATGAGGTAACATTATGTAACTGGCTGTTTAAATCAGGGAGCTGGGAGGGAAGGGGAGAGAGACGGAGAGACAAAAGGAGACGAGGATGGTACCCCTCTCTTTCCCTCTAACAAGACAAGTTCCTTTATAATCAGTCCTGTCCTTCATCACTATATTTTAGTCTTGAGCACTTATCAAGTGCCATCCTGAACCTAAAGATGAAAGAAACAGCCTCTGTGCCCGAGCTGCTCACAGCTGAGAAGATGAAGAAAAACAACCAGAGACGATTACAGTCTAATTCATGTTTATGGCTCATTTTCTGCTGGTTGGTAATTTGGCAGCAGAACTTAAGCCCCTCACCATTCCTTTTTTCTCACATAAATCACTGTGGACTTTTAATTTCCTCCATGTTCCTCTCAGGTTAGTTTTCTACAACATCACGCCCATGCGGCCAACTCTCAGTGACCAGGGAATAAATACACCTGGTCCTTTCTGGAATCCAAGGTTTTCCAAGCCCTCATGTCACCTTACTTCCCATTCCAACTGCTCCGCTTCCACTAAGTCACGGGCTTTGACCTTCACCTTATAGGCAATAGGGAACAGGTGATATGACCAGGTTAGTATCAGAAAAGCATTTTTCTGGCAGCACATACATTTGAAGGGGAAAATTGAAAGACAGGAGGCTCATTAGGAGGGCTGGAGCCAGAGGTGAAAGGGCCTAGGCTAGAGAAGATGTAATTAGAGTTTGATTAACAAATATTGGATAGCCATAACTTAGTCGGTAAAGAATTCGCCTGCAATGCAGAAGACCTGGGTTTGATTCCTGGGTCCAAATGATCCCCTGGAGAAGGAAATGGCAACCCACTCTAGTATTCTTGCTTAGGAAATCCCATGGACAGAGGAGTCTGGTGGGCTACAGTCCATGGGGTTACAAGAGTGTCTGACATGACTTAGCGACTAAACCACCACCACCGAGACATGGAAACAACCTAATGTCCATCAACAGATAAACGGACAGAGAAGACGTGGCACATATACAGTGGAATGCTGCTCAGCCAGAAAGAGAACAAAATAATGCCATTTGTAACAACACGGCTGAACCTAGAGACTATCATACTAAGTGAAGTAAGTCAAACAGAGAAAGGCAAGTACCATATAATATCACTTATATGTGAAATTTAATATATATATGTATTAGGACTGAACCTAGGACTGAACCACTTTTTTGTAGAGCAGAAATTAATACAACATTGTAAATCAACTAGACTTCAGTAAAAAAATGAAGAAATATTGATGAGTGAAGGATCTGGTGGCCAACAGAGGTGGGCTTCCCAGGTGGCGCTAATGGTAAAGAACCTGCCTGTCAACTCAGGAGACAGAGAGACATGGGTTCAGTCCCTGGATCAGAAAGATCCCCTGGTGGAGGGTATGGCAATCCACCCTAACATTCTTGCCTGGAGAATCCCATGGACAGAGGAGGCTGGCTGGCTACAGTTCATAGGATCACAAAGAGTCAGACACCACTGAAGTGATTTAGCACAAGCCACAAGCCACATGTGGGAATAAAGAGAAAACAGAACCAAATATGACTCAGATATTCTTAGCCTCGAAAGGCAGAAGGAAAAGAATGCTATTTAACATAGAGAGCTTGGGAAGAGGAACTTGCTTTGGAGTGTCCACAAGGCATCTGGGTAACGATACCCAGAAGAGAGGGTGGTGCAGGTCTGAGCTTCCCAGAAAGGGCAGAAGTGGTGGCAAAGGCTCATGCTTGCCCTGGCAGAGGAGCAGGGTGAGTAGAAAAGGACACTTAGGGGGGGTGGCTATAGAGGAAGAAGAAAAGATACCAAAAATTAAATAGAGAACAAGTGGGGCTGTTAGAAACCAGGAAGAAAACTAACTTATAAGGAGCAGAAAGCAACCATGAGAAACAGGAATGTGACTCCATCAACAGCTCCAAGAAGCTGGAGATGAGGTCTTGGATAACATTCTGGAAAGGAATTTCAGCTGAAGGTTTAGAATAGAAGTCAAGTTGCTGGGAGTCGAAAAGTCTCCAGAAATAATTTAGTTTTGGCAAAACTATGCTCCTTAGTTTAATAAAAACCAAGTGAAAAGCTTATTAGTAAATAAGAGTACAAAAAAAAAATAAGAAAAGAAAATGAGAGTACACAGAGAGCTATATTCGCTATCCTATGATAAACCACAATGGAAAAGAATGTGTATATATATGTATATCTGAATCACTTGGCTGCAACAGAAAGCACACTGTGCATCAACTATACTTCAATAAAAATATTAAAACTGAAAAAATAACACAACACTGTAAATCAACTATACTCCAATAAAACTAAAACAATTTAAAAATAAACAACGCTATACTAAAAAAGTAGAGTAAATAATTATAGACGGCCACCACTGGCTGATCTTTCTGAAAAGTAAAGTTAATGTAAGACCAAGGTATTTTTTGTGAAAAGCTTTTCAATGTAACAAATATAATTGGTTGTCAGGACTAATAGCAACACGGTATACAGACATCCGTGGATATGAAAATTCAAATGAATACATAGGAATGGAAAAGCAAGCAAAGGGTACCTACCGTATGAGAGAATCGTTTGATCCTGCTAATAAAATGTTGGCCAATATTACTCATGCTGCTGTAGCCAAGTTCAAATATTCCAGCAATTTTGAAACCCAAGCTGAAACTAGACTTGCTAATTGCCGTCCCTGTGACGTTATGTTCGAAATCTGAGTACGATTCATATTCTGTCAACGTAAAGTCATATTTGCCTCGGGTCTGAAGGAAGAAAAAAACAAATGTTCCATATGTCATTTGACTCACATCAGTTCAATTCAAATCAACCGACACACACTGTACTCTTACTATGTTGCAGGTATTAAACAAAGTACATTGGATGCAAAAATCTCAGAGGCACCCACACCTCCACTCCCAGGGCTCTTGATCCAGCAGGAGAAACAGATGAGCCCAACACGGTGAGCAGACACTCAGAGGTGGGTGCTTGATTTGGGTTTTGATGGGCAGAAATGCAGGAGAACATTCTAGGCTGTGGACTTGGGTGCAGGCAGAAACGTGAAGGTACGAGAGGGCAGGGTGGGGCCAGAAACTGCAGGGGGTTGAAAATGCGAGTGTGGTTGTACCAGAAGAAACAAGAGAGAGGAGAAGACAGCGTCCATGAGAGAGTGAGAAAGTGGGCTGGCATCCAGATTCTGGGGCTCTGGGATGACTTGCCGAAAAGCCAACAGAGGCAGTGGCTGAGCACCAGGAAACTCATGACAGGACAGAACAGCAGTTGGGTTGGAAGGGATGGATTTGGGGTCAGAGAGGCAAACCCGTGCAGACGAGGAGCTCAGTGGCAGCTTGTGAGGGGCTGGTGAAAGGTCTTGGGATGGGGTATGGGGGTGGGCAGATGCAGGGACAGAACAGCAAAAAGCCTTTGCGAACTTAGAGGAGCTGTTTGCTCAAAAATTGGTGCTCGTGGTGCTGTGCACAGGGAAGTATCTAGGGCGCTGCCTCGGTGGCCCCCAAGTGACCAGCCCCAAAGTGTCTCCATTCCCATCCACTGGCTTCTGGAGGCTTGCAGTCCCCCATAACAGCTCAGCTTCTGAGGAAGAAAAGCAGACGTGATTCCAAACATGGTCTGGAGTGAGAGCCCTAAGGCGGAGTGCACCATTTTCTCACTGGGTAACCCTGGACATTGGGCTTCACCTCTCTGTGCCTCAGTTTCTTCCTGTATAAAATGGAAACAGTAACAGTTCCTGCCAGCGGGCTTGTTCTGAGGTTGAGTCTGTATGGGTAAAACACTGCACAGTGCCTGCCACGTGCTCCAAACACAGCTACAGAGAGAGGAGACTCCGAGCTACATAGCCGGCCTGGGTTACCAGGAGAGAAACGTCTGCTCTGAGATTCTCCTTTGAAAGTGGAGGCCATGTATGGCAAAACCACTACAATATGGTAATTAACCTTCAATTAAAATAAATAAATTTATATTTAAAAAAAAATAGAGATACCAAAAAAAAAAAGTGGAGGTCAGAGGGATGGTGCTGGTCAACACGGGGGAGGGTGTATTTATCCCAAGACTCATTTTGTAATTTTTAGCCAGTAACTGTATGGGGGTGTGGAGGGGACCAGGAAGGAAGAGAAAGGAGAGGTAGCAGCTTAACATTCAGGACTATACCATTTTATTTTATCTTATTTTAAAATTTTTGTTGATGTATTTATGTATGTATTTGGCTGTAGCAGGTCTTAGTTGCAGCTTATGGGGTCTAGTTCCCTGACCAGGGATTGAACCCAGGCCTCCTACATTGGAAATGCAAGTCTTAGCCATTGGACCACCAGGGAAATCCTAGGACTGCACAATTTTAGACATGAAAACTACCAACCTGGTCATCCAGTCCAGTCCTCTCATTTTACACATGAGGAAACAGGTCAAGAACAGAGCAAGAATTTAGCCTAAAGTCCAGTCCGGGGTCCTGGGGTACACCCAGATCTTCCCCCTCTGCCTTACGTGTGCATTATGCAGTGACATAGTCTACTCTGAACCCCACTCCCTGTGAGATTGCTTTTAAGTCTGTGTTAATAACACAGGCTTATCTTGGCAGAACATTTTATAACTTACAGAAATGCTTAGAACAATGCCTGGTTCTAATAGGCAAGGATTTGATAATAACAGAAGTTGATTCCTGTTGTCTGGCTGTCTCTGGTTGCTAGGATTCTTGCATGACTATCGTGATGTCTCTAGTATCACCGAGCATCTGGGACATTTACATCTTTGCCACTCAACTGACTACATTCATTCAAATCATTGACTGACCAGTGATTCCAGTCATGAGGTTAAGTTGCTTGGGTCACTTCCTACCCCACTGATGTAATTCTTTGGGGCTTCCCTGGTGGCTCAGATGGTAAAGGATCCACCTGCAATGCAGGAGACCCAGGTTCAATCCCTGGGTCAGAAGTTCCCCTGAAGAAGGGAATGGCAACCCATTCCAGTATTCTTGCCTGGAGAATTCCATGGACAGAGGAGCCTGGTAGGCTACAGTTCATGGGGTCGAAAAAGAGTGGGACATAACTGAGCGACTAACACACACATACATACACACACACACACACACACAAAATGTCTGGATGAACTCTGGAAGTCTAGCTGGCAAGTCCCAGCTGTGATACCCATGTTTGTATATGAAAGTCTATGAAATTTTTCAAAGGCAAAATAAAGGACCTACAGTGTCTGCATTTGCTTTTGATCCAAATGTGAAACTGAAGCTATCAGTTATAAATAAGAAGGCAAAAAGAACCTTTTTTCATTTAAAAAAAAAAAAAAAACACTTCCTGAGACTCACAATTAAACCAGGTATTGTGTGTGTGCTAAGCATTTACACTCACTTATCCCCTCTGTGCAGGCAGAACCTTTAAAATCCCAATTTAAAGATAGGAAAATGGAGGCTCAGAGTATATAGATGGTAAGTTGCAAAGACATCTATGAGACTCTAAATCCTAAGCTGTGCTTGCCTCTTTATGGCAGTTTTTGTTATTGTCGTTGGTATAATTATGCTACTACATATCTGCACTGCCTCTACTATACAGCGTAGGTTGGCCTCACCGCTGTGTCTGGAGGAAGCAACCACCCATTTTACATATGAAGAACTGAAGCTCAGAGAGAAAAGGCGAAGCATCTGAGCTGGCCCAGCAGGGGGCTGCTGACCTGGTCCAGACCCAAGCTTCTGGCTCCTCTGCCAGTGTCCTTGCCATGGCCCTGGCTGGCACATACCTGTGGAATGAAGTTTTCCACGTTGTATGGCTTCCGAAACCTCGTGTTGAGTATGTAATGCGGGGAGCACAGACCGGCATAATACCTATGATCTAGAACTGGGCCCTCCAAGTTGTTTGTGAACAAATTAATCCTGCAGGGAAGAAGAGGCAGAAAAGGGGGTGAGGTGAGTATATAATCCCAACTGGTGGACCTACTAAAGGACACCCAAATTCCTGGGCACAGCACACATGGTCCTCAGTATCTGTTGAGGCTTTATCCCCTGCCACTCCCAGCCACCACCACAAAGCCTGTCCCCTACTACATGGAGATGTTCTCTCTCCAGTCTGTTTTGCTCTTTCTCTTCTTGGTAAGGGCTGTTCCCTATGCCTAAATACCCTTCTAGCCACTCATCGCTTGCTTAGTTGCTCAGTTGTGTCCAACTCTTTGTGACCCCATGGACTGCAGACCACCAGGCTCCTCTGACCACAGGATTTATTGGGCAAGAATACTAGAGTGGGTTGCCATGCCCTCCTCCAGGAGATCTTCCTGACCCAGGGATCGAACCTGATTCTCCCTGCATTGGCAGGAGGATTCTTTACCGCTGAGCCACCAGGGAAGCCATACTCACTCCTTTATCTCTTACTTATCTTTCTAGACTAAGTTCTTTTGTTGTACTAAGCTGCAAGGAGATCCAGCCAGTCCATCCTAAAGGAGATCAGTCCTGGGTGTTCATTGGAAGGACTGATGCTGAAGCTGAAACTCAGCATCAGTTTTGGCCACCTCATGCGAAGAGTTGACTCACTGGAAAAGACCCTGATGCTCGGAGGGGTTAGGGGTAGGAGGAGAAGGGGACGACAGGATGAGATGGCTGGATGGCATCACCGACTCGATGGACACAAGTTTGAGTGAACTCCGGGAGTTGGTGATGGACAGGGAGTCCTGGCATGCTGTGATTCATGGGGTCGCAAAGAGTCGGACATGATTGAGCGACTGAACTGAACTGAACTGAACTGTACTAAGCTGCATTAGAGGCCCTTACTAGATCCCATGCTTGCCCCATTCATGCATTTATTGTTCTGCACCTACTGTAGTTACCTTACAAGAATGGTCTACACGGGAGGTGATGAGCCAATGTGCTGGCATTCACAAGTTATGTAACCTCAGGCATACCAGTTAGCCTCTGTACCTAGGTCTCCTTATCTATAAAATGAGAACAAAGAAAACCCTATCTCTTGGAGTGCCTGTGAGGATTACATGTATCCATATTTACTAAGTGCTTAGAACATGGCTTGTTCTGGGATAAAGACTTATTATTATTTACCTGTCATCTCCCCAAGCGGAGAAGGCAATGGCACCCCACTCCAGTACTCTTGTCTGGAAAATCTCATGGACGGAGGAGCCTGGTGGGCTGCAGTCCATGGGGTCGCTAGGAGTCGGACACGACTGAGCGACTTCACTTTCACTTTTCACTTTCATGCATTGGAGAAGGCAATGGCACCCCACTCCAGTACTCTTGCCTGGAAAATCCCATGGATAGAGGAGCCTGGTGGGCTGCCATCTCTGGGGTCGCACAGAGTCGGACACGACTGAAGCGACTTAGTAGCAGCAGCAGCAGCATCTCCCCAAGATTCTGTGCTCCTTAGATATGGTGGTTTTCCTTTTAATTTCTGTATGCCTCCTATCACAAGACACTAAATTAATTCCAATTTACTGAGTTTCTAACTGGAAACAGGCACAGTCACGGATGGCTCAGGACATCACCTTATGTAGTGTCCCTAAAGCCCTGGGTAGTAGATGTCATTATGTCCATTTAGAAAGGATGAAAATCTCATCTCTACCTCAACATTATTATTTCTCACCACCTCCTAAGGCAAGCCTCCATTTCCTGACCTGCTTTGACTATGACTGACAGCTCTGTTTCTTTTGTTAAAAGGAGTTCTGTCTCCTTTCAGCTTCTGCCTATTGGTCTGCTCTGCTCCTACCAGAATCATTTCAGGCTGTCTTTCCTGTGATAGGGTTTCATGTAGCATAATAATGTATATTCATTTATTTTCTTTAATACCATAATAATCAATTACACATGTTGGTTCAATGAATCCATAGGTATTATTACTATACTCATTTAACAGATGAAGAAAGTAAGACACAGAGAGGGCAACTGACCTGCCCAGCAGCTGGTGGGGCCAGGACTCAAAGTCTGAGCGTCTAAGTCTAGTCAAGAGCAGAGTCTGCTTTCTTCCCACCACATTTTTTGCCTCTCATGTGTTAGCTTATTACCACGGCATTAGCTTATTTATCCCTCACAGACCTAAAAAGAAGGGTGTGACTGACTTCTGTCTACGAATGACAAAACTAAAGCACGAAAGCCATCCCTCTGCCCCTCTTGCAGGGTCCAGCTCCTTCTGCTGCTGGCTTTGTCTGTCCACTGCCACCCTCATTGACCTGTGACCCCCCAGGAGCTCTAACTTCCCAGACCTCAGTGTCCTCATCAAGGAGATGGGGCTTATCATCGCTAGTGTCTAAGGCGGTCCTGGGAGGAGGTCTTCCCCACATGAGGAGGCTGTGTCTCTAACAGCAACCTTTCAGGATGGAGACCTGATGTTTGCTTAGGAAGGAGGAGAATACCATCCAGGGCCTCTCTGCTTCCCACACTGCGTCACATATGCTGATCTGTGAGGAGAGGCCCTGACTTTTCCCCTAGAGGCTGAGAGGCTGCACAGCACAGCAGGAAAGGAGGCTGAGTGCCAGGCCAGTCAGCCCCTTTTGATCCCTCACCTCCCCGGAGGATTTAACCAACTGAGAGCCCCCAGACTAACTGCACACAGGCTGCCGGCAGAGCCATGCTGGAAATGCACTCCTGCACTGACCAGTCACTTGGTGGCCTCTGCTCTGCGCCGGCCTCTCTTGCTGAGGCCTCGGGACAGAGAAACAGATAAAGCTCCCTGGCAGTTGTCAACAGCTTTCAAAGGTAATGCTTAGAAAGTACCTGACATGGTCACAGAGCAGGCATCAAATAACTCTTCCCCCAGCCCTCGTGTGGAGCTGCCATGCACCACCCACCCCCCGCACCCCCACAGCTCTCTCCTCAGTGCTCCCTCCTTGCAGTCACATCTGGTCCATCTGGTCATGGCACGTGCTCCCAGAGCCCCCGGGTCTGTCGTCAGGAAGCAGCTGCGAGCGTCTGCTAACACACCAGCCTTTTCCAGAAGGGAACAGAGGAGCCACTCTGTCTACCGTTCCCTCCCTCTCTCTTCTCCAGATCACATTTACTTGTATGTTCTCCCCACTCCACAACAGAAAAAGGTAACTTACCCACTGGCCAGGCTGCCAATGGCCCAGTATTGCTCCATTTCCTGCTGACATTTTTTATAAGTCTTTCTACAGTTCGCCTCATCTGACTGGTCTCCACAGTCATTGTCCCCATTGCAAAGAAGTCTTCGGTTTATGCACCTCCCTGGGAAGGAGAAATGGGGTTACCCACAGGTCAAGGCCAGGAAGGGGCAGGGGGGGTGGTGGTTCACATGGCTTCAGACCCACCATGACCCAGATTCTTGGCTGCAACTTTAATGCTCTGTTTGCATTAGTCCTCGTGTACTGGGGGTGAGTGGTCATGGAATTCACTGTTTATTCCCCGTCAGAAGCCAGTGTTGTGTTTCTGAACGCTCTTGAGGGCAGGTTTGCTAGGCAGACCGGAAGGAAGGCTGGACTCCTCTGCTTGGGACTGGAGAGAGGAGGTGGGTTCAGAGGGCCCTGCAACAGTACCTGCTGTGGCACCTTCCGTGTGTTTCCCGACTCCCTGTCTCAATGTATTCATCTGTAAAGTAGAGACGCCATCATACCTACCCCCAAAGGTCACTGGGGATTCAGACAAATAAATGCAACAGTACCGACTCATGGTAAGAGCTGGGTATGTGTTATTACTATTATTAGTGCTTTGATGGTCTAAATGCATACTGCTGGTAAGAACTGGCAGGAGGATTGGAACCTATAGCTTTCTTATCACAAACTCACCACATTAAACAGCACTGCCTTCAACATCAGAGCCACTCAGACTAGTAGATATTAAAAATATTTAGACTATATATTTAAAGTTATTTGAGGCTCCTCCACTTCCTTGAAACTCTTTTCCCCATTGACTTGACTTCCTTTCTTATTTGCATATCTTTTGGGAGTAAAGCCCATAAAACAGGTGGCCATTTTTACTTAAGCATGTCTGTTCATTTTAAACCAATGTTCTTTGGGTATTAAAGGCAGAAGAGTAACAATCTCGTCTTCAAATGTTTGTTACAAGGCATTTAAACTAAAGCTGGCCTGAATAACCATTATTGGCTTTGGTCAGAATCATGGAACACCAGTCATAATGAGTCCATGGATATATGTAAACATCTTTCAGATTTACTGGATGGAGCTCTGCGTTTGCAATAATGCCTAGAAATTGCTCTAAGAATCCCTAGTTCTTTCTGAAAAGATACTAAAGCACAGTTCACAAAGTTGTGGCAAATGTAGAGAGTTGTAACTTGCGTCTAGGTAATCTGGGTCAAAATACTCTCATTTTTGTTGCAGCCTTTGAGAAAGAGAGTCAGGTTTGCCTGAATTAGTTAAAGGAATTAATTGAAAAGAAAGTGTTTACTGAGTTCTGCAGCTCATGATAATTCATTTGTTTGCTCCTTCCTTCCTTCCCTCTGTCTGCCCATCCATCAGTCCTTCGTTTTTTCCTTCCTTCTTTGAATCAAAAATGTTTCAAAGACTATCTCATGCATTAAGGGTTATGCTAAACTTGGTGATACAGAAATGCAGGGACTATCTCACCAAAGTTTTCAGAGATAAATGATGCTACCACCCCTTTGAACTATTGCAGAGAGTGTGGCTACATTGTAGTTAGCCCCAAACCTCTGAGAAAGCCAGCAGGGCTCACGGTCTGCAAGGACCTCTTATACCCACTGTGTACTTGATGCTTATAGCAAACTTATAAGGTGTTAACATCACTTCTGACTTTCTGTGTAGACAGCCAACATGAAGAAAGGTTCAAATGACTTCTTCTAAATTACAAAGGCAAAATAAAATTTGATTTAGGATTTCTGATTCCAGCACACAGAATTTTGGTGTCCTTAATGTCAGTGAATGTAATTTGAATTTCCAAATTCCTAATTATATCTCCTCCACTTACCTCCTAAGTGATTGTGGGTGAGTAACTTCTCGAATCTCAATTTCTCAATTAGTAAAATAGGGGTAATATTAACACCTACATGGTAGGGTTGTTTTTATGAAATAACATGTGTAAAAAGAGGTCAAGGAGGACAAGGAGGCCTCCTGGCCTGACACATGACTTTGATCTTGAGCACTAGGCAATAGCCGGTGCTCCCATCATCACATGCCATCACCTCACTTGATACCCATCCCCTCCCACTCCTGTGCCCCTTTATACCTGTCTGTGCACATACAAAGCCTTCACATCGCACTTGACTTCTGCATGGTCTATTGGAAACACAGTCTTCAACTTCTTTGTCGGAGAAGTTGCATTGTTCCCCATGGAACTGAGAGGGCCGGATCAAGTAGGCATGTCTGTACTATAGCAGAGAGGAGCAAGGTGAGACAGAGCCAGAGCCTCAGGGACATGGGGAGCGGAGGGCACACTTAAAGATCTATATTGCCACTGGCTGTTTACCTATTTCAAATAGCCTGGGAACTCTCTGAGGGCAGGGACTTTATCTTCAGTCTCTGTACCACAGTGATCAATACAGGTTTGTTGAATTTGGGGAAAGCATGGACTTTCAAGTCAAAGGTAGTAAGTGAATTGATGGGGCCAGTTCAGTCTTTCAGCTTGATTAATCCAATGGGTTGATTCAAGTATTCTCATTTACTAAGTAGCTTAAAATGCAGAAGTATCCACTTTGGAGCCACTGACTCTGTTACTTTCTAGTTATGTGATACTGGGTAAGTTACTTAAGCACTGTGATCTCAACTTACTAATCTGTAAAATGGGGATAATTATGTACAGCTATGTAGTTTCAATTATATATGAAATCTCATTGTTGTCTGGTACAGAGTAGGCATTCAATTTCTTCTGCTTACTTTTCTTTTGAATTATTAATAATTTTAGCAGTAAATATTTCTCTGTCTCTACTTTCCTGTTTGTTTATTCCAGAAATATTGACTGGATTTCCAAAATATTGATTCAGCTACACAATGCTGGAAAAACGTGGGTGCTTTTTATGCTTTGTTTGTATTTGATCATAACCATGTCCTGTGGACTGTTCTCAAGGAGGTCACAGCTGCTGGTGGTGGTCATGATGGTAAGCACAAGGCAGTGAACACACAGTGGGAGGACAGCCGTGATAGGGCCAGGAGAGAGTGCTCCGTAAACAGAGGGAAGTCCTCAGCACAGACTTAGGAGACGGGGAAGCGACATCAGAGCTGAGCCCCAAAGGGTGAGGAGACACGTCAGGCAAGCATGGAATGCTGGCATGAGGAGGGGAGAGAAGGGCAATCGGGATGGAGGGAATTGCTGTGCCAAACCTGAGAGGCTAGAGAGTACGTGCCTTATTCCAGGAAACAAGAAATCCACCCTGGCTGGAGAGAAGAGTTAAAGAAGGAGAGTGAGAAGAGACGGATGGACATGGAGCCAGGAACAGCTAAGGCAGGCCCTCCTGGGCCCTAATAAGGTTGGATTTAGTACTTCTTCGTGGTAAATGAGAAGCCACTGCAGGGGAAGGAAATTATCAGATTTGGGTGACTTCCAAATGCTAGCTGCAGTCAAGATTTTGGTGCTACCAAAGGCAGGAGACCTGTTAGCAGTCCCTCTGAAGACTGACACGTTAACCAGCCCCAGTTATTATGTGCATGGCATCCAGAAATCTAGAAAAGAAATATAGACAACCATCCACCTCTGCTCCTTTGCATTTCTAGAGCATCTTTCTTCCTAGGAGACAGGGGCTGGCAGGACAGGGATAAGGTCTGCAAAGAAGATACTAGAAGACTAGCACCAGGCACCAGAGACAAAATGGGTTTGAGGACTGTGGAGATGATAAAGGAAAGACATCTCTCAATCCCTGTTGAAAGAAATGATGAACTCCCAGCCACTGACCCTGCAGACATGATGTCCAACTGAGGGAACATGCATAGCAAAGTCTGAGTGTAGAGCTCTGACTGGATGAGTGGATGGATGGCTGGCTCACACTGGGTCTTCCTGGTTTATGGTGCAGATGAAGCAATTATCCAAATAATTGGATCAATGTTAATCACGTCAGCAATAAAGCCTACTGTGGGAACTGAATGTATCTGCTTGGCTCTCCACATTGATCCAATTAAGTGTGTAATTGTCCTGGGCCTATTCCACAGCCTCTTTAGGGTCTTAGCTCATGGCTGCTTTGGTTGCCCGAGGAGCTGGGAAAAGTGAGAACCGTTCTCTATTCTGTGATAAATGTGCTGTTCTTAGGCCTGGATCCTGCATCAGCCTTCCTGTGACAAGAAAGCTCGAAGAACAAATACCACAGAGATGGTGTGTTTTGATTGGTTGAACTGGCTAGACAAGAAGCCGATGGCCCAAGTTCAAGATCTGTCTTTACTACTAAGTGAACCCAAGAATTCACTCACCTGCTCTGGGTCTCTGTTGATCTATCTGCCTAACAGAAAGGGTAACAATTATCCTCCCTTACAGAGATTTCAGGAAATGTAAGGAGATCAAACACATATTTATAGAGCACCTCAAACATGTTAAACATTGGCCTATACACCAAAGACACAGAATTGAAGAAGTTTTTAAGCACTTGCAGTTCAATGGAAAGGCAAATAAAAGAAAATGAGGAGTGCTAGGACACAGCAGGAATAAGGAGCTGTTGCAGTTCATAAAGGAGTGTCTGGCTAAGAGCGAGGGGTGCTGAGAACTCAAGGAAGGCTTCTCAAAAGAGGTGGCCCCTAGCAAAGTTTCAAATCATGAGTAGGTGTTAGTCAGTGAAGGAAGTGGGAAGGACATTTCAGCCTGAGAACAGAGTATGAAATGGTTAGAAAAACACATATATTCTCTGTGCTGGTGTGGGGGATGTTCTGTGAAGATGTGGGCCAGGTCTATCTAAGGTGTGGGGACCTTGAAGACCATGAGTCTGGACTTGATCCTAAGGGCCATGCATAGGCTTTGGATGTTCAAGCAGGGGACAGACCAGCCAGACTTTCATTTCCAATGGCTCCCCTGGCTGCCCCATGAAAGATGGATTGAAAGAATAAGGCTGGAGGCAGGAAGTCTAATTAGGAAGCTGTTAATGGGAGAAAGGACAGATATGCTTCAAAACAAACCTGAAGGATCAAAGGCAGGATCTGATTGCTCCTTGGAAGCTCAGAGGAATAAAATTCATTTATTAAATCAGCCAACATTTATCAAACTCCTACTATGATCAGCTACTGTCAGCAGTACATTAACTGATCTTGCTGAGGGACAGGGCTCCTGGAAGCTTAGAGGTCTCCCAAGGTCTGGGTACCTACCCTTTTCTTCTGACAGGGATCACACGTGGTCCAGGAGGACCAGCTGGCCAGCTCGCAATCAATAGGCAACGGCGTGACATCCACACTCCGCGTCTGTCTCGTCTTGGCAAGGCTCTCATTGACTGCATTTGACCCAAGAGAGGGTGGCCTTTCACCTCTAAAGGTCATCACAGAGAAGAGAGTGAAGTATCAGGAGGTAATTAAGTCTACATTCCACTGCCTATCCATCCATTCAATAAATATATATTTGCTCATTTATGCAAAGCTGGCTTCCCTGGTGGCTCAGTGGTAAAGAATCTGCCTGCAATGCGGGAGACCTGGGTTCAATCTCTGGGTTGGGAAGATCCCCTGGAGAAGGGCATGGCAACCCACTGCAGTATTCTTGCCTGGAGAATTCCATGGACAGAGGAGCTTGGCGGGCTACATACAGTCCGTGGGGTCACAGAGAGTCACACATGACTGAGGGACTAAGGACAGAACATTAGTTTATCAGTCAAGTATCAGTTAACTCATTCAGCAATATTTATGGAACCCTCAGTTATTGCCTCAGATTATGGCTAGCTACAGTCAAAAGAGTATTGCACTCTGAACAGAAGATCATCCATCAGCAGCTGGGTGATCTTGGTCTGGTTTTTCAGCCCCTGAGCACTTCACTTTTCTCACCTATATAATGAGAGAACATACCTCATAAGGCTATTTGAAGGATTAAATAAGAAAGTATATGTAAAAACACTTTATAAGGTCTAAAATGCTTGAGATAGACAGGGATTACAACCACAGCTAGATGTATGACCTCAAGCAGTACCCTTCCCATCTTAGGGCCTCTGTTTTATCCCCTGGAAAATGAGAAGTTTGAGTCCAGGTTCGATGCACGATACTGGATGCTTGGGGCTGGTTCACTGGGACGACCCAGAGGGATGGTATGGGGAGGGAGGAGGGTGGAGGGTTCAGGATGGGGAACACATGTATACCTGTGGCAGATTCATGTTGATATATGGCAAAACCAATGCAATATTGTAAAGTTAAGTAAAATAAAATTAAAAAAAAAAGAAAATGAGAAGTTTGGACTAGGTGGTTTTTAAGTCACTCTTTCATGTTATGAGTCTATGAAACTTTTTCTGAGAACAAATCATATTCAGGATACTGTGCTCAAGAGAACACAGAAATATAAGACACAGCTTCTGCTCTGGAACCCACAGTTTGTCTTAGGATAAGAGAAGACAAACATGTATCCTTCCTTGGCTCTTCCAGACTTTACCAAGGAGGCAGGGTTTTTAAGCATGCAGGATGGATGGTCTGAGTTGAGCTTTAGGACATCACCATGGTTGCAGTATGGAGGCTAGATGGAGGTGGGGAAAGCCCAGAGGCAGGAAAAGCAGGTAGGAGGCTCAAGCAATAGTACCAATGAGTGATGTGAGCCTGAACCACTCCGGCATCCAGGGGATAGAGAATGGGGGAGACAGACATATGAGATGTTTTTCAGGGGGAATGGACAGAGTGATGGGTAACCAGACGGGATGTGGATTAGAGAGAGAAAGGGGCTTAGGATGATGCTGGTTTCTAGTTTGGATGTGTGGTTGGGTGGGTGGGGAAACCAGGAGCAAAGGAATTTGTTGCAGAAGATGGAGTTGGGGCATGCTGAGTTCCAGATGCCCGTGGCGTCACTCAATAAATAGTTCCTATGTAGATCTGGAACTCAGGAGAGAGATTTTACACTAGAGATACAGATCTGATCACGAAAAGCCACGGGAGAGGATAAAAATATTCCTGAGAGATACCAGCCAAGAATAAGCCCTGGAGAGACTAGTGTCTGCCAGGCTAGAGTGAAGATAGTACATAGAGGTGAGTGGGGGATGGGAGAGGTAGGTGGTGCTACACCTGCAGAGCAGTCAAACAACATGAAACCTGAAATCTGTCTAGAAAATAAGGTAACATTTTTTGTTTAGTCCCTGGCACTCATGGGACATTGAGTAAAACAGGCAAAGAAAGGTCATGTTCTTTAATCTGTTTATGCCTCCAGTTTCCCCATGTGTAATACAATGGGTATATTATAATTTCTGTTTTTCTTCCATCTGAAAAAATGTATAGCAGTGTAAAATTCTTTGTAATTTGTGTTTCTTTTCAAGGCATAAAGGGAGAAAAGAAAGAGAATTAAGATTTGTTGAGCATCCAGGACTTGTCAGGTCCTGCATGAGATGTTTCACCCTTGCCATCTTATCTAATCCTGACAGCAATGCTAGAAGGCAGCAACCTCCTAGACAGATGAGGGATATGGTCAAGAGCCACGTGGGGGTCCGAGCTGAGCTCTGCTTGCCTCTAGTCTCTGTGCTGCATTCATTTCCGTACACTACCCAGAAAGAACAGGGCCAGCATTCCCTCTACCAGTCCCCTCCATCTCCAGGCAAGGCCTCCTTCATCTCCTTGTCCAAGATTCAGTCCTTAGGCAGAGGCATCACATAATCTCCACTAGCACATCACTTCAGACAAGGTCATTAACAATACATTCTCACTTGGCAAAAGTCCTAAAAAGAGAATAATATTAACTACAGTGAAATCCATCTCCATGACCACCCCAGAGACCAGCAAAAATCAATTGCCTCGTAAAGTTGAATGTTTAATGAAAGGTCAAAGACTACTGGAAACCACATGTGGGTTCTTTAAAATGGTTACTTGAGGCAGGACTTGCACAGCAGTTGGGGGTGGGGGGGGGTGGTTAGAACTGTGCTCTTATCTACTAATTTTCCCAGGTTTGACAAAACAATACTGTCTGTGATTTGGCTTCACCTTAAGTATGCATTTGACAGCGCTGCAGGGTATCCTCTTCCTGTTTTCACTAAGAAACCGTTACATTGTGTTTTTAGCAACTATCCATCCATTTTGGCCCACAGTGGAGACTGAGCAGATAAGTAATGTGTACACATGCTATTAAGAGTCACAATTACTTTCTTCTCTGAGATTTGAAAGCCTGTTAATGGGCAAGATGATCACTTACAGAAGGAACTTGGTAAAAAGTAGTTATAACCACCAGATCTCTCATTTTTGCACCCAATTTCATTACAGAGGTGGCAATATAATGAGGTAATCAGCTGAATGAATAGTCTGTTTGTAAATTACACTGGATAAGATGTGTGTGGTTTATTAGTACTACAAAATGCAAATCTGAAAGCAAGTGTGTGCATGCTAAGTCGCTTCAGTTGTGTCCCACTCTTTGTGACCCTATGGACTGTAGCCCACCAGGCTCCTCTGTCCATGGGATTCTCCAGGCAAGAATACTGGAGTGGGTTGCCATGCCCTTCTCCAGGGGATCTTCCCGACCCAGGGATCAAACTCTCATCTCCTAAGTCTCCTGCATTGGCAGGTGGGTTCTTTACCACTGGCACGATTTGGAAGCCATCTGCAAGCGAGGCTAGCATTCAATTGCATCTTTAATTCCTGGGACTAGCATGGACCCAACAGAAGACAGGGGCAGTCAGGACCTCTGTGTATGGCTATTGTAACATGTGCCTTCACACTATGAATTTACAGAGATGAATCAGATGGGTGTTCTGACCAACGGACTTGACTCTGTCATTCAAAATTCTCTTTATGCTTTAATGTTGAAAAATTAAACATGCCCAGAGAACTACAGAAAACAAATAATAAATACTCAGGTACTCACAACCCAGGATTGGCAATTGCTAACATTTTGATATACTTCCTTCAAGTCTTTTTTTTTTTAATAAAAAATAACCTTATAAATTTGACATGTGTGGTTGACACCAGCTCCAGATCCATTTTCCTCTCATATTCTTCAGAGGATACTACAGTCATCAATTTGGTGTATATCCTTTCAGTCTTTCAAATGTTTATATATACACATATAGACAAAAGATACAGCATTGCTTTTGTGAGCTGCACTCATACGAGGCATAGTATTCTATAACCTGCTTTTGTCAATCAGCATGGTGTTTCCAGGGACTGCCCTGCTAAGGCCCTGTGCTCCCAATGCAGGGGCCCAGGTTCAATCCCCAATTAGGAAACTAGATCCCATATACCATCCCATGACAAAAAGATTCTACATGCCACAGTGAAGACTGAAGATCCCATAGGCCACAGCTCAGACCCAGTGCAGCCAAACAAATAAATTTTAAAAATAAATATTTAAAAAACACTGCATTTCTGGCCCATATATGTTGACTCATAAAGATATCTTGTTCCTTCCTTTTATCTAAATGTTCCATCATAAGACAGGCATTTAACGTTTTCTTTTTGAAGGACATTTACAGTTTTTCATCGTTTGGCAATTGCAAACAATGTAACAGCAAACACCCTTCTACGAGGTGTTGGAATGTATCCCCCACGTAAAGTCTGACAAGAATGAACCTGCCTTTCCTCGAGGTGTGTGGAATGCTGAGGACATATTTCACTCAGTTCTTGTCTCCTAGTCTTTCTAACAGGAGTCTCTGATCAAAATAAAGATGGATCCACCATGCACGGCAGGATTAGGTCAGCAGTAAATTGCGAGCCATCAGTTTATATAGATGGGGTATGTCAATATATTTTGGCTTTCTGTAGAAATGCCCTGACACAACAACTTTCTTGTCACACACAATTTGTTAGGCAGCTGCATCTCCTTTGCAAATAAAATCCTTCCTCTTTGCTGGAAGGGGCAGCTTCTGGGTGGCAGGTTTTCCATTTCTCTTCTCTGTGTCATTTGCTGTTGTAGACATGGAATTTAAAGCCACATCTCAAGGCAACACATGTGTGGTCCAGAGATACAGAAATGGCCTTGGAGTCCAGCAAGGCAGATCCACAATGCAGGTGGAGAAAGGAGAATGTATTAGCAAGAGGCAGAAAAATACAGGGGCTCTGGAACCAGAAAAAAAAAAAGGGATTTGGATCCATATTTTGTTACATATTAAGTGAGGAATCCTGAAATAGTTGCACTCTCTCTCCAAACCTCAGTTTCCTTCTCTGTAAACTGTAAATGATAGCACTTACCTCAAATAGCTGTGAGGATCAGACCTAATACATCTAAATGCCTTACATAGAGCAGCAATAAATAAACACACGTCTGTCTTATGAAGATGGAATGAGAATTTCATCTGACTTGATTAGAAGAGTAACTAAAATTGGTAGCCTTTCTTAGCTAATATGAAGGTCTCAGCATTTTCTGTTGCAGAACTGAAGGCTATTCTTCCATTTCATCTAAGGGATTCAAACATATGCCATGTTCAAGACTGCTCCATGGGAATCACAGGTCGAGGCCAATGCACTAAATCTGGATTCAGCTAAGGGTTTGAGACTCATGAGATGTGAATGAATCTCTTCTCCTTTCTGAGGACCCACTTGCTGCTCTGCATAGTGTGAATAGGTACAACAGCCATCTCATGACATCACTGGAGGGTTCAGCAAGGTTTCCCAGCCTGTCAGCTTCACTCATCTTACCCCTTCATGTCCTACATCCAAGTGAACTTCCTAATATGGAAGTCTGACTGTGTCAATCCTTCCATGGCTCCCCACTACTGAGGATAAAGTTCAAGGTCCTTAGCCAGAGTACTGGTGCCCCCTCCGAGCTCTTTCCAGGATCTGACTCCTGCCGACTCTGCCTTGGTCCTGTCTTTGGCAGCTCCTCACTTTAGCTTGCTCCCTGAGTAGCTCAAATGATAAAGAGTCTGCCTGCAATACAGGAGACCTGAGTTCAATCCCTGGGTTGGGAAGATACCCTGGAGAAGGGCATGGCAACCCACTCCAGTATTCTGGCCTGGAGAATCCTATGGACAGAGGAGCCTGGTGGGCTACAGTCCATGAAGTCACAAAGAATTGGACACGACTGAGTGACTAACACTATTACTACACCTTGGCATGGACATGCAGCTGCAGGAACAAGCCAGGCTCTTTCATCTCCACACCCTTGTCCAGGCTGCTGCTTCTTCCTGGAATGCTCTTCACCCTCTCCCATTTGGCAAACACCTACTCCTACAGAAATATTCAGCTGAACCCTCGACTCTTCTAGAAGCCTCTCCACACTGTCTTCGGAAAAGCCAATCACCCCTTCACCCTCTCCCATTTGGCAAACACCTATTCCTACAGAAATATTCAGCTCAACCGTCCTCTCTTCTAGAAGCCTCTCCACACTGTCTTCGGTAAAGCCAATCACCCCTTCTTCTCTGGTTTTCCACTTGTTCCTGTACTCTCTCTCGCAACAGTACACCTAGATGTGCTCCCATGTTGATTTTCTCCACGAGAACATGACCCCTTTGTGTCCTATTCATCTCAGCATCCTGAGAGCCTGTGAGAGGTCCCACACAGGGGTCCACATGTGGGTAGGGTTGCTATAACCCCTTTAAACCCTCCTGATAGACACATAGTACACACAAGGAAGGCCTTGGCTGCTTCATTCTTCTCAGGACCAAGTTGAGGTTCTTTCTATCATAATAGCTAACAGTCATTGAGTGCCCAATATGGGCAGTGAAAACTCACCGCCCTGGTCTCGGGTGGTGCCCAGCAGGGGCTGAGTGCTCAGCAGAGCTGACACCAGGGGCCGTCCAATGGGCACCAGCTGCTCCTCCCATGAGAGGCTGTGCATGCACAGCCTTTATGTGATGAGTGAGAGAAATGACATTAACAGTCCTTCCTCCGATGGAACGGCTCACAAGGAGCCTGGGACACGACAGCTTCAGCCTCTCTCTGCAAGGGCAGCAGCTTCTCCCACACCAGGACGATCCCCCAGCTGATACATCACTGAGGCTTCCTTCACTGGATCCCACTTTGAACTTTCACTCAGATTAAGTTTGAGCTTTCAACTCAGATAGTTTCTTTAGCCTGTTTTGCACCCAATTAAAAATAATCCTAAAAGATTGAATATCTGGAGTTTGTGTGTGTGTGTCGGGGGGAGGGTGGTTTGAGAGCAAAAATTTAGCCTGATGAACAGGTAGAGTAGGTCACTCTTGCATTAAAATCATTGCTATAAGTTGGCTTTTCTTCCTCCATACATAACAGACCTTTTGCTTAAGCAAGTATGCTGAGGCTTTGTTCAGAATACAGAGCAAGGATCCTATTCTTCTTAGCGTGATAAAATACCTTTAAACGCGTCAGTTTCCTACGAGAACTTTTGTTGAAGTCAGTGGCTGGGTTCCACAATAATTTGAAGAGTTGTTGATATAGTGTAATCAGATGCATGTAAATTGCTTCAGGAGATGTTCCTTATTCAATAGGCATGTGACAAGGAGAGAGGGTCAGCATGATATGGCTTTATATTCCCCATCATATTATTGATTAGGAAGTCATTTGGAACTATCACCTACCTGGAGCTGGGCACACTGAAAGATCCCAGGGCAGCACAGAGAAGAAACAGCTCTGCCGGTACCCTCCAAGCCCATGTCCTGGAGGTCTTCATTTTCCCTCTGCGACAGGAAGTCTGACTGCAGCTCCCAGTTCCATGAAGAGTCTACCCAGGGAGTTCTGTCGTCAGCTTCTGTTTCCGGAGAGTAAACAGCTGGGCAAAGTAAACAGAAAGCCACCAGTGACCAGAAACACCTAGACTTTGCACAGACAGAAGACTTATCTGGGACTCCAGACACCAACAAGAATGGTGGAAAGCTTAGATTTTATTCACGTGTAATGGATTCTGGTGGAGAAAGCAATGGCACCCCATTCCAGTACTCTTGCCTGGAAAATCCCATGGACGGAGGAGCCTGGTAGCCTGCAGTCCGTGGGGTTGCTAGGAGTCAGACACGACTGAGCGACATCACTTTCACTTTTCACTTTCATGCACTGGAGAAGGAAATGGCAACCCACTCCAGTGTTCTTGCCTGGAGAGTCCCAGGGACGGGCGAACCTGGTGGGCTGCCGTCTGTGGGGTCGCACAGAGTCGGACACAACTGAAGTGACTTAGCAGCAGCAGCAGTAACAGATTAAACATTTGTCTCCAGCATTTACTGATAACCCTGAGAGCCACAGTGATAGCAGCACATGAAAAAGTTCAATAAATACCTTTTACTTATCACCTGCACCCTTCACCTATCACCTCTCCCGTGTTAAAGGTAAGAAGACTTGATGGTTTAGCACAGCAAAAGCAGGTGCCATTCATGTAGGGTAATTCAGACTTGTTTTATTTGAGCCTGGAAAAATGCTTCCCCTTTGAATTTTCATCTCTGAATGGCACTCTGTGCCCTGTCATTTTTACGTACCATTAAACAGGATGAAGACAAAATGTGATTCTCAGGGTCTCCTGTTTTCATTTTTGGCCATTTCACGAGGCATGCAGGATCTTAGTTCCCCAACCAGGGACCATACCCGTGCCCCTTGCATTGGAAGAATGGAGTCTTGTCCACTGGACCACTAGGAATGTGCTCTAAGGGTCTCATGAAATGGCATAATCCAAGCAAACGTTCACTTTGATACCTGTAGAAATGATTCCTAGAAACGATTGCCTGTGGCCACATGTGAGGTGTGTCTTTACATTTTCAGGTCCATTGCAGCCAAAGCGTTAGCCCTGACTCCCAACCTGGAGGTGGTACCCACCCTGCCTGGCAAGGAGCACAGAAGTGTGGTGTGAAAGAGGCATGGTGCAAACTCAAAGGTCATATACAAATGGCCCCGGCTCTCAAATGTACCCCTACCACTGACCTCTCAGGATCAACAAGTTAAAGTCCAAACTTCACTGACCAGGCATTTATAAAACCAATCTTCAGACCATAGAGAGTTAAAGGAACGGGGCCGACAACCATCCTATCTCTGTTGATCAGGCGGGTGTAGGTGAGGGTCCTAAGAGGGAACAGGCAGTGGGCAACTTGAGGGTGGTCTGGTAGAAAGAACACAGACTGGATTTGACTTCCTTGAACAAGCTACCTAATTTCTTTGAGACTAATTTTTTCCCATCTGGAAAATGGGGATCATGATTCATTAATACTTAGCTCATAAGGTTGTTTTGAGGCTTAACTATATAAAACATTAAACCCTTGACTTATTCCTGACACGGGTTGGAAGCACCAGCCTGCTCCCTGTCCTGCCCTGTCTGCTGAAACAGCTGGGCTGGGGTTTGGGAGTGCAAACAAGGAAGAGTGGCAAGGGGATGGATGGAAAGCCGCAGAGGGCAAAGGCCCTTCACAGTAATTGTGCCCAGAACACGGAACACAAGCTCTGCTCTCAGACCCTCCCGTGTGCATTCCACTTGTCATTATCCCAAGCTCAAGGCACCATCTCATCGCTGTCCCAAAGGATGCAGTGACCTGAACTTTGACACAATTGATTGTGGTAGTTAATCATTTGTAAACAAGCAGAAAATTGCATTTCAAGAAAGATCCATGTCCTTTCTCGTTTCAGCTTGCCTTTAAGAGGAGCCACATCTTTACACGATGGGGTTCTTGTTCAACCTCCTAAACTTGAAGGACTCATGAAGAAAGCCACACATTTTAGAGAAAACAGTTACATGAATGAGTCAGGTGCTCACTCACCTCTAGATTTTTTATACATGCTGTTCCTTCTTCTCAGAATATGTGCCGTGTAGCTAAATATAAGTCATTTCTTATGTTTCATATTAACATCACTTTCTCAAGAAAGTCTTCCCAATGGACTTTTCTGGGCTTGATCCCAGGCACCAATGGGTCTCCTGGAATTCCAACCTCATAGCGCCCCCTGGTGGCTTTAGGTGCTACTCGGCCTCAGGCTGTGGTGATAATACAGGTATTTTTCATGGACAGTTCTTAGCAATCTAACAGTTTTCCCCATATATCATCTTGTTTGATCTTGACAAAAAAAAACGAAGTGTCATCTTATATGCCTCTGAGATAAGGTTCCTCAATTGGTTCTATAGTTGATAAGAGATAAATCTATTGCTAGATTCAAGTTGTTTTTTTTTTCTTCCTTATTCCTAACCTCTTCTTTTTATAATTCCTACGCTTTACAAACGTCCTCTTAGGAATTTATAGGACTGATGAATATCTAGTACAATGATCACACCTGCCTCTCCACTCTCTGGCCATAGCTCTCTTCTTTGGCCAGGAAAGTGGGTTTTAAAACAATCATGGGCCTTCAGGCTTTTAAATGATATGTAGCAATTCATAGCTCCAGGTCTATGGACCTACTGACAGTGTTGTTTTTCCCCACTTTGATAATTAATTTTCTAGCCTCCTAAACCAATGCTACATGGTTTAGGTTTTTGTTACAGTAACATTCCACTCCTGGTACCCACTTTTTTGTAGTAGTTAGCTTTTGCTGTATAACAAATACTCCCCAAACTTGCTAGCTTAAAAGAATGGCCGTTTATAAGCTCAAAATTCTTTGGGTCATCAAGTAATTCTGGGCTAAATAAGCTGGGTGGTTCTGCTAGTCTTGCCTGGGTTCACTCATGCAACCTCAGCCAGTTAAGAGGGTTGGCAGGGGGCTGGTTGCTACAGAATGGCCTTACTTACCAGCCTGAGGATCCATCCTTTCAGTCTATACATCTGGGTTGTTGGCCGATGTGATGGGATAACTGAGCAGCATGTCTCCAAAAAAGACTAATTAACCAAGGCTCTTTCACGGTGGTCTTCATGGTTCCAAAGAGCAGCAGGAAAGCATAGGCTCCAATGCACAAGTGCTTTTAAAGCTCTGACTGAAGTATGTCTTAAGACATGGCCAAATCCACATTCAAGAGATAGAGACATAGATAATATCTGTTGATAGGAGGAAAAGCAGAGTCACTTTGCAAAGGGGTGTGCATCAGGGTTTGTTGGAGAGAATCTGGGGACATTTTGCAATCCACCTCAAACATGCTACTTTCATGCTGAAGCAGTTAAGAGCCAGCGTGCCTTGTCCATTTCTCTCTTCTTCTGTGCTGGTGACTTCAAAGCATGTGCTAAGGTAACAGTGTCTTATGATGGAGGGAGCCTACAGCCCTGACACTGGTTGAGGAGAGTCCCTGCTGATCCATGAGGAACTTCCTATGAGTGAGATTTAAACTTTAATTGCACTATTTCGTTGAGACTTTGTGGTCTATATGTTACTACAGCAACAGCTACCCTACCCTGGCTAATATACTCTTCTGCTACATACAAAATTCAGTGTGCACGTGTGCTTTTCTATAGGAAAAAGTCTATAGCCCTCCTCAGATTCCAGAAGGATATGAGACTCAAAAGAAGTAAAAATAAAATAACACAAGAAGCAAAAATTCCCTCAAGAGCTAGAACTTCTTCAGCTCACAGAATTATCTGTGGTCTCTTTGAAGGCAGTGCAAAGCAGTCTGAAATGTTTGGGACATCAGACAGACCTAGATTGGCATTTCATTTCTCTCATTTATTACCTTATATCCTGAACAAATCCCTTAAGCTCCCCGAGCACTGGTTTCCCTCGTTTCCAGTGTAAGCTTGTTGAAATAATATTTCAATAATCATTTACTGAGAGCTACTAGATGCCAGGTACAATCCTAGGTGCCTAGATATACAAATGAATATGTAATAGACCTTCCTGTAAGAGCTGGCACCATGGTGAGAGGGACAGACACAGTCATATATCAGGGCAGTACCGTGGTTTGGATTTAGCCAAGTGTGTGTGTGCACATGTGTGCACCCGCATGGGTGTGCATGTGGTCACTGGGAAATGTTTCTCAGAAGTGATGCTTGAGTTGGCCCCTCGGGGGTCAGGAGGAGTTAACAAACCAAGCACCAAAGGGAGGGTGTGTGGCAGTTCAGGGAGAGGCCAGAAAAATCAAGATGCAAAGGTGAGAAATTACACTGCATGTGCGGGGAACCTAAGACAGTCAGTGTCGCTGGAGTCTGGAGTTCAGCTTGAGTAGTGGAAAGGAATGAAGCTAGAGAGGCAGATGGGAGTCAGAAGTAGGGCTCAATGGGCAGGGCTAATGATATGGATTTTATCCTCAGTGCAAGGGGGAGCTCTCGATGGGTTTCCGGAGAGAAGGAAGGGGGTAGCTTTCTTTGTGAGAGAGATTGCTAGGCTGCAGTATAGAGAATGGATTAGAGGGAGGCGAATTGGAGCAGAGAGACCGGTTAGCAGACTGTTATAATAGTCCTTTGAAAGATGATGAGGGCCTGAATTAGGGCAGTGGTGGTGCCAAAGCAAAAGAGGGCATAAACACAGTATCCGTCTCCTGTCGTTGAGAAAAGCAAATAACATACTCTTTGTGAATGGCTTTGTAAACAATGCAACTGTGCACAAAGGTGGGATTATTATGACCGAGATTATGGTTCTCTGTTAAGAAGGGTATATTAAGTACCCAGGGCTGAGCTTAGCAGCTGTTTCAAGCAGCCGCCCTCCACACAGCTCATGCTTTCTTCTTGGTCACCTGGTCCTGTGGATTAATGTGCCCAGACTTGTCTATCTTAAGTAGAGTTCCTTGTCTTCCAGGCTCACCGTCCAGAATTCTGGAGGTAAAGCTTTATGCCCCTCCTGCTGTTTCAGAGTCCTCATCAGGGTCTGGGAGTCCCTCACCTCCAAGGTTTCCACTGTAGGTTTTTCCGTGAGTCTTGGGGAACCTGATTTAAAACAGCCCTTGGCATCCCGCTGTGATAATTGCATCACCAGTGGTGGTGACTCATATTGGGACTCATCCATGGAGGGGTGTTATCACCAGGGTGGTGCAAAACGGGGCCAGACAGAAGTATGAATGGGCTGAGAGGGCAGCAGGCTCTTTGGAGGACTAACTGGCAAAACAATAACCCACGGGAGAAAAGGAAATGTCTCTATTCTGAAAATAGAAACATGAGAAGGGAAAAAAAAAAATAGCCAGTAAAATGAATGAAGAGTCCAATCTTCTCATGGAAAGAGAATATGGATCCCCAGCCCCTTCCTCTGAGGCAGTTGGCTTCACTACGTTCCTGGCACCCCCACAATTCTGCCTGGGTCTATGACTAAAGTCACGTGAAATACAGGGAGAAGTGTGAGTGCCACTTCAGCCTCCCTTGTGCCATTCTACCGTCAACTACAAATTGGCACTTGCCATCTACCTCTGCAAGGATTCAATCAGGTGCTGCTGTAGCTGCTCACCTTCAGCACCCCCTGAAGGGAGTTCAGGTCGGAGAGCAGAAATGAGGCACTCTGTGCTCTGGAAAAACTGGCAGAACAGACCTCCAGAGAGAGAGAGATTTTCAGGAGCTGATTTTATGAGCCCAATTCTTGCATTCCCTCATATTTAGAAAAGCACTTAATTCCTTTATGGTGACATCTGCTCCTCAGGACTAGCAGAAAACCTTCTACAAAAAAAAAAAAAAAATGCTTGATTGCATGTACTTCCCTTTTACCAAAATCACATATACACTGAGCCTCCCCACTACCTCTTTGGAGCAGTTTCTCAAGAGCTACCTAGGATGCCGTCTCCCAAGATATAGTTCTCATTTTGCCCCAAATAAAACTTAACTCACAACTTTAACATTGTGCTTTTGTTTTGTTTTGTTAACACTACTCTCCCTCTTTTCCTTCAACCACCTGCCAAATGTGGATACCTGTGGTGACCTTGGGAGTCGGTATTGAAGAAGGTGGAAGCTCTGGCAGGTTGGATTCTTGTATGACTGTGGAGCAGAAACTCTCCCCACTCCCTGATGAATGGTCTATGCCTGAGCAAGAAAGTAACTTCGACTGTGCTGAGCTGCTAAGAGTATATACAATGAAATTCTACTCAGCCATAAAAAGAACAAAATGTTGCCATTTTCAACAATATGGATGAACTTTGAGGGCATAATGCTAAGTGAAAGAAGTCAGATGGAGAAAGACAAATACTCTGTGATGTCACTTAAATATGGAATCTAAAATGTAGAACAAAATAGTGACTATAACAAAAAAGAAACAGACTCACAGATACAGAGAACAAACTGGTGCTTACCCGTGGAGAGAAGAGGGAAGGGACAAAAGGCGTCAGGGAGTGGGAGGCGCAAACTATTGGATGTAATGTAAGTTCAAGGATGTGTTGTACAACACACACAAAAAATGACAATATTTTGCAATAACTATAAATAGAGTGTAATCTTAAAATTGTATAAAGACTAAGGAAAAATTTTAATTAAAAATAAAAACATGAATGCCAATAAAAAGGAAATAAACTTCTATTGTGCTGAGCTGCAGAGATGTCAGTGTTTTCCTGTTATGCACATTACCTAAACGAATACACTCTCTTTCCCACAGTTCTCATTCCCACCCCCATGGAACTGGCAAATCTCCCTTGGAAAGGAGTCATGGGTTCTAAACAGTAGCCAGTATCTTCAACAGTGCTGGTGCTGGCAGAAAAGCAGCAGAGGAGCTCCCTGTCTACGCCAGGGTTTGGTTTGTCCTTTCTGATGATGGGTATGGGATTCTGTTTCTCTATTATATGTATATCTCTGCAAATAAATATGGATAGGTGTTTCTCTCTGGATCCACACAGATGCCTTGTTTCTTCTATTCTCGACGGTTGATAAAGGGTAGGTATGTATTTCTCTCTGGCTGCAAGTAGACAGAACAGACATAAGACACTGAGCATAAGCAGGACAGTTCGGGAAAACAGAGGGAATGTGTCAAGAACAGAGGATCAGCACTGATGGGGTGGTCAGCACTGTAAAGGCCAGATAGATGGGGAAAGGTAGTGGTGGGCTCCAAAGGGAGGGCTGGCTAGAATGCCAAGAGGAGAGGCAGCTGTGCAGGTTCTGCCTCCATCATCTGGGATGTACTTATCAAATGCAATTGGAAAGATCGGGAGAGCCCTCCTAGGTACAAATAGACTTAATGCTAGTGATTTAGAGCTGGAAAGGGCATACTGCTTGGTTCCTAGTTATTGACAAGAGCACTGATCAGAGAGACTCTACAGTATATGTGAGAAGAAGGGGTAAAGAAGAAACATTAGCAGACAGATGGGTCATGACAGTGATGAAGAGTATACTTTTAATGCAGTCCTCAAACTGGGGAAAACTTCGAGGAATATCATGAAGCAGCAGTGTGTCTGGGATCCACACATGGGCAAAGTGGATGATTCATAGGTTACCTAGTGGTTCTCAGAATCTATACATAATTGCATGTTTCATATTGGAGCACAGAATCTATACATAATTGCATGTTTCATATTGGAGCACAGTACATCATATTTTCTATGAAACACTTCTGATTTCCAGTGTCTACGGATATTTCACTGACCCTGTAAAGTCCATTGGTGTTACTGGCATAGGCAATAAAATGCCTGGAGTTCAACACAGAGTAACAGGCTTTTGTAAACGTTTTTAGATTAAAGTACAGGCAATTATTTAAAAATAAAATATTGAGTACTCATTTTCTAATTTCAGATTATTTCCAGGAATGCTAGAAATGCGTAAGGAGGGGAAATAGGATTCTGCCTGGCAATATGCCAGGAAACTAATTACCTGGGGGACTTGAAATGACTCAATGGATTATGTAGTTGCATTGATTTTGTGGATTAACTGTGGAAAATGGTGAAATTTAAGCCCCCTTGTTCATCTGTTCATTCACTTACTAGTGGATCAATTCAAACTTCTTAGCCTGGCAAATGAATATTTCTCAGTCTATCCTTTAGTTCCTCTGAACTTCATATCAGTGTATCTATATTTATTCAAATATCTAGATATTTTTGATGTCTACTGTGCAGGGAGCCTTGGGTTAAAGTGGGGGATGCAGCAGTAAATAAAGCCCATGTTCCTTGCCGACACTGAGCTCCCAGGTTCCTAGAGGAAATAAATTGAGTAATTGTACATATCTATGATGACGACCTGAGTAACTATAAGTAAAATCATATACTTGCCCAATATTATTAGGGTGATGTCTTGGGGAGGGGAAGGAACTCTGGGAAAATTTACTTACACTTGGAAACCCAAACTAACAGTATAGTGGTTAAGTGATCAGATTTTGAATTACTGATGCAATTAATAATGTTACCAGAGTTTCTGTTATCCAGTGTTGCCATGAATAATCATCTCAAAGAACCTCTATACCACTGGTACAGCCACTATGGAGAACAGTATGGAGGTCTTCAAAAAACTAAAAACAGAGTTGCCATAAAATCCTGTAATCCCACTCCTGGGCATGTATCTGGAGAAAAGTATGATTTAAAAAGATACACGCACCCCAGTGTTCACTGCAGCACTATTTACAACAGCCAAGACACAGAAGCAACCTAAATGTCCACTGACAGATGAATGGACAAAGAAAATGTGGTGCATACACACCACAATGGAATATGGTGCATACACACCACAATGGAATATTCCATATTCACAATGGAATAATGAAATACAATGGAATATTACCTAGCCATCAAAAATAATAAAATAATCCCATCTGCAGTGACACGGATGGACCCCGAGATGATCATGCTAAGTGAAATAAGCTAGAGAAAAACAAACGCCATATGATATCAGTTATATGTGGAATCTAAAGGATGACACAGACGAACTTATCCACAAAATAGAAACAGACTCATAGACATATAGAGCAGACTTTTGCTTGCCAACGGGGAGGGAAAGATTAAGAATTTGGAATTAGCAGATGCAAACTATTATACAGGATGGACAAGGTCCTACTATAAAGCACAGGGAGCTTTATTCAATATCTTGTAAAAACTCTAATGGGAAAGAATATGAAAAAGAATGTACACACACACACATATAAACATATATAAATGTTTATATATATATATGTATAACTGAATTATTTTGCTGTATAGTAGAAATTAACACATTGCAAATCAACTATATTTCAATAAAATACATTTTAAAAAAGGATCATCCCAAAACTTAACGACTTAAAACATCAATTATTTTACTATTACTCACAATTCTGGAGGTCAAGAATTTGAACAGGGCCCAGCAGGAGTGGTCATCTCTGTTCTATATGATGTCTACTGGTTCTGGAACATTCCAGATGGCTTCTCCACTCATATGCCTGTTGACTCAGCTGGGCAGTTTTCTGGGGCCTCTGTCCTCAGGGCCTCTTCTTTAGGTGACCACTCCACTTGGGGATTCTTACATGCCAGTTCAGAGCTCCAAGAAGCTGCCAGACCAAAGCTCTAGTCTGGAACTGGTGCTACTTTGCTTGTATCTCATTCTATGGGTTATAGTGAGTCACAGGGCCTGCCCTTGTGGAAGGAAGAGACACACAGGTGTGGTTCACTGGGAACCATCTTTGGAGACCAGCTTCCTCATTCAAGAAGTGGCATCGTTTAATAACACTGTTGTTTTTAAATATGTCTTAATTAGGAGAGCCTCTTTCTCCTCCAAAGAGTCTGCAAATACCTTTCTTTAACCACTGTTTCTAGAAGCTATGGCTCACAGAGGGAGGTGGGCTTTTTTGATTAGACAGCTGGGTATGCCACTGTCCCACCACCATGGGAGAACACCATCTCCAGGCTCACAGGTAAGGCAGCAATTCTCTGATCAGGAATCAAGACTCACACCAACTTTGAGAACTGGCAGGTGTAAGACCAAGGTCTTCCTTCAAAGGATTTAAAGACTCCTGATACATGGAAATGACACAATGCAGACACAGAGCATCAGCGAGAAGAGCAGGGACACTCAGAAGAGAGTCAACAGACCTGACAAGCAAAAGAAAGCAGGAGGCGCAGCTCAACCTGGACTGAGGCTGCACCCTCAGCTGAGGAAGACGTCAACATCAGGACCCCAGTCTAGTGTCTCCTTAGCACGTTCTACATTATTTCAGCTTTACTGGGTCATAACAGACATATGACACTAGGTCTGCCTTGCATACACATTAAGAGAACTGGCTTTGCAGTCAGAATGGCTGGTTGTAAATAAAGCCTGCCTCTTGCTGGATGAGTGGACTTGTGTCAGGTTATTGACTTTTTTGTTTAGGTTGGTGAGGGTGTTTAGCACAGTGCCATGTACAGCAGGATTTCAAAAAATTTTAACAATTAATATTATTGCCATTGTCCTGATGGTTAATTTCATAAATTCCAATGTATATGTCCCTCTGGCAGGATACACAATTCAGATGGGCTCCTCTATCTGTCTACTGATGAGAGAATTTTAGCACCCAGAGTGGACAAGACTAGGATGGCAGCCCTCTTGGCAGAGGGAACATTAATGTCTCTCTAGGTGTAGCCAATACCCACCTTGAAGCTTGTGCTGGGGAAGAAGGCTGTGGCCTTGGTTCCTACACAGCATTGATGAATAGCAGAGTCAATGTTAAGGCTGAATCACCTGGGCATTGAAATCATACTGACTCACCAGCTGAGCTATTTCAAGTCCTAAAAGATGATGCTGCCCTCAATATGTCTGCAAATTTGGAAAACTCAGCAGTGGCCACAGGACTGGAAAAGGTCAGTTTTCATTGCAATCCCAAAGAAAGGCAATGCCACAGAATGTTCAAACTACTGCACAATTGCACTCATTTCACATGTTAGCAAAGCAATGCTAAACATCCTTCAAGCTAGGGTTCAACAGTATGTGAACTGAGAACTTTCAGATGTACAAGCTGGATTTAGAAAAGGTAGGAGAATCAGAGATCAAATTGCCAACATCACTTGGATCATAGAAAAAAAACTAGAGAATTTCAGAAAAACATTTACTTCTTCTTCATTGACTAAACTAAAGCCTTTGACTGTGTGGATCACAACAAACTGTGGGAAATTCTTCAGGAGATGGGAATCCCAGACACCTTACCTGCTTCCTGTGAAACCTCTATGCAAGTCAAAAAGAACAGTTTGAACTGGACATGGAACAAAGGACTGGTTTAAAGGAGTACATCAAGTCTGTATATTGCCACCCTGCTTATTTGACTTACATGCAGAGTACATCATGTGAAATGCCTGGCTGGATGAAGCACAAGCTAGAATCAAGATTGCCAGGAGAAGTACCAATGACCTTGATATACAGATGATACCACCTTTATGGCAGAAAGCTAAGAGGAATTAAAAAGCCTCTTGATAAAGGTGAAAGAGGAAAATGAAAAAGCTGACTTAAAACTCAACATTCAAAAAACAAGTCATGGCTTTCAGTCCCATCACTTCATGGCAAATAGATGGGGAAACAATAGAAACAGTGACAGACTTTATTTTCTTGGGCTCCAAAATCACTGTGGACAGTGACCGCAGCCATGAAATTAAAAGACGCTGGCTCCTTGGAAGTAGTTCAGTTCAGTTGCTCAGTTGTGTCTGACTCTGCAATGCTATGGACTGCAGCACCTCAGGCTTCCCTGTCCATCACCAACTCCTGAAGCTTGCTCAAACTCATGTCCATCAACTCAGTGCTGCCATCCAACCATCTCATCCTGAAAAGCTATGGCAAACCTAGACATTGTATTAAAAAGCAGAGACATTACTTTTCCTACAAAGGTCTGTATAGTCAAAGCTACAGTTTTTCCCATAGTCATGTAAGGATGTGAGAGTTGGACTATAAAGAAAGCTGAGCACCGAAGAATTGATGTTTTTGAACTGTGGTGTTGGAGAAGACTCTTGAGAGTCCCTTGGACTGCAAGGAGATCAAACCAGTCAATCCTAAAGGAAATCAGTCCTGAATGTTCACTGGAAGGACTGATGCTGAAGCTCCAATAAATATTTTGGCCACCTGATGCGAAGAACTGATTCATGGGAAAAGACCCTGATGCTGGGAAAGGTTGAAAGCAGGAGGAGAAGGGGACAACAGAGGGTGATAGCTGGATGGCATCACTGACTCAATGGACAGGAGTTTGAGCAACCTCCAGGAGATCGTGAATGACAGGGAAGCCTGGTGTGCTGTAGTCCATGTGGTCGCAAAGAGTCAGACACAACTGAGTGATTGAACGAAGATAACACCAGCCCAAGAAAGGTATTTCAAAAAACTGCTTGATGTACAAACAAATTATTTTAGAAGTCTTGTGTGAATTTCAATACAATTTTGATTTTTATGCAAAATATTACTTCGCTAGTTTCTATTCATCCTGAATGTACTAGTCAAATGGCTCTGGACCCATGTTTAAATAACTGCATTTGCCTAGGTCTGTCACTCCTCCTTCTCAGAGGCTCTCTTGATTCTGGAAACTGACACCACAGTCTTTGTGCATGAGCCAGACAAGAAGGAATCCCCTGTCTCCTGAGAGGGCAATGTGGGCCATGGGTATGCACGGACTCTCTACCCCTGCTGCAGGGTGCCAATGTGAGTGTCCCAGTCCATTCGGGTTGCTATCACAAAACACCAGATTGGGTAGCTCATGAACAACAGAAACTTACTTCTCACAGTTCTGGAGGTTGGGAGTCCAACATCATGGTGCCAGCAGATTTGGTGTCTGGTGAGACTCCCTTCTTGGTTCATAGCTGTTTTCCAACTTGATGTATCCTTACCTAAGTAGAAGGGATGAGGGAGCTCTAGCATGCTATCTTAGGGCACCCTAGGGCCAGGTTTTCATCTTAAATTTAGCCAAATCTCAGACTTTTGACCAAAAGCAGACCACAACAATCACCAGAACTCTGACACCTCCAGGCATCCCTTCCTAGGTGGGCAGGGAGAAGAAACCCTCCAAGGAGAATGCATTGCTTTGAGTTTTCAGCCTTGGCCCCAATCACACAGGTGTTCAGCAACAGAGTTGGCATCCTCTAAATACTGAACAAGAACTGCAGTGCTAATGACCATCATAGCATAAGGATAATCACAGCAGATTTTATAAAAATGGGCTTTCATACTGACCACAGATAAGTGTAATCACATGCTCCCCATGGTGCTGCTTAGGCTATCATTTTTCCCAGGCAGCTCTGACCCAATTGCAGAAACAAATTTTACAGAACTTTTTAAGAAGGAAAAGTGCCCCTCTTCTTAGCCCCCTCACTGCTCCGTGTCTCCAAAAGTGAGTCTCAGCTTTCCAGGACGATGCTAGAGTGAGGGGAGGCAGGCGGCCAAGCCTCGGCCAAGGCTGCCTTGCCAGGCTTCTTGTCAATACCTGTTGACATTTCCTTGAGTAATCGTTCCGGGTGCCTCGGGTTTATTTCTTCGTAACGTCGGAAGGATTACGGGAGGCTTTATTGATTTTGTGGTTTCATGTGTGAAAGATCTAATCTTAATCCTCCATTGTCCATTTTCCTTAACCTTTTAATAACATGATAGGGAGGCAACCCATCAGAATGAAAATTGTTTCTGAGTCATGTTGTCATAAATATATGCCATAGACTACTTTATGGGAACAACCATATTTTTGGAAATAATAATACTGATAAAATTTGTATGGTGTATTGCAGTTTACAAAGCACTTTCTCCTATCAACTCATTTAATCCTGATGGCAATCCTGATAGGTAGCAGTTACTTTATTTATTTTGACTTATTTATTCTATGAGTCTTTCCACAACATGAATTTTTATTATTATTTGCTGTGTCACAGATGAGGAACTTGCATTGCTCAAGGTCACACAGCTTTTAAAAATAAGGTTTGGAGTCAGGGTGATCTGCACTCAAATCCTGAGGCTGCCAAAGTTGTCAACGTGTAACCTTGGATGAGGGCTTTAAACTCTATGGTTTCTTTACCAACAAAATGGGAATGCTGAAGCCTTTCTGGGATTTTGTAAGGGTTAAAGATGATGTGGACACCCCACCTGCATAGTACCTGGAACCAAAGTAAAGTCCAATAAATGTTCTCTATTATAATTTAACGGAGAAGGCAATGGCACCCCACTCCAGTACTTTTGCCTAGAAAATCCCATGGACGGAGGAGCCTGGTAGGCTGCAGTCCATGGGGTCGCTAGAGTCAGACACGACTGAGCGACTTCACTTTCACTTTTCATTTTCATGCATTGGAGAAGGAAATGGCAACCCACTCCAGTGTTCTTGCCTGGAGAATCCCAGGGACGGGGGAGCCTGGTGGGCTGCCGTCTATGGGGTCGCACAGAGTTGGACACAACTGAAGCGACTTAACAGCAGCAGCAGCAGCATTATAATTTAAATAACATTACTCAATAAAGGTAAGGTCTGAGTCAAAGACTCTTATGTCAAACCTTAGTTCTCCTTTACTGGAGAGAAATTGGAATCTGGTTTCTCTCACTCTCCTTCCCTCCTTCTCATCTCTGTTCTTAACTCTTAAATCCCCAGGGAATGACAATAAACCAAAGCCTCTTCAGATGGATCCCTGGGAGTCCCTGGAGAAGAAAGAGCTAGCTGATAGGCATCAACACACTTGAGTCTTTTTCTCTGGAGTAGGATTCACTGGCGAATCCTGAAGTTGCCACATGAGACGGTCCTGGACCCTGGGGGGTATCCTGCCATATTTGTGTCCCACATCAAGGAAGGATGAAGGGGCAGGCAGAGGTTCTCAGTGTAGCTTGGAGAAGTTATGAGGATCACAGACGAGTTAAGAAAGGAGGGATGGGGGCTTTACTCCCAGTCTTGGCATTCACTAGCTCTGAGGTCTAGAGAAAGTAACCTTCTGTACTCTGACCCCAACTTTCTCATTTTTAAAATGAAAGTGCTTACTGTAATTTTTTCCCAGCCTAAATTCTGCTAGAAACCAAAAAAATAATTTAAATTCCACCCCTGTCCCATTTCCAACCTCAGAAATTAGAGAAGTGAAGAAGTAGGCAGAAGAAGAATGCATAAAAGAAAGAAAAAATGTTCATGTTAGGAAACTTCATCTTGAATGACTTCTAGTTTTCCCCTGAAACTCACTTTCTATGGCTTCAGTGCTCCAGACTGAAATGCATTTTCATACTTCCTATTTCATAGCTTTCTGTATTAACTGTTGGATATTATACAAAAGGCGGGTAAGACAGAAAAAAAATGTATCTCTAATAAAGAATGGTAATGCTCAAAAGTCTCCAAGCCAGGCTTCAGCAATATGTGAACTGTGAACTTCCTGATGTTCAAGCTGGTTTTAGAAAAGGCAGAGGAACCAGAGATCAAATTGCCAACATCCACTGGATCATGGAAAACGCAAGAGAGTTCCAGAAAAACATCTATTTCTGCTTTATTGAATACGCCAAAGCCTTTGACTGTGTGGATCACAATAAACTGTGGGAAATTCTGAAAGTGATGGGAATACGTGACCTGCCTCTTGAGAAATTTGTATGCAGGTCAGGAAGCAACAGTGAGAACTGGACATGGAACAACAGACTGGTTCCAAATAGGAAAAGGATTTCGTCAAGGCTGTATATTGTCACCCTGTTTATTTAACTTATATGCAGAGTACATCATGAGAAACACTGGACTGGAAGAAACACAAGCTGGAATCAAGATTGCCGGGAGGAACATCAATAACCTCAGATATGCAGATGACACCACCCTTATGGCAGAAAGTGAAGAGGAACTAAAAAGCCTCTTGATGAAAGTCAAAGTGGAGAGTGAAAAAGTTGGCTTAAATCTCAACATTCAGAAAACTAAGATCATGGCATCCGGTCCCATCACTTCATGGGAAATAGATGGGGAAACAGTGTCAGACTTTATTTTTCTGGGCTCCCAAATCACTGCAGATGGTGACTGCAGCCATGAAATTAAAAGACGCTTTCTCCTTGGAAGGAAAGTTATGACCAACCTAGATAGCATATTCAAAAGCAGAGACATTACTTTGCCAACAAAGGTCTGTCTAGTCAAGGCTATGGTTTTTCCTGTGGTCATGTATGGATGTGAGAGTTGGACTGTGAAGAAGGCTGAGTGCCGAAGAATTGATGTTTTTGAACTGTGGTGTTGGAGAAGACTCTTGAGAGTCCCTTGGACTGCAAGGAGATCCAACCAGTCCATTCTGAAGGAGATCAGCCCTGGGATTTCTGTGGAAGGAATGATGCTAAAGCTGAAACTCCAGTACTTTGGCCAGCTCGTGCGAAGAGTTGACTCATTGGAAAAGACTCTGATGCTGGGAGGGATTGGGGGCAGGAGAAGAAGGGGACGACAGAGGATGAGATGGCTGGATGGCATCACCGACTCGATGGACGTGAGTCTCAGTGAGCTCTGGGAGTTGGTGATGGACAGGGAGGCCTGGTGTGCTTCGATTCATGGGGTCGCAAAGAGTCGGATACGACTGAGCAACTGATCTGATCTGATTTCCTCTCTTTTCCCTCATTGCTTTCCCTCTCCTATTTTCTTTTCCTTTCCTTCTTTTCTACAAGAAAATGCATGATATTCTGGGTCAAATCCTGGATCTCCTTTGATAAATTCTAAACGTTGTGACTTCTGCTACTTGAAGTGAATTAAGTCCCTCAGTCGTGTCCAACTCTTTGCAATCCCATGGACTGTAGCCTACCGGGCTCCTCCCGTCTATGGGGATTTTCCAGGCAAGAATACTGGAGTGGGTTGCCATTTCCTTCTCCAGGGGAACTTCCCAACCCAGGGATCGAACCCGGGTCTTCCGCATTGTAGGCAGATGCTTTACCATCTGAGCCACAAGGGAAGCCCCCAACACTTGGTACCTGTCATTTCCTCTGTCTGGATGGGCTTTCCTCTCGGATCCCCATCCTCCATCCTGAGAACCCATGTTCGTCTTTTCAAGATCCATCTTAAATGTCACCTCCTTTGCAAAGCCTTCCTTGACTATCCCAATGAAAGGAACTACTTCCTCTTTTGGCTCCATAGCATTATCTCTAGGATACTATTTGTGACACTTGAGCTGCTTCACTCCCTTGACTCAGAGCCCTTCACTCTATCCTCTGGCTTTGACAGGTGTCTCTGCCCACGTTCTGCCCCCTACTCACCTGTTTGGAGACTGGCTTCTTCTTCCTTGTGTTTTATCCTCAGGCTTTCACGATCTTGAGGCTCTTCTCAATCTGGCTCTTGCTTTCTTGATATAGATTCCCTTCTCTAGTTCCTAGCTCCACAAATGCCACTGCCACCCTCTTCGATATTCCTCAGGTGAGTCCCAGGATCTACGGTGAAATTAACTTGAATCTGGCACCATTACAGAGATACTCCCCTTGGCCAACTTTACTTGTGCCTCTGGCATGTTGGTTTTCTTTCAGTGAAGAACAAATCTTCCTTAAGGTGATAGTTTCCAGTGCTGTCCGTGGTTTGCAAATTATAGAACCACTTGCAAAAATTCAATTCTCACTCCACCTAAAACATCATCAGCACAAAGCATGGATAGCTTTGAAGAATATTATTTTTTGAGTAAGCTCATGTGGAGTTTGATAAATCCTTATCCTCATGATCTATAAATCAGACATTTCCACCGAGAGAACATGGCATTGTTAGTGGCAATCCACATGCATTAATGTAACAGATATTAACTAAGCGCCTTCCATCTTTGATTCAGGTAAATATACAAAGAGCTAGAGAAAGCTATCATAGCCAACCATGAGCAGCAGTTTCCTGAAATCTAGGTGTATCCCAAACAAAAGTGGGAAGGCAGTTATTTACTCATTGTCCCCAGGAAGCATAGAGCAGTCAAGGAAAGAGGGGTCTGTCCCCATCTAATTCTGGCCACACCATTTATCTGGAGAGCATGTTTTCTGACTTGAATTTCAGTTCCTTTTTTCTTCTTCTAAAATGCAAGTTAAAACACTCACCTTATGGCCTGTTGTGAGAAGAAAACCAAAAATATAGATATGTTTCATCTCAAATACCATCCTTTAAAAAAAAAAAAAAAGCCCTGAGGAGGAGGTGGGGAAAGAAGGGCCTGGTGAAAAGCGGGAAACTTCCAAGTGGAATCAAGTACTGAGCTGCTAAGGGATAGAATCCTGGACTAGCTGTTTGGGGGTAAGGAGGCAGAAGGGACTGGCGGGTCACAGGTCAGCCCCATCTAAGGCAAGTGGACCACTGTGTTGGGCCAGTTCAGCAACAAGGCAGAGGGAGACTCTAGGAGACTGAGGAGGGACTTAAAGCAGCAGTCCAGTCTGATGAGACAGGAAGTGATCCCACCTCCCAGGGAGAATCAGGGGCTTGGCTCAAGAAAGTCAGACCTGTGGCCACTCTCGGGGGACTCCTCTCTCCCATGGGGACAGCAAAGTCAACTCCAAACCCCACTTGCTGGTGGTGTTCACCAACTCCCTCCACGGTCAGAACTGGCTCAGTGCTGAGCAGGGTGGGGCTGGATCAAAGCTTCTGGGGGATCTAGGGAGGAGAGGTAACAGCTGCTTAGGGTGCAACTTTATGATGGAATTCCAGAAACCTGCTACATGTCATTTTAATTTTTCCTTGTCTCTTGGAAAGCCTGGTGGAAATATTAGACTCACCCAGACTTAAGTCTACAAGAATTAATAACAAGGAGCCATGGAAGTTCTTAGAAGAGAGTCAATAGGCAGAGAAACGCTTAGGAATATTTTGCAGACATTGTTTCAGAAGAAAGACAAGGTGATCACCTTACGAGGCCTGTCCTGCAGTGGTAGTGGGATGTAGAAGGGCATACAGATGGACATGCGTGATCAAGGTGGAACTGTAAGAATTCTTATGTAAAGGCTAGGGAAAGAGGTGTGGATGGTGGTGAGTCAGGTAGCACTTCTTCACTGGCCTCTTCAGGGTACTCTGTCTCTGTAGGAGAAAGGCTGGATGCTTCAGCTACCACACTCCCCCTACCACACTGCCCCTTGCAACGGAGAAGCTCAGAAAGTGAGAAAGGGTGAGGCTGAGAGTCTAACCATGTGGAGTGGCCCAGGTAGAGCCTTGAAAGTGGGAAGATGAGGGTCACAGTAGCTCACACCATAGTTGAATGTCAAGCCACTTCTCTGCTGGGTCTCTGCTTCCTATTGGCAGTGTGGGAGTTGGTGTTCACTCCTTCTTCCCAGAGAGGATCACGATGGAGTTCATGGTGCAGCAGCAGCCACATGGGCCTGTGAGACCAGATCTACCTCCATTCTTCACCCATTGCGGACCTCACTGTATTCATATTTAACAGACACGAACCTAGGGTTTAGGTGTGTCAAGCACTTTATAAATACCAGCTTATTTATGCCTCATTATTAATACAATGATAATCTCACCTCCATTTTATGATGAGAAGTTAATTCAGCCAACATCACAGAGTTACTGTGTGACAGAGCTGGGCAGCTGGAGTTTGAATTGTACCATGAAGATTTGTATACCTTACGGTAAGAATATTGTTCCTCAGTATTTAATACACACACATTCATCTGTATTGATTTATGCATACATGAGACATAATATTCCAAACTCATGGTTCCATGAAGAAAAACACGTTCTATGCATAGCATACTACTTACATATTAAAAAACCAAGCTCCTATAAGGTAAAACTATGTATTTCTGTGATAAAAATTTGTGAATGGAAATACTTAGAAAATCTAGAAGAGACAATTGAAAACTGGTTTTCTCTGGGAAGGATGGTCAAGAGTTCGTTTTTTATGTAATATCAAATTATTGTTAATATTAAGGATATATGTATGATTTCTATGTAATTAAAAACATATAGAATTTAACTTTAACATTAAGTAAAAATGAAAGTAATTAGCCTCCAATTAAACAAATATTAAAAAAAGAAATAAAAATGCTAAAAAAATTAATGGCAAAATAAGCTGGCAGAGAGAGCAGAGTTAGGAGGACTTATGAGAGCTTTATGTCTTTTATTATATTTTTATTTTAAAAGATATATATTAAAAATAAATATTTATAAAAATTATTTTATTCATAATCTTTATGAAAAAGGATAAAACATACATGCTAAATAAAACAACATTACTATAAGTTGTAAAGGACAAACAAGGGGTTTCATAGATGGACTGCTGTCTTCCGATCATGGCATGATGTTTTGGCGTGAGGGGAGGTGGGGGCATGTTGGTGCTGTGACAGCGGTGAGAAGAGAGGCAGATTGCAGGGGCTTGGAAATAGGAATCTCTGTGCCCTCTCCTTATTCCAACTTACCTAGCACCATGATCTCTAACACATCTTTGGCTCTGGAGTGGCATTTTGTGTTTGCTGTATTAGCAGAGTCGCTGTCTATCCAAGTTATACAACCGGCCAGCCCTCCCCAAACCATTCTCACCTCTTTTGAAGAATGCATGCAGGGCAGGATGCTTGGTCTTTCTTATGGTCCCCTTTAACCTGTTTAGAGGAAGATAGTGAGTCACTGCAACCTTGGCCGAAGATCAGCTTACTTTGAGAAGGGGACTGATGGATCTCTATCAACTGCTTCATTAGCAGGGTTTGAAGCTTACAGTGAGAAATCACTTATGTGTGAAACTGGAAAACAAACCCCAAAAACTCAGCACAAGAAAACAAAATGGAAGTTATATGAATCCTACTACCAAAGTTTTTGTAAGCTTCTTCTATGAATGTATGTACATGTATATAACCAAAACTGGATCATAATGTGCACATGATTTTATCCTCTGCTATACTGAATTATTAATGAAAAGTGGCAAGGGAAACCCTGAGACAAAATATAGGTTCTACATCATTTTAGTGAATGCATACTCATATGCATAAATATATACTTACTGATGCTAAAGATAAATAAAAAGACATGGCCCCTTGTCTTCAAGGAGCTTATCACTGATGATAAAGGCATAGCCTCCCATCCTACAGATATAACATTTAGATAGTCTCACAGTATTAGAAATTTAATTTCTAATATTTCATTATTATACATAATAAGTGAAGAATATCTTAATATCTATGTTTGTTATCATGGGAATTTCCATCTTTTAAATTTGTCTTATACATGGAATTACCATGTTGAAAGTTATGCAACTTTTAAAGATTTTGATTTAAAAATTCCTTTGAATCATTCAAAGTGTTTGAGGGTGCCTGTTTCCTCATATCTTCATCAACAAAGAAATAATCATTGCTAATCTGATAGGAAAACATTGTCTTGATGCATTTCTTTGATTACAAAATTTTATACAGCCAAAGAAATACTTCTTGGCCCATAACAATATTGGAAACATAAGGTTTGTAGCAATATAAAATTTCAAAAAGCACAATGAGGTGAGAAGTTTGTTTTCTCCCTTTTGAGGTCCCCCTCTCTAAGGTTACTTACTGCAGGGTTAGCATAAGCCTTATATTGCTCCATGAAAACAATACTCCTGGCATATAGGAGGCACTCAATAGATAATTACTAAATGAATGAGCAGTTTCATGAATAACATAATAAAAATCTTCTATGGATACATAAATACCTACATACATATTTTTATACTATTAATAGAAATGGGGACTTACCAAACCCATTCTTATTGTTGACACTATTTCATATAGGCTTATTTAGACTTATTTCATTTTGAAGAAAGCCTGCATAGTACTGTAATTTAATGTGCTCCCTACTGATAAAACATTTTGCTGTTTTCTACCTCTAGCTATTATTTATGGGCTTTTTGCATTTCTTCTTTGGGTACTGTTTGTTCATATTCTTTACTTTTCTATAAGTATTTTCCTATAAGCTTTTAGGAGCTTTCTGTGTATTCAGGATAATAAAGTTTTTTTTTTAATAATACTTCCCTAATTTTTCCATCACCTTTAAAAAAATAAATTTCCAAGAAGTTAAATCTCTACCCATTTATATAAATATGTATTTTCTGCATTTGGTATTAGACTTATGAGGTTGTTTTCTACCCCATATGGATATTCATTCATTTATTCTCATATGCTTTGATGGATACATATGATATTTAATTTCTGTGGATTTTAATTAACTATATGATGTGAAGTAAGACTCTTTTTCTAACAGTGTTTATTATCCCATTTTTATTTATTGAATAGTCTTTATCCCCACTGCTCTGAATACTTTCAACTATCCATTGATTAATTATACACTCATTTATTGAGCTCGTTTCTACAGTTTACATTGTTTCATAGGCCATTTTATTCTTTGTCCTATGCCAAAAACCCTAAGTGATTTTAGCTTTATGTTTTGAGATCTAAGAGACTGTTTATCCTCATTGCAATATTTTTTTCTTGCATATTCTCACATGATTTTCTCTTCAGATATGCTTTACATTACTGAATATAAATGTGATTGAAGGTGGAGAACTGAGATCATGATTGAAACTGAACTGTGACAAATTAAGAACTGACATTTTTATAATCTTGAAACTTCCTCCCTGGATTTGTTGTTTCTCTGTGCCATGTTACAAGGTTTTATAATGAAAAAATATCTAGATCGTATGAACTTACATCAGTATTAAATTTACTTTTGCATATTTTATTCTTGTTATTTTTATGGCACGTATTTTTCCATTAAAAATAACAGTGTTCTAAAAGGTTATTTACAATAATATAGAAAATACTGATTTTTATATATTTATTTAAAAAATAACCACCTTGATTCTTTTATTAGTTCTTACAGCTTCTGGTAGATATTTCCCATTAGAAAATATTATCTGCAAACACTGATAACTTTCCCATTTTAAATGCCTTAAATTCAGAATACTGCTAGATGATAGAGGTAATGGTTGACAGCCTTGACCTCCACCTCAGTTTAGTGGATACCTTCAAGTTTTACTGCATTTCCTATTGGTTTGAGATTGACATTCTTTATTGTGTGAAGGAAATTCTATAATTTTAGCTGCTCATGTTTTTCTCAAAGAGGATAATGAATTTTACCAGATGTCTTCCTGGCAGACACGAAGATGAGACAGTCTCTCTTGACCTATTAATTGCATTCCAAGAATTAACTTTATTTGGTCATGGTTTACAGCTGTGTTTAATTTGCTACTATTTAGGAATTTCTGATTATACATTAGAAAGATCAGGCTATAATTGGTACTATTTTTGATGTTTTATTATTTTAGCTTGGAAATATGAATTGAGAAACTGGTTTTTCTGTGTTACTCAAGAGCTTAAATAGTGCATCATTTTTTCCCTTCACTTACTCCGGGCACATCATGCTCCCTGGCTGTGCCAGTTCAGCTACAGCTCTGGCCTCCACTGCCACTGCTTCGCGAGGAATTCCTGCTCATTTATAAAAACACAACTCAATCATCAGTGCTCTGTATAGCTTTCTTCCACCATTCCCATAGTATTAGCTTATGCCTTTCTTAAAGCACTCACCCTACTACTCACCTATTAGTCTTTTTTCCCAACTAGACTCTGAACTTCTTAAAGTAGGAATAGTCATATAGACATCTTAAAAAAAAATTCTGAATCTCCAGTGCTTATCACAGATCCTGGTACATAAATCCATGATATATTTTTACTTTAAAGTTTGCCAGTAAGAAAGATTTCAAAGAGGTATATGTATGCTTCTTTGCTTTTCTTTGACAACAGAGTTAATAATCATCCATTGCCATTCTGGGGTAATAAATGTGAAAGGATAAAGTAAAAGAACTAAATGCAAAAATATAGAATAGCTATCACTTTCTTTACTGTACTGTAACGTGTACTGAGCATTTGTGTGGGCTTCCTTGGTGGCTCAGTGGCAAAGAACCCACCTGCTAAGGCAGGAAATGAGGGTTCCATCCCTCGGTCACACAGATTCCCCTGGAGAAGGAAATGGCAACCTGCTCTAGTGTTCTTGCTTGGGAAATCCTTTGGAGAGAGGAGCCTGGCTGGCTGCAGTCCATGGGATCGTAAAAGAGTTGGGCAGGACTAAACAACTACAACTTGAGGATTTACTACGTCCAGGTACGAAATTTTCAAATGTATGTCTCATAGCAGCTTTATGAGGAGGATATTATCATCTCAACATTATATTCAGTGACCTGAGGTCAAACAACTAGAAAGCTGTGGGGCCAGAACCTACATGGAGACTTCCTGATAAGATTGGGTGAGTTCAGGGTGGTACGGCTATAGACTACCAAGACTTTCTGAATTGAGTCTACCCTCTGTAATTTGTATTAACTCACCAGTAAAGATAGTACATTCCACTTCTGGGAGAAAAGAGACAAATGCTAAGCAAAGCATGATCTGGTCAAATACTCGACTTTCCAGGTTCTGCCTAAGGTTAGTTCACAATAGCAAGAAAACTATTGACTACCTACCTGCTTGACTTTTGCATCACTTCTCTTCTGATGAAAGAGAACTAACCATCAACTATGGGTTTCTTTATTTTTAGTTTATATGATGTTGCTTTATTTTAAAAGAATAAAATTGGACTGTGTGGTCACTGACCACCTTTCTTTTACCACCTATGAAAGTTTGAAGGGGCACAGACAGGTACGAAGAAATAATTTCCCTTTAATAACTAAGTTCCTAGGTTCTTGAGCTCATGGCCGTGAACTATGGTAACTAACTTCTATCATCTGAAACAAGACAGATTTCAGGGTGCCTCCCCAAGAGGCGGGGTAGAGTTCCTTACAATAGGAAAAAAGACAGCTGAGCATTTTACTGTTGACAAGATGTCAGCCCTGATCACTGCCTGTTCCCTCGTCCACCATCCCTGCTGGTTCCCTATCCTGGCTGTGGCCCCTGCATGTGTCACAGAGTGGCAAGAGGTTGTTCCGAAGATTAAAGACCCAAGTCATCAGAGGCTGCCATCTCACAAGAATATTTCGACATTTCCCACTTGGCAGTCATTAATATTCTTCAGCAAACGATGAACCTGTTTAAAAAGACTCCCTCTTCCGACCTCTGTATCTTAGATGAGAAAATGAATGCTAGTGTTTTTTTTTTTTTTTGGCAATTATATATTCATTGGATTGGGTTAGAGTTATCACTGTTCTTAAAAATAAAACAATTTTTCCTTTTTAAAAAATATCTACAGTCGTTTTACTGAAGCATCCATTTCTGCACTAAGTCAGCCCAGTAAGGCTGGGTGTGATTTTTCTAAGACACTACTTTTAGTGGAATAGAGAGAGACTTTAAAAGTATCTTACAGAGGGTGCGTGCGCCATGTGACATCTTAGAAACCCTGCAGACAGAAGCAAACACGGAAGAGAGGAGAGGGACTTGGAGGTCAGACCCTGGGGACCTCAACAGCCTCTGGGAGAGCTCGCTGGCTCTGTTAATTAATAACTGTTTCATAACATCTCTAAGTTTCCGTTTCCTAAGTTGTAAAGTGGGGAGCCTGTTTCTTTTCTTGTGTAAAAATTTGGAAATGATAGCTAGAAAATGAGTGACATGTATACAGTAGGAGCATCACAAGAGTAACAGCTATTATTAAGATTTTAACATAAATACTGAGAACTGGCTACTAAATGGCTTGAAAGCCATTTACATCTGTTCATTAAAAAAAAAAAATCTTTCAGGCACTGTTGTTCCAATTCCCTTGAATTTAAACATCTTTAAAAAGGTTTCAAAGCTTTGAAGGTTGATTTCAATGAAACCTGTTTTTATTCTAGGCGTTTTTCCTACTGTCATTCTGAGTAAAACAAAAACCATTTACTGTCAAAACAACAAGGGTTTGCTCTCAAGCACAAAATGAAAGCAGATATGTCTGCCTGATTTATTTTGGCATCCGCCTAACAGTTAAATAGGACACCTTTTAATTTGTCACTTCTTTAAGATGCATTTATGTTGGGAAAGTAAATTACCAGTTCTTGGTTTCAGCTAAACTTGAACCAGCTGGGCAGAAAGGTGTATTTTTTTTTTTTTAATCCCTCTGACACATACCCTTTCAAAGTGTTAATTAAAAAAGAAATTACAAAGTTAGCAACATATTAAAGACACTAAGATCTCATGTTTTTTTAAATTTTCAACTGGAGGAACGTAGAATCTAACTTATTTACCAAAGACCAACTAGAGTTCTGGGAAGAGGCACAGGCGATCAAGCTTTTCAACAAGACTATTTAGAACTATTAAGAAGGGTGAATATCCAGCTTTCTAAAAAAATTTAAAATCAACTGTGAGGAAGAAACTTCTTAACTTTACCATCAGCTAGCTGAAGAAGTTATTTGATCTCTCCAAGTCTCAGTTTCTTTATAAGTTGAGGATAATGTCTAATGCTTGGAAGATTAACTAAGGCAATGGCCATCTAGCATGGAGTGTCTTTGAGGCACCTGGTAGCTGCTCAACAAGTATGAGGCACTATTTATTCAGAAAGCCTTCTATAACATCTTCTAACAATTGAGTCCATTTTTTATTGTATGAAGGTTGTTCCTTCTATCTGGTCCAAATTTATTTTGCTGGAATCCTTTCTCTCATTTTCTCCAAGTTGGTGGTAACATCTGTTTAATACTTTCTATTTAATGACACCAGACTGAGGGCATATGTTTATACAACCATTAACATAACCAGTCCTAAACAGAGGTGTTTTTTGGCATCCCAAAGATCTAATCATCATCTGTAATCTGGCTGATTACTGGATCAACAAACTGATTTAATAACAAGAGAAAATAAAAATGATACACATATATACATACACACATAAATATGCACACACTTTTTTCTTTCTGTTCTTCAATACATAAAAGTCAAGGTCCAGCTCCAGACTTCTTTTCCTTTCATGTTTTTTGGTATGGATTGTGTGCAGAATGTGAAGGAAGATAAATGCTTCATTCTTTGGGTCTCTTACAGCAGATGATCTTGAACTACGGGGCAAATTCTTTGACAGTCTAGGTTAAGCTTGGTCTTCTAACCAACAGTTTAGCAGGTTTCATGTTTTATTTTTTATATTTTTTAGAAGAAGATACAAATCCATAGGGTAAGTCCTGGGGTCTTTCCCAACTTCTAAAGTCCCACGCTAAGTGTGGTCTGAACACCGCACCTACACAGGCTGTGCTTTTTCTGACAACAGCCTCCTCATTCCTCACTGTGATTTTCCAAGCAGAGCCAGTACCTGAATTGAACTGAAGACAAACTGACCTAACTCCTCAATGGAGCTTTCTTTTTCTGGTCCTGTGCCAGGAAAACAGGCCTTCACCTGGTCCAATGGAAGTCTCAAGAGAAGCAGTTTCTTCTTCCAATTCCTCAACCTGAATCTCCAGTAGAAGCTTATGGAATAAAACCAGGCTAAGGTGTTGTTCTCAAACATGTTTATTTGTAACAGTTTTACATGGTGTGTTACAGAAATTAATGGAAAATTTCTAAAAATTTTGCTGTTCTGTTGAATGCATTGTACATAAAGTTAAAAATAACGTGTCCATATATGTTAACAAACTGTCATCTGAGGTAAAGTTAAAGTAGATCTAGAAATGTACTGCAACAGTCATTTTCTCTTTCTCATCTTTATTAAAAAAATATGTGTCAGAACACAGAAATTGAAATGAACCAAACCCACAGAGTAAACATTTTTTTTTTTTTTTGAAGGTGCCCGGTACATTACATGATGGGGATTCAGTAGACACAGGGATGAGTACGAATTATCAAAAATGTCTCGAGGCATGTAAAGAGAGCTATGGGGAATGGGAACAGAATGACAGGTGGTGTTTCCCTGGTTTCAAAATTTAAAGTGACAAATTTCGTGCTAGTGAAGGATGAGGAATTAACAGTTGTACACGTGGATTTTCTATCAGTCTAACTGGAACTGTGCACACTCCCCATGGCCTTTTGGTACCTGCACCTCAGCTCTCATTTGGAAATCTCACTGTTTTCCTGGGATAGGATACAGTGGTTCTGAGTTCCCCAAACAGTGCTTATTAGACAGCAGAATTCAGCCAATGATAACATGGATGGCAGTTTAAAATCTTGACTTTATTTCCCTCACTTTAGTGTATTACAGGGGCCATTTTAAGTTCAGAGCCAGCTACATTTTCACCCACACTCAACGAATGATGACAAATCCACTGGGCTGTCACTTTCCACTATGAGATGAGCTCCAGAGGGTGTACCTCAAACAGCCCCATCGGCTGGAGTTCACTTTGAATGTGTCAGAAGCAACCCGCAGAATCAGTGGAAGGGTGTGATACTGCAAGACAAACTCAAGACAACCATATTGAGGGAGAAGATAGCACCACTGGTTCAGAATCAGAATCACGGACAACAGAGCAATTTAAGTTACTTCCCTGTGGGAACTGCCTATCTCATCAAATCCCCAGAAAACGCAATTGAACTTGTCTCAGGACAACTCTCATGGTTATCACACCTCTCCCATTTTCCCCTTCATATGGAAGGATCAGCTCATCCAAAGTATGCACATTCCTGGAGAAGTCATGTCAACCAAAATGTGACAGCTACAGAGGACGGTAATGGCCCTTTTCAGCTCTCGAGTTCTTCGGACCTTCCATGTCCATCTATTCTGCAATGCACATTTGCCAGTTAACTGGAAAACATTTAGATTCCAGTGACCTGACGGTGTAAAACATGGGCTTCAAACAGTAACAATTACCTTGACTTCTCAAAATTTCCCTTGGTCACCAAGTATACCTTCTTCCAAATCATTTTAGTTTCTGTTGATACGAAGTATCAAAGTACACAGGCTGATGGCAGTCAATCATATCAAGGTAAATTCTACTTTCAAATTTTAAAACCAAGTAAGGATAATCACCCCCACCCCCAATCCAATTCATCCCATGATTCTTTAAAGTTTTCTTCTTAGTGTTAAACCATTCAATTCAACATACTGTAACTGCATAGGAACATCAGGAAAACACAGTTGACCTGTAGAACAATATTCTCTGTAGGGCAAAAATATATAGATTCTTTATGAAAATCATGTGCTAAACATACGAACCAAACACTGCACTTTTTGTCTCATAAATGTAAAAAAAGGAAGCTTAAATTCTTCTGTTTCACGTACAAACAGTCCAGTGATGTCTACAGGGTCGGTGGGAGTGGACATGTGGGAGGGAGTTTCAGAATCTGAAGGACAGGCCTTCAGAGCGTGAACTATTTCTTGTTTTACACAGAGGGTCGTACTCTCGCAGAAAGACTTAGATGAGAGGCTGGAGTCACGTGCTCCCTTCCTGATCACTAGCTGCTGATTGGCTGACTGCTCCTGACAGTGGTCCCTGAACTCCAGCTTCCTACCATAGGCTCCGGAGTAGTTTCCGGAAAGTGAGCCCCACCCATCAAGTCTGTCACATTCTGCACTCAATCTGCTACCTTCTCTACAGTGTAATGGCATTATTAAAAAAGCATTTTCATTAACATTTATATTTACAAAAAAAAAAACACAAACGGGCAATTTTTTTTTTTCATTAGAACTCCTTAAAGCCATTTCCCTTAAATATTTAAAGAGTTTAATGGTAAGGTTTTTTTTTTTTAAGTTATAAAATAAAAATCCCATTTGAATTTTCTGATGTACAAAAAGAGATAGAGATGAACCATTGTGACCACAGAATCAGTTTGTTACTCTGAATATTCATGTCACCACTGTTCCGTTAGCAAGTTGACTTTTTAAAATCCCAAACCACATTACCAGGATTGTACCAGAAGTATTTGGCAAATGACTTTTCTTTGAAATGGCACATGGAGAAGACACTTGTCTGCATAGCATCACAGCAGCAAGATATCGGAAAAATAAAAAATCTCATTTTATTGGACTTAAAGAGTTTAGAGCTTCTGAGGAAATCAGATGTACTTTTCATCTTTCTCATCAATGGGATTCGATGTCCTTTCCTACTCACAGAGTGAAGGTTAAACCACAATCTGTCTTTCTTCACCGGGATGCAGAAGAGCTTAAAGGGTTGTTTTGGCAACATTCTTAATCAAAAAGAATCATCACCCACTTATTTGTCTTGTGATGATTTCAAGTGAATTCATTTCATATAGGGTTTTTTCTTTTTTCCCAATTGAATTTCTTAATCAATATCTAAAAAAAAGTCAAAAGCAATACAAAAATTTGTACACTCATTAACTTCAAACATGACAAAGAAAGGAAAGGGGAAAAAATGGCAGACCAGGCCTTGTGGAACATTGTAATTATACCATCCTATGGGAAAAGGCATACGAATGAGCATCTTGTGGTGACAGAGACCTTACATTCGCCTAAATGACGTCAGTGCCAACCCTGATGTACCTCTCCGAGGCCTGTCACTCCAAATCAGATGTCTTTACAGTGGTCAGCAGGTTGAGAAATAAAAAGAGAATTAGGGTTTCACATACTGGGTCATCTTAAACCCACGCTAAGAGAGCCTGGAACATTTGTTGGGTGAGCACTTGCTTGATTTGTGATTTGATGCTGGGTATGGTTTTTTATACTTCGGTGAGTTTGTTTTTGTGCTGCCATAGACCTCTGCCAGTGGTTGCCAAAACCTCTTAGTTCCCTCTTCCAAAGGAGTTCCATTGGGCAATCGTGAATTTCTTCGTGGGATGACGTGAGGTGAAAAAATACAAGAGAGCCTGTCGCGATGCTGATTTCCATGCCAGTCTTGAAGCACCCGCCACAAGCCCGCACTGATGCTATTTCTTACATCTGTTGATCTGCGCATAGAGAGGCTCCGGCTCCTACGGACAGAGGGACAAAATGAGACCTGCTCTTTTCCTGATAGGGTTTTCTAAGACAGCTTGGGAAGGAGGGTTTGGAATTAGAACAGAAAGATGACAGTTTATGATGAATGATCTTAGGTTATTTTGGGATTATTCAGTCATGGTGCATGTCATTTTGGCATCCTTTTTTATCCTTAAGAAGAACAACTCACCCAGTTGTGCCCTTGGTTTTCAAGCTGAGCCTGTTAGGGAAATCACAGGGTCTAGCAGACAGAGCTGGACCAGCTGTGTGATATGGACAAGACACTTTTACTTTCTGAGCCTTAGTTTCCCCAACCATGAAATGGGAATAATTCCATTTACCCTACAGGGTTCTTGTGAGAATTAGAGAGAATATATATAAAGCCTCTAGCATAGTGTTTGGCAGGAATGTTCAAGAAAATTAGCAGTTGAAAAGGCTCTTCAGAACATGGTAACAATGCTCATACATCAAGTCAATGTTTTTCCAAGGCAGTTTTATGAACGTCCACTCGAGACTGCTGAAATTCTGTTTCAAGCTGCTCTTTGGTTTCTGTAAGCAGCGATGACTGGGCGTGCTTTAGAGCGAGAGAACAGCAACCACGCCATTAGCTCTTAGTTAAAAGCTTCTAGGGCTTGTTTCCATCCACTCCTGCTGCAGTTTCAGGTTGGGTCAGTCACTTGCCTGCAACCCTGGGGCTGTCCTAAGATATACACAAGGTTTTCACCAATATATGACACAGCAAAAATTCAATCCAAATGCAGATGGGAAATGGCGTTTGGCCTCGTTGAAGTCACTTCAGACTTCAGTTCATACTGAAATGGACCAGGGTGCACTGGCCAAACAGATCAGGTCAATATATTGGTATGAAGCATGCACAGTCCCTTCTGTTAAAGTTGACTTCCATGCTGTCACTCTCAGATATTTGTACCAGAATTAAATGGACACAATGACATCTTAATTCCGCCATATTCTGTATATTAGCCTGCCTCCTGCTATGTGGGTATAGATTCTTTTCAACTGCTTATTTTCTTGAACCAACAGATGGAACTGGCATTCTGTAGCTCTACCATGTGTCTGACGTATTTTGAAGTACATTGTCTTCTGAATGTAGTGATTAAGGCAGTGATTTATCTCTTTTGCAAATGAGAAACCAAGCACAGAGAAGTTAAGTAATTTGACCATGGTCACATGGCTAGTAAGTCACATGGGACTTGAGACTTAAAAGTAAGTTCCAGTGCTTGTTCTCATTTATTACAATAGCTGCCATTAAATAACAACAATAACAAACCCCACAACAAACAAGCAAAAAGTCTTCCAGCTATGGTGTTGTAGAGTGTTTTGGAATTTATATAAAATACCTTTATGTTTTATTGGGTTGGCCAAAAAATTCATCTGTAACATCTTATGAGAAGCTTGAGTGAACTTTTTGGCCATCCCAATATTTTACCTGCCTAACCATCCCAGGAGTGGCTTTTATTCTTTCCATCTTCATTTTGCAGGTAAAAACTGAAAATCAAAGAGGTTGTGTGAACTCAAAGTCATTGTGCTGCCTCTCATAGATTTAATATGTTGTATTGCTTGCTTTTATTGTAAAGTGGGGATGGGCAAGAAGACGGAATGTGAAGCCCAATGAAGAGAGCTTTTGCTTCCCCAGAATCACAAGATTACTTAGTAACCAGGCTGTAAATAGAATCCAGGACTCCTGAGATCAAGTCCAGCATATTTTCTTCTAGAGCTCATCATCTCTGTGTTCTTCCAGGAACAAGGAGCTTCCTCTCTTGGAGGCACCCAGTTGTGTAATAGAACAGTTTGTCAATTGGAAACCTGCATGGTTTCCAACCATGGGACTTCATACTGTCCTTGAAAAGGTTAAAAAAAAAAGTATAATCTTCTTCCAAATATCTGATGACATACAGTAGGAAAGCTTATTCTTCCATGCCCGACTTCTGAGTTACCACCTGTGTGTTCTGTCTGCCATTTTATTAGCATAGTGGGTGCTCAATGAAGGTCTGTTGAATGAATGTGAATGTCTAGGATACAGTTTCTACTTTTTTCACTGTTCTGATCCCTTTGCCCTAAACACACTCTCCCCTGGCTTTATTCTTTCAGCATCAAATTCTGAGCAAAAGCTACAGCAAGATGATTTATTAAGCACCTAATTTATTCTCTGCCAATGTCTTGAAATGTTTCAGATACTTGTGGTAAGCCTAACCATGGAATTTTTCTGTGTGTTTGTGTTCTGGGGGTGGAGTGAGTGGAGCAAAGGCGGAGGGGTAAAGTTGTGAAGTACCACTAGTGGGAAACAACGCCGCCTTGTGCTCTGTGGGCCACAGAATGCAGCTCCCTCTTTCCTGGGTAGACTTTCTCAGCTCACTCGGCTTTTTGGAGGCCCTAAGAAGTCAGGCTGCCTTGATCCCACCCTACCATTTGCTTTATTCTAATTTTGGAAACTAATTTATTCAACTGAGAATGACACCTAAAAACAGAAGAAGACAGCAGGCTCAGACAGGGTAATTAATGCCACACTGCATTAAGTTTCTGCAGCTGAGATAAATATTCACACATCTCCTGCTTGCCGGAGTTTAGCTTCAAATACCCATCACAACAGCGGTAACGACTGCAGTCAACTCTCAATTATCCCCACTAATGAAGGGGAGCACTGGTGTGGAAAACCCCAAGCAGCAGATAATCCCAAAGTCTGACACTCTGATGCATTATACGTTTTGGAAATAGCTTTACCTTCCTTGTTACAGAATCTTAAGACTGTCAAGAGCTAGAGGGGAACTAAGAAATCATTTGATCCAGAAATTTCTGACCTGACTTCTGGCAAGGTCACCATGGGGTCTTTAGGCTATTTTTTGACATTCCAAAAAGCCTAAATGGAATCACACATTAACACAGCACATTTTTGATATCTGTTGTTTTCTTTTGTCAGATCTGACCGTATCTCTCTGCCCTGCTTCAAATCCTTCAAAGTCTCCTCATTACCCACAGGGTAAGGTCAAAGTTCCTTCACTGGGCACATAAGACCTATTAGTCTCATAGACCATTAGAACTAATAAATGCCCCTTTCCAGACCATGAATCAAAAGTCACCCTTCTGGTCACATATATCATGCTTTAAAAACAAAAAAAAAATTCTTCATGCTTCTGTCAGAATGATCTTTCTGCAAAGGATTTGGTCATACCAGTTTCCTGATTGAAACAACCCTCCAGGCTCCTTAAGTCCCCAGGGACAATGCAGACACCCCACCCTCATCCCCCCACCGGAATGACCCATGAGGCCCTTCCAATGTGGCTCCCTTTCCCATTGGCTTCATCTACTTCCACTCTCTTTTAGGTCACACTTCCGCTCTGTTCTTCTGGTTCCCTTGAAAGCCAAAGTGTTAGTCTCTCAGTTGTGTCCAACTCTTTGCCACCCCTTGCACTGTAGCCCGCCAGGCTCCTCTGTCCATGGAATTTTCCAGGCAAGAATACTGCAGTCGGTTGCCATTCCCTTCTCCAGGGGATCTTCCCGACCCAGGGACCAAACCTGGTCTCCTGCATTGTAGGCAGATTCTTTACCCGTCTGAGCCACCAGTGAAGCCCCTCGTCCCCCTGACACGATAAGATTCCCACCCCTGAGACTCTGCTTAGACAGTTTCTTCCACTTTGGGGACCTCTCCTTTTCCCGCACCTATAGGTTCATACTTTTGGAGCCAGCCCAAATAGAAGGGCTTCTTGGACTGTGCAGGTGACGCAGACCACTCTGCTCCTGGACTCCAGCAGTGCCCTGCAGAGACCCACGTCTACACTGCCATCACATTTCCTCCTAGTGCTGTCTACACAGTGAGCTCTGCTGTACCTTGCACGTCAGTGTCCCACATGCTGAGCACAAGCTTGGAACCTGGCAGGCATACCTACTTACAACATAGAGCGTGAGGATGTAAATGAGTGAATGGAAAGTTGCTTCTCTTACTGCTGCTGCTGCTAAGTCGGTTCAGTCGTGTCCAACTCTGTGCGACCCCATAGACGGCAGCCCACCAGGCTCCCCCATCCCTGGGATTCTCCAGGCAAGAACACTGGAGTGGGTTGCCATTTCCTTCTCCAATGCATGAAAGTGAAAAGTGAAAGTGAAGTCGCTCAGTCGTGTCGAGTCTTAGCGACCCCATGGACTGTAGCCCACCAGCCTCCTCCATCCATGGGATTTTCCAGGTGAGGGTACTGGAGTGGGGTGCCGTTGCCTTCTCTTACTAGGAGTGGGCAAATACTTATGAACCTTAATAAGCTCACTTGTGAATCTGGCATATTAATAACCTTTGTTTCTAGAGGACAACAAAGTAGATAGAAACCATGCAGTAAAGATGAAAACAAATCAACTCTCTAGCCTTTGACGTAAGTTGAATACCCTATGTTCTGGGAGATGCAGTGAGAGAGTATATGCACACTGATGTGAAATCGGGCAGATCCAGGCTGGTATTCTTCCTACCAACTGCCTGTGGTACACAGGCACTGTGGGAACACACTTGCACTTGAGCAAGTTTGATTTATTGCTCATTGCAATGAGGGGAACCAAGGGCAAGTCTGGAAGAAGTGATTAGAAAGGGCTTCCTATGGGGTTAAGCTTAAACATATTAGATGTTTAGGGGGAGGGTCTCTCTTGGTTAGGTGCTTTCAGGAAGCATGATTATCTTAATAATTCTTACCTGGGAGGCAGGACGCACAGAGTAAGACTAAGGCCAGGAACGAATAATGTTTGGTCATTTTTGGAGCTTGGATGATGTTCATGGCAGCCATGGCTACTGAGAGGTCTTGAATGGGCCTTGACCCACCACGGTGCCTTGTCTGACGCCCATCTGTGAAACTGTTTACATGCAATAGAACACCAAGTGCCCAGCTGTGAGGGCTGGGCTGGCTCCTGGCTGTCATGTGATGTTCTCTTTCCACTGTCACCTACTTAGCAACCTTACAACTCCATGCAGGTTGCTTAACCCTTCTGGGTATCGGTTTTCTCATCTGTAAAATGAGGCTAGAAGTCCTCACTGAGAATTGAAGGAGAAAACACACATTGAGCACACAGTCTGGCACAGAGAAATTACTCCCAAAACAGTAAGGCTTCTTCTATCTGGGTGAGTGATTCTATCCTTCCTTTATAGAAGATGGTTTTCAGCCTAAAAATCACCGGCAGGTGGCTTTAATAATTCCATCTCCTTCATTGACACTTCTTCATATCGTAACTGGGCTGTTAAGAGACCTAATAATGGCACAGGATCTGTCCCGGGAAACTATGTGGAAAGAATGCAGAGTACATTTAAAGGGCTTGGCTGCAGGGCCCTGTGGATAGCAGAGACTTCCGTGTGTCTGCAGACGGCTTTACGTATGAGGTATGAGCTCATGCCGAACAACCAAGCAGAATCACAGAATGAAGAGTATTAATAGACTATATATTTACAGAAACCAAATTAGAGTCTATAGAGGGCTTTCCTTGATCACAGCCATGGTCTCGTTTGGACATCACAGAGTCTGTACCCTGGGAGTTCCTAGCTCCTTTTACAGGAAGAAGCAGGGCTCCCTAGAGTTTGGTGACTGGCCCAAGGTCACTCAGCCAGCACAGGGCAGAATGGGGATATAATCACCTTTGTTACATTTTTAGTTTTTTTTTATTGCAGTAAAATATTTGGAGCAAAGCATTTGCCATTTTGATCATTTTTAAGCATATAATTCACAGACATTCATTATTAAATCTCTTTCTTTACCCCAAATAGACCCATTAAGCAGTGACTTCCTAGTCCCCTTGACCCCTAACTACTAGTAACTAGTCTCTCATCTACTTTTCCATCTCTATGAATTTACCTATTTCTTATTTTTAAATCAACTTCACTGAGGTGTAATTTGCATGCAATGAAATGTTCCCATTTTAAGTGTACAGTTTCATAAACTGTGACAAAGCCATCAAGATGTAGAGCATTTCCTCACCCTACAAACTTCCCCCATGTCCTGCTCAGTCAGCCGCTCATTCCATTGTGGCCACACTGATCTGCTTTTGACCACTGTAGGTTAGATTTGTTTTCTCGAGCGTTTCATGTAAACACACCCAGGTCTTTACTAAGCCCACTGTCCTCTCCACTGCCATGTGATCCCTTTTGTAAAATGTCAAAGCAAGAAGGGCTCTCAGTCTGACAGTTCCTTTCCAGCAGGAAGAAATGAAGGCCTCCGGATGTGAGGGTGTTTTACCAAAAGTCCACAGGAAACAGTGGAGAGCCAGGAGGGGCAGCCCAGGGTCTGGACTCCCCTTTCGTGCATATTCCCCTCCCTACCTCTTCCCAGCCATTTGGCTTGAAGTACAAAGGTACATAGTTTTCAATCCCACATTTTCATGAGCCCCTTTGGAAAGCCACTTCAATTGTGCTTATGACTTCACTTTAAATTTACTGTGTTTTGGGGAAGCTTGGCCACGTTAAGCAAAGTTTGGTTCAAAACAGATGATGAGTGGGGAAAAGACGCAGCATGCTGAGAAAGGTGGTCTTGGACGTGAGGTCACGCGCCATGCAATCTGGTTACTGAGCAAGCCTGTTATCTGCCCCATCCTGGGCGCCTGGGGAGTGAGAGCCACGCTGAGCCAAGCTGGGGGTCAGACTGCAGCTGGGAGGTGAGCCAAAGCTTGAGGCCCTCAGCATCGCCCTGCTTAGGCAGCAACTTCAGCCTCGGGGTCTTTAAAGCCCCAACACTGGGGCTTACCTCAGTAGGCCTACCACAGGGTCTTACATTTCCTAGCTTGGCAAAGTGAAAAGGGGGATGGTAATCATGGAATAAAACTAAGGTGGAAAGAACTCAAAGTGCCATCTAAATCCATGAAAAATGTTTAGAGCCACAAAGACTCCCGCAATCTTCCTAACTACCTGTATGAACTGAAGCAGGCATTTCACCTGGGTTTTTTCATCTCTATAATGGGGCTTGTAACACCAATATCATGGTCCTGCATGTAACATGTAATAAACGAGCTCATATGACATAAAGAATTTTAACAAGTGGCAGGAGTCTTCCTTTCTTTTTTTATTCAAAGAAAAGGGAAAATGACAAAGCTTTCTGACTACTTTCAGCCTGAAAATCTGGCTTTTAGGATAGGAAAGCCTTCAAAACAAAGGATGGATATAATGGTAATACCTTAGAGACTGAAGTTGCTGCCAAATGCACTTGCTTCCAGGGGCCTCACGGTGCCAAAACCCACTTGGTGAACACAGGTGCACAATTTGAGTTCCCAGGAAGTCCACACTCATTCTGATCAACTCTGCACTTCCCCAGTAAGACGAATGACGGGCACAAGTAATCTGCTTTGCATGTTGACATCACTTTTTTTTTTTTAACTTGTCCTGTAGCAGATGAGGGCACTGAGGTTGCTGATGCCTGTTCTCTGCCAAAAGCAAATGGGCCTGTTCTGAGTAGGCTCCTGGTGGTCAGGAGAGGGTCCTACATCTCACATGGAGAGTCACCGGAACACCTAAAGAAGTCACTGCATTTCAGGGACTTCTGGCCTTTCCTTCATTAGGTGGGAATAAGGACAACCTGGGAGAAGGCTGCTGTTGGAAGACACTTTTTAAGGATTGGGTCTTCCATGCTCTAGCTGGGTGACACTGGACAAGTTAGAAGTCCTAGAATGTAAGAGCTAGAAGGGCCTGAGTAACTGCTTTTCTGAAGAGAAGACCAAAGGCCAGAAATGAAGCCATATGCCTCACATCACAAGCAATTAAGTCAAACAGAGGCTGCTAAAACCCAGGTGTCCTGGTCTTGGTTGAGTGCTCTTAAGTTCTCTAATCAGGGTCTAGAGTCAAATCCTAGCCTCCTTACATGTGATTCTTGTGATTTCAACAAGTTATTAACCTCTCTACCTTACCTGCCATATTTGTGAAACAGGAATAATAAAAATACTTAAGAGTGTCTCCCTGAGGATTGAACTAGGTGATGTTTAATGAAAGCGCTATAAACACACTGCTGATTTTTAAAGTTATCTCATTAGTAGTAGTAAGTGCAAGGTTACTTGCATTACCTTCTGCAGGGTGATTCTAGAAACAATGAGCATGATCTAGCTCAGCTCAGCAAAGGACAGCCCACCAGCCCATTTTAGTGACTGCCAGTTCTTCTGTAAATAAAGTCTTACTGGAACTCACCACACCCAGTCCTTATGCAGTCTTTTGCTGTTTTCCTGATACAACACTAGAACAGATTAGCTGTGACAGAGATCCGGATAGCCCACAAAGCATACATTGTTCACAGAGTGTTTGCTGAACTCAGATCTAAATGATCAGTGGATTCTAGCTCTGCCCACTACTCTAGGGGCTGAAAATCATGCTGAAATCTCCATCTCTGGGCCTTTGTCCTCCAGAGTCTCATGTTCAGCAGTCTACCAGCATCTGAACTTAGAAGTTCAAAGGAACCTCAAGAACACTTGTTCCCAATGTAAACTTGCCTTTTTCTCTGCTCAAGCCTGCTGCTCTGTGTTCTTAGCATAGTTCCTGGCCCCGCCTCGATCCCCAACAGGCAGGCATCCGGCGAGTCTCCTAGTGCAGGCCTCTTCTTCCTCTCTTCCCACTTCCCTTCAGCCTTAACCTCCTCCTGATTCCATCTTTTCCTGTCCCTGGGCATCAAGCCTACGTCTCTAACCTGGCTACCGCTGCCCTCAGCCAGGCTTTCCCATCTCCTGCCTGGACCAGGCTGGCTTGGACTAGCTTCAGAGCACCACTATGCTCATGGAAAGAAGTGGTTATTTTCCATTTCTGTGGTTCTCTGTTTTAAGGCTTTTTGCTATGTGATTCTATTTAAATAGAATAATAGTAATAATAATGCCAAATATGTGCTATTTTACTTCAAAGCTTATAAAGCACTCATACTCATGATATCTTCGGATCCTAGGAGAGCCTGAGGAGGGAGCTGTTGTCATGATTCATTTTCATCTATGTGTGAGAAGTGGGGTTCCAGGGGTTAGCTAAGGTCCCACCTAAGATCATGTGCTTACGAACTATAATTCAGACCCAAGTCCCCTGACTCTAGGCATCTGTTTGCACTCTCTCCTTTTTTTTTTTCCAAATCTCTCTCCCAAAGCGTCTAAAGTTCTGCTTTTCTTTCCCTTAAACACTAAAAAATCCATCAGGTTATATTTTATGTGTCTTGGGTTCCCACTATGAAGATTGGTCTTAAAAAAAAATGACAGTGACTTATTATTTATGGCAATATCTATTGTTACTAAGGGAGACAGACCAAACAATTCTCCATTGTTACAGATGCTACTTTGACTTGACAGCTGGGGAAGTCTGATAGGCAGTTTATTTACTTAGCTATTTAACCAAATAAATGTTTTCATTTTTCTTTCATCTCCTCAAAAGCTAACATTTCGCCCTTAAAATTGCTCCAGCAACACATCAGTGGAGTATAAATTACCTGCCATTCCCACAACAGCCATTATAATATTACTTGGGTTCTTTTTTTGCGCCCTTGTTGACCCAGTCTTTTACAGACACGTGATTCTCCCAGATGGGAGGGTAGGGGAAAACATGAAATAATTGAAGATATTCTCCCTTACTGCTAAAACAGAAATGCTGTTTGAGATTGGCCCCAAAGCGTCCACCTGCAACGATTGAGGCCGTCTGTTTCCTCTTACGAGGGTGTGATATGGTTTTAACTTATCAACAGATGTCACCCCTACCTACTCAGAATTGTGCGGGCATTGCTAATAAAAAGCAGCTGGTGATAATGGTTGCAATGGTGATAAGGCTGAGACTCCTGCTTCCCAACTGCATGGAGGCAGAGGGGAAAATAGAGCTGTGGACATAACTTGCCCTGCATGGTGTATCCTTTCTCCAAATGCCTGGAAAGGCGCTAAGAAACTGCAGCCAGTAAATTTCCGGTTGGGTGGATGGCTGAATGGAATGGAGACAGAAAGATCAAATGTGGCTTATGCTGTATTGAAGGACAGGCCCAGAAGCCCCATTTGGACTTCCGTCATGGGTGTCTTGGGAGCTTCCCTTGTAGCTCAGTTGGTAAAGAATCTGCCTGCAATGCAGGAGACCTGGGTTTGATTCCCGGGTTGGGAAGATCCCTTGGAGAAGGACATGGCAACCCATTCCAGCATTCTTGACTGGAGAATCCCATGGAGAGAGGAATCTAGCAGGCTACAGTCCATGGGGTCGCAAGAGTCGGACACGACTTAGCGACTGAACCACCACCACCATCACTACATGGGTGTCTTAGCAAGGCTAAGGCTACGTGGGATGTGTCAGCAAGGCTGGCATTGGCCTCTTGGCATGTGACCCTTGATAGGCCATTGTGAAATTGCCAGACTAAGCTTTCAAAGGGAGAAAACTGCTTCATTGAAGATTACAGCCCAGCCCTCCTTTGGAGCTGGGAACTACTTATTATGATTTACATGTGAATTTAAGATAAGGTTGCTCTGTTTGGAGAAGTGAGAGTTGGCCCCTGAGGCCCTAAAAGGGGTCATTCTGATTAAGGGGCAGGGTGAGCCACAGAACTAGGAAATAGGGTTTTTCTTTTTCTCCCAAAGCTCTTTTAAGGCATATTGAAAATTAATTACCTGCAAATACAAAGTACAAAGCAAAACCTCCCAGGCAATGGCCTGGGTCCTTACGGTGGAATGTATTCAACACAAGGGCTAAATGTATAAAATCCAAGGGACTGGTGAACCATGTTTATTGAGCACATGTGATGACGGTTTGGGGTGGTGGTGATTGGTGTTGGTGTTGCTGATGGCAACTAACAGCTTGGCTACTTTCCGTGTTTCAGATGTGGTGTTAAGAATTCCAGACATATCACTTAGTCCAAACAATAACCTCATGAGGAAGACTATTTTTATCCTTGTCTTTCTAAATAAGATAGGGAATTGTTATGACATCTCATCAGGGTCACATAGCTCATCAGTGCTAGTGCCAGGTTCTGAATTCACTCTTATTCCAGAACCCAGATTTTTAAGCTGAGTACTGAGTGTCTGTCTCTACGTGCCATCTCAGTTAAGGTAATGGATACAGCAGGCCCTGCCAGCAGATAAGCACACCAAGACGCAACAGCAAGTATGGTTCTTGCCCAAGATTTCCTGCTATTAGGTAGCTGAGCTAGAATTTGAACTCAGGTTCCAAATTCTGAGCTCTTCCCACAAGACTGTGCCACATCCATTCACAACTCGGCCCTGGCCTGGGGTTCTAGACAGAGCATCAAACACAACACGGCAGGCTGAAGCCCCACAAAACAGCTTGCACAACCATCTCAAGCAGAACAGACTCGTAACGATGAGGGTGTGAGGCATCGATCTGCAAATGCTGTCCATCATCTCTGTTGTCTAGAAGTTCAGTTTTAGGATTAGATGTTGGCTGTTATGCTGACAAATGGCTCTTGCCACCCCTACTTCATCACATTTTTCAAGGCAAGGGTGAGCATGTGAAACAGAACTATGAAAAGGGTGGGATAACCTGCTGGGGCATCTTCCCAAGGTGTCCATCCATCTTCTCCACCTTCTGCCTTTCCTGGAACATCGACTCTGGCTATTATCACAAGCCCCCCACATAGCTTTGTAAGACTACATTTTTAGTCGGGTGTTTGCATGGCACGATGGTATTCTCGTGTGCTATATACGGCACTGAGGTGAATGAAATGTGGCAGAATGTATGGTATGTGAGATTCTCTAATCATAAAATCTATGAACAAAACGCACTTTGAAAATACTCTATGAGCTTTCAATAACCATCAAAATAACTTATACACAAATGGCAACTGATTCGAAGGTAGCCTCAGAGTCCATTTATGAACAGTGAAAACTATTTACCATTTTAATGGTTCTGACCATGCTACTCAGGCCTAAAAACGGAGCTCTGCTGGTTAGGGCCTTGCGGTCCTAGGCATTTATGGAAAACTAGAAAAGCATCTGAAAATTGAAGACATTTGTCAAGGAGTGACCTTAGAAATCATGTCTGGGTAACAAGCGGGTACTTCTGTCTCCTGGGAAAGTTGGCTTCATCAGCCCCTCTTTCTTTCCATCAAATCAGATGTATTGAAATTCAAGTGCCTAAACCCACTTCTAGTAAATGTAAGTACACCTCTCTCGAAGTTGCTGCTGATGGAGTCTGAAGTGGTTTGGTGGTAAACCACTGGCTGTCACACAGGTGCAAACAGCAGAGCCTCAGAAGCGAATGCCACACGTCTTTTAATTCCATTTTCACAGCTCTGAATTCCACTTTCATGTCAGAAAGGGTGCAGGGCCTCTTTTGGCCAGACAGAACAGGCTACCACGATCTCACATCTCTATCAATTTTATTTCAAGCACTGATTGTTTTGTTTCTTAGTCTGCCTTCTTGAAGTGTGTTTGGTTGGTGATTTTTTTTTTCTCTCTTTTTTAGATCTGTGGAGTGTAGGCAAATTCTGTGACACACCGCTGAAGGGGTCTAAGCATCTGGACCACATCTCACTGAGAAAGAATGTGTGCATCTCAGAATGTTGATGCTTTCAGACACTGAATCCACATTAAAGCAGCTCTGACCATGCCTCACCACCCCTCCCCAACTCAGAACATATCGGTAATAAAATAGTATGACCATTCCCCACTCCTCACCTTTACCCCTACTCCCAATACATGTCAAAGGTCATGCATCCATGAGGATAAACAAGGTGGAAAACAGACACCAGGCAAGGCGAGATGATGCAAACGTCGGGGATACGCTCAGGCCAGGATGATGGTGCGAACATCAGGGATGCGACTTCAGAGGCAATGAACAAGCAAAAGGGAGAGCGATGGCTTAAGGGTGGGAGATCAAAAGGACAGATACCTACCCAGACCTGTGCTATCTAGCTACCGGCCTGTGGACTTATATTATCACCACTGGGCTCCCCACTGGGCTCACCAAAGGGATCACTGTTGGATGAGGCCTGTGACCCATCAGGCTAGAACACAAGAAGATAACACTTTTTTTTTTTTTCTTTTCAGTAATTTAAAATATAAGACAGCTGGGTACATTTTCATGCACACATATCATCCATTATTTTAAAGAAGGCAGCACTCTATTGAGAGGATGCCACTTCTGCAAATGCGAGAATTTGCAACAATGTAATGAAAGGATAGCAGTTTTCAGCTGCTCATTTGAACATAAAAAAAACCCCTTTAGTTACCCCTTAGAACCTGAGTCTGAGTCAGCATTCTTTTCTACATAGGCGTCCTCATGCATTGTTCATTTTAGATACAGAAGTTTTAAATGGAAAAAAAAAAAAACTCAGAACACACTGGTCACTTACAGCTTCTTGCTCTTCACTTTTGCTGGGACTCTCAAAGCCCTCTTCAAAGATGTCATCGGCGGTCGGATCACTGGCGTGGGATGCAGATGATTTGGATGGAGAGCTCTGTCTAGGGGCTGGGGTTGGAGCTACATGGAGACCATGCAAAAAGAGAAAACATCCTAAGTGTCCAGAGGCAACTGTTTCTACCCCCCGGAAACCCCAGGGATCTGGTTATGTTTGAGTCAAATCCCAGGACACCTCTTCCCATCACAAGTCAAATCAGTTGAACAGTTTAATCTCTCTTCTCTATTTATCCTGTCCTCTCACATACTTGACAGTCAGGAGGAGCTGGTCCACAGGGATGGGTGAGGCAATGGTCCTCAAGGGATGTTCCCTGGACTGGTAGCATCAGTCACATTTGGGGACTTGTTGGTAATACACATTCTTGGACCCTACCCTCGACACATCTGCTGAATCAGAAACTCCATGTTTCCACAGACTCATGTTGAGACCCACTGGACTATAGTTTTCTTTCTTTCTCTTTCTTAATTTCATACAATTATTTCAAGAAGAATAAACAGAGATGAGGACAGTGTGACATTTATTGGATGCCTTCCATGTATCAGAGGCCATCAAATTTCACAGGTAATATCTGTGATCCTCATAAAGCCATTTTGAGGTAGGGGTTCTCCAATTTTACAGATAAGGACAGTGAAGGTTGCTAAATTGCTCAAGGTCTCAGACTTGGCAAGAGGTGGAAACAGGCTTTGTATCCTTGCATGAAGGTGTTGTCTGATAAACCTGTGTGAATGAAGAGTGTCTCAGTGATCTGGGGAAATGGACATGGCTGAAGGCAACTTCACAGCTGATGCTTTTTTCCTCGCTCCATAAGGATCTGCGTTTTCTGTCCTGACCTTCCCACAATTTCCTTGTCTTCTTTATTCCAGAGGTTTATAATAAATATGCCACTGGAAACCGCTTTCCTTTCCATAATTTCTAACTTGGCATGGAAAATACTCCTCATTGGCTCAGCCCCAAGGTAGGGGGAGGAGGAGAAGACTTGATTTACTAGTTGAACTTCAAAAGCCATTGATAAGGTCTCCCTGCCATTACTTCCCAGAATTTACAAAATCTGGCTGCTCATCAGACAGTGAGTGATTATAAAACTTAGTGAGTTGCTTCTGTAACTCTAACGTCTTTAGAATGACGTTATTTACTGCTTGTCCGTGAGCTGGACACGGGGCTGGGCACTTTGCATTCATCACGCCCTCTAATATAAACACTGCAGGTGCTATTGTACCTGCTGTCTTCTTCTGATGGAGAAACTGCCACTCAAAGCGATGAAGTGCCTTTCTCAGAGTTAACACAACTGTGAGGAAGCAGGAGCCCCGGGAGTTAGCACAAACCTGATACTGCTCAGCCCCACTGCGCTTTTCTGTTTCTATCTGAGGATCACTTTTGGTTCTTCTCCACCCAAAACATTTGAAAGGTGATGCTGACGGACAGAGGATATAAAGATGGGCTGCACTCATTTTCTTTAAAACATAGGATTTTTTTTAATTAAAAGGAAGTAGGTTTAAAGAGATAGTTTATGTGAAAACACCTTGATATGCAGCACACACTTAATATTTATTAGTGAAATTGGATTCCAAAGTGACTTTGATGTGGTTTTTTACTAAAGGCTGAGAATCTGACCAAGCCATCAATACTGAGAGGTATACTGCTCATACTTACTGGATGTAATCAGTGGGATGCAAAACTGTTTGTTTATGTAAGTGTTTAACCTTTAGAAGGTTTTATAGAATACCTGTATACTCTAAAACAGTAGTTCTCAATCTGGGACAGTTTTACTCCCAAAGGGACATTTGGCATTATCAAGAGTCATCTTTTGTCATCAAGGCTAGGGGAAGAGGATGTGACTACTGGGCATCCAGTGGGTAGATGCCAAGGATGCTGCTAAACATCTGCAATCCACAGGACAACCACCCACAATGAAGAATTATCTGGCCCCAAGTCTCAGTAGTGCCGAGGATACAAAGCCCTGCTCTGAAACACAGGAGTTACTAAGTGGCTTTTGTTTTGTTCCTTTTCCTTCATTCTCTACAACCTTCCAAAATACCTCCATGTGCCAGATACCACAGGAGCATCAAAAAAAGTGTAGCGACACGAGGATGACTAAGACATATTCCCTGTCCTCAGAGAATTTACACTTCCCTCTTTTATATGTAGCTAGCACACCAGCCCCTTGAAAGAGAGACATTTGCTTTCAAAAGATGCTTGCTTATTTATGCATGGCTGTCATTTCTTCAGCGTTTCATTTTTTTAAAATTCATGATTCTTCATTGAAACCCTGTGAGTTGGAGTAAATAGAGATGCCCCCACCATGTAGATCATACGGCCTGAGAAGAAGTAGGCTCTTTATACCCATAGAAGAGGTTCATTTTCAGAGCAGCATCCTGGACCTGGCTGGAGTGACATTATCTAATTGTGTTAACATCTTAAATTCTTTAACAATTCACGGTATTTGCTAAGCAGTGATCCGCATCATCTGACAGTAACGAAAACGCCAACCTCGCTGTGCCATGAGCCTTTTCCTCCCCCTTATCAACTGGTAGGGCACAGACTGGATCACCAGGCACCTTCCTGGGTTGGTGTCGAGCTGGCATCAGTGTACCCCAGTGTATCTGGATTCTGTTTGGCTGCACGGTATTGGTTTGCCAGAGGCTGGCAGTAGAAAGGTGAGTTGGGAGAGAATCACGGAATGCCACAGACAGGACAAGGCACACAGCTATCGAAGCCAGCTCACTTATCCTACCCAAGACACAAGGAAGGTTACAAGAAGCACACACTTGCCCAAAGATACAGCTTGGGGTAGAGAAGGCAGGATTAGAACCTCAGGCCAGGACTCTGCGTGAATCCACTGGGTGTGCCATAACAATGATGATAAAAATACTTGCTACTCTGTGAGGGTTGTGATGTTTTAGTACCTGTACTAAAGTACACTGAATGCTTTTTATGATCCTTAGCCTGAGATAGTTGAGGAAACTGAGGCACAAAGAAATAAAATGACTTGCTCATTGGCACAAAACTAAGACGTAATCAAGCTGCTCTCTGGATTCCTAGTCCAGAGTGTTCTGCTACAACCACTAATTTGTTTTTCCCTTTGACTACGTGAAGCTTTGAGCCACATTCTGGCTGCTACTTTACCTGTTGTGGGAGGCTTTACAACTGCTCTATCTCTGGCCTGCATTTTCTTCTGATCTTAATTTTCTAATTTTTTTATCCTTGTTCCTAAAAAAATTTAAATGCACGTACTCCATTCAGTTTTAGTTCAATAAACCATACCCAAAACTATGTATCAGAGCTGGGATATACATACATGAACACACGAAGGAGCGAATGAACAAAAACAGAAAAAGCGGGTGACATGCTAGAAAAATAACAGGCTTGTATTCAGTTCTACCCTTCTGTCTATTTTCTTTGTCTTTGAATCTCATTTTCATTATCTGTCAAACAGGTCTAACAAAACTTGCCATAAGCATTGTTAGAGTATGGAAATAACACATATAAAGCATGGAGAAGGTACATATAATTGGCATCTAATAATGGGAGGCTATTGTTAGTGGTAGTAATAGTAGTGATATAAACAAAGAGGCCTGTTGACTGCAACTGAGGTGGTTTCTCTGACAGCAGAAACAAGGCATCAGTTGTTCTCAGGGGTTTATGTCTCCAGAGAAGGACACTCACGTGAGTTGGTCGATGGCGTGGTAGAAGTCACAGGTGTCAAGTTCAACTGGGAGATGTCAAAGTCATCACAGTCATCCGTATCCTGTGCCACCCCGACTTTGTTGAAGTAACTGGAGAAGGCCTCTGAGGTGCAGGTGAGGGAGGGCTGGTCGGGTTTGCGGGAGGGCACAGGTGGAGGCTGGGCCATCTGGAAATCCTTAAACATTTCTTTTCCCATTTTCTGCCTGGGCTTGTCGGTCTGTGGACTTGACCTGGCGGAGTCACCCGTGGCTGGGACGGTTGCAAGGGGAGTGAGGGGACCTTGGAACATGGCAGCTGGCAAAGGCATAACAGTTTGTGTGGGCATGAAGGCGGCTGGCGGAAACTGCCCGGCCACAGCGGGCCAGGGCTGCTGAGCGGCAGGGAAGAGACCCGGCTGGCCCCATGCGATGGGCTGAGCCCCCGGCATCACCTGAGCGACTGGCGGCTGAGCACCCATGGCGATCTGCTGTTGGACAAGGGGCTGCTGGCCCCAGAAGGATGGGAGGACGGCGCCCATAGCAACATAACCTGCAGGCGTGAAAAAGAAGAGTCAGGAGCCCTGGACAAGAAGCATTCAGGGAGTCAAGTGATTGGCAGAAAGGTATCAAGTGACTACTCAGTCTCAGGCTGTGTGCTAGGTTGCAAAGGGGAGTATAACAGAAGTCCCTGCTCTCCCGGGGTCTGCCTTCTACAGTTGTGATCAGGAAAACTGCTCTAAGGAGATGACTTGTAAGTAGAAACTAGAATGCAGTGAGGGAGCAAGCCAGGCAGGCATTTGGGGGTACCAATAATAATGGTATAGTTCTTAGAGTAGTTACAGTCTTATCATTCTTAAAGGTTTCTGACATCATACAGCTCAGGAACCAGTGTGTTCAGTGGGAAGGGCAGAGTGCTGGAAACAGGCACATCTGGGTTTGAATCTTGCTTCCCCTTCTTGCTAGAATGAGGGCATCCCCATTGCTTCTGCTAAGAGTCAAGCTCTTTGTTGTAAAATCGGGCTACATCTTCCTTCTCCACATCAAAACCGTGTGCAACATGATTGAGACCAAGGTTGAAACTCAGACTGCCACTTCTTATCTGTGGAATCTGGGGAGAGCTTAAGAAGGTCTCTAAGCCTCTCCTTATCTGCAAAATGGGCAGAAAATACCTTTTGCCTCGTTGGGTTAAAGACTGAGATTATACATTTAAGATCTAGAGAACTGTGGCTGACATAAAATGAATATTGAGTAAATGTTAACCATTAGTATGATTTGAATCACAGCCTATAAAATTACTTAACACCTTCCTTGATATGTAAAAAACAGGCAATAAAACGTAGTTCTAGGTATTATTATATATTATTGTTATACCAATCTTAGAGATTAAAAAATGTAGCTTAGTAATCTATTTAGGAATACCACATACGGTGGCACAGATGGGTCACTGCAAAACTCCAGGGAGGGTACTCACTTACGTTACCATAATTTTTTGCTACAGTGAGATATAATCGTTTTAAAAGGAGTACAGTGATACTCTGTACCATAATAACAGAATCAACACAATTTCCACTTATTAAGTGCTTACAACATGTTAGGTATAGCATTAGGTGCTTCACATCTTCACAAAATCCCTGAGGTATCATTATCTCCATTTTAGGGAGAAGGTGATTGGTGCTCAGAGAGGAAAAGTAATTCGCACAGGGTCACACAGTGGACATTAAGCTGAAATCAGGGTCTGAACTGAGGCTATCTGTCCCCAGAACCAGCATTCTCTCCACTGCCCCCTACTACCTCGCCCAGATGGCCAAGACTGACTTCTGATCTTAGCAGAGTCCATAAAGTTAGTCCAACCATCAGATATTTTAGCTTACTGTGGGCCTGGAGGAGACTCCCATGTCCTTCCAGGGGTTCCCGCCCTTCTCAGGGTGCAATCAAGCCCAGGAGACAGACGGCCAGTGTAGGCAGAGTAGAGGATGAAGACTGATCTCTCAGAATAAGCATTTTTATGGCCACCAGAAGGAATTTGCAGGTACAGAACAGTAGGACCAGGAAAAAAGAGGGTGGATGTGTGGTTTCCTAGCAGCTTCCAAAATGACCTGGGTTGCATTGATGACTCTGGTGAACCCAGAGAAATGACACGTGGGCTGCCTCACCCATGTGCTAGCCCCAGATCCACCTGCCCTTCAACTGATTCATAAGAGATGCAGCCAACTTTCAAAGCCAGTCCATTTCCTTACAAGGTGAGAGGAGGCTCCAGAAGGGTGGATACAGAAACACAGGCTTCCTGCTAATTAATTTGTTCAATACTTTTATGGAACGAGGCAGGAGTGGCAACAAACAAAATAGACAATACCCTTATCAGATCACCTTGGTCCTAGTGCAAGGAAATGAGACACACACTGACACTCTACTTTTCCTCTCTGAGCACCAATCACCTTATCCCTAAAATGGAGATAATGATATCGACCCTGCAGGGATTTTGTGAAGCACCTAATACTATACCTAACACGTTGTGAGCACTTAATAAGTGGAAATTATATTGTTTCTGTTATTATGGTATAAAGTATCACTTGTGCTTCTTTTAAAATCATTATATCTCTCTGTAGCAAAAGGTGAAGAGGCTTGGTGCTGACAGCTTGCTTATGTTGCCTGTCACAGAATAATACAATGACTTCAATGTAACAACAAAGAATTCTGCAACTTCGTTTTTCTAATTTTCCCATTGACTTTGACGGGTAAGACACTTACTCCTTGGAAGGAAAGTTATGACCAACCTAGATAGCATATTCAAGAGCACAGACATTACTTTGCCAACAAAGGTTCATCTAGTCAAGGATATGGTTTTTCCTGTGGTCATGTATGGATGTGAGAGTTGGACTGTGAAGAAGGCTGAGCGCCAAAGAATTGATGCTTTTGAACTGTGGTATTGGAGAAGACTCCTGAGAGTCCCTTGGACTGCAAGGAGATCCAACCAGTCCATTCTGAAGGAGATCAGCCCTAGGATTTCTTTGGAAGGAATGATACTAAAGCTGAAACTCCAGTACTTTGGCCAGCTCATGCAAAGAGTTGACTCATTGGAAAAGACTCTGATGCTGGGAGGGATTGGGGGCAGGAGGAGAAGGGGCCGACAGAGGATGAGATGGCTGGATGGCATCACTGACTTGATGGACATGAGTCTCAGTGAACTCCCGGAGTTGGTGATGGACAGGGAGGCCTGGCGTGCTGCAATTCATGGGGTCGCAAAGAGTCGGACACGACTGAGCGACTGATCTGATCTGATCTGAATGGTTCCTGGTGGGAGCTCTACTGCCTCCTAGGGGATGATTAGAAAATCCTGGGGTGTGTTTTGATTGTCAGGAAAACTTGGTGGGGTGGGGGGCAGTATTGACATTTAAGGGTCAAGAGCATTGATACTAGACCTCCTATAATATGGGAGATGATGTGCATGACAAACAATTTGTGATTATTTGTGTGTACTTTGAATCACGTGGAAATTTAAAGTTTCTTGGCACAGTTTTAATTCACTTAATTTTTCAGAAATGCATACACTGGGGAAGATTATACTTTGTTTCTTTGGAACATAGTCAAGAGTTGATCAACAACTTGGAAAATTGTGGTTCCTGTTCATGGCATTGGAGACAGCGTTAACACTCCTATTCTGGTTGGTCTGTTCTATTGTTGCCTTTAGGTACACACATCTGATCACTTAGTATGTGTTCTAGTGTGGTGGTGGTGGTGGTGGTAGTTTAGTCGCTAAGTCATGTCCGACTCTTGCAACCCCATGGACTGTAGCCTGCCAGCATCCTCTGTCCACGGGGATTCTCTAGGCAAGAATACTGGAGTGGGTTGCCATTTCCTTCTCCAGGGATCTTCCCAACCCAGGAATCAAACCCAGGTCTCCTGCATTGCAGGCAGATTCTTTAACAACTGAGCTATGAGGAAAGCCAGTGTGGTGGCACCTGGGTATTTATTATAAATTTGCTTTTATTTCTTCTTTCTACTACAGCTAAGACACTATATTGATTTTTGAACAACTGTATAGATATTTTATATTCTTGATGAATTTCATTTCATGATAGTAAAGGAGATATCATAGATCCTTAACATAAAGAGGGGCACTGAGTCTGACAGGATGAAGACTTGCCCATGGATTTTCCTACCATGCCAATCCGGATGCCCATTTTGGTAAATGGATGGAAGGTTTCAGTCTCCAGTCAGACTTTTATGCTTGGCTTCCATCCCACCCTCCTCACTGCCACCATATTCTAAAATGCAAATACGGTTGTCCCTTGAATAATGCTCAGGTTAAGGGCACTGAGTCCTGAGCAATGGAAAATCCACATGTAACTTAGAGTTGACCCTCCATGTACCTGGTTCTGCACCCATGGAACCAACCAACCTTGGATCATACATAGTACTCCTGTAGTATTTATTGAAAAACATCCACATATAAGTAGACCTGTGCAATTCAGGCCTTTATTGTTCAAGGGTCAGCGGTACAGTGCTTCATCACCTAGAAAATGATGCCCAGAGAACTTAGCTTATCTTGGGGCTATGGGTCAGCCCCTTTTCACCTCTTCACCCCTTTTCCCATTTGCTCTCATTGGCACCCTTCCCTGCAGCAGTTGCAACCTGCTCCCTCTTCTCTGCTGGCCTACCTGCATGGAAACCCATCCCTACTTCTTCACATGACTGTCCCTCCTCTGCTCTTGGAGACTCAGGTCAGCATCACCTCTGCCCTCTACGCCCAGTGGCTCTCCTCTGGTCAGGCACAGGTCCTTATGTTCATCTCTCTCGTGGTGCACATCACAGTAAAAAGTTAGTGTTGTGACTGCACAGTGATTTTGTCTTCTCTCATTAGACTGGAGAGCCCCTGTGAGTAGGAACCTTTTATCTCTTTCTGCCTCCCCCATCTGTGTCTAGCACAGTCGTGGGCACACATCCACTGCTCCATAAATGCTTAAGGCTGGAGAAAGGCTCTAGACAGAGGTGAGTGAGTCACGGTGGAATAAACTCACTGCATTTTTCTAAGTGTCCAAGTCAACTCCAGCAACCATACGTGCTATGATCTCTGATCAGTCTACTGCTGGTGGCAGGCTTTTCCCCCCCCCGTCCTTTTTTCCCTTTTATCCACAAGGAACCAACAGATGGGCTGTACACACTTTTCTGGAGAGAGCTGTTAGCATGTCTCCCTGGCTTCATGCCATCTGCTTCAGACCAAAGTACAATATTCAAAAGAAAAAAAAAAGACAGCAAGGGTAATTAGGTATCATGTTTGGGAACTTGCAGGTCTCACTTGCTTTTCCTGAGGGGGGTCCCGGCAGTTTCCCCAGACCTGTGAGCTCAGGCTCTCTGGCCATGTGGCATCGTGTGTCCCTGACGGGACATCTCAGTGGCAGGGCTGCACTAGCATTAGACATGGAAAGCCGCTGCGCGGCGGCCACTGCGGCCACTTAGCAGCCTAGTAACTGTTTACTCGCTAACGTTCAATAGCAGAGGAAGGAGGTGCCAGTGAGCATCTGTTTATGCCACGAAGCTCAGATCAATCATAAATCTCTCTCTGCCTTGCAGTTAGATTTTTTAAAGTGTTGAAAACTGCAATTTATAACCAGATGCTGCACCTGGGAATACCCTCATTATTTAGGGGGAAAAAAAAAGGCAGACTAAAAGGTAAGAAAACACTGAAAACGGAAGGATTTCTCCCACATATATACAGAACTTGCGTGGTACCTCTCATCTACATTATGTCACTTGCTGCATCTGTTCAAAAGTAGTCCTCCTGGGTGGCGAACACTGTCTCTGGAGATTCAGTGAAGAACAAGACAGTATTAAAAATAAATAAAATAAAATAAAATAAATCCTTACCCTAGTGGAGCTCACGTTTTTTTTTGTGAAGCTGATCCTTCAACAAATCTCTGGGGTGGCTGTTATCAACAGCTCTTGAATTGGGACTTCCCTGATGGTCCAATGGCTAAGACTCTATGCTCTCAATGCAGAGAACCTGGGTTTAACCCCTAATCAGGGAACTACATCCCACCTGCCACAAATAAGATCTGGCACTGCCAAATAAATAAATATTGAAAAATATCTCTTTAATCTGCATACGAGGAACTGACAGCTTCCAGAGTGGAAGGTTTGACGTGGCTACCCAGAGTATCTATCCAGATAGAAGAGTCAGGATCCCTGGTGAGTAGGGCAGAGAACTTTTACTGAGTATTTACTTAGGTAAATACTGCCAGGTACTGTTTTAAATGTTTTACTACATGTGATTAATTCAGGAACAGCTCGATGAGGTAGAATCATCATCCCCATTTTACAGATAAGTTCCCTGAGGCTCTGAAATTATATAGCTGAGTGTCACACAGCTGGTTAGTAGAAGGGTCTGTATTTATATACTCTCCAGCCCTTCAGGCCAGCTCTGCCATGTGCTCAGAAGGCCAAAAACCTAAACTTTATTACATGCTATTTTTTTTTAAAGGGAGCATCCCAAGAAGGAAAAGGAAAAAAAAAAGGTAAAAACAAGACATATTTTCTTCTACTTTAGATGTCAGAGTAATAATAATACTAGCATTTTCTACACAAAGGATTTACAACATGCCAGCATTTTTCAGAAGCACTGGATTTTATTTCATTTAATTCTCATGATATTGTTGCAAGGTAAGTATTATTTTAAATTCAGTTGTAAAAATGAAGAAACTCTGGCTCTGACTGGTTAAGTAATTTTCCCAGGAGTCTAAAGCTTATAGATAAATGGCTGAGCCAGGGCTCAAACTCAGCCTGTTCACTGCACTACACACCCCAGGTCATTTCCCACCTCCCTGTCACTGGCAGGGCAATTAGGGACAGCGAGATGGAGATTCAACAGCTGCAGAGATTTTTAAGGCCAGTTAAAGGAAGAAGAAGGCAGACAGTTTAACACTACCTGAAGCCCAGTTTTGTTTCTCGGCAGAGCTTAAGTAGAGTAAGAAAGCAAAAATATGCTAACTGAAATCAATTTTAGACTTACATTGTAAAAACTGAAATCTTGGAGGTAATCTATCATTTTTTTAAGCAGCTAAAGAAACAGAATCTGAATGGGTGGAGTGGTTTGTCCACAGTGTGCAACATGGCTGATCAAGTGGTAAGTTGTAAAATAGAGTTCTTTAAAGCCATAACCTGGCCCTGGCTGGGCAGAGGGCCCAGAGTACAGGCAGGTCCTCAGGCATTTTAGTCAAGTGTAAGGGCCAGACCTGAATCCAGCCCCTCTTGCTTACAGAGAAAGGGGGTGGAGGCTGGGAGGGGCCACTGGGAGTACTCTTGACCCTGACACATTCCTGGCTCATATCACATGTTTGCATGAGCCCCTCCTCCTGACCATCACCTCCATTCACACCTGCCCTGCTCCACATTTCCTTCTGTTCGTACCACTCACCCACTATTCCTAACAGATTATGATAAGTTACTCATTTTCATGTTGTCCTTCTCCGCACTTGAAAGTAAGCTCTCTGCGGCCAGGGGTCTGTGTCTATTGCAGTCACTGACACACCCCAGACACCTTGAATAGGACCTGGCCCACAGTGCATACTCAGTGAAAATTTATGGCATAAACATGCCTGAAAATGAGTAAATTTGGTGCCTAGAGGTCCCATCCTCTGTCCCACTATATCTTCACGAATCAAATGGGACAAAGCATGGTTATTCTGAATGCAAGGCTGACAGCTCTGATGGAGAACTATTATTCTTACTTAAAACAACAGATTCCGTTACTCCCAAGGACATTTCAATATCCAGTTCAGGTAAGGAAAACTATTGCCACTGTTCCATTATAGGTTTGGGTGAAACAGCTTTGATTGGGAAGCTTAGTAATTAAAGACATTTCTAGGCTACCTATAGATTCTCAACTGTGAGTTAGACATATTAGCTACCAACCTCTGTTGCTTCTAGAAGTGATCCTTCAGCTCAGGAGGAATAACTATTTCAGAACAGAGTATGAAATTTTAATTTTACTTTAAGTAACAATAAGGTTTATATCTGGTGGCAAGAATTTGTTTCTAACACTATATAATTAAAAGTAGTTATTTATAGAAAAATGCAAGAAATTGATATTTTAAAACATACCAACTCCGTCCTTTATATAAATAAAGTAGAAAAAGATAAAGCCACATATTTCAAATATGTAGTTAAGGGAAAAAAAAGTCTTTAAGAACCCCTGTATGCAAACAGCATAAGTAATACCACTTATCTCTGACTCAATGGGCATGAATTTGAGCAAATTCTGGGAGGTAGTGAAGGACAGGGAAGCCGGGCATACTGCAGCCCATGGGGTCACAAAGAGACAGACACGACTGAACAAAACCAACGGCAAAACACCACCTTTGCCTGTGTCCAGGCAGAATGGGCTGACTTCATGGACTGCCTAATGCCATGGAAACAAGATGCCTCAGACCCCACCGATGTGCACCTGTAACACTGTTGCTATATGTATTTTTACCCTGTTGTAAAAGAATATTTGGAAAATAGAACAAATAGTCTCTAAGTCACTAAGCCCCATTGCAGTTCACTGTTCACTGTCAGCAGAACTCCTAAGTGTTCCTCTTTGCATGGGGAACCTCCCCTTCCCTGGGCCTCCACCCCTTCTATCACTCAGATCTCAAGAGGTCGGTGGAGCATAGCTGCGCCTTCCCCACCCGCACCTTTCCCACATCCAACTGAGCTGACAGTGTCAATCAGGATTTGCACGGATTCACACAGCTGTGTGCGCACTGAGCTCCCCAAAGCTATACATCTGGAATCTTGACCTTTCAGGTTCAAGACATGACTGGTTTCCAGCCTCCCGCATACCAGAGCTCGGTAAGCATACTACCCCCTGCCCTGGCGGCTTCTCGGCGTCACCTGAAGAGTCACAGGGAGAGAACGGTCGTCCCAGAGGTGTCTGGCATAACCTGGCAGCTGGCTCAGTCAGCCTTTTCCTTCTCTTGGTGGACGGAGGTGGGAGGAGGTGGAAGGCGCTTACCTGAGGGTACAGCAGCAGTGCCAAAAGGGAGAGAACCACACACGTCTGCACTCGCCGGAAGTGCGTGAGACGAAGACGGGATAAAGGCATCACCTGGGGTTGCAGGAGTCTGTCAGACAGAGAGGCGGAGGGTGTGAGGCTCCTGGGAGAGCCTGATCGCTGACCAGCGTGGGAGGCAGCAGGCCCAGAAGTTAAGCGGGGAGGTGCTGCAGAAGCAAGCCCTGGTCCTGGCCACTTTTTGTGAATTGCAGACCATGAGCTGCTATGTATACAGAGCATGAAATGAGAAAATCAATACCTATCTCCAGAGCTGCTGAGAGGCTTCAGTGAGATCATGCATTTAAATCACTTAGTACTATGCTGAAGCACAGAACAGGTGCTCAGCTAACACCGGCCAGCATCATGACTATTTAGGTTGAGCCCATACCCTCTGGGGGTGTCTTTGGGCCCTCATATTATCCCATAATATCTGGCTTTCGTCCTTTAGAAGTTAATTCAAACTGACATACACTCACTCAGGACCTACTGTGCACCCAGCTCAAGGCTGTCACTGAATACATGGTCAGTAAACAGGCGTTGACTAAATAAATAAAGATTAGCAAGTGGAACAGAGACCCTTGGGTCCTTGTGCCTCCCAGAAGAATCCTGCCTGAACCTTCACTTGCAAAAAGAAGCAAATGTTCTCAAGAAGATGATAAAAACGATGCTAGAGTAGCTGCCAACTCTAGACCCTGGCCCACGCTGGGACTTCAGAAATGTCTGCTCCATGACGTGGTGGGTAAGGTGAGGGCTACTGAAATCAAAACTTGAGTACTTGTTTCTTTAAGGTCCATGCCTTTCCAGAAACCTTTTGCCTACAGAGTATGCATATTTGATGACATAATATCTTTATCTCTTTCCCCTTGGAATAGATTGGGGCAAGCAATTAATCCTGAAACCATGGCAATTAGACAAGGCCATTTTTAGATTAGCAGCTTGCAGGAGGCATAGCATTGTTCTGAGGATTATTAAATACCCATTTGGATGGCACTCAGGTTCAGGGCCAGAAACACAGCCATGAGCTGCTGCATTAAGCACGTTAGACCATAATCAATGCCGTTTGCTTTCTTCCAGTGTGACCTTGGGTGAGTCACATGCCCTGTCTGGAACTCAGTGTGTTCATCTGTAAAACGAAGGTGCTTAATAAGGCTAGAAGATCACTCCAGACCTTTCTAGCTCTATGGCCCCATGGTTCAGAAATGCAGCTGCCTTCCCTGGAAGGTGGGAGAGAAAGCCTTACTAGAACCAACCAGCATCCCTGGAGATAGGAGCTGCTGGCCCCTCCTTCACGGCTGCTCTGGGTACCAGGTGTTGGAAGCAGGGCAACTGTGTTCAGATTCCCTGGCGGCAGCTGTGGGCAGCAGGCTCTCCTGCCATCTGTCCTCAGTGAGGTTACAGCCTTTTCTCTGGGAGGCGCAGCTTGCCAATGAACCGTAGCACCATCCCTGGGTTTGCGCTAAACGTGTGGTCCCCTGAGGGGCCGCCCCCTCCCAGCAGCTTCAGCGGGTGCAGCTGTGGCTGACTGCCCTCTGCCCACTTCCGGGGAGTGGACTGGGCAGGAGCTGGAGGGGCTAGCTTGGCTTTTTGCCGTGGCTGCTGGGTTGCCTCTGAATGCCTCCCATTCTCAAAGCACTGGGATTTTATTTTGCTTCGGCTCCCTGTGAACTCTGCCCTAGTGCAAGCAATAACTGAGATAGCATGGCTGAAACTAGAGTTGGGAAGCCAAAGCTTCCTGAGAAGCTCAGGGAAGCCGGCAAGCAAGTGGGAAGGGAGGAGGAAATGAAAAGAGGAAGAAAGGAAGGAAAGAAGGGAATAAGACAGGAGACAGCTGAAAGGTCTGGGGGAGAAGAGGCTTCCTTTACTGGGTTGACCACCTGGCTGTGCGGGTTCTGGGTAGGAGATGACAAATGTCTCATCTCATCTGCTGCCTCGTGGAGCTTCTCACCCATATTCCCAGGTGGACCTTGTACGCCTTGCAGGCAAGGACCACATGCTGCTCCTGTCTCTTTCCACTGCCCAGCAAAATGGCAAGCACCCCAGTCAGAGTCTGTAACCGCTGATGCATGATCTCATTTATTTCTCAAAACAGAGCATGCATCATAATTCCTTTTTTAAAAAAAAAAAAAAAGAGGAAACTGACATTTAGAATTGCTAGTTAATATGCCCAAATCACACAGCTGGAAGAGTCTGAGTTGAAATCCACCAGCAGCTTCATTTTACCCAAAGTCCATATATTTGTCACCATGAAACTGAAGAAGGAAAGGAAAGAGATGCAGGGCTCCAAGCACAGTGCATACTTACAGGGGGAGAGGTTATATCAGGAGGGGTGGACATGTCCCCAAAAAGTTCTAATTGGGTCACAGCCTGAAAAGACAAAAAGATAATGATGTAACCACAAGGGGAGCTGATGCTGCTGGGCAATGCTTTAAAAACAGTATGATTTGAGGACATGCATTTCCCTTTTTCATCATGACTGTATAAACAATAAACCCAGTTGGTCATTACGATACTTCTTGATCCCAAAGACAGCAACTCAGATGCAGCCAGAATCAGTTATTTCAGTGAATCAATTGTTTCAGTGTGCCTGGCTGTTTATCTGGGCTTAGTCAAGCAGATCTGGGCTTAGCCACCTTGCATAAGCAATAATAATACCATTTTACACATATTTACCATCCAATGTCAGCACTGTCTCTCTTCTCCAGGAGACAAAGACAAGAGGTAACTTTATCATTTGCTTCTCTTTCCTGAGTATATCCGCATGTTACAAAGTGCTTTTCCTGTACCAAGTATAGCAAGTCACCACTTCACGGCCACTTCTCAGTAAATATCACTGACCCTGAAAGGTATGAACTGTCATCCCCATTTTTACAGATGAATAAACTGAGTTTCACAGAGGTCACCTCAAGACTACCTAGGCCAGGACTTGAATTTTCTACATGAAGAGCAGGCAGTCAAATGACAGTCCTCGAAAGAATCCATCTTCAAGATAAAAAATACAGTTGGAGGAGGAGAAAATGTATCATTTAATACTAGGAAGGGTATCAAAAACAACCCAGTATATACACGATTAATCACTCCAAGGAGCTCTATCTCTGTGGATACTATATCAACTGTATTCCCATCCATCATCCCTCAGTGTCTGAGCAAGGCCAGCCAGAGCAGTGGGAGAAGCCCTTTAAGATACACTCAGAAATTAATCAGTATACACTTCCAGCTTCAGAGTCTGCAAGAGGTCTATGGCCGGGAGTCAAATAGCCTGACTTAAAGTATATAATCATGTGTTTTGTGCAAATTTGCCCACCGCAAAAAAACAAAAACAAAAAACCTTTCTCCTCATCTTCAGATTTTAAGTAACAGTTTCTAATCAGGGGACTGAAAAACACCACTGGGACAGTCTGTCCTGGCAGACAGGACTCCTGCCCTAGAAATTTGTTTTAACCAGGCAAAGTGGGACACCGAGATTCATACGAAGAAAGGAATATTCTCCGCTACTGACAAACTTGGGAACTCTAGGCCCAGGAAGAGTTCCATCCCTGGGGTTGCATCTTCTACCACTGATAATCTCTGCAGCTCCTCGGGACCACTTTTCTCTTACCTGGACATTAGAGATGGTAATATCTCCTTTGGAGATTTATTGATTATATTACTAGAAGGACTCTGAAGTTTGGGTAAGCTTGGTGAAAAAGGCACAAAAGATTATCTTTTGTTTTTTTTTTTTTTTTTGCTGAAAAGCAAGCACCTTAGCCTGATAAACTCACTTTCAATCCTTCTTCAGGTTTCAGATTGAATGAATGGTTCCTGGCACACAGTAGGGCCCTATACATATTAATTTCTTTCCTAACTACATAATTTTGGAGGGCTCCAAAATCACTGAAGATGGTGACTGCAGCCATGAAATTAAAAGATGCTTACTCCTTGGAAGAAAAGTTATGACCAACCTAGACATAATATTAAAAAGCAGAGACATTACTTTGCCAACAAAGGACCATCTAGTCAAGGCTATGGTCTTTCCAGTAGTCATGTATGGATATGCGAGTTGGACTATAAAGAAAGCTGGGTGCCGAAGAATTGATGCTTTTGAACTATGGTGTTGGAAAAGACTCTTGAGAGTCCCTTGGACTGCAAGGAGACCCAACCAGTCAGTCCTAAAGGAAATCAGTCCTGAATATTCATTGGAAGGACTGATGTTGAAGCTGAAACTCCAATACTTTGGTCACCTGATGTGAAAAGACCCCGATGCTGGCAAAGATTGAAGGTGGGAGGAGAAGGGGATGACAGAGGATGAGATGGTTGGATGGCATCACTGACTCAATGGACATGAATTTGAGTAAACTTTGGGAGTTGGTGATGGACAGGGAAGCCTGGCACGCTGCAGTCCATGGGGTCACAAAGAGTTGGACATGACTGAGTGACTGAACTGAACTACATAATATGCTGGTACACACTGGACAACTATAAGGTGTTAGGCCCTGTGCTGGGTGCTAGGAACATATTTAGGAGGAATGTCAATTTTCAGTCTTCAGGGAGCTTACAGTCTACTGGGGACAATCCACAGATATAATAATAAACGTTTACTTGTCTTTAGGAAGACTTATTTAGCATGTGAGCAATATTTTATATTATTTGGTGAAACAGTGCCAATCCTTAGGCTCTCTCCCAAACCCACAGAAGGCATAATTCTATTTAATTCATTCAAAGGAGGTTTCTGGGATTCCTGGCCCTTGAAGCTCAATGCTTTGCAAATGGCCCATGACTGTTTTCAGTGGTATGAAAATATTAAAATGAAGTTAATAATTAAGTTGCACAATTTACATTTCAAATGTGGTGAACTCGTGGCACACTTTTACTAACATCATAAATATAATTTATTGGCTAATTTTCTCCTTAAGCACAACTTTTAAAATAACCTTCATTCTTGAGCTACAGACTCTCCTCTTGCCAGATGATTTCCATTCAAGGATTAAACGAGAAAAAACATGCGGAGGCATAAAACTTAGATTGTTATTTCATTCCATTCGACTTGCTGCTTAAATAGAACCTTGAGTTAATTAAATTTTATAGAAAAAGGGGATTCTTAGGCCATAAAATTAAAAATAATTCTAATAACAGTGTATGATTGAGGATCTGGAATAATATCTATTTTCACAGCCCCTCTCCCCCTTGTTAACCCTGGTTCTTTTATTTGTAACTTAAGAAGCCATGTTCCATCTGATAATATTGTTGTAATTAATCATTTTAACAGCCTCATGAGAATAGAACTAACCATTCACATTTGTAGAGCACTTGATAGTTTATAACATATTTTCCAACCATTACTGTAACATTGGATGCTCCCTGAACTCTGTGAAGTTGGAGCACAGGAATCTCTTCCACTATCTCTAGTTTGCAGATGAGCTAATAGAGGCCTGAAGGTAAGGTGACTTGCCTCTGATCGGTCAGCTAAAAAAAGCTGGGCTTGACCCATAGACCAAGCAGCACTTTGTTTAACCATGTGTCCCTTTACCCAGCCCTACTTAGCCCTCCTTCATGGTGGAAGCCCAGCCCCACAATATTCTCTAACCAGAAGCCAGGGTTTTTATAAGGCCTGCCATGATTCACGTCCCTCTGAAGAAGTCATCTCCAAGGTCAACCCAAGATTCCTTCTTGCCTTCCCCTTCCTGGCCCTTCAGACATCTTCAGGTAAAGATGTGGTTGTTGATGGAAGATTCTGTCCCTTCTCTAGGTCCTGGGCATCCTCCAGGGTAAAGAGAGTGACCCTAGAAGCTGCCAAAGCCAGTGAAAAGGATGAGGAGATGCTTGGCTATTGGAGCTCCTCAGTATCTCAATCAGGCCTGTCCCCTCCCAAGCCACTCTTTGTTATGAATCAGTGGTGGTTTTTCAATAACATCTGGAATGCCCTATAGCTGCTGTTTCATAATTAGTCCCCTGGTCCTTCTTTCCACTAAACCTTTGCAAGTAGACTCCTAGACCCTCCCTGCAGAGAAGCTCTGAAAGCGCCATTGATGAATGCAGAGGTGTCCATGACTGACCACCAGTACATATTTACATAGACCCACTTCCTCAGTTTTGGTATTAGGTGCTCCTTCACTTAGGGCAAGCGTGTAGTTCCTACTGTACATCGGCTACTGTGCCAAAAGCAGGGGACACAGGGATGCATAAGGCAACTTCCTGCACTGAGTCTCATGAGCTGCCTGTTCTATGGGAAGACAGACCTATAAACACAGTGAGGACCATGTTACAGAGGAGAGAAGCACCAGAGGTCACGAAAGGGGGGCCACCTCAGGGCCTTGGCACATGCTCCTCCTCTGACCAGAACACTCATACCTTCCCCCACTGCCTTTCCTACCGATCTTTCGAGACACAAACTAGATGCCTTTATTTCTTCCTGGGAAGTGTTTTCTAACTCAATTTGTACCCCATCCCACTGCCCCATACAGCTTATGTGAGACCCTTAGATGGACTGTCAGCCTTGGATAGCCTGGTGGCTCAGCTGGTAAAGAATATGCCTGCAATGTGACAGACCTGGGTTTGATTCCTGGGTTGGGAAAATCCCCTGGAGGAGGGCATGGCAACCCAGTCCAGTATTCTTGCCTGGAGAATCCCCATGGACAGAGAGAGGAGCCTGGAATGTCTCAGTCCACAGGGTTGCAAAGAGTTGGACACAACTGAGCAACTAAGCACACAAACTCAAGGGAAAAATACGACGCTTGGTCCCCACCCCTTGAGGTTCTTGATTAGTTGGTTTGAAGTAGTTTACTAAGTCAAAGTTTAAAAATTTTCCTGATGATTCTAATTTGCAGCCCAGGTTGAGAACTCCTGTCCTACAGACTTCCCAAACCCATGTACTCAGGAGTGACAACATTCACTCGCCAACATATTAACCAATCTAAATAAACACTGGCTGCAAACCAGCACCTCTATTCCAGGTGATGTGGACCAAATAGCAGTTTTATCTCCATAGGTGCTGCTGCTGCTGCTGCTAAGTCGCTTCAGTCGTGTCCGACTCTGTGGGACCCCATAGACGGCAGCCCACCAGGCTCCCCCGTCCCTGGGATTCTCCAGGCAAGAACAGTGGAGTGGGTTGCCATTTCCTTCTCTAGTGCATGAAAATGAAAAGTGAAAGTGAAGTCATTCAGTCGTGTCTGACTCTTTGCGACCCCATGGACTGCAGCCCACCAGGCTCCTCCATCCACGGGATTTTCCAGGCAAGAGGACTGGAGTGGGGTGCCATTGCCATCACCACCTCCATCCCCACCCCCACACTGGTTTTTATCTCCATAGGTGCACTGAGCAGCTCCTGTTCAGTGCTGAATCTCCACTATACTGTTACACTCCACTCCACTAGGCAATCCTACCCTGCCCTTCTCTACCCATCCCGCCTGCCCTCTCCTTTGCTATGCAATGCCACACTGTTACACTTTGAGCTCCTCGAGGATAGGGGTCGTGTCCTCCTCTCTACTGCATGTCTAACATCTATCAGAATTAGGAGATTGAAAAATATTTGCTGGATGAAATGAAGGGGTGTCATTTCCTCTCCAGCATACACTGTTTCTCTCTCTCTCTCACACACACACACACGCTCCTACTTTTCGCCCTCACCGCGGGACCCGCCAGGAGTCCCTGAACATCAGCACAGGCCGGCACCAGAGCAGAGCACTGAGGAGAGTGAGGCTGCATAGAGCAGACAAGAATGACCAGAACAACCCTCACTTCACAAGACCATGGAGGCCTTACCTTTGTTGCCTCAAAAGTCTCGTCAAAGTCCATCGGCAGGTTTCTGTTCTGTAACCACAAGGCATGACTTATGAGCATGAAATGAGTGATGGGACAATGACGTGAAACCGTTAACCAGGCTGGGCCCTCTTGCGCTTACCGGCGTGGCTGCGGCAAACCGCTCGTCAAAATCTTCAAACGCACGGCCGTTCTGAAAGCGTAAGGGATGATGAATGAGGATGAAGTGAATGACACACAGATGACATGGATTTATGTGCTTAATGATGACATTATCTATGGTTTACACTCTCGTGGTCACAGGAGGCGGGAGTGGTTGCCAATGTGCTGTGAAAACCCTGGAATATGTTCCCAGCATAAACTGATGAGAAAACACGTGCCTGGCTAGGAAATGCAAGCCATAGGGAGTTTCTAAGTTTAAAGTCCATCTTCCTGAAATTACAGACCTGACCTGGCCAGTCTCAATGGTGACAGCAGATAAGAGCATGATGTTTACCCTTGAGATTTTTGTTTTAAAAGGAAAAAGTGTTATCCTGTGCTTTAGCCAAACTTAACCTTTGGAGCGGTCTGAACAGCTGGTTTTGTAAGTGCCTCTGTACATCCAGCCTTTTCTGCCTGAAATGCTTCTGTCAGCCTGGCAAGCTCAAAGCTCACCCAGTTCCTCAAACCCAGCTGAAAGGCCATCTCTTCTGTGAAGCTTTCTTTGGTCCCCTGAGCTGAAATCCATCCTCTGCGAACAACAGGATATCACCTGTACCCACTACACAGTGATCTTCCTGAAGCAGGGACCATGATGCGTTTGTTCCCGCATCCCCGGCAGGTCATGGGGGATCTGTCCCATGGCAGTGCTCAAAAAAAATACATATGAACGAATAGACGATTTTAAAAATAGGCGGCAGCTGACCAAATCCAATCATTTTGTTAATTTTTCACTTTGTTGTTTATAATTGCTGAGAGCTTTGCTACACCACTCCATAATACCGCTGCCTCAGCATCCCCTTTGTGTTGGCCAAGAGGCCTGCAGGGGCCTTGAATTGACACCAGCTTCTCCAGTGAAGTACGTCCTGGATAACAGCCCACAAAGTCACAAGCAAATGTCAGTTCCTGGTCTGACCATCCTAACAGCTCTTATGGCTACACTCTCCCCAGCCTCCCAGGGCTTTGCCTTATGTACCCTTAGATAAGATGCCTTAGACACTTACCAAAACCCTGCTCTTTTGGGTTTGAAATGACCAATCAGGCCTCGGACCAGGAACGCTAAAGCACTCTACCCTGGGGCCCTAATAAAGGCAAGTGCCCCAGACCCTGCCTTGCTCTCTCTGCCTGCTTCCTCCCTTCACCTCCGCATATGGCCCTTCCTCCAGGACCTGCACTAATAAACTCTATTTCAACTCCCTGGTGGTCTTCTGTTGAACCCTGGCTTACCATCCAATACCCCAGAGCTTTATTTAAGGAATGTTAACTGAACAAAGCCACAACATTAATACATATTGTAGGTAATATGCATAATATCTCCATATGTACACATTTATTTTTAATGACCATGTTTTTGGTCTATATGTCCAAACTAATTATGCTTGGGATGAATTCCAAGCAGTGTAACAGTAGTCTAAGTCTGATAATATTGACATTAACTTGGAATGATTATGCTTGAACAGAAATACTTGCATTGTTCCCTAATTTTCAGGAGAGCTTCCTGCTGGCCATGGAGGAGTGGAGGAACCGTCAGCCATGACCACTTCCACTCTGTCTATAGTAAATGTGACTGTACATTAGTCAGCCCCAGTCACAGGGTCACAGAGAAGGGCAACACACATGCCCGTGCCCACCATGGCAGAGCCTTCAAGCCAAACACCAGCAAGTTCTGTCATCAACCACCTGCTCCCACTAGGTGCTGGCTCGCCAGGATTCAACAGTGGCTGAGAGAAGAGGAGGAAGGATCACATTGGATAATGGCAGAAATAATAATAATAACAATTATTATTATTTGGCTAGAGATGGGGAGACAGTGTTATCCTGTAACCTCTGGTGTGGCCTGAAAGGTTAAGGTTATGTTGCTACATCCTTTATAAATTCCCACACTTCCTGGGATTTATGGCATAGCCCCTACCAGCTAGCTCTGGGTCATAACTTTTAATAAAAACATTTTTTAGTGTCCAAAATCTCATTACATCTGTCCAATATAAAAAAGCAAATGGCTTCAGAGCATGATGGATGAATTAAATAAATTTGAAAAACAGCCGGTGGTAGAGTCTCATAAAACCCCCAGCATATAATGGAAACATGTGAGGATAGCCAGCACTGGTGTGAGACTGTCACTTTGCTGGTGACAGAAGAGGGTGTCTCTGATGAGGGGTGGGGCCGGGGTGTGAGGAGGCGATTTCCGTAAATCCAGATGGAGACTGGTCCAGACCTGAGCATAAATGTATCTCTTTGGAGTCACACAGATATGGACTGAATCCTGACTGTGCCCCGTGCTGGCTGTGAGACCCTGGACAAGTCATGGAGCCTAGGTTTTCTCGGTGGGACGACAGTGATAACATCACCTTAGGGTTACGGAGAGGATTAACTGAGATGTGTGTGCACTGCTTTGTTTGCTGTTTGGCACACAGAGATGCTTAATAAATCGTAGCTATTATTAGGATCTTCTCAATCAACTTAGCTCACTTCTGCAATGCACAGGCACACATCTTTTAATATTAAGAAACTATTACTATATGATATGGGGAAAAAGGAGAAGTAAAAATATCTTGTGGAAAGCCCCTCTTTAGAAACCACCCCACTTCAGAACATGGACTAGGTCCTGTGTAAAAGGATGCCAAACACTTCCTGCTCTTAGTTCTGAATGCCCAGTCCACTCTTGATCCCATCTTTTCCCTCTTTTCTCTCCTATTGACACAGTCTTGCTGGAGGCATCTTCCCATCCATACCCTTTGTACCTGGCATATATGGTTACATTCCTGTTTTGATACTAGTCATTTCTTGGACTTCCTTCCTCCTGCCCGGGACAGCCTTAAGAATACTCAGGGCACTTCATCCAGCCATCAGAAGACTCTTCTAGTCCCTGCATTTTTCTCTCGGTTGACTCTTAAGGAGGGGAACCTGGAGTCCATTACCTAGTCTCCCTGCATCCCCAGGTCCTGCTTTACCCACATTGACTATTACAGCTTTTGCTCATTTACCTTCAAGTCTTGTTCTCCCCTTATTAGATATATTCCTCACACTTACTAGCAGAGCATGCATGCAGTTTTCAATTCTGCTCTTAAAATCTCAATATGACAATCTAGTTTACTCACAGCTTCCATTTCTGGTGAAGGTTTAAAAGAAGAGATTCTCTTCTGTTGTTTCAATACAGTTCTAGCCCAAAGCATCATTAAGACACTGAAATAAAGCTTCCACATGAAGTTTACTTTCCCACAATGTATCTAGAGCAGTGGGACAGTATTGTCCCATAGCTGAATAGGGTAACTCTTAAGACAGAGAAGGCAATGGCACCCCACTCCAGTACTCTTGCCTGGAAAAACCCCATGGACGGAAGAAGATCAGATTCATGTTACTCTTGCAGCAAAAGTGAATGGATAAAGAAGTGTGGTACATGCATACAATGGAATATTACTCAGCCATAAAAAGGAATGACATTGAGTCATTTGTAGAGATGTGAATGAACCTACAGACGGCCAAACAGAGTAAAGTAAGTCAGAAGGAGAAAAACAAATATTGTATTATTAATGCACATACGTGGACTCTAGAAAAATGGAAGAGATGACCTTGTGTGCAAAGCAGCACTAGAGACAGATGCAGAGAACAAATGTATGCACACCAAGGGGGAAGGGGCTGGAGGGAGGGACTGGGAGACTGGGACTGATACATTTATGCTGCTGCTGCTGCTAAGTCACTTGTCATGTCCAACCCTGTGCGACCCCACAGACAGCAGCCCACCAGGCTCCCCTGTCCCTGGGATTCTCCAGGCAAGAACACTGGAGTGGGTTGCCATTTCCTTCTCCAATGCATGAAAGTGAAAAGTGAAAGTGAAGTCGCTCAGTCGTGTCCGACTCTTAGCAGCCCCATGGACTGCAGACTACCAGGCTCCTCCATCCATGGGATTTTCCAGCCAAGAGTACTGGAGTGGGGTGCCATTGCCTTCTCCGATATTTATACTACTATATATAAAATAGGTAACTAAGGAAAACCTACTGTATAGCACAGAGAACTCTACTCAATGTTCTACGGTAACATAAATGGAAAGGAAATCCAAAAATGAGGGGATATACATATACACAGAGTTGGTTCAGTTTGTTGTACAATAGAAACTAACATAAGATTGTAAAGCAACTGTACTTCAATAAAAACTATTTTTTAAAACCGGTCTTACCAATTTAAAAAATGTGAGTGGATGAGATGGGACTTGGGGTGAACACATCAAAAAGGATGACAACTTATTTATAGCTGCCAAATCAGAAACCTGCAGTGCTTCTCACCCCTGGCTGCACAGTGTAATCCTCGGGGGGAGATTTTCCACAGCTACACATACCTGAGCCTAGCCAGCTGAGATTTGGATTCTGTTGATCTGGGGTGAGGTCCTGGCATCAGCAGGTTCTAAAAGCTCCCCTGGTGAGTCTAATAGGAAGCCAGACTTGTGAAGCACTGTGCTGGGGAATGAACTCTCTGTAGGAATAATTAGTGAAAGTCCTACTGGGAAAAATGAAGACATCTTGATTGATTACATAATTGATGAATGAATTTCTCCAGCAAACACTCACTGGGTGTTTCCACACGCTGTGTTCTGACTAGGCGTTGGATATACAGAGATGACTGGTACATGGGCCATGCTTTCTTAAAGTTCAGAGCAGAGCCAGGATATACCATCATTCTAGCGTGGAAGGTGGGACAGGAGTGGCACAGGGAGCTCACAAGGCATCAAGATCTCAATTCAGACAGAACCTAAGCCAGCACTGCAAAAGAATGAATTCAATTATCCATTTAGAAGGCTCAGGAGAAATAGATTAACTTAAGTGATCTGTAAGTGCACCAAGGTGGGCACTATTAACACACCTAGTGATTCCAAGCGTTTGAATTGTGTGCCTTTCCCTGGTGAGTGATTTAACCATGAAGACAACACGCTAATGAAGACTAATTCCCTCTGGAGTATCTAGGAGTTTATGCTCTCTATCACCTTTAGCCAAGAATAAACTGTCACTTTCCTACTTCTTGGCAGAGAAACAGCAGAAACTCTGTTTGGCAACTGACGAACAAAACAGGGGGTGGAGTTGAGATGTGGAGTAGAAAATGTGTTGTTAACAAATGATTTCTCTCATGAGCACCCCTGTCCAACAGAACTTTCTGTGATGATGGAGTCCTATACCTGTACTTCCAATTTGGTAGCCAGTGGCTGCACATGGCTATTGAGCACTTCAAATGTGGCTTGTATGACTAATAAAGTGCATTTTAAATTTTATTTTTAATTAGCTTCATTGTAAATAGCCACATGTGACCAGTGGCTACTGTATTGGACAGCAAAGCTCTAGATAATAGACATAAAGAAAAAAAAAAAAACTTCAGCTGCCTGATTTAGGTGCTTTCTAAATACCAGACATATTCCTTCCTTATATAGTCTCTTCTATTCTTTTAAAGAATATCCTATCTTTGTGTTGATGAGAAAGGTTCTATGGGAGCATTGAATTCTTTGCTATGTCTAGATAGCCATGAATTAAATTCAGTTTGCAAAACCACAGCCTTCTTCTGGATGTAAGTTTTGTCATTGCCTGGGCTAAGCCAGAGCCAAATATTGGTGGGATTTTTTTTTTTTTTTTTAAAGGAGGTTAACAATCTTTTAATGAACTTCAAGTGGAAATCCATGGAGCCTTATCATCATTCCAACAGAATGGAACTCCCTTTAAAGGCCAAAATGTCCCAGCCTACTGAGATCTGGGGCTCAGTGGTTTTGTGGGACTCAGTGCCTTGATCTAATAGAGGATTTGGTACTGTTTTGTGGCTCTGTCCCTGTAGTGATTGAGAAGTTGGCTCTACTCAAAGCTGGGCTGTATTTCAGCAGTTAACGGCTCTCCTTCCGCCAATTAACATTTTAGGAGGGCCCAAGGTTGTCTAGACAGCTCAAGGGTGGAGGGAAATGCTTAGATCTTATAATGAGAGGTACATCCTCCCTTGAAGTGCACCCAAGTGTAATATATCTGCTAATGCCTGGGACAATGAAATATTTATATCCAACCTTCTAAAAATGAAGTTGGTTTAAAACAGCCCCCATTTCTCTCCATTTTTCAACTGTGGTAAGAACACAACATGAGATCTATCTACTTACCAAATTTTCAAGTGTATGATACAGCATTATTAGGGGCACAATCTCTATGAGTTAATCTTCTTGCACAACAACCTTAATACCAATTAAATAGCATCTCCCCATTTCCCCTTCCCCGACCTCTGGCAACCACCATTCTATTCTCTGCTTATATGTGTTTGACTACTTTATGGACCTCATATAAGCAATATCCTGCAGTATTTGCCTCTCTGTGTTTGGTTTATTTCATGCAGCATAATGTCCTCAAGGTTCAGCCAAGTTGTTATGGAAGCAGGGACAGACTTCTTTTTCAAGACTATATAATATTCCACCACGTGTATATAGCACATTTTGTTTATCCATTCATGCGTCAATAGATACTTATGTTGAAATAGCCTTTCTTAACATGCAAGAAGACAGTCAGTATGCCAACTAGAGGTAGAAGGAATTTGCTGGTGCTTTATTCAGGGGCATGTAAGAGAAAGGTAGACTCCTTTCATGAAGATTAGGGCACTACGTTGACCGAACCGGGCTAATGTGAATGAACAGGGGCAGCTGTGGCTATGGACCCTAAATCTGGAGTCTTGAACTTTCCAACTTTAATCTCAGGCCAAGGAAACCAATGTGCATGCTTTTAAAGTGAGAGACGTCATGATTTTAGGAGGGACAGGCCAGGGGCACTGGGAAGACAAACGTTAGCAACAGTGGCTTTCACACGACATGGGAGTAAAGGCCCACCGACGGACGAGTGGGTAAGGAAGACGTGGCACGTTTACATAATGGACTATTACTCAGCCATCAAAGATGATGCCATTTTCAGCGACACGGATGGACCTAGAGATTATCACAGTGATATAAGTTAGACAAATATCATATGATATCACTTACACATGGGATCTAAAAAGTACACAAAAGAACTTATTTACCAAATGGAAACTGACTCATAGACTTTGAAAACAAACTTATGGTTACCAAAGGGGGAAGTGGGAGGTAAGGGATAAACTAGGAGTTTGCGAGTAGCATATACACACTGCTGCTGCTGCTGCTGCTAAGTCGCTTCAGTCGTGTCCGACTCTGTGCGACCCCATAGATGGCAGCCCACCAGGCTCCCCCGTCCCTGGGATTCTCCAGGCAAGAACACTGGAGTGGGTTGCCATTTCCTTCTCCAATGCATGAAAGAGAAAAGTGAAAGTGAAGCCACTCAGTCGTCTCTGACTCTTAGCGACCCCATGGACTGCAGCCTACCAGGCTCCTCCTTCTATGGGATTTTCCAGGCAAGAGGACTGGAGTGGGGTGCCATTGCCTTCTCCGATATACACACTACTATATATAAAATAACCCCAACAAAGACCTACTGTACAGAGAGGGAATACTACTTAATATTCTGTAATAACTTAAATGGGAAAAGAATCTGAAAAGGTAGACATATGTATACGTATAACTGATTCACTTTGCTGTACACCTGAAACTACTCCAACATTGTAAATAGACTATACTCCAAAAACAGCTTTCAGTTCGAACTTCTGCTTCATCATTGATATATCCTTGGATGAATTCCTTCCTTACTCTGAGCCCCAGTTTTCTCCTCAGAAAAAATAGGGAAAATAATGCTTATAACATGCAATGGCTGAGAAGGTCTATACACATGAAAAGAATTAGCACAGCACCTGACATAGTAACATCTCAAAGGATGTCAGTTCCTTTTCCAAAAGTACAGAAAGGGAAGGACAGGTGGGAGGGAGGAAGAGAGGAGGAGGGGGGAAGGGGCGGGGAGGAAGAGATGGCAGGGAGAGAGGAGAAAGAGGGGGAGGAGAGAGGAAAGGAAGAGAGAGAAGAGGAGGAAAGGAAGAGAGAGAAGAGGAGGAAAGAAAGGACGGGAAGAAGAAAGGGAAGCCATGGGACTGCATGTCTGGTACGTGACTGTGGGCAGGTTCCAGGCTACGGCAAATTTGGGAAACACTAGTCCAGGGAAGGAACAAAGTCACTTGGAAGAGAAGCTAAAGGTGTGACATGATTGTCACACGGCAGACACTAGTCACGGCGGGTTCCTGCTCCTGCACATTTTACCCAAAGCTTAACACTAGCAAGGCTGGACCACTGTGAAGCCCATCAGCCACATCATTCATTCCATCTACCCCATACCCTTCTTTTCTCCACTGCCTTCCTTACATCAATTTCAGACCTCCAGTGGGCGACTCTATGCTTTCAGGCCCATATCTTCTAAAACACATCCCTTATTTTCTTGAAAAATACACCTAAAGATGGGATTGGAGGCACAATTTGCAGGCTAAGATACTAAGCACTAAGTAAGTTGATCTCAGGAAATGATAGCGCCCAGAGTTTGGGGTGATGGCGGTGGTGACAGTGATGGCTGTCCTAAAGCTGTCCTAACCTGTCCCTCAGTCCCTCCATATCTATTTATTGAGCGATTATGCTAAGATACCAGAGAAGGCAACGGCACCCCACTCCAGTACTCTTGCCTGGAGAATCCCATGGACGGAGGAGCCTGGTAGGCTCCAGTCCATGGGGTCACTAAGAGTCAGGCACGACTGAGCGACTTCACTTTCACTTTTCACTTTCATGCATTGGAGAAGGAAATGGCAACCCACTCCAGTGTTCTTGCCTGGAGAATCCCAGGGACAGGGGAGCCTGGTGGGCTACTATCTATGGGGTTGCTCAGAGTTGGACATGACTGAAACAACTTAGCAATGCTAAGATACAATCCTTGCCCTTAGAAGAAGACAGGCAATGATCATACGATTGGTGTCATAAATGAGACAATTCACATGAAGCTTGTAATACATAGTTCAGAGTAACAACATGATTCATGCCAGTGGTTAGTACCACTGGTAACTGATCCCATCTTGGTGGGTCAGACATTTTGAGACAGTGGCAAATGCAGTGCTGGGGATTTTAATAGTTTCAATACTATTGTCATGAGGCAGTGATTATAAAGAGGTGACGGTATAGTTGTTAATATGGTGATAGCTCCAGATGTGGCAGTGTTGGGAATTGAGAATAAATGCTGAAAACACCAGCCTACCACGGAGCTTCTCTAGAAGCCCTGGAGATGACTTTATGCTCTGATACTCATGGAAGCTTCCTGGGCTCTAGATCCTGGTCCCAACCCATGACCTCATTCCAAAGCTCTGACGTGTGACCATGAGGAGTTTAGAATATCGGGCCCCTTCCTTGCTGGGGCTCCTCTGTGGGGTGAGGGGCAGGCTGCAAATAGCTTAGCTACTCTGATGGTTGTCAACAGAATAAACACACCTGCCCAGGTCTAAACGTACAGTGACAACGAGAAACCTCAGGGAAATCATGTCCTGAAGCTTATAATTGTTTGTTTTTCATTCTCTCTTTCTTGATCTCATCTCCTTAAAAAAATCTATTATTCTAGTTCCACATTAGCAAAAACTCAAAGGATTTTTCAAAAACTCCTAACAAGATTTGGCGCTCGTTCAGTACTCTGAAAAGGGGTGAATGAGAATCACAGGAAAGTGAAATCGGCTCCTGTCAGCAGGATGACAGGCTCTCAGCACACTCCTGGGGAGGAGGGCAGGGGGATGCTCAGATAGGCAGTCAGCTCCTTCTCTATGGCTGTGTTTCTCTTAGAGAGGCTACTCCCGCGGTCCAGATGGCACCCGAACGGTAACGAGAAATACTGGATGGAGCGGAAATCAAGCAAGAGCAGCAGAGGCTCAGGCTGAAGGCAGAGCAAATCACAAATGGAGAGATGTCACAGCAAAGGAAAAAATAGTCATGGGGGGCTGTGCCTGCTGCTCAGACAGCCGTTCCCTGCACAATGTTTTTTCCCTTTCTTCTCTGGAAGAATGCAGATTTTACATCTTAGGCATTCATTTCATAATTAATAAACCTTTCCTGAATGCGTTCTCAGAGGAAGGCACTGGGCCAATCTTGTGAGGACTGGAATGCTGTCCCTTCTCTGAGCTGCAACCGTCAAGTGAGGGACATGGGAGGAAGCCCGTTCGGGTCAGAGCACGAGGAGAGTGGTGACGGGGTACCACGAGGAGGATTCTCACAGCCCAGGGGCCGTTTTCACTGCTGTAGGACTGAAGCCAACTCCTCTGTAAATGGCCAACACAAGAATTCGTTTCCATGCGGTTGGAATTTGACTAGTTTACCCATCTCTTGAATTTTCTTTATCGCAGAATTAGGGAACTATCCACCTTCTAAGACAGGACTTCCCTAAATAAGATTTGAGGTAATAGCTTGGTGAGCAAAGTGCCTGAGACACAGCAAGATCTCCACTGTGTTGTGCTTAGTTGCTCAGCCGTGTCCAGCTCTTTGTGACCCCATGGACTGCAGGCCACCAGGCTCCTATGTCCATGGGGATTCTCCAGGCAAGAATACTGGAGTGGGTTTCCATGCCTTCCTCCAGGGGATCTTCCCTACGCAGGGACTGAACCCAGGTCTTCCACACTGCAGGTGGATTCTTTACTGACTGAGCCACCAGGGAAGCCCAAGATCTCCATTAGTGGATTAAATATTAAGTCAATAATACAATGAAGTATCCTTTCAGAGTATGATGGTATTTTATGGCATTTTGGACAGTTTTATGAATTGCAAGGAGGTAGAACTAGAAGAGGCTATAAACATCTCCAACCCAACTCAACCCTATATATTGTTCAGATGAAGAAACTGAGGCCTTTAAGATTTTCAAAATCATGATAATGTTAGTGGCAGAGCTGGGATGAAATCCCAAGTTTCCAACTCCTAGTCTAGTTCCTTTATTTCCATCACCACTCCCCTTATGTGTGAACAAACTAAGAGGAGACAAGAAGTCAGAGCACAATTTACAACAAGGAAACTAAGGCCCTAACAAGCTTGCTCATATGTAAGACAGTGAGGAAAATGACTCCTTTATAGAGCTCTGAGTATCAAGGGAGGCGATGTTCACCAATAAACTAGACTTGGAAGGCAGCCTACAGGTTGGAGTCAGAGGAAATTTACAAGAGCATTATTTATAATTGTCTCAGATTGATTGTCCAACCTATAAATAGTTTGTAAGTCTGTGTCATGATTTCCCTTGCTCTCTTAACAGGTCTCTCAGTATATGATATTTCTTACTCTCTCAGGCATTGGTATAAGCCACTCCTCATGACTGGCTGCCCTTCCCATCCTCGTTCATCAGAAGACTCTGGAGACCTGGGTCTAGTCATCTGTCCCAAGCCCTTGGAAGGGGTTAGATGATTCTCCTCTGGGCATCATATATGCTGTAATGGTTGATTACTTTCTCTCTTCTCTACTACAGACTATCACCTCATGACACTAAGTTCCTTGCATGGGAAGCTGTACCTTATTCTTCATATTCCTAATGTCTAAATACCCCAGGTGGCTAGCACACAAAAGGAAACTCATTGAATTGACAGATTAAAAAAAAAAAAAACCAGAAGGAGTAAATGGAGGCACTTGTTTATACAAGAGAATAGAAAACTTAACAGAAAGAAACTTAGTGATAGTATGATTTACAAGGCAGAGGGTATGCTGGTCCATATGGTGTTTTCTAATGCTCAGCATGTACGCATGTGCACGCACACACACTCACTCACTGAGACATGGCATTTGCTATTGTAAACTCCAGAAAGGAGGTCATATCCACTGTCATCGACTGAATGAAACGTCACAATCAGTAAATAACTCTGGTTCTAACTTCAAAGAAACACTAGGGAGATGTTCCAGAAAAAGTCATATGAACAGGAATATGCTCTTCTTCTGGCTCTTCTAACATCTGGATGGCATTTTCTTCTGAATTCAAGCCCGTTCCGTTAGCGACATCCATCAGTGGCTCCAGGGTAGCAGTCAATCTCTGACATTCCTCACCAAAGTCCAGCCAATGCCTAGGCTTACCCTACTTCCCAGCAAATGATGAAATGATTGTATTCCATACTGTTCAGACTCTCAAACTTAACTCGTTCAAATAATTTTTGATCTCCTAAAGTCTGTTCATTCCTTGTCTTCTGATTTCTACAAAGGCTACCAATTCAGGCCTGGATGCTCAAATCCTCAAAGGTAAAAGTTATCCTCTACGCCTCTCTCCCACATGCTGACATCCAATCATTCTTTAAGAAATGCTGACTCCATTTCTAGGACATACCCCACCTCTGCCTGCCCTTTCCCTCGGCTTGGTGGCATCCTCTATTGCCTGGACTGTTGCTTTTAACACTTTCTCCCTTAAGTTCATCTCCTACACAGCAGCAAGAGTGATATTTTTTAAATGTCAGATCAAGTTCACTTGCTGATGAACACCCTCCACTGACTTCCATTACACCTGCGATAAAATTCAAACTCCTTATCGCTGTCTATACCACTGTCCATACCACTGTCCACATTCAGCTGCTGCCTCTGAGTCAGAACCCACCCTCCACCACTCTCCCCTTCCCACCAAGCTCTGGCCAACATCAGCCTTCTCTCTGTTCCCCCTGGAGCCCTAGAACATTACTGTCCCAGGCCTTTGACCCTACCTTTCCCTGTCCCCATCCCACTCTCCATCAGGCTGGTTTCTTCTCACAACTCAGACTTGGCTCAGGTGTCACATCCCTAGACCTCCTCTGACTATTTACTTAAATACAGTCCTAGCTCCCAGCTCTTGTCACATTTTCCTGTTTGGTTTTCTGGCTAGCACTCATGCACTGTTTGGAGAAGGAAATGGCAACCCACTCCAGTATTCTTGCCTGGAGAATCCCATGGACAGAGGGGTCTGGTGGGCTGCTGTCCGTAGGGTCACACAGAGTCGGACACGACTGAAGTGACTTGGCATGCATGCATGTATTGGAGAAGGAAATGGCAACCCACTCCAGTATTCTTGCCTAGAGAATCCCGTGGACAGAGGGGTCTGGTGGGCTGCTGTCCGTAGGGTCACACAGAGTCGGACACGACTGAAGTGACTTGGCATGCATGCATGTATTGGAGAAGGAAATGGCAACCCAGTCCAGTATTCTTGCCTGGAGAATCCCAGGGACAGAAGAGCCTGGTAGGCTGCCGTTTACAGGGTCGCACAGAATCGGGTATGACTGAAGTGACTCAGCAGCAGCGGCAGCAGCAGCAGGCACTGTATTTCTGTTTACTAGATCACTGGCAGCCTTCTCCTGTGAAATGTGAGCTGGGCAAGGGATGGGGTCCGGTCTGACTTGTACAGCACCTGTGTCTGTGTGTGATATGCGATGATCACTGGACTGTATTTGTAGAAGGAGGAGGGAAAGAATGCTTGAATAGAAAAATGCTTAAGTGACCAGTGGCTAGTTCTAGGAGGTACCTTCCAGTACTGCAGAAACTGTAAAATGAAAACAAAAAGGACATTTTGTATGTACCTCTACAGGGACAAGGGAACACTCTGTTTGTCACTTTGATGTCTGTGCTCTGGTCTCTTTTCCTGCCTGTTCTCTGATGCTGGGCAACCCATTTCTGAAGACCATGGAGCCAGGGCCAGAGGATGCCAGATTCAGTGAGATCCCATACAGATCCCACAAGCAGAAACCCTCTTTAGCCACATCCTTGCTCTATGAAAGACCTTTTTGATTTAATCGGTATTTCTGGTTTGGTCACAAGTGGTTGACATCATTATTCTTGTTTTGATAGATCCATAAAGTTCCTAAATATATAAGCTCCTCTTGATCCCTCACTCTTCCACACCTTGACATCCAGTCATTATAAGAAATACTGACTCTATCTATAGAACACACCACCAAACAGTCCATTCTGGTCTAAAGAGGAAGGAGGGGCTAAATAGTAATATCAAGACCTCATCTGTTCTTGGCCAAGCAGGGATCAAGCATGACAATAATCATAATAGCTGATGCTTAGATGAAAGTTCCTCTCCACAAGCCAGACACCACTCTAAGGTGTGTTCATATAATAACTCACTTAATTACCACGGCAAATGTAGGTGCTATTGTTGTCCTCACTTTCAGAGAAGGGAACTGAGGCACAGAAGGGTCAATGACCTTGCCCAAGGTCACACAGCGAGTAAATGGCAGAGCTAGGATGTTTGCCAAAGTGGGTGAGCTTTAAAGTACATGTTCTTAACCAGTACTCTAGGGCGAGGAGAACAAAAGATGTAAGACAACGCGTGTTTTACAATGAGGGTCAAACAAAGTAAGGGGTTGGGAAGGAGCAGCCACTGGGGAGAGGAGTAGTTCAGAAGCCCAGCCCTCCAGGTCCACTACATCCTCTCTGGAGGACCATGGCCTGATCACACGGCAAGTGTTATCTCTACAATGATGAGGGGGGAAGGGGCGAGGACTTTCGAGGTGACCGTGGAAACAACAACCTAGAGACGGCCAAAGAGACAAGGCTATGAGATTACAAACACAGGAAAAGGGGAAAAAACCAGACTACTGGGTTGATGGCATGGGATGGTGGGAAAGAAGAGTAATACAGAAGATCAGGCAGCAGCTAAGCTGCCGGAAAGAAATGTGATGACATATTGACAGGTCTCTGTGACAGACAGAAAAATGAGAGGTGGAGACGGGAGAAAGTGGGTTAAGAAGTGAGAGTGACTGTTCCCTTAACACGAGCTGTTCCTCGTGCACAAGTGGAGAAGCAGGAGACTCCTGCATCATCAGACCTTACTTCTCTCTCCTTTTAGCAACTAAACTTCACTCTTCTCATCCACAAAGTAGAGAAATAATAGTTGGCATGTTAATTAAACTAGATAAATGTGAAGCGTTGGAATCCATTGGGGGAACTTTATCAATCTCTCTTTAAATATAAACACATACAACCCTTACAAAAGCACATCTGTAGGGGTGAGGGCCCAGAAAGTTCAAAAAAGTGTCACCAGGGACTTCCCTGGCAATCCAGCAGTTAAGACGTCACCTTCTAATGCAGGGGGCAGGGCACAGGTTTGATCCCTGGTCAGGGAACTAAGTTCCCACATGCCACATGGCCAAAAGAAAGTGTCACCAATGACTGTTTGGCAATGTGGTATTCGGGAACCACTGATCTGGTTGCAGCTTGCCAAGCACTGTATGTACTCCCTTGGCCCCCAGTAAACACTTGGCAAATACTTGTTTCTTGCCTCCTTTCTAAGTCATTGCAAAAACAGGCTTCACGCACTTTGGGTTGGGACTGTCACTGACCTTATTTTCTTATTCTCCATGACCATTTATTCATCCCTTTCCCCTTTTTTACAACTAGAATTCATTCATTATTCTTCTGCAACCACTAACAGCAGCATTTAGGGAGAAAGAAAGAGCCTTAGCATGATGATTTATCCAGAAACACTGAATTACTGTACCGGGAGACAATGAGTGTCAGCCTCAATGGATATTTATGGGGAAACGGTATATCACAGCTCTGCTCATTAGAGATGCTGTAGTTAAGGTTCTATGGATGTTAACGATCTATATTAGAGGCATAAGGAAAGACTCGCAGCAGCAGCAGCAGTTAACAGACACCCCAGAATCCCATTTTCTTCCCACATCACAGAGCTCCAAGGAATCTGATTTATGCCCACTGAAGGAGCAGGTGTGCACTGGGGCACCTGTATCTTGGGGGCAGTACTGTCTTTGTTTTAGAATAGATAGTGTGACTGGCAAAGAGTTTCAGGAACAAAGCGGATAGAGAGCTCCCGCCTTCTGTTTGAAATCTCACTGTGTTCTGGTCTTAGAGACAGCTGGACTCAGTAGGAAGAGCATTTCTTGTGTGTGGATAGGGTGGACCTGCACCCTGGGCTACCTAAGATCACTCCCGTTCCTACCTATTGTCCTGACATAATTATTAATAGCAATCCCCCTTTCCCTTTAAAAGTGACCCAGTTTGGATGATAAACTAGGTCACCCTACCTTTAGGGTCAGAGAGAGAGGGATTAGATCCTTAGTGATGCCTCTTCTAGCTGTGCTGTTTAACTTCTCTGATCCCCAATAGCCTTTACGTAGAGAAGAGATGTACGTCTCAGGGTAATTTGGGAATGCCTTGACATAGTATGCTGTGCCTTCTACAGTCCCTTGCTTGGTAAGGGTGCTCAACATTTGGTATCACAACTGTTTTATCCTCACCCCACAGCCCTGGCACTCCCCTGCAGGCTCAGCCCCACCCCATTTAAGCTTGGTCTTGTTAGCATTATTGCTTGAGCAAGGAGAACCGAAAACGTTCCAGCCTCTTACCCTTCCCCCCAGTGCTCTCAGGATCCTAAAAGCACCCTAGTGGTTAAACCAGGTCTTACTCATCATCGTATTTCTTGAAATATTTGATATAGCCCTTTGTTCATAGAACAGCTCATAATAACAACTATGGCTAACATTTATTGAGTAGTACTATATGCCAGGCGCTGTTCTAAATGCTTCACATGCATCACCTTATTCAAGTTCTCAGAAGGTAGGTACCACACTCATTATTCTCATGTTACAAGCAAATACACTGAGGCTCAGAGAAGGTTAAATAACCCACCCAAGTTTACATAGCTGGTAATAGAGGCAGAAGATTTTCAAGCGTTAAGTAGTCAGTCTGCAAGGCTCACGTTTTTAAGTGTACTCCCATGCTGCCTACCAAGTACTGAATACCTACTCTGGGCAAACACAACAGAAATCATATGTGTTTTATAATTTAATCCTTATAGGAATCCAGGGAGGTAGCTCTCCCCACATTGTTAACTGGTCACTAAGAAGAACCTGAAAGGTTAAGTACCTTGCCTAGATTCACACAGTTAAGAAGAATAATGCTCTGAATTGCTTCAAATTTCAATGCATACATGTGGAATCTAGAAAAATGGTACAGAGGAACCGGTTTCCAGGGCAGGAATAGAGATGCAGACATAGAGAATGGACACGTGCACACAGCGGGAAGGGTGGGACAAACTGGGAAATGAGGATTGACATATATACACTATGATGTGTGAAATAGTAGTGGGAATCCGCTGTATGGCACAGGGAGCTCAGCTCGGTGATCTGCGATGACCTTGATGGGTAGGAAATGCGGGTGGGGGGTGTGGGGAGGTCCAAGAGGGAGGAGATACATGTGTACATATGGCTGACTCACTTCACTGTATAGCAGAAACTAGGTTCAATCCTCGGGTCAGGAAGATCCCCTGGAGAAGGGAATGGCAACCCACTCCAGTATTGTTGCCTGGAGAATCCCACGGACAGAGGAAACTGGCAGCATGGAGTCCACGGGGTTGCAAAGAGTTGGACACGACTGAGCGACTAACACTCAGTTTCAACAACACTGTAAAGCAATTATACTCCAATAAAACAATTTCACGCTGTTTCTGCTGTTTCACTGCTTCTTAAAGACTACAGTCCTGGTCTGCACTCAGAATTTGATTGTCTAGTAACAAAGCCTTGATAGGAAATGATATGAAGGCTTTCTGCATCTGACCGCCCAACTTCTCCCACCCATGGAATAACTGTGGGATTCTTTGGCAGTACCTTCTCCACACCTCTTCCCTTCTAGAAACCTCTGTTCTTCAGACAGAGGAAGGTAGAGGGTTTCCAAGTGGGTGGGCCTTAGGGTTCAACATGGGTCTAACCACATCCTCCTCTTTCATCTGTTTGTACAGAAGGCTACTGGACACACTTCATTCAAAAAAATTTTTTGAGTTTTATAAAAAGTTTAAAGATCATTCTTCCAGGAGACCAGTGGCAGAGGAATGAAGTCATCAGTGTTTTATGCATATATGATTTTTGCCAATACACAACTGAGTAAGCAGGGAACCGGGCAACTGCTAACACACCCATTTATCCCCTCTATATTGGCTTCTATAGAAAGCAAGTTTTGGGGATGACTTAACATTGAGCCATCTACAACCCTATTTGTACAACCCTTCACGAGAACATTGATTGTTAACCCTGGGAGAAAGAACCAGATCATTCAAGGTGGTAACGTAACTGGGCCCTGATGTGAGTCATGGATTGAAAACAGAGAGGGAGATGAAAGGGATTACTATAACCTTTGACAAGAACTTGAAAACAGCAAATAGAAGGGCTGATGAACAAACCTTCTTAGAAGTCAGAGCTATAAAAAAGCGTCCGTAAATGACAGAGCTATAGGAGAGGAGACAGGGCATTTGGCTCAGATTACCCAGTTATCTGATGTCCCAAATTTTTCCACCTAGGAGAGAGCTTGTATTTGTCTCACCATCCACGTCTGCAAGAACGTCTAGATCTAGCCCCATCATTCACTCAAATACACACACAGCCTTACCCGCTTTCTCTTGTCAGCAGGGTCTCGCCCTCAGTCCAGACCCACAGTGGTCCTCACTGGCCTACCCCTCAACACTTGGCCCTCAGAACCATCCTTGCCCGTCCCTGCTCTGTGCTGAATGACAGTGACCAATCCCAGTAAACCACATTGCTCGGGGTCCCTTGCCATCCATTTCCATTTAAATTTGACCAAGAGGAGGCCGGGATCAGAAGTTGGATGGTGGGAGGGAAGGAAAACTGTGAATTTCTCCCCTGCTCTCCCTGGGCAGTTTTCTTGCAATGGGTGAGTTTCTCCAGGCTTTCTACCAGACAAACCTCTCCACGTGATCTCACCTCCCGCTGGGCAGCTCCCTCTGTGGTCCCAGTACCTGCTGACGACCCCAACTCCTGGGCTCTGCCAACACCACTGCCTTCCTTTGTCTGTTGAGCTCGAGGGGTAACTCTAGTAGCAACTTCCGACCAAGACTCATCTGGGTTGCCCCACTGTTGCCTATTTGGTTTTTTTAAACACTTTTATCAATAACCTCAGATATGGAGATGACACCACCCTTAGGGTAGAAAGTGAGGAAGAACTAAAGAGCCTCTTGATGAAAGTGAAAGAGGAAAGTGAAAAAGTTGGCATAAAGCTCAACGTTCAGAAAACTAAAATCATGGCATCCAGTCCTATCACTTCATGGCAAATAGATGGAGAAACAGTGGTAGATTTTATTTTTCTGGGCTCCAAAATCACTGCAGATGGTGACTGCAGCCATGAAATTAAAAGATGCTTGATCCTTGGAAGAAAAGCTATGACCAATATAGAAAGCATATTAAAAACCAGAGACGTTACTTTGCCAACAAAGGTCCATCTAGTAAAGGCTATGATTTTTCCAGTAGTCATGTGTGGTTGTGAGAGTTGGACTATAAAGAAAGCTGAGCACCGAAGAATTGATGCTTTTGAACTGTGGTGTTGGAGAAGACTCTTGAGAGACCCTCGGACTGCAAGGAGATCCAACTAGTCCATCCTAAAGGAAATCAGTCCTGACTGTTCTTTGGAAGGACTGATGTTGAAGCTAAAACTCCAATTCTTTGGCCACCTGATGCGAATAGCTGATTCATTTGAAAAGACCCTGATGCTGGGAAAGATTGAAGTTGAGAGAAGAAGGGGACAACAGAGGATGAGATGGTTGGATGGCATCACTGACTCAATGGACATGAGTTTGAGTAAACTTCGGGAGTTGGTGAAGGACAGGGAGGCCTGGCGTGCTGCAGTCCATGGGGTTGCAAAGAGACAGACACGACTGAACTGAACTGAACACCTTTGTAACTAGTTCCCCATGTTCATGTCTCTTTATTAAACTGCCTGGTATGGACTCTGTGTTCCTGACTCCATCCTGATGTAGATGCATAGATAACTCCATTAGCTATGTAACAACCTCCCCACCTGCTGAGCCACCTGCCATACGCCAGAGCAATGCTGAAAAACGCCTCCAATAGTGTCACTCCACCACCTGAAAGTGACAGTGACCTCCCCCAAATTCCCAGGTTCTCAGTGTCACACTTCAGGCCCTCTCCTTCCCTCCCCTTGGTATCCCTGTCTCCTTTCCCAAGAGGGCATGCTGTGGTCCTGTCATCCCAGACTGTTCATCAGCCCCTGGGACATGTGAGGCTTCTCCACATTTCAGTGCCTTTAAACACTCAATTTCCTCTTCCTGTATAGTGTTCCACCCTTTCTCCAGTCTTTTCAAACTCTATCCCCCAGGTAAAGACCTTACTAAACTCCCTCAGGCAAAGTTTACTGCCCCTCCACTGCCCCCAGGGCCTCTTGTAGCCTCTTACAGCCTTGATTGTATTGATTGGGATTACTTTTATATGTCTATCTTCTTTTTGAGACCATTAACTTTCTTCAGCAGCTGGTCTTATTCATCTTTATACCGCTATGGAATAGAACACCGTATGGCAGGTAGGAGCTTCTTAGTAACCATTTGCCAAATGGATGAATGAAAGGATAGGATGGATAGAAAAGAATGAAATGAAATAAAGTAGAATGAAATAGAAATAGAATGAAATGAATAGAAGTTGTAAGGGAATTCCAAAGAGAGAAGGGTTTTGTAGCAATCAGAGGTCTGGGATTACAAAAGTGATGGCGGTCTGTCACTGCAGGTACATGAGCTGAAGCCCAGGAGTCAGGAATGCTTATTTGCACTCATCACAAGCCTTGGAGGATTTTTGCTTTGGTGGGCAGGTTAAACGAGACAGCATCTTTTAATATTCCTATTAACTTTAAGATTCTAGAAATTTAGGATTCTATCTCAGGAAAAAGTTCACGTACAGCTAAAAGAAAGTCCACTCAAGAAACATTAGAAGAGGCAAGCTTCTCTTTCTTTTGTGGGAATATGCAGATTCAGATTCCTTTTTCTCACTTTGAGATGATCTCCTCTCTTGTGACACCTCTGTTCACTGTGTTGTGATCATTATAATTTCTCTGCAATGTGGTGCTTAATCAGGAAGTGAAACTGACGAATGCTCAGACTAGACTTAATCCAATTATGCAACATCTTGATTCAGATTTTAAACTAAAGGAAAAACCAACTGCTAAATTCTGAATGAAAATTTATTTGCCGTGAATGATGGGGACTGGGCGTGGAGGAAACAATTGTCCAGAGAACTCTTGCAATTCTTCCCATGAATGGATTGCCTCTTCCTACATTTGCAGCAGCAAAATGGAAATGAATCCAGGACAAGGAAAGCCATCCAGAGGCTGACTGCTGGGGGACAGGGGTCTCAGAAAAACACCAAGGAGTCTGGAGTGTAGGAGGCAGGAGCACTAAAACAAGCAGGTTTCTGAGTTTTAGAGGTAGGCTGCTTTCATTAAGATTTGTTCTCTGGGATTCAAAAACATCTTTTCAACAGCAGGATGAGGAAAGCAGTGGTGCCAGGCAGAGTGAGGGTCTAGAGAAGGAGAGAGGTGTTCACAGTCATACACAGAGCCTCAGGCCTCCTGAGCTCCGAGTGTTTATAGAAACTCAAAAGCAATGAGTAATCAGAGCGGGGAACTGAGTTCCAAGTACTGATTCTGATCAGTTGAGGGTTAGGAGATGGAGGACTTTGCATTTTCTGGAAACCTAATGGCAGCATTACTTTAGTGGAATCATGTGGGTACCTGAGTCAGAAAAACACAGGGTTCAAATTCTGGCTTTGTGAGTTTTGTGAACTCTTAAAGCCTCAGGCTCCTTATATGTAAATGACACCTACCTAGCAGGTTTGTGGTTACTGAAGGAGATCAGCCAAGATCAGAGCCTAAGCTGTCTGGGGCAGAGATGCTCAGTGGGGTCTTTCTGCTTTTCCCCAGCTATGTTAGCCCTAGATCCGGTACATATGGCTACTGTCCATAAAAAGGAACCGAATGGATCCCTCAACTTCAAATCTGACCGTTGGGATGTTTATCAGTTTCATCCAGGCTGATAAACTGGATACAGGATACAGACTGGTCTACAGCCTTGAGGATACAGACTGGTCTAGAGCCTTGATTTCAAGTTCTATAGGAGGAAATTAAGGAGGAACAGATTTCTAAGCACCTACTCTGGGCCAATGCTCGCTCAGTGAGGTGATCTGATTACACTACTTGGTTAACTTCTTATTCAGAGCACTAACTTCACTGGGAAAGGCCACGACTTATTGATGGGCATTTCAGAGTAGACATCTGAACACAGGATTCTAATAATGAAGCCAGATGATAATAATGAAGACAGGGAGGGGGTATATGGCTTGGCAGCTGAGCTATCTGCGCGCAAGATGATGAGATAAGTATTAATACATGAGGGCAAATGGAACGCCAGAGGAGATAAGAGAATTGGAAGTCTAGCACTGTAGTCAGCTTTACAATATGAGGGTTCCTTATAGAACCACCATATGCTGCCTGAACACTCCTAGGGCCGGAGAACTCACTACTTTGAGAGGCTGTCATTTCTGAAAATCAGCTCAGATGGTCTTCAATTTCTTTCTTATATTGAGAGCAGTTTTGACCTCTCTTGTCATTAAACATGGGCCATTCTCTTAATCAGGTCAAAGTGTTGGTCGCTCAATCGTGTCCAACATTTTGTGACCCCACAGACTGTAGCCTGCCAGGCTCCTCTGTCCATGGGATTCTCCAGTTAAGAATACTGGGGTGGGTAGCCATTCCCTTCTCCAGGGGATCTTCCCAACCCAGGGATTCAACCTGGGTCTCCCACATTTCAGGCAGAGTTTTTACTGTCTGAGCCACCTGGGAAGACCCTCTCTTAATCATAGAACAGCACATAAAATCAGTAGAAGTAACGAATATATACCATCCTTCAATTTTTACTTCCCCAGCATCTCATAAAAGTGACCCCTGAGCATCACAGAAATGTTTCATGTTGATGTGTGAGTCTCATGAAAGCCCTGAAGTGTTACTAGCAGATGGTGATCCTTTCCACTTTGCAGCCCAAAAAATGGAGTCTCAGAAAGTCAAAGCGACTGACAAAGGGAAGAGAGAATCTCATGGAGGTCTTATCATTCCTTTCAATTTCTGAATCCATGTTACACCAAAAGGAAATTAATATTGAGACCAAAGCATCCATTTGACAACCTATGTCCTTCCTATTTACCACTATGCCAAACTTCCCAGAATTTCTTTTGAAGGCCAAAAAAAGTTCAGCTAGTAATCACTGACTTGTTATTACTAATAATTAGAAAGTCTTTTATATCTAATACAACTACATAAAAAGCTTTTAAACTGGGCAATTATAAGGTGAAGGATAAAAGATCTTATTCAGTTGTAAGAATATTATATGAGAGGGTGAGCGTAGGGGAGAAGAAGAATGTGGAGTATTTCCTGTCGTTGAAACCGTTGACCTTCACAGAAAATCTCAACCAAGTTCAGCGCTGTGAGGCATAAAAGGATCTGGAATGGGCCCTTTAGCAGCCTGTGAATGCCTGCTGTGAAACTAGACCATGTCCAAAGGCTAACAGAGTGCAAAAGGCACTAAATAATGAATGTGGACACTTTCCTCTCCATTTAGGAATGTACATTTTTGACATCCCCAAAGAGGCCAGGGAATTTGTCTAAAGAATATGACAGCATCATCAGCTGGCAGAAAGGGAGACTGCCTGCCTTGCCCACCTCTTTGAGAAGGAAACTGATGAGAAATTAACCAGGTCTGAGTGTTGCTATTTAGAGGCAGTCTGGACTCAGGAACCAGGACCCCAGTGATTAGCCCAGAGGTGCTTCCATGTCTCTTTTGCCTGTTCAAATCCTCTCATCCTTCAGGGCTTTGCCCAAGTTGTACCTTCTTTCCTGAAACCTTCCTAACTCTCTAGCCAACTAACATTTCCTGCCAGCAAGCATTTATGCCACCAGGTTTCAGAGACCTTGACATAGAAGCAGACCCACCTGTTTAAGATACAGAGGAGATCAGACCCTGTGCAAAGCTTCTGACTTCCTTGACCAGGAAGGGATGGAATGTATATTTCTAGGAATGAGTGGGATTAATCCTTATCTGGGCTCAGATTCCCAGGAGATGATGGAGGGAAGCAAAGCATGACCTCAAGAACAAATCTGCTGGAAGAAGGCAATATTATAGGTGCAAAGTAAAATAAGCAAACAAAAACATCCTAATGTGTTATTTACGAGAGCAGAACAGGAAAGGGGCCAGTACAGCTGAGCATCCTAAGTTTATGGGACAAGGAGGATGTTCAACTAGGACAGGGATGAGCGAATGTGAAAGTGGAAGTGTTAGTCACTCACTCTTTGCAACCCCATGGACTGTAGACCATCAGGCTCCTCTGTCCACGGGATTTTCTTCCAGATCCAGGGACTGAACCCCGGTCTCCCGCATTTCAGGCAGATTCTTTACCATCTGAGCCACCAGGGAAGGTGAATGTGAGGGAGTAAAAACAGAATTGGCTTTCTGTCTGAACCTACATACATGTGTGCATGCTAAGTCACTTCAGTCCTGTCCAACTTTGTGACCCTGTGGACTGCCAGGTTCTTCTGTCCATGGGATTCTCTAGGCAAAAATAACTAGAGTGGTTGCTATGCCCTTCTCCAGGGGATCTTCCCAACCCATGGACTGAACCAGCATCTCTTATATCTCCTGCACTTGCAGGCAGGTTCTTTATGACTAGTACCACCTGGGAACAATGTAACAAACACAATGAATTCCGACATCTGCTGCCCTAAACCTCTGAAATCCCCAATACATCAAATTTGCCACTTTCTGAGCATCTCTCTGACCATGAAAGAGTGATGATGAGCCACAAACTGAGGCTTTAGAATAGAGGTTCTAGAGCTGAGATCAAGGGATCTCGTTGGCTTCAAGGTCTACAAAAACTTACATGTGGACATGTGTTTCTTTCTGGGGAACGAGTCTATAAGCAAAATTTCAAGAACAGAAATCCCAAGAAAAGTTTCTTTATGGATAGTGATGATTAAAAGTAATTCTTGTCCTCAAGGAGCTCACAGAAAAGAAAGGGAAACAAATAGCATAATAACAGTTCACAGCTATTGAATCCTCACTGTGTACCGAGTCCTGTGCTCATTCACATATTTAAGCTCATTCAGTCTCTAGCCATCTATGGGGTCACACAGAGTCAGACATGACTGAAGTAGCTGCTAAGTCGCTTCAGTCGTGTCTGACTCTGTGTGACCCCATAGACGGCAGCCCACCAGGCTCCTCTGTCCATGGGATTCTCCAGGCAAGAACACTGGAGTGGGCTGCCATTTCCTTCTCCAATGCAGGAAAGTGAAAAGTGAAAGTGAAGTCGCTCAGTCCTGTCCGACTCTTAGCGACTCCATGGACTGCAGCCTACCAGGCTCCTCCGTCCATGGGATTTTCCAGGCAAGAGTAGTGGAGTGGGGTTTGCAGCAGCAGCAGTCTCTAGCAAAAACTCTAAGGTAAGTGCTATCATTAACCCGAAAGCCAGGCTTTTAAGGAACCCAAGGTCCAATGGCTCAGTGGATACATTAAGAGAAAATAATCCTTTATGATCATCACAAAGAGAAGGACAGAGGTATCCCAGAGAGGCTGATTACTCTGGGGCAAGGAAGGCTTCCTGGTGGAGTTGGGCTGTCACTTAGAATACTTGGCAATCCTCAGCTCTGTGAGAACTGTTGGCTGGTGCATTGCTTGTTTCAGCAACAAGTGGAAATGTTCTCATTTAATCTACTCCATGTCCTCTATTAAAGGTTTTACATAAATCTTTAATCTGTCAAACAAAGCTACAAGACAGACACTACTTTCTTTGTACAGATGATGACACTGAGGCTTAGAGATACAAAAAGCTACTCAAGGACCCTTAATAGGTGGTCAGGATGAGAGCCATACCCAGATTTGACTCTGAAGATCAGGTGGTTGTATATTTCTGGCCTGGTTGGTGGTTTTCCTCAATGACAGCACCAAGCTGAGTCCTTTATTAGGACTCTGTGCAGATCTGTCCCAAGGAAGAAGAAACCAGGTGGTCCCCAGACTAACAGACCAATGGGCAGTCTCCCTTCTTGTGGGAAACTTGTAGGATCCCCCAGATTCCCTTGGAAGATGCCTGGTTGTCCTTGGTTTGTGTTTCTGGGTAAGGAGCAGGTGGTGAAGGTGTGAACAGCGACAGTATGGCAGGGATTCTCAGAGCATAGATATATCCTGGGGAAAGGCACTTGGCAGAGAGGAGGGGCTTTGAGGAGAAGCCTGGGGCAAGGGAAGATGTCAGAGCAAGGGAGACACAGGATACATAAGACATCTCTGGGAGGTTTAGGCAAGTGGGAATAACTTTCCAATACACAGACTATTTTATCCTCAAAATCACCTTGCAACTTAGTATCAGTAATTTCTTTTGGAAGATGAGAACACTGTGCCTCAGAGGCAAGGAGACCTATCACGAGGCTTACAGGCAGTAACGATAGACAGGAGTTGAGATTCCAGGTGCATCCACCTGCCTCTCACTTGAGACTATGCTTTGCACTTTCTCCCTCTCTCAGATTTTTAGAAATACTGAGATAGTTCATGGAAAAGCCATTATCATCATCAGATGCTTCTGAGAGTCAGTGGTAATAATAGGTGGGAAGCCACTGTGGGGCATTCAGGCAGCCCCGACATCCTCTAAGCAAAGCCTTAGCATACGTCCTCAATGACTGTTTAGAATCAGAGAAACAGGAAATTCTCATTAAAAAAATAGCAAGAATTTTCATAAATCCCTTCTACAAGGAAAAAGGATCCATATATCTATTAACTATCCCTAGAGTAGCCGTGTTGTATCTGGCTGCGAAGAACCAAGCCCTGGGCTTGCTTCTAGTAACACAAGGACCCCAGGAAGCTCCCAGAAGCTCCTGAGGAAGAAGGATTCCAACACTGTGTGGTCTACTCCTGGAGGAATGACAGGTGTGGAGGCACAAATGCAGGGGCGATGTGCTGACGCTGTTGGGAGAATCAAGAAAGACTCCCCTAAACACAAGGCAGGATGTTGGGGGAGGGCTTCAGGGAGGGTGGGGAGGGTATGACTGCTTGGGGAAGCTGAGGAGTCCAGTGGAGCTGGACCAGGATGAGGCAGGCCAAAGATACAGCAGAGGCTGGGACCCGAGTGCCGTGTATGTCAGGTTGAGAGTCTGGATTTTCTTTTTCTTTTTTTGGAGCTACTAAGCATGGAGGTGGTGTGGCCAGGCTGGTTAATAAATTCACAAAAACCAAAGGCAGCAAATGGAGCATGTTTCCTCACGTATCTAAGCCTGTTAGGGGCAAGTAAGGCAATTTAGGCACAAATTGAATTGGAGGGAGCTGTGCGATGGGGGCTGGACCAAATTGAAACACGAAGAGCAGACCGGTGTCTTGGTGACAAGCAGGCTTGATTAAATGCAAAGGCCTCTGAGAGAAAAACTGCTTTTTCTGAACGGCCCTACACTGCATGCCTTCTACTGTTTCTACACTCGGTGTTTTTAAAGGGGCTAGTACTCAGATATGTCTTATTAAAACTAACATGCATTGAGTTTTGGAAGCCGTCTTTAGGTGGGATAGGATGGTTTCAAGATACTGGAAGAGTGGGTAGAGAAATGGAAATAAGTCAGAAAGAAAGTTCACTAGGAAAAAGGGGAGTGGAGCCAGGGGAGGGTAAGAAGGGGCCAGAAAGACTCCTGATTGGAGGAATCCAGAAACTCAGGTTTGGAAAGGGTATCAAAGGCTTGCCCCTCTGGCCATTCAATGTCTGAATCCCCGCCCCTCCCCACCTTCATCCCATCATCCTTCTGACAGGTGGTCTTCAAGGCTCTGCTTGTACAGCTCCAGTGATGGAGAGCTTACTCTCTGAGGTGCCAGAGTTCCACCCTTGAGCAGTTCTGACCATCAGTAGACCACCCTTAGCTGGAGTTAGAAATGACTTTCTTGTAGGGCCACCCCGTCTCAGTTCCGAGAGTTGGCAGATACAGAAGAGTATAATCCCTCTTCCATTTCATGGTCCTAGGGATGCCCACCTCCATAGTCATGGTTTCATTTCTCCAGGCCAAAGGTTTTCAGGTCCTTCTGCTACTTGTTCACCAAATTGGGTTTCAAACCCCATTATTAATCTTATCTTGAAACATACAGGGCTGTCTCTATGTCTCTCATGGTGTGGGGTCCAGGACTGATAACAGTGTTCCAGAGAAGGTCATTTAGCCTCACAACAGCTCTGTTAGGACCACAGCTGGGTTCCTGAGGGTCAGTATGACTTCAAAACCGGTGCTCCTCCCACCCATGGTTGAATGAAGTCAGCAGAGACTAAACACCCCAGTTCTTTTTACACAAGCTGAGGCAAAGTCACAGGTCCCCCCACTCAAAGCCTGCACTGGCTCCTCAGGGCTGCCTGGGTTAGGTAGAAGGCGCCTTCTGAGTGCAACTTCAGTTGCACTGAAACATGTCTCAAACATGGTTCTGAGCCCAGCAGTGACACACAACTGAGTATTTTCCTTTGTATCTCAGACTTCCAGGAGTCCCCCTAGCAGATGAGGTCCAGGTGCAGCGGGCCCCCGGTTCTCTGCAAGCCTACATACAACACATGGCCTTTTCTATAGCGTGCTGATCACTGACTGGACCCTTAACACACTCCAAAGGCTCTGGCCAGCCCTTGTTCTGTCTTTCTGAAGCTTCTTGACCACTTTCAAATTGAGTGGACAGCTCTCTTCCCAGAACCAAGAACTGCCCCTGCTTGACCAGGCATCATGGAGTCTTTGGCTGGAGACTTTTTCCATAAAATACCGGAGACTCTGAATCCCTTGGACATAGGAGTTTTCATGATTCAGCAGATTTCCACTCAGGGAGCCAGACCTTCATGCAGACTCAGCCCCATCATTTCCACCTCTAACCCCCTTCCCCTCACCCACTGAGGAGTCCCCAGCATGCTGTCCCCAGCAAAGCCATATAGGTGGTGATCCGTATGCATAAGAGCGGATTGTGGACTCCCTTCCTCGGATTGCAGACCAAGCCTCGGTATAAAGCCAGGTTGTGGGGACCCAGTAGAAGACAGGAGATGTACTTACACTTACAGGTTGACTTTTTGGCACATCATAAACACCTTCCTTCTTTTGGCTGGTGGGAACCTACGAAAAAATCAAATTCAACACAGTCAAAACACTCTGGTACTCTGCTTTTGAAGAACAAAGCAACCAGGCTTTCCTTCCACTGGCTAAGCGTGTGTGAACTCAGCCCCGGAGGCCTGAGCAGCCAAAGCAGAAGGAGGAGCTGCTGGCAGCATGAAAGCGTCAGGCCAGGCTCCTCCTCTCAGGCAAGCTGGAGGAGGAGAGGGGGTGTGAATCATTCCACAGAGGTTTGCAGGATGTCTCTGCCACCGGACTCCTCACAGTACCACAGCAGAGGAAGCTAAAGGCAGAGACTTCAGAGATCATGTGGTGAAAAAAATAATCATCTCACCAAAGACAAAAGTGATGCCAGGGAGGTGCTAGGAGGTGCCTAAGTTGTTACAAACAGTTTGCAGCTGAGCTTGAAGTACTACTCCATGCTGATCTGAGATCCAGGTTATTTAAAATTCAACAAATACCCAGGTCCTAAAACAAAATACAGCTTCTGCTGGGATCACTCACATACTATCTGATAATCACCAAAGGTTTTTCTGTAAGAAAAGGGTCCATCCATGGCAGAAAAAGCATGCGACTAGAATCGAAAAACTCTCCAATGGTTTTCTAACACTTCTCTGTAACTTTTCTCCCTCTCTTCTCTTCCTTATCCATCTGGCCTTCCTGGGCCATGTGTAAACTGTCAAGGCCTAAGCAAGTCACTTAGCTCCTCTGGGCCTCACTGAAATGGGAACTTCAGCTCTGCTTCTTGCTTAGGTTATACATCAAAGGCAAAAGAGAGTAAATAATAAAAGTCTATTTGGCACCATCATACTGTCAAGTGTTAGAACGGTAATGTCTTTTGCCATTAATACATTATGTACATATGTACCCAAATACATATGAATAACAATGGACTTGTGGAATACTTTTCAAGTGAGTCTATCAGGGGCCTTGCTCTGAAACATTCAAGTTTCTGACACTAGTTCATCCTCAGTGACTAGCAAAGCTTAACTCAAACCCTCCATGGAGGGATCAGCCAGTAGTGGTTTTCTGTCTGATAACTGGTCTCTTTTTGATCAAAGTGAAAGTGAAAGTGAAGTCGCTCAGTCATGTCCGACTCTTTGCGACCCCATGGACTGTAGCCCACCAGGCTCCTTTGTCCACGGGATTCTCCAGGCAAGAATACTGGAGTGGGTTGCCATTTCCTTCTCCAGGGGATCTTCCCAACCCAGGGATCAAACCCGGGTCTCCCACATTGCAGGCACATTGCTTTAACCGCTGAGCTACCAGGGAAGCCCCTTAAAAACAGGCATGGCACATAAGAGCCAGTAGTCCTTCAGCAGGTGTCTGCTACATAAGTATATCATTGAGGATTGTGGAGACTAGTTAAGAAAAATTATCTTTTAAGCTTGGACCAGCTTAGAGAAGAATTTGAGCTTATTCCTGGAGTCCCTTTGCCATTTTCTCTCTCACTTACCTTAAAATCTTTATACTAATGCTGAGAAGTTAGTATTAAATTCTCCACTTTAAGTAGCAGAGAGTGAGGCTCAGAGATGTTAGGGAAATTTGCCTAAAGTTTCATAGCTAGGAAGTGATCAGAGTCAAAGGTATCTTATTCTGGCTATGGAACAAGACATTTATCACTAACGGTATGAGCTAACACTGCCAGAGCATTTTCTATGTGCCAGGCATTATTCTAAACATTTATGTTCACATACATCCTCATTTAATCTCCGTGAGTGGGAAGCCAGAAGCATCAGCCTGTATAGTCTGCCTTGAACTACTGCATCATACAAATAGCTGCAGCTCCCCTCTGTTCCAACCATTCCCACAGTAGATTTGGGTGTTTCTTGTCCTCTGACATTCATTCTATACTCCTGGAAGCTCGTGCACATCCTTGCAAAACAACAGGACTCTGAGTGAGCATGGCTGTGCAGAAGATGCACTTTCAGTTACTCCTGCAGCAGGCAGCCCATGAAGAATGTAATTTCTTTGCTCCTGATAAGTAAGCTCCCTCCAAAAGGAACCCTCTAAGAATGCCTACAGAGTCCTTGTTAACAAGGGCCAATAAATTACAAGCCCTCACTTTTATTTTTACTAGCAGCTCACCCTTGCTTGAGCAAAATGAACAGTGTTTTTCTGTTCCCTGCAATTCACTGCTCACTATGGGCACTTAGTAAGTTGAACCGCAGCTGACTCTCAATTATGCCTGCAAATGGAGGAGAAGCAGTAGGATGGAGAAACCCAAACTGTGCATAATTGAGAAAGCTTTTCTGCTTGGCTGTCCCATGGGTGAGATATCAACCTGCCTGTTTGTCTTTTAAGAATTACTTCAGCTAAGACATCATGTTGGGAGCGCCACTAGAGTACTGGTGGAGCATTCCTCTGTACTCATAACATCCGGTGCATTCTTTCATTAAGAAATAAAAGTTACCAGGAACCTATTAAGTGTCTGCGCATGGTGCTTTCCCTAGGACAATGTGGTGAACAAGATGAACGTGGCCCCTGACTTATCAGCGCTCCTTGTCTCGCTGGGGGAGATGGAAAAGTCATCAGGCTACTGAAGGAGGGTGTAAAAGGAGCTTTATCTTACAAAGTAGTTGTCAAATCACACTGCAGCTTCCTGGTCACTCTGAATTCCGACTGATTTATAAGCCTGCTGAGGGCTCAGTAGATATTTTATTACCTTTGTTTCCCCATCTGTAAATAACGGTTAAACAAGAAACTTCTAAGCATCACACATTTACCACATATGTGCTGAAGACAGAAAAACCAGCAGAAACACTAAGAGGATGAAGACCAGACAGTGCCTTGGTCTTGGCTCTCATCTTCCCCTAACTGGTATGTCCCATCTGTGGACCATTTCAGTAATATGATGCTGTATAGAGTGATAACCGTCCTGGACCAAAACGAGGTGGAAAGTCTGGTTCCTAATCCTGGCTCTGCCACAGGCTGTATGACCCTGGAGAAGTCACTGTTCTCTGAACCTGTTTCCTTATCTGGTTGTGCATCCTGATGCACCCAGCACAGGCTGGTGCTCCATACCTAACTATTTATTGAATGAATAAATGAAATTACTCTAGAAACTATACATTAAGGACCATTCATACAGAAGACACTTTCAGTGCAGCAATGTATTAATAGTGTGGAGGGGCAGGTTGATGGCTGGATGACATAGGATTAGAGACATGTCGTTTTAAAATAACAATGTGTAACAAATCTTGGGTAATTAAAAATGATTTTTGAATGAACAAACTTGGAGAATGTGCCCTTGGCAAGCTGCGATCTCACTGATGCTGGAAGCTTGCTAAAGTCTGAAGGAACACTAGGTTTTAAAATCAGAGGCTCTGGCCTTGGGCCCATCACTTAAGTATGAAGGACTTAAATTTCTTACATTTAAAATGGTAGTTATTACAACTGTTCTCATCTCACTGAGTTGTTGGAAGGGTCAGAATTAAGTGATGGGTAAAAACGCTTTGTACTGTGGGGTTCTGTGTTGTTTTAAAAAAGACAACTAATAATTTTTTCTGAGGCATGCAAATAGAAAGACAATTATTATTATTATTAATCCAGTTTGGAAAATGAGACTACTGATCCTCAAAGAGAGGTGACATGTACTCAAGAGTCTCTCCCTCCCTTGTGTTGGAGTTATAAATAGCGAAGTCAAGTGAAGCTGCAGCTTTCCACTGGGCTCTCTGACAAGATAAGGTGAGCAAGTCATGTTCTACCTCACTTAATGCATCATCATAAGACATCTCAAGCAGCATCTGATATTGATGGCATTAGGAAGTGAAAGGAACTAACATTTACACAAAACCTACTATGTACCAAGTGCTGTCCTGGTTGCTTTACATATTCATACCACTTCTAGAAGCAGAGACTATAGTATCTATATTCTGTAGCCCAGGAAATTGAGACACAGAAGCTAGGTACTTCACTTGAGGTCGCAAAACAGTTAAAACTTAGGCCCTCATTCCAGAAAACAGAGGATAAATAAAATAAAATAAAATCTGAGACTACCTTGACCAAGCTGAAGTATAAGAAACACTGAAGTCTACTCAGGAAGAATAAATATGGGACACTTGTAGGCCCTAAAAAATGTTGAGGCTCCCAATAGCAGCTCCTTAAAAGCACAGCCTATCTTCAGGCCCAAGAGCTTATTTCTTGTTAAGCAAAATGAGGCCCAGTGGCCTGGCAAGACAAGAGAGAAAGATGACCAGAGGCCCTTCCAACAGAAAGCAATAAAACAGTCATTCCCTTAAATGGTACTTCCTATTAATTATGGACAGAGGGGAAGATCCTGGATGTCAGAACTGTTAACAGAAGGGTGACTTTTAGATACTGACTTGAAACCTATATAGAATCTACTTGTAAAACTTATCATCAAGGATATTCTGAACTGAAAAGAGCCCTTGGATTTACTTATTTAGGCACAGAAGTCAGTGAGTGGGAGGTTCTACCTCTTGCTAGCTCTGTAAGCCTGGGCAACATGCGTTATGTCTGCGGCACTCTTTCCTCATCTGTAAAGTGGGAATTATGACTCAAGCCATTTGGGGTAGCTATGAGACGTAAGAAGATACTGTATGTAAGCCCCCATTCACAGAGACCTTGTTTGAGAAATGTTACCAAAACTATATACACATATATACACACACGGATGCACAGCACTTCTAAGTCTTGTTGCTCTGTAAAGCAAGGTAGCATGCTTCTCTAACAGTCCTATGCTGAGGGACTAGTTGCAAAGAACAGAAAAGGGCCATGCCCATGACAAACTTCCATCTTATTTGCACATTCGATAGATAAGTAAACCTAGGCCCAGAGAAGGAAAGGGATTGACAAGGTGGCTTAATGGCTGTGGATGCAGTGTGTGACCTGGGATGAATCCTCTTCTTTACAGTCTCCTTGTGATCTTGTTTCATTCTCATGCCTACATGTGATTTAGGGAGAACTTATTCTCCTACTTTATCACTGGGGAAACTGAGTCTCAGAGAGGGCAAGTGCCTTGCTCGCTACCCCTTAGCCAAAGGTAGTTGGTGACAGAGTCGGAAATATATCCCAGTTCCCTGCTTGCCAAAGTCAGTCCTTCCTAGTACACTAGATGGCCGCCCAGAGACCCCGACAGGGCACAAAAGAAGCCCTGCCAACTACAGATAAGTCTAAATTTAAGAACTTCTTATATTGGAAAAATCTAATTTTATTTTAAAAGGTTCTCTCTCTTCATCAGATGACTGGTTAGTGGTTCCTCTGGCATCACACTGTAACTGAGCAGGACCCTATGGGGCCTTCCCAGAACGGGCTCCTGCCTCATATCTTCTGGAAGTACCTAGACAATAGGATCTGATGCACATTTCCTGAGCTGTTCTGCAGATGCTAAAACCGCCAACAAATTGAAGAAATTAACTACTTGATGCCCATGAGCATGTAGCGCCCAGACCTACTGATGCCTAAGGAACAATACTGTGACACCATCCTGTTACCAAATGATTAGCCAGAGAGTTGTACACAAGCTGATCACATACCCTGCAACTCTCTTCCCTCACTTGACCTTTAAAATGCTTTCCTGAAGGGAGTTCGGGTGTTTTGAGTACTAGCAGCCCTGGGCTCCTTGCTTGGCACCCTGCAATAAACTCTGCTCTTTCCTTCACCACAAGCCGGTGTCAGTAGATTTGTCTGTGGACCCAAGTTTGGTTCAGTAACAATCCTGAGACACAGCAATGTTGGACTTTAAAATTTGACACTGAGGACAGATATGCAACGTTTCTGTCTTCTACCAAGACAGAAACTTGGTTAGTGATGATTTTAGACAACTTTTCAAAGAGCAAGCTTGCACTTGAACCCAGATGGAACCTGTGCATAGAAATAGATCTTTACCCGCTGCTGCTAAGTCGCTTCAGTCGTGTCCGACTGTGTGTGACCCCATGGACTGCAGCCTAACAGGCTTCTCCGTCCATGGGATTCTCCAGGCAAGAACACTGGAGTGGGCTGCCATTTCCTTCTCCAAGGGCTGGTTAAATTGAGGTGCTGGTAGAACTAACATACTTTAGTCATTTAGAATTCTGTGCATTTGATGAAAACTGAAAATATGTTTTACTTTTATTACACAAGTAATGCATGCCCAAGGCAGAATAACAGACCACACAACTGAGTAAATTAAGAAAATTAAAATCACTTATTTAAATACATTAAAATTTTTCCTGCTTCCATAATGTTTATATTTCAAATTAGGGATAAAATTCTAATTAATGAAAAACTGGAGGTTGTCACATTTGTTTGATGTGTGGCTGTGCTGTAATTACACAGATTCTTTGGTGGGAAAGCACAGGGGAAGCAGTGTGGGTTTGGTCCCAGCTCTTAACAGCTGTACAGCCTTGAGGAAGCTACTAAACCTCTCAGAGCCTCAGTCTCCCCTTGAAAAAGTGGGATTAAAATACCTACTTTACAGCATATTTAGGAGAATTAACGAGTTTAAAAGTGTACAGCAGACTTGTGGTTGCCAAGGGAGAGGGGTAGGGGGTAAGGGATTGGGAGTTTGGGATTAACAGATGCAAACTGTTATCTATAGAATGGATAAACAGCAAGGTCCTACTGTGTAACGCACAAGGAGCTATGTTCCATATCCTGTGATAAACCATCATAGAAAAGTATGAGAAAGAAGGCATATACATGTATAAATGAATCATCATGCTGTATAGCAGAAATTAACACAACATTGTAAATCAATTATACTTTGGTAATATAAATTAAAAAAAAAAACACGTGTTTAGGCTTCTTCACATAAGCAGACATTTTTAAGAATATTAATCTACCTTCCCTTCAGAAGGGGTAAAACCTTTAGCTCAACTTTCTTTCATTCAGTTAATATTCCCACTGTTGTCTCCAAACAGCATTTTTGAATTTGGCCTTCATTTTCAGCGATGCAATTGACTTTTTAAGGGAATTCAACAGCACATTGTTTTGAGAAATGAAGGACCCTCATATTCTGAACAACAACCCTCCAAAGGATTAATTTAGTAAAATGGAATGTTTGATTTCTGTGTCAACTGAAAATAGTTAAGATCCATTAAAAATTAAAATATTCTACCCAGTTGGCCATTAAACATGTCAATGATCAAGCATGAAAACTACTGGTAAACAGCAGGGAACTAGGAGCCAATTCACACAGAGGTATTTTAACAAGCCCAGAATGACCAACAGAGCAAGGTGGAGGCTGGGAGTGAGAAGAGAGCCCCTGGTGGCTCAGCCCCTTCTGTGCGTTCACTGGTGGCGGTGCGAAGGAAGGAGAGGAAAGTGATTTATACCTGATAAATGTTTTCTTCCGTTTCGGGATCACGGATTGGCTCGTGTCCAGCCTCAAACACAATGTACTATGACAGCAGCCGCCAGAGAGGAAAAGTTAAGGGGAAAATGAAAGAGGAAAAAAAAAAGCATTTGGAATTCAGGATACAAATTGTAGTAAGCATTAAAGACACAGGCACAAGAGAAAACACCCTGAAGAGACATTACTGACATTCCACGTGGCCTGGCACATTCCTGCCTCTTCTAAGGAAAATTGCCATGGTCCGATGGTCAGCCTTTTAGTCAGGACTGCGTAGGCGCTGCAGACCTTTCTGGAGATATAACCCCTTCCTTCAGTGGCACTGATCTTAGTAGTGTCTGCCTGTGCGGGGACTGCTGTGTGGGGATGATGTCTCCTGGGACCCCAACTTTGCCAGCTCTGGGTTTCAGCGGTCTCTCCCCTTTGCTCCCTAAGGCCCACAGTCCTAAGCCAATCCTGATGTGCTCAGAAGCCACAAACGCCTTCATCTCATACATATCACCTTACTTTACATTCTCAGTTTTAAATACTGAAGTCAAATTTTCGATATACACGTTTCAGACTCTAAAAGACTGGGCCATTTCAAGAAGGACTATGTTCTTCACTCTCCGAGCCCATGAGCCAGGGGCTGAGCTCATACTATAGACGAATCCACACCCCTGGTATTCTAAAGCAAAGCCTGGCATCAAATGCACCTTTGACTTTTATTTACATCCATGTTAGATACTTTTCTTTCAAATGATTCAGATTCGATTAATTTCTTATCTATATTATTTTCTTTTCATCATAGCAGTGGCAGCTTTCGTGCGAAAGTATGCATGCTGTGAAACTACAGAATGCATGTGTGACACACATATATAGAACGCATGTGTGTCCCAGTTAGAAATGTACATTTCAGATTGTCTTTTATGTCCCATAAGTCAAATGTTTGGCTGCTCTCTCTCCTTGGGAATAAGCACAGAGTGGGAGAGGCCTCCTCTCTCATCTGCATCTGTTAAAACAGAGCATATACTTGAACCCAAGGGAAGCCATCTCTACCCACACTTAGGCTGCAACCCTGAAGAAAGTACAGAGAAAGCTACGGGCAGGCACGTCTGGGGGATCTCCTGTTCCCCCACTCACAAAAGCCCCTCTGGCATGAGCCAGGGAGTCAGGGGGGCAGCCTGGACAATCAGGGGCCAGAAAGACTTCTCCTCACAGTCCTTTCCCCAGCTCACAAACCATCCTTTGGATGTGTGTTCAAATGTTGCCAAAATGTCAGGCCCCATCTCTGGTTCTTAACTCACTGAAGCCACCTCATTATTCAGTCTCTCTAATGAACTCAGAATATTCAAGGGACTCTTGCAAACATTCAGCTCTAGGATCAAACTTATACAGATTGCTGAGAAGGCTGAAGCAGGGGCAAGAAGGGAGAAGCCTATTTCTAAATCCCATGCTACTGATGCCGGCCAAACTTCTGTTAGTTTTTATGGAAATTTGCTCCTGGAGGGCTTGGCAGGCCTCATCCTCAGAAATAATCTTGGTCCTTCTCCAGGCTCTGCAGCCAGTGGAGACAAAATGCCTATACCACAGGCCCAGGCCTTTCCTGACCCTCAACCCCGACTAGTTTCCAAAATTACCTGGTATACAGGATCTTCAACGTCCTCTTCCAGAATTGTCTACAGCAGAGTGAGGGAAGGGAGGATGAAAAGCAGAGAATATAAAGCGAGAGATGTGAGACTGTATTCAGAAATTACAGGACAGTGAAGAAACCAGCTCTGGGTAGGACAGGCTGGTGGGTCATTAAGGCAGAAAATTGGCAGGAAAAAAAATGAAAACTCTTGTAGCCGCCCCACCCCGACTGTTAACAAGAAGCAAATGCAATTGACTTTCCTTAGATCTCCTCCCCTGAAATCTTCCCCAGTTTTAAGACTTCACTTTCTCTCATATGTCTAGAATCTCAGAGAATAGGGATCATTTCTAATGGCATGCTTTCGGTGCCTGTAATTTACACAGGAACCTTTCATCTTTGTTTATTTCTACTTGGCAGCAGGAGGAGAAGCCTTGACTGTCAGTTTTCATATCTGTTTATTTTAAGCCCCTGCTGTCTCCAGTACCAGGATAAATTCACAGGTATACCTGATACACAGCTTGTTCGCACTGCTTATCCTTTTGTGCCTTTTTTTCCAATTCTTCTCTTTGCTTCAATTCATAAATAAGTTGAAAGAGATCTCTCAAGTCCAGAATAACAGGTTCAGCCTGGAGTAAAAGGTGGTAAAGCACATGAATAAGAGGATGGTTACTGAGCTGCAGCGACCAATTTTTGTTTTTGCTGGCTACAACCCGCAGCCCTTCCTTTTTCTATTAAACTGAAAGCATTCCATCTTTAATTAATTCTACCTTGTTATATTGGTTTAGCAAATTGCATCTAGGCTAAAGTTCATTTCTTCAACTAATTATATTTGCAAATTCATAATAATCATAAGCATAAAAGGCACTGCTTTTATTTATTAGTAATTTCGAATACAATAAAATTAGGGTAGGCCTTATGCAAAACAGCTATTTGTTTTCTCTTATTTTCTTTTTAAATGAGGCTAGCAACACAAGGAAACTTATTTGTATAGTGTGCCTCCATCCAGCTTAATCAGAAAGGAAAATAATTAGTCATCACGAAATACCCATTAGAAAAAGCAACACCACCACAACTGGATGGGCGTGAGCCTGTTTCTTTGCTCTGAGGCTGTTTATCTTTTCTAGATGGGAAGCTGAGTGTCAGCATCGCTGAGTCACATGTCACAATGGGCCCCCGAAGACTAATGGTGTGACTGTGTTATCCCAGAAAAGGTACAAGGAAAAGCATCCTCCTTGGAAGGGGGCTACTCACCGCCTGGGCTGTTTTTATGGCCACAAATCTGTGATTCCCTTCCTTCCCGCAAACGTATCCGAAGGCCCGGTGATCTGTGATGTCCTTTGCGATGTAGGAAATTTCGTGAACAGCATGATGATGCTGAAGGGCCTGTGAGAGACAAAAAGAAGAGCCTATTTCAGGGGACTTTCCCTCCGAGCTGTTGATCAATAAGAGATGTGTTTCCGCTACGTGTGAACAAGCCCAGAGGGCTTTGGAAAAGCTGTTTGGTCCAGATGGAAGGAAAAAAAGAGCTGTGCCTGCCCTTGAGAAATGGAGGCTTCCTTCCATGGTCTTGATGCTGTGACCAGAGAGATAAACAGGACTGTTCAGATGCTGAGTGAGCATCTGTGATGGTGGCTCTTTCTTCTGCTTGCCGAGCCCAGTCAGCCTCACTCAGCAGTATAGGCTCCTTCTACATCTTTCCTCATGCCACAGCCCAGTCTAAGTTCTGCACTGATACCTAGTACACTCACATAACCAGGGCCTTTGCTTGTCCTGCTGGACGGCGTACACTGTACCATGACCAGGGGCGCCCTCTGCATTCAGAGAACCACAGATGTGCATGGTCATGACAATTTTCCAACAGGTGGCAGTGACAAGACTGACTTGAGGATCAAACACCCTTCTTTGTTTTGTCCCAGGTCACCAATTGGGTTAGACCCACACCTCTGAGGTTTTTCGTGTGCTGGTCCCCTTGTCTGCAAGACCTGTTCTTTTACCCACCTGCCTGAATTCTATTCCTCTTGAAAAGCCTATTTGAAATCACATCACCTTGTGAAATCCCCTGAACAAGGCTTGCCCTTTCTTTCCCTGCAGAGGAGATTCCTCCCTCTTCTGTGTTTCCCAGAACTTCAGTCTAGCGATACTGGAACTCCCAAAGGATTCCTCACACACAGCTCCCTGGGCTCCTGCTTTCATAGATCTTCCTTCTCTGATACACTTTCCTAAATCCTGGTCTTCCCCACCTGACTCTGTCTTCATCTTCGTCATCCTAGTACCGAGTGCTGTGCCTGACCCATAGTTGTTGAACTAAATTGGGACTGCTGATCAGTAATTCAAACATCATTTGAAACTGACCTTCCTGCCCTTGTTAACTAAACTTCAACAAGCAATATCCCCCATCCTGTTAAACGATGGTGATCTTTACGGTCATTTTTCTAGATTAAATGTACCTAAAATAATCCTCATTAAACAGTACTCTGTAAAGGTTTATATATGTATCTAGGCATTATATGGAGAAGGTGATGGCACCCGACTCCAGTACTCTTGCCTGGAAAATCCCATGGACGGAGGAGCCTGGAAGGCTGCAGTCCATGGGGTTGCTGAGGGTCGGACACAACTGAGCGACTTCACTTTCATTTTTCACTTTCATGCATTGGAGAAGGAAATGGCAACCCACTCCAGTGATCTTGCCTGGAGAATCCCAGGAACGGGGGAGCCTGGTGGGCTGTCGTCTGTGGGGTCGCACAGAGTCAGACATGACTGCAGCGGCTTAGCAGCAGCAGCAGACATTATATGATGTGTTTCAAGTCCTTACAAAGGACCTTTTCATTATACTGGGTGCTAAGAAGCTTGAATTCTAGCCACTATATGTGAACACAAGGCACTCACTGTATCTCTCTGGATCTCTGTTTATTCCTCTATTAAAGGAGAACTTTGAACCAGATCAATGGCTCTTAACCCAAAGTCCTGGATCTATAGGGATCATTAAAAATAATGAAAAGAGGTCCCAGGCAATTTTCAACATTTCAAAAAGCTAAACAGAAATTTATAATTATTCCTAATAAGATGACTTCTTTTATTGTGCACACAAATAAAAATGCTGAGTTTATTTAGAATTATATCTGGTTACTGTTGTACCCCTTAGCTCACCTTGGAGCAGATCCTCTTTGGCAATCAGTGATGGATTCAAATAATCCAAATCGGAAAGTAAATGAGTATAAATGCATTTTACTGAACAAAGTCTCCTATGTTACTGAATCTGAAGGGAAGGAGAAATTTAACACGAGAAGAATTTGATTATGAAAATATTAAGAACCACTGAAGTAGACTTTCTCCCAGGTCTCCTTCCATCTTCCCAGATCCTTTAGTTATCTAGATCTCACATCACACAGCCAGCCTCTCAGGACAGTGGCGCCTGCCTCTTATGATGACCATTACTTAGTTCTGGATTGCTGGCCCTGACCTTCAAAAACGTCCATTCCCGGCCTGTTGCCATCTTTTCAGGCTTCTGACCTTAGGAATCATTTCTGCAGCAGAATTTGCTGCTGCAGCTTTACCTTCCAGAGGCCAGCCATTCGCTCACCTCTTTCTCACTCTTAAGATGCTTCCTGTGGGTTTCATGCCTGTCTAGGTTGCCCAGTGTCAACTACACATGATGCATGGAGGGTGGTATCACTGCTTGGTCACCCTAGCCCCTTAAATGGCCATAAGACAACTTTATAATTTTAGTAGATTTTGACACAAAGTTGGGGAAGAAGCAAGTGTTTATTAGTACAATGACCAGGATCCATTTGTTCCTGCTTTCTTAAGAGGGCATACTTATTTAGCAGGGAAAAACTGCTCAGAGAGCAGTAGCTTTTCCATGGTGTTAATGATGTAAAATTGATGAGATTTATATTCACGAAACAAGGCGGTATTGATTTAGAGGCTTTTGTGAGCTTGAATGGGACACAGAAGAGAAAAGTGAGAGACAAAGGCAACCTCCTTCTCTTTCTTTCCTGCAAGTATTTCTTTCTCTGCATAATACAGTGAATGTTATCCACGTATCCTATTAAATCAAAGTTTGACGACAGCACTTTATTGATTGCCAAGTGGAATATTGCTCTAAAATTAAACTGCGATTAGAAGTCTTCCTGGTGGAATTAGATTCGGAGATGATTGTGCAATGGTAAAATATCACCTACTATGCAAGACAGCAGATGGAGATGTTTTAATTTATCTGTGAATCCTCATTAAGTGTTTTAAAGTCAAAACATTTTTAATGCCTGATGATACCTAATATTTCCTCACAAAGTGTAGCTGTGTGTGCGCATGAAGGGCTTAAAAATATTGTAACATTATCTTTTCCCATAGTTAATTTTATGATGTGTTAAAAAGGATTGCTCTGAAATTGGCTCAATCATTTGGAAACGAACAGTCAGATAGGGATTATGTCTCTACTTTCTCCAACCTTAACCATGCAAACGTCATAAAGATCCTTGGAAATACAAATATATTAGAATCCTTCTAATCCCACATTATCACATTCATCTTGGCAACTCAGAGGACATTGCAAATACTTGTTCTGTGAGCCTCCAAATTGCTCCATGTCTTCAAGCAGGTTTTATCAGCACAAATCAAAGGCAGGTGGAGCCAGAGGAAATGTAAACATCATATAGTTTAACTGTGAGTTCATTCATGAAAGGACTGAGGGCCAGAAGGTGTCTGGCTGGACCAATACTTAATCCAGGCCCCACTCTCCCTACTCATAATGGAAAAGCATTGAATAAAGGAAACAAGGTCATTTAGAATCAAGGTCTCCTTTCCTTAGATTCTTGGCTCCCTAGATCAACAACAAAACCATGATCCCTGATAAGCTAGGATGAGGAAGGGAAACTGAGGAAGGAGGTCAAACTGAGGATGTTCTGGATTCCAGCAGATTACTAAGGTCAGAAAGGGTCACCAGTCAGAAGGTCTGGGGTCAAGGCCAGCTATTAGGATCTCAGAGAAAAAGGTCAAGACCACCTGGTCTGGAGGAGCACTTTCAGGGGCTTGCCACCTGCAGTATCTGCTGAGCAGCCAAGGCCAGAAAGGGGAGCTGAAGTCCTTGGTAACAGAAAAAACAAAAGACCATTTCATCCCAAGAGTGTTTCTGTGCGGAGTTTCAAGGCATCACGTGTTTTTCTGGAGATGCAGAGAATACTAGGCCAGAGGGAGAGAGTGGAAGAAAGGCAGGTTTTGGTTGACCTTCTTCCACCCTTCCTTTGGAAAAGAGTTTTTGTCTTGGAAAAACATAATCTAGGTATTAGTGACTTAGTCATGTCCAACTCTTTGCAACCTCATGGACTGTAGCCTTCCAGGCTCCTCTGTCCATGGGATTCTCCAGGCAAGAATACTGGAGTGGGTAGCCATTTTCTTTCTCCAGGGGATCTTCCCGACCCAGGTATCAAACAAGGGTCTCCTGCATTGCAGGCAGATTCTTTACCATCTGAGCCACCAGGGAAGCCCAATCTAGGTATTAAAGCACTGCCAAAAAATCAAAGCAGATAATTTGGTTTTAAAAAGAGAGTCTTCCAGAACACCCAATTTTTCTGCTACTGCTTCATTTACTCCTCCTATTCTGAACCCTCTCATTGTAGATGAAATTGTTGCTACAGAATTCCAAGGCCAATTCAGAGATCGGCCTTGCCAACCCAGTCTGACTTTCCTCCCAGGAGTAAAAATAATCTGAAGGGGTCATCATCCCCCTTTGGGTTCTGGACTTTCCCACCTCTGTGCGATTATGTAAATTGTTTTCTCTGCTGACTGCCTCTTCTTACCCTAACCATGCTTCATCAACTCTACCTAACTATAGTATACCTATGCTTCAAGGCCTAGCTCCAACATCATGCTCATCTAGGGACCGTCCTCAACTCCCCTATTCCCTGTAATAATAACTCCCAACTCTAGAATTCATTGGGTTGTACTTTTTTCCTTCTATCTGGGATGCTCCAACCTTCTTAGTTTTGTTACACATTTGTCCATGCATATAGTTATTCACACTGTATAACTGTATTACTGAGTGCCTAATACATTCTAGGTCTCATTCTAAGTGCTACATCTGCCCAAATGACTAAAACATGGTCCCTTCCTCAAGACCCTTGCAGTCTCAAAGAACAGGCAGGCAAAGAACCTAACAATCACAATATAATAAGGCAAACTTGATATTAAAGGTGTTGTAAAGGAGCAGAGGAGAAATGGGCAGGAGCATCAGGGAATATTTGACAAAGGAGCTGACCTTGGACTCAGTCTCCAAAGATAAAGGGGAAATCCTCAGAAAACCAGAGAAAGGGCATTCTAGGCAGAAAGAATGAAGCAGGCAGATGCCTCTAGGTCCTGAAAACAAAACATCTGGAGAACATCTGTGCACATGTTTTCTTTCTACTTTGGGATGTTAACTCTTCAAAAAAAAAAAAAAAAAAAAGATAATGTCAGGTTCTCCTCAGCCTTATCCTAGGTCCTAATAATGTTCCTTTTGAACAAGTGCTAAGTAAGGTTTCCCTGGTGGCTCAGATGGTAAAGTGTCTGCCTACAATGTGGGAGACCTGGGTTCAATTCCTGGGTTGGGAAGATCTCCTGGAGAAGGAAATGGCAACCTACTCCAGTATTCTTGCCTGGAAAATCCCATGGATGGTAGAACCTGGTAGGCTACAGTCCATGGGGTCACAAAGAGTTGGACACGACTGAGCAACTTCGTAAGTAAGGTTTCATGAATTAAAAGGAACAAAGGGACTTCCCTGGTAGCTCAGTGGATAAGAATCTGCCTGCCAACACATGGGAAATGGGTTTGATTCCTGATCTGGGAAGATTCCACACGCCTGTGCCCCAGAACTACTGAGTCAGCGCTCTAGGGCCCGTGAGCTGCATCTACTGAAGCTCGGGTGCCTAGAGCCTGCATTCTGCAACACGAGAAGCCACTGCAGTGAAAAGCCTGCACACCACAACAGGGTAGTCCCCCGCTTGCTGCAATTAGAGAAAGCCTGCGCAAGAAAGCAAGGACGGCCCAACACAGCCAAGAATAAATAAATAACTAATTTAAAAAAAAGAGAAAAGGGGAGCCAAGCTACCCAAAGACATACAGGGCTCAAGGTAGTCACTCAATACATGCTCAGTGACTAAATCAGGTTAATTCATGATATTTCACATAGGAGTTATTCTGTAAACAGAGGGTTCCTTCTCTGATTACCATTTTTTTTCTTAGCGTTTCCATGAGCCATTTACCAATGTTTAAATGAAGTATCAAATTGTTTGCAGGGTTATTGTCTGACAGAATAAATTACAGAGAAGACTTAATTTGTAGTATGGTTCAATACAGCCAATTAAATACAGTATGGATTAGAAAGTCATCTGCTCAGACTTTACCATTAGCTTTTTTTAAAGAATAAATTCTAGCCTATTTAGCCTTCATATTATTATTGTGTGTGGGTATATGCGTGTATGAGAGGGTGTGGTTTCCCGAGGCTATACTATTCACAGGAAAAATACCCACCAGGATTCAAGTGAGTTAACAAAAAAGCAAAACAAAAAACCAGATACGCAGATAGACACAGAATAAAAATAGATACATGAAAAATACACTACTTCACACTACAGGCAATTACAGTAGTTAAAATCTCACTAGACAAAGAGAGGCCCAGGCTCATTATAAAGGCCTTTCTCTTTTTCAACATATTTTTGGATGCATTTGCTACATGGCAGTGCCAGCAAGGCTTGGAGGCAACCTCTGTACCAGTCCCCAGGCACCCCATCATCTGAGGCTCAATGGAACAGGTCAGAGTGAATTTTTCTCTAAGTTCCCATCCTGAAATCTTCTAGAATGTTTTACTCAAGGACAAGACCAGATTTCCAAAGATCCCAGACTCTAGCTAAAGAGGTAGCATGCTAACAGAGGAAAGAATGTTAACACTGGTGCCAGAGAGAGCATAATTCAAATCCAAGCTGTATCATTGACTGCATAGCTTTGGGAATGTCTAACTTTCTGAGCCCTCTCTTTTTATATTATACAAAGAATGATACAGAACCCAACAAGTTGTTGAAAATATTAAATTGATTCAAATAAAATATACCAGATACAAGTGAGATGCCACTTTTCTCCACGAGAATGAAAAAAAAAAAAAAAAAAATAATACTCAATGTTAACACGAGTGTGGGGAAACAGATACTTTCTTGGGCTACTGATTTCTCTAATATACGTATTAATACAATGGGACAAAGAGTGCCTCTCTCATGGTCCTGTTAGAAAGACTGATGAGTTAGTCTGGTACACGTAAAGGGCTTGGCGCAGTGCAAGGCACATATTGCAAGGGCTTTGTAAATGTTGGCCATTATGGTTATTTTTGTTACTTGTGGGAGTGTGATTTGGTGCAACTTTTCTGAAGGGCAGACTGGCTATCTCAAAGCATTAAAGACATGCATAAATTTTGACCTTATGATTCTTCTTGTAGGGATTCGGGTATCTATAAATAATGTAAGATGTGGTAAAAGACTTAGATATGAGATATTCCCTGCAGTGTTTAGAAGAGTGAAAAGTTAGAAATGTCTGAAGTGTTGAGCATTAACTGACTGGCTGAAGTAACTGCATTTTGCTATAAGATGAAATAATATGCAGCTAGCCAAAAATCATCTTGGGAATGTATGTACTTTTTGCTGTGGAAATATATTTAAAACATCCTAATGAATGAAAAATAGCATATCGCCAAATAGTATGCTCAATATAATCCTGTTTCTGAAAAGAGTATGATTCTCCATATATGTATGTGTATAAAAAGTCTGGAAGTACATCCAACAAAATCTTAATAGGAGTTTTTCCTTTGAATGGTGAATTTACTAGTGATTAAAAAAACTGGACGTTTGTTCACTTATACTATTTTTTTTTTGCAAAAAAGTATTCTAATTTTTACAAGTTACATAAAAATACTAAGCTTCCTGGACTTTACCACATGGTACAATTCTTTAGTTTGCCATGATGTATATATGTATATAAGGCCTCCCTGGTGGCTCAGGGTAAGGAATCCACCTGCAATGCAGGAGGCTCAGGTTTGATCTTTGGGTTGGGAAGATCCCGTGGAGTAGGTAATGGCAACCCACTCCAGTATTCTTGACTAGGAAATCCCATGGACAGAGGAGCCTGGTCCATGCAGTTGCAACAAGAGTCAAACAAGACAGAGTAACTAAACAACAATACAAAGATATGTGTATTTCCGCTCCAGAGTGGTAGCAACAATATTTTTCTCATCTTTATCCCCAAATCAGGTAAAGTATCTGATATATAGTAAGGATTTAGTACTTACATATTTTTATCATAGAAAAACATACACAACTTTAATTTACATTTTAACCATTATTAAGTGCATGGTTCTCTGACATTAAGTACATTCACACTGCTCTGCAACTCTCACCGCCATCCATTTCCCAAAGTGACCATCAGTATCATGAAACACTAACTTCTCATTCTTACAGCCAACCTGGAAACCACATTCTACTTTCTGTCGCTATGACTTCGTCAGTACCTATTTTTAAATGAATAATTTGAATGAATGAATCTGTCAGCAAAATCCTGAGTCCAAGTCTGTCCCTGAACCCCACCCCCAACACACACAACCCTACTGGCTCTACTTCTGTTTCTCTAACACTTTATTTTCTCAGCTGTTAAAATAAGGAGGTCGAATTCAATAAATACTCATGTCCTTTTCTGCTCTTGACACTTCTTCTGAAACTTTATAACAAGACAACAGTTATAAAAGACAGCTTCTTCTCAGTAACTCTTTGAACATATGTTTATGAAAACAGAGCTCTGCAACCATGTGAGTAAAGTTCTTGCCTAAAAATAGGGAGATGAACTAGTTAACTCGCGGAAAGCATTCCCAACCTATGATTTAGGCTTAAATTTGTCTAACAGGCAAAGTGGAGCCAGGTGTGCTGAATCAATTAGCAATCACCACAGTGACAAGGAAGCAGATTTCTGCTCAGGAGAAATAAAAACCACCTTCCACAGGAAACCAGCTTCTGCATGAAGTACTGGTTTCCTAACACTGGGTTCAAACAAAATCCAACATCCCATGACCTAGGATGTGCCATCACATAGTCACGGTTGGTGGAAAGGTAGACTGGCTATCCTCTCACATTCAGTTCACATTCATGCCTAAAAGCCCATCGGTACTAGGATACACTGGGCCCTGGAAATATGGAGATGAAGAAGATGCAGTCTGTGCTCTCAAAAGCACAGTAAGTGTGCATGTGTAAGTCAGGGTGCTCCTCTTTTGCTTCACTCTTTGAGTACTCTGCATATTGTGTTGTCCTTCCCCATTTCAAAAAAAGCATGTTGTGTGATGAAAGGATTTGGATCTCATCTATGTGGCCATGGGCAAGTCACCTTACCTCATTGAGCCTCAGTTGCTTCATCTGTACAATGGGAATGATCCCTTCCTCAAAGGAATGTGAAGAAGATCACTTAATGTGTCTAGCAGGGTGTCTGGTAGACAGTAAGGTTTTCATACTTTGGATCTTTCCCCAGACAACTGAGTTTAAGATCTAATGGCTATGTGACACAGTGTTCAGTCACCAAGCATGTTTCCCACAGGTTAGGCCTTCCTTAGAGCTCCCTGGATAATAGTCTTGGAATAACCAGAGGATGGTGAGAAAATCTGGGAAATCAGGTCATCAGGAAGGAGAGAAGAGCTGAGAGAGAGAGAGCATCACACTTTATGATGCCATCGAACAGGCTGGATCCTACTATCCTGGGAAATTTAACCCCGAAGTTTCCAGTTACATAATCAGTGAATTCCTTTCATTGCTTAAGACTGAGGTGAGTTTCATGTTACTTGCAATGAAAAGATTTCTAAATCAGTGATCATCATTATCCCCATCTTAGACCAAAGGAAACAGGCTTAGCAAGAAGTGACTCGCCCAGGGAGTATCAGGCTAACAGGAAATTTTAGCAAATCTCATTGTCACTCAAATCTATGCCTGGTTTATTGCTAGCAGTAATTCATGTTGGAATTTCAATTTTGAAAGTGCTTTGGTTATACTTTAGGATAAATATATATACAAATACATTGTTATTAGAAAGCAAACTTTTCAGTGAAAGAAAAATTAGATCTACACATAGACTTTAAGAAATAAGCCAATAATTGTAATTTGAATTATGAATATCAATATGAGCTCATCATTTAAAAACTGTATTCTTAGCACTGTTTGCAGAAAGGGACTAGAAGCATGAGACCCCAGGAGCAATGAGCACACCAAATGCAGCTGCTTATTAGTTAGATATCCATTTATCTATTGATCTCTTAACCTATCTAAAGAGAAGGAGAATCAGGTAAAGCAAATATGGCAAAAGGTGAAATTTTCTGTGTGTTTGAACATTTTCATAATAATACATTAGGAAAAAAAAATCTCAACGCGCTCCTTTCTCTATCTCCCATTCCCTTTTCCTCTCTCTGAGAACAGGAGAAATCAAGGCAGTGAACACTTCAATGACTTAATTGAAAGTAGGCTGCAGACAAAAGGCCTTTGTCAAGTCCACCTCAGGCAGCCATTGGTCCAAAACACAAGGGGTCCTTGAGTGCATTCAGAAGAGCTCCGTACAGAGCCGCCAGTTCCCTTTGTTCCTTTGCGCTTTCCCAAGGCCAGCATAAATAAACATCAGCCAGTGGTGGTTCTATTTGCAACAATATTTGTAAAAGTTCAGGATGAATAAATATGGGAACAATTTATACTTTCAAAACTCTGGATGGGAAAATAGCCCGAACTTGGAAGATTCTCCAAATATTCATACAGATTCAGATTTAATTTTCACTATATATTTTAAATATATAATGGCATAGACCGTCCCTCACAGTAGTCGTCCAGAGAATGACCGCTATGTGTTGGGCATCATGCCAGGTACTCTACGTATGTAATCCTCATTTATTTCACTCAACCAACAGTTTTACATGTTATTTCCCCTCCTTTTACTGTTGAGGTAAATGAGACACAGAGAGGCTGAGGAACTCACTTCAGGTCACACTGCTGATAAGGTAGACCCTGGATTGATGCCAGGTATGGCTGGTAGCCTCTGTGCCCTTGAATACAGTATTCAATGTATTTTAACTGCCTCTACTCTCGTTCTCCTAAAATTCGTGTTTTTATTTCTGTCTCTTTCTGCATGAAGGATCCTAATAACCATTGTAGGTGTTTAGTAATGTAACCAATGATTTCAACATTTCAGCTTATGGTGTAAAATTATTGTAGCAAGTAGGCAAATGAGTGTGAATGAATAGAAATGAAACAGCATGTTTTGCCACAAGTCACTGCAGAAACGAGGTCATTATATTTAATGGAAAATTACTTTTTGTGTTGTAACCAGCCTGAAATTAACCTCTGCCTTGGTCACAAAGAAGTCTTGCATGCCAGACAGAAACTTACAAGAAAGTGATGTAACTAAAATGCAGCCAATGGAAAGAACGCTGGATTAGGAGTGAGCAGGCTGGTGTTTTCATTTATATTAACAGATTGAGGTGAATAGCAGGTGGTGGTGGTGGTGAATATGGCTTCTAAGATCCATTTTAGTTAGATACTTGGATGTTGAAGAAACACATGCCTTTGGATAGACACAGACCAGCACTTGAAATTCAAATCTATTCTGTACTACTTATGCTACCTTGGGCAAATCACCTAGCTTCTCTGAACTTTAATATCTTCACCTGTAAGTCCATTTGTTTGGGGGGAAACTAAGTAAGATCCTTGTACCCTGCCTGGCACGCTTAATAAATGGTAGTTCAAAGATTCTATTCTGTAAATTGTCTGTCATCATTACATGTTTAATTTAGCCTCCCCAAACTCTTTAAGTTGAAGTCCTAAATTTCAGGACTTTAGAATATGACCTTATCTGGAAATACAGTAGACCTTTAAACAACAGGGGGATTAGGGACACTATGCCCCACTCTTCCCCTACCCTGTGTGGTAGAAAGTCCATGTATAACTTTACAGTCAGCCCTCTGTATACAAAATTCTGCATCCAACTATACACTGTGTGTACTGGAATATGTATCTATTGCATAAGTCTGCATATAAGTGGACCTGTGCAGTTCAAACCCATGTTATTAAAGGGTCAACTAAAGAGTGACATGACTGAAGTGACTTCGCACAGAATAATGGTGGTGGTTGGTGGTTTAGTTGCTAAATCATGTCTGATTCTTTGCAACGCTATGGACTGCAGCCCACCAGCCTCCTCTGTTCATGGGATTTCCCAAGCAAGAATACTGGAGTGGGTTGTCATTTCCTTCTCCAGGGGATCTTCCCGACCCAGGATTGAACTCTCCTGTCTTGTGTTTCCTGCTTGGCAGGCAGATTCTTTACCACTGTGCCATGTGCTAGAATAGGGTATGCCTCTAATCCAATATGACTAAGGCCCTTATAACAATTAAAAAAAATAAAATAAATGTAGACACGGACACATGGACTGATTGCCTTTCAAACATGAAGGCGCAGATCCTTATGTGTCTAAAAGCTAAGGAATACCCAAGACTGCCAACAAACCACCAGAAACCAGAAGACAGGCGCAGACCCTCCCTCACAGTGGTCAGAAGGACTCAACCTTGCCTAAACTTGATCACGGACTTTTAGCCTCTACAACTATGAGACGGTAAACTTCTGTTTAACCCCCTGGATTGTCTTACTTTGTTATGGCAGCTCCAGGAGAGAAACACAGCAATCGCCTTAATTTTATCTCCAGATCCCTTTGTTTGATGAGTTTACCAAAAGAATACCATAGTGAAACAATAAAATCATTGGTTTCTAGCCCCATCTCTGCTCCCTCAATGAGATTCAACTTTCCCATCTGTAAAATGAGGGGCAAGATGGGCCCCTACCAGCTTTGCTCTGCTTGTCAATGCAGGACAGCAAAGCCTTTAGTTTTCCTATTTCTGCCAGACCTGGCGACTTGACTCAGAAGCTGAGTGTGGTGCAGTGCCATGCAATTTATAATGGTGTCTATCCAATTAGTTCCCATTTAGTGTTGTGCAGCGCTTCCCTGAATAAACACCACCAAACCACTGAGGTGGTGGGCTGAGCTGAGTACCAGGATCAATTGTTTCTTTTACACTAATTGGCCCCATGATTTGTTAGGCTGCTGCCTTGGAAAATGAACTGTCAGGAAAAGAAATTAGCACAAAATTGCCCCTTTCGTTGAAAAGCACCAAACACCATCCTGTAGCTGTGTCCTCCAACTCACCTCAGGGTCTCAGGGGCAAAACCGCCGTGAAGTAATACCTTCCAACCCTCGGCTCCATCATTTTCTGGTTAGAGATGAGAAAGCGGAGGCTCACAGGGGCCCAGGGGTCCCCAACCTCCGGGATCTAACGCATGATGACCTGGGGAGGAGCTGATGTAATAATGTAAGAAATAAAATGCACAATAAGCGTAATGTGCTTGAATCATACCAAGACCACCCCCCACCCCCGGTCCATGGAAAAACTGCCTAACACGAAACTGGACCCCAGTGCCAAAAAGGCTGGGGACCGCTCCCTGGTAAGCCACTTGTACAGTCAACATCCAGTCAATGGTGAGATTCAGAGCTGGTGCTGAAAGTAGGTGTGATGGCAGCAAACCCCACGCCCATCCTGTCACATCAGAATGCCTCCTGTAGGGCAGCAATCGCAGGTTCTGCCTAGCTCTCTACTCTCTCATCCTCACATCTCCTCCTTCTGGCCTCTGTCTCTACCGGACTCAGAGAGAGCGGCACTCAAGTGAGGGCAGCTATCAGGAGGCTTGGCTTGGTCACTCCGCACTGCTGGACCAGCTCTGACTTATTTCCACAACTCAGCTCCAGTAACGGAGCATCCCCCTTGACTCTGTGGCAGGCACTGTGCTGGGAATACAGGGCAGAATCCTGGCCCTGGGGAATCCCCTATCTCTGGGAAGATGCGGCGTTCGGTGCCTTTGTTTAATGGTTCCAAAGAAACCCACTCTCTTTCTTCCTAATGCCTAGCACAGCCCGTAGTTATCCCTTCATGGGCATGATCACCTGGTTACTGTCTGTATCTTCCATCAGTCTGTGAAGACTAGGGAAGCAGTCCTCGTGTCAGGCCCTGGTCATCTCTGCATCCCCAACACACTGACTGGCACTTAGTGAGGCCCCGTCACAGTTTTTTGAGTGAATAAGAGAGTATTATGTTCATGCCATAATAAAGGAGAAGGCAATGGCACCCCACTCCAGTGCTCTTGCCTGGAAAATCCCGTGGACGGAGGAGCCTGGTGGGCTGCAGTCCATGGGGTCGCTAAGAGTCGGACACGACTGAGCTACTTCCCTTTCACTTTTCACTTCCATGCATTGGAGAAGGAAATGGCAACCCGCTCCAGTGTTCTTGCCTGGAGAATCCCAGGGATGGGGGAGCCTGGTGGGCTGCCATCTCTGGGGTTGCACAGAGTCGGACACGACTGAAGCGACTTAGCAGCAGCAGCCATAATAAAGGTATGAACAGGATGGGAACAGAGCCCAGAATGGACTAGATTAGTAGGAGTTGACTAGGTAAAAATTAGTGCTCCTGGGGGTGGTAGGGATTAAGATGTTCCATCCAGACTCCTAATGTATCCCTTCCCCCCCACCCTTCCCCTTTTACAATCATAAATTTGTTTCTGAAGTCTGTGAGTCTGTTTTGTAAATAAGTTCATTTGTATCAGTTTTTTAGATTCCACATATAAATCTAAATGCTATCTGTCATTGGAGTTTGGGGTTGACATATATACATTGGTATATATAAAGTACATTACTATGTATAAAGTAGATAATCAACAAGGACTTACTGTATAGCACAGGGAACTCTACTCAATACTCTAATAATCTATATGGGAAAAGAATCTGAAGGAAGAATGGATATGTATATATAACTGAATCATTTTGTTGTACTCCTGAAACTAACACAGCATTATAAACCAACTATACTCCAATATAAAATAGAAAGTTAAAAAAAAAGAACGATATTCCATTCATAGGGATACCAAAGAGACCCGATGGCATCAAACATCATATTACAGATAGGGAACTACAATCAGTTTGGGATGATTAATCCATAAGGCTAGCAGAGAGCAGAGTGTGCTAAAATAGATTTGAGACCAGGGAATGCGGGCTTTTGAAGGCCAGGTTAAAAAACTTACAAAAAATGAAAATGAAGTCGCTCAGTCATGTCCAACTCTTTGCGACCCCATCAACTGTAGACTACCAGGCTCCTCCATCTATGGGATTCTCCAGGCAAGAGTACTGGAGTGGGTTGCCATTTCCTTCTTCAGGGGATCTTCCCAACCCAGGGATCCAACCCGGGTCTCCCGCAAGGCAGGCAGATGCTTTACCCTCTGAGCGACCAGGGAAGCCCCTTAAAAAACTTGGGTGGTTGAAATTGTCAGTGGCTTTCTATTTGACTCTTCTCCTCCCGCTGTTTAGTCACAAAGTAATGTCCAACTCTTTGTGACCCCATGGGCTATAGCCTGCCAGGCTCCTCTATCCATGGGATTTCCCAGGCAAGAATACTGGGGTGAGTTGCCATTTCCTTCTCCAGAGGATTTTCCTGACCCAGGGATCGTGTCTCACGTCTCCAGCTTGAATGGCAGACTCTTTACCACTGAGCTACCTGGAAAGCCCCACTCAACTCTGTAATCTACCCTTTCAGGAGGCTGCGAAGGGAGTCCATACTCAGGCTAGAGAAGGACAGGGAACTGAGCAGCCCCTCCCTGCTGGGGGCCATCGGCATGGGAGCCAAGGGGATGCATAGCTGAAGTGTCTGAGATGGAGGCTCACAGGTGGACAGATGATTTCAAGTGAACTGGGCTGTTCTGTGGAGAGGAGGCCCTGAGGGCACTGGTCAGACTGCAGGCTGGGCTTCTAAAAGCCGGATGCTCTCTGGTCTGGTGACAACATGGCAAAAACATTTGAGAGCTGAAGATAGGTCCCACCTTCATCCACCTCTAACCCCTGCTCCCTGCCCACCATCCAAGATTCACAGATGACAGGAGTTCTGTCTTACAAAAACGTGACTGGTGGTGCTGGTGGTGGCAGTGATGAGGGCCGGGTGCCGCTTTGTTTCACTGGCTGCCCTGGTAGCTTCTGAAGATAACTGGAAAGGCTCCCAATCTCACAGCACAAGGCTCTGCGTGCCAGGGTCAGGTGGGTCTGGAACATTCCTTGGCTCCACTATTTTCTTTGTAACAGGCCTCCACATGCCCTTTTGGTAGATGCTGGCTCAGAAGGCCACCGGAAGGACTGCACGTGTCTGCTGTCGGGTGCTGGTGACCTTAAGTGATGGGGATCTGGGAGGGCCAGGAAGCACAGCAGGCAAAGAGACGAACAACCCAGGTTCTCACATCAGGCCTCAGCTGAAGGCGTGCTATGAGGTGACTTATATGGTGGCACAGGGCACATGAAAGGCACGTGGCTGGAGGCGGTCTTTGCCCTCCCGAGCACACAGTCTGAAGGACACAGCTGGGGCTAGACAATCACAGCCAGGTGTGGTGCCTACTGAGATGCCAAGAACTGCCAATAGGGGCAGCTAACCCTGCTGGGCAGGCTGCTTGGAAGAGGAGGCATTTGGGCTGACTCACAAAAAGGTAAGGAGCTAGCAAGGCAAGAAAGGGGAGCAGCACGTGCAAAAGCCAAAGGAGACTAGTTGACTTGAAGTAATTTTGAGGGGTTCTGGGATTGAGGGGTCAAGGGGTACAAATATGAGGTTATCTGCCTGACCATTCTGTGTATTCTTTACAGAACTACCTGCTAGTGTGATCTGAAGGAGAATGAGGCTGGCAGGGCCACACTGCAGAGGCCTGTCATGTGGCTCTGAGGATTCTACCAAGATCCCGGGGATGAACCACTGAGGAGGGTGCTGGGACTTCTGACGGGTTTCTGTTACCGAGCGCTGAAGAATTGATGCTTTCGAATTATGGTGCTGGAGAAGATTCTTGAGAGTCCCTTGGACAGAAAGGAGACCAAACCAGCAGCCCAAAAGCAAATCAACCCTGAATATTCATTGAAAGGGCTAATGTTGAAGTTGAGCTCCAGTACTTTGGCCACTTGATGTGAAGAGATGACTCATTGGAAAAGACCGTGATGCTGGGAAAGGTTGAAGACAGGAGGAGAAGGGAGTGACAAAGGATGAGATGGCTGGGTGGCATCACCAATTCAATGGACATGAGTTTGAGCAAACTCCAGGAGATAGTGAAGGACAGGGAAGCCTGGTGTGCTGCAGTCCATGGACTTACAAAGAGTTGGACATGACTGAGCGACTGAACAAATCTGTACTCTAAGCCTCCCATCTGCTGTCCTCATGCTCAAAACACTTGCCCTTCTGTCACCTGAAGACCTGTTATCTGTGCACCTTTCTGTAACTTGTCTGGCTGTCCATTCAGGAATCTTCATGAGAATAAGAACAGCAGTGGCTCACCCAGAGCCAAGCTGGTGCAAGGATCACGGAGACCAGCAATCGAAAGCAGGATGAACTAGTGATGAAGACTCTCCTTGTCAAACTCCAGCCAGACTCCTATGCTGGACTCCTCCTCTTGTCCAGCCCTCTGCAGGATGAGACCTCCACCTTGCCCTCTAAAGACTTGAATAAAACACTAACATCACTTCTGACAGCTCAAGGCCACATTCCTAATGGCCCTAGCACCCATCAAAGTCCCTGCCTAAGAAAATTCAAGGCTGCCAAAAGAATTTATTGATTGTTCCCGCCACACTTGGAGATAGGGCTGGTCTCCCACCCTCTGTGAGAGGCTAGAGCCTAAGCTTGGATAAGGGCCAGTTATCAAACCCAGATGAGTTTCACGTGGACTAAACCCCCATTTCCTGCTTTCTGTCATGTTTTGCTCCCTGACACTACATAGTCCCCACTCACCATCCCCGCCACCCCTCATCCCTGCATTCCCCCCTCAAACCCCAGTCACCTCTGCACAAATTGGAAAGAAGTTCAGTTCTTTTCCCTACTGGGAGGAGTTCCTAAATAAAATCTGTTACTATGGTCACATCCGGCTGTATTTATCTTTGACACTATACAAGTGATGACAATCTCCAACCACAGTGCAAAGCCCAGGCCCTGGGCTAAATGGGTTGTCCATGACCTCATTCACCATGGCCCAGGAATGGAAGGCAGTCTGCACAGAGCAAAGGGAGGGGATGACTCAGTGGTTAAGGTTAAGAGCCCAGGCTCTGGAGCCAGAGTTCAAGGCCTGGCCTCTCTATTCATGGGCTCTGACCCCTGGGTTAGGCACAAACCTTTTCTGTGACTCAGCTTTCTCACCCGGATCCTGGGTATAACTGTCTCCATCTCTCAGAGTTGTTATGAATCACACACACACAGCACGTTGAGCCCAGAACACAGTAAGGGCTTAGTAAATGTGCCATTGTTATTTCAAAGTCATTCAAAACATATCCTGTGAGGGAATATCTTCTCTGTTTATGCAAAATACGTGCCCTCACCTAGCACAAATTCTTATGCATAGTCAATGCTTAATAAGTGTTTGTTGAGTAAATGACTCAACATTGAAATGCTCATCCTTGCTCTGTTATTCACTCCTACATGATTTTTCAGTCTGGTCCCAGAACTGTGCAGCCCCTCCTGGCTTGTGTCTGCACAGGAGCACGTGCGGGACCCCTGAGTGCATCTACACACAGCATCTAATTGCACATCTTATAATACAAGGCAGATAAGGATGGGAATGCACATCTGTGACTCCCAGCTGACTCCCAGAGCTAGTCCAGGAGTGGATGCGGCCAGAAGAAACTCTTACATCTCTGGTCTCCACTGAGCAGAAGCTTGGCTTGAGGCTGCTACATTTCATTCTTCCTTTGTGTATGAGAATGGAACGAGGGGACAAAGTGATAGGAGTTGTCAAGTTTTGAAATGAATAATAAGATGTTTTCGAATGAGGCATATAAAAGAGATGAGCTAAAAATACAGCTCCAAGAGCATCTGGGAAGGAGAAGGATTAGCGAGGTGCCTTAATTGCTGCAGAACAAAGACCCCTGCTGAAGGGAGTTTCCCCCACCAGTTGCACCTGCAGCAGGTAAGCAAAAGGGTGAAATACACAGTGTTTATTCTGGATGCCATCTCCCCACTTTAGGAAATTAATTCCAGCAAAGTAGGGATCTAGAAATTTCACACCATGTAGATGCAAGGGGAACAGGGGCTCAGTGAGTGGGAAAGAGGGGACATTTTGGAGCACCTCCTACTAGCCTGATGCTCTTCTTAGAGGATCAAACTTAATTCTCATAAGCCAGTGAGAAAGGTTTTATTATCACTTATTTGACAGAAAAGGATACTGAGGCTCAGAGAGGTGAAGCTGCAGGTTTTAGGCTCAAAGAGCTAGAAGGTGGAAGTCCTGGGATTGGACATCCAGCCCACCCCACCTACTGCAACTGCCTAATCCCCAAATCCAAGGCCAGGATAATATGCTGTTTCTTATACATTTCCTTTGTCAAGTGTCCTCTACTTGAAGTATGTCTTCTAAAATACTGATAAATTCTCTCTCCATCCATCTACATACTCTCCCTCCTCACCTTCATCTGGCCCTGTTTTGAAAAAAAGAAAAAAACATTGTTTTTACAAGCCCAAGGCATGCATATAAGGCAAGTACCTCATCTTATCATTCAAGGCTCTTTGACATCTAACAACTAATATCCACTTCATACTTAGAGATGCTAAGAGTTTTACAGCTTTTAAAGCTCTCTCTAATGTATTATCTCATTCACTATCTTGTTTTATTCCCCTCATGATAAGATGAGGAACCTACATAGCCCAGAGTGGCTAAGTAATCTGCCCAAAGTCATATGTAGCAGCAGATAGGAAATCAGCACCCATGAAGACCTTCTGAGGCTGACATCCAAGCTCCTTCTGTGTCATCTCGATAGAAACAATAAATGCAGGGGTTAAGAATATGGGCACTGGGAATAAGGCTGCTGGGTTCAAATCTTGGCTCTGCCACTCACTAGCTGTGGGCCTTGGGTAAACATGTATGCTGTCTGTGTCTGAGCTTGCTGGTCTGTAAAATAAGCCTCAGGTTAGAAAGTTCCTACACCACGAGGAACTGTGATGGTTGTTGTTCAGTCACTGAGTTGCGTCCGACTCTTTGCGACCCCATGGACTGCAGCACGCCAGGCCTCCCTGTCCCTCACTGTCTCCCAGAGTTTGCCCACATTCAGGTCCATTGAAACAGTGATGATTTAGTAGATTATAATATTCAATACACTTAAAATAGTGTTTTACATCTAGTAAATATCATTCAAGTATTAGGTTTTTATTTTTTTCAGTTTATGTACCTTTCTCCTATTGTGGGAAGTCCTCCCCGCCCCATTTGAGAGCATCCTGTAACTGGCCCAACACTCCCCAGTAAGGAACTGGTAGAATTAGGATTTGAACTGAGGCCTGTCTGACACTTTCAGGTGTATCCTGAAGACTCGCTTGCATGCCTCTCCTTCTGGAACATGGGGTTAGATGTAGAAAAAGACTGAAGCTGAGTCTCCATACTAGGCCAGAAAAAGGAAGTGTGCCTCCTGGGAGAACCACAGCATCATAAGGACACATTCTCAGGGTGACATGAGTCATCTCCACTGTATATATGTCTTTGTTCATTCAACAGAATTATTCATGGAGTAATTGCTCTTTTGAGCACTGCACTAGAACCTAGGGACATGATAATGAAACAGACATGGCCCCTGTCCCCCATCCCACCCCCCAAGTTCAAGGTCTAGTGGGAAGCCATGCAGGAGAAACAGCAATGTGATGTGCTAGGTGCCCTGAGTGAGGAAGTACAGGGTGACTGAAGAAAATCCATGGGAGATGCCTTTAACCAGTATAGGGATGGAGTAAGCCCTAAGTACTTGCATTCTGAGACTAAACACAAGCATTTAGAAATCATACAATTTCTTTTCCTAACTTAAAAAAAATATTCTTCTGAGGTCTCCCTTTTCTATACACAAAATGAAGTAGTCTGTTTCCAGTTGAGGCAAGGAGTGACAAATGACTGAGAGGGGGTGGAGGGGGCTTCACTCACATCATTCCCACAAGGAGAAGAAAAACAGGTAAAAGGCCTGATGAGACAATGCTAAAGCCAGACAGTGCTGGGTGCTCACAGCTACTCTGCCAGTGCATGGCTGAGTCCAGACTGTTCTTTCTCTGGCTGATTCCAGAGCTGATAAGCAGCACAGATGACAGAAGTGAGACACAGGTTCAGGGAGAGGTAGGTGGCTCCCCATCAGCTCCTTCTTGGCATTATGGAGGAAGGACAAAAGTTTGGGAGTTTGAGAACCTCGTGCTGCTGAAAAGCTGTTGTCCTTTGCTGGCTTGGAGGCTTCTTAGCACAGAAACAACATATAGCTAAGTTGGACTATAAAGAAAGCTGAGCGCTGAAGAATTGATGCTTTTGAACTGTGGTGTTGGAGAAGACTCTTGAGAGTCCCCTGGACTGCAAGGAGATCCAACCAGTCCATCCTAAAGGAGACCAGTCCTGGGTGTTCATAGGAAGGACTGATGCTGAGGCTGAAACTCCAATACTTTGGCCACCTCATGCGAAGAGTTGACTCATTGGAAAAGATCCTGATGCTGGGAGGGATTGGGGGCAGGAGGAAAAGGGACGACAGAGGATGAGATAGTTAGGTGGTATCACCAACTCAATGGACAGGAGTTTGTGTAAACTCCAGGAGTTGGTGATGGACAGGGAGGCCTGACGTGCTGGGGTTCATGGGGTCACAAGGACACGACTGAGCTACTGAACTGAACTGAATGCCCTGTGAACCCATTTCCAGACTCATGCCCGGAAGCCAGACACTGAAGCAGCACTGGAGGACTCTCTCTTCATCTAACATGCAATGGGAAGCCTGGTCTTAGTTTCTTCATCTACAAAATAGATAGTAACAACTGCTTCTGTGCAGGGTGACTATGAGAAATAAAATGGATATTGCATATAACACACATGATCAGGCTCATAACAAGCTTCTAATCAATGGTGGTGATGAGTTAATCCCAATCTTCCAATAACCTTTATGGCCATAGGCAATAATTTTACTTCTAGGTGCCTCAGTTTCCTGATCTGTAAAATGGGGACTAATAAACTTCACATCATAAACTTGTGAATTAAATGAGATGATTTCTGTAGGAACCTAGGAGAGGGCTCAGAATGGCCCTGGGATCAACTGCCAAGAATCTAAGAGCTGTCATCTTGAAACCTTTTATTTTTCCTTTTTCTTCCTTTTGAACATAGTTTTTTTTACTTGTTCATTATTTTTTCACTCCTTCAATAATATTTATGGAGTACTTGCTCTCAGGCAGACACACTGCAGGGCAGCTTTGGTTGTGTCTCCTTTACTACAGCCATTTTCAAAGAAGAAATAGAGCCCAACATCACCTTGTAAACCTTTACATCATTCTCCCTTCCTCATGAGTCTGAGCAATTCTAGCAGCAACATCCAAACGTTTGTTCATCTACGTATATGGAGATTTGGTTTCTAGATGCATTTTTTCAGCTGCCTGTCTATAAAGGTTAGAGGGTCTGAGATCAGAGCGGTTACAGACAGGAGAAGAAGGGGGAACTTTGGGTGCAGTCATGCTGGAATCAGCCAGTCCCATCTAGACTTCATACTAAGTTTCTTAGGATGAGTAGGGTTTCCTTCTCACCACTTTATAGCTCCTAATATTATTTGGAAATTTGTACCAGAGAGTGCCTCCTGTGGGGAACTCTCCGTGGTCAGGTCCTGAAGGACCTTATCGCTGCCTATGCTCTATCCCTTGTCTCTTGTGCCTGAATTACACCAGGATCACTGGAGGCTAATTCCCAGGAGGCCAGGCTGGGTGGAAGTCAGGAGGCAGGGCTTTGCAGATTTGGTTTCTGGGAAAGTAGCCCTGCCTTCCTTCTATAACACAGAAAAGCACCTTCCAATCACCCTGGCCGATACTGCTGACAACCTTACATCTTCATCACTGCCCTTGCATCCTCACCACCTGATTTCCCTCAATTTTACCAACTGGCGGCTTCCTGTTAAAAGCCTTTCTTTGGCTACAGCTTTCCAAGACTGACCTATAATTTCTCCACCAACTAAAATTCACACTCTCCCTCATGCTGAGCTGACTCACTTGACTCTTTTTTTTTAAATTAATTAATTAATTTTTGGCTCTGCTGGGTCTTCGTTGCTGTGCACCAGCTTTTTCTACTTGCTGCGAGCAGGGGCTACTCTCTAGTTGCAGCGTGTGGGCTTCTCATCGTGGTGGCTTCTTTTGTTGCGGAGCACAGGCTCCAGGCACATGGGCTTCTGTAGGAATGGGATCTTCTTGAACCAGGGATCAAACCCGTGTCCCCTGCTCTGGCAGGTGGATTCCTAACCACTGGACCACCAGGGAAGTCTTGCAACTTGCCATGCTAAGAACTTCTATGTACTATCTTATTTCAGCCTCATAATTAGCCTATACAAAAGATACTATTATTATTAATATCACCAGTTAATTGATGAGGAAACTGAATCAGAGAGAGATCATCCTTTGCCCAACATCAGCCAGCTGGAAAGGCACTGGGGCTAGGCTTCACACCCAGGCCTTTCTAACAACAGAGCCTGTGGATTCTCCAAATGCACAAAACACACCAGTTGCCAGCTCAACTTCTTTGCTTAAACGCTTACTGCTCATTCTTTCCTGGCTCTTCTCAGAATACTGCTTTCTGAAATGCCTAAAGTAAACACACGTTAAGTCCAATAATAGATACCTCCACTGCATGAGGAGAAGGAAATGGCAACCCACTCCAGTATTCTTGCCTAGAAAATCCTGTGGACAGAGGAGTCTGGTGGGCTGCTGTCCATAGGGTCACACAGAGTTGGACACAACTGAAGTGACTTAGCATGCATGCCACTGCATGAAATAGATTTAAACTCCCCATTTCAAGCAAAGGAACTTAAAGAAAACACTCAGCAAAAGAAAAATGAAGTGTCCCAGCCATATCTAACATAGCATTAAGCTTGTTAAGATTCTGCTCCACATCCCTGTCTACCCTGAAGGCTGCATTTTTCATGTCTCCTTGGGGCCTTGAAGCCCCTTGGCCCTGGTAAACTCAGTTCATGGGTCACTTCCTCACAAGAGCCTCCCTGTTAACCCCAATTAAAGTTGCTCCCTTCAGCTCATCCCTAAGACATCATCCTTTTTTGTGGGGTTCATAATATTACTCTGAAATTAATTTGTTCCCTTACTTATGTCTTTATATATTGTCTCGCCTGCTTTGTTTGTTACTATATCCACAGTGCCTAGAACCGAGCATATAGTAGCTGACCGATAAACATTTGCAGAACCAATAAAAAGTTCCTGCTTATCCACCAACATCAGTTCAATTTCCTCCCAAAACTGAGATCAGTGTCCCTCTTTCTGGATTCCCATAACACTTCTCTTATTTATCAGCTCTTACCAATTATAATTCTAGATTTTTCTTGCCTGTTTCTCCAGCTAGATCCCAGCTCCAAGAAGGTAGGATGATGGGGCCTTTAAGTATTACATCCTTAGATGTAAATACTTAGAAAGCCCCAGACTAGAGGGGCTTTCCAAATGGTGCTAGTGATAAAGAACTCGCCTGCCAATGCAGGAGATATAAGAGATGCAGGTTTGATCCCTGGGTTGGGAAGATCCCCTGGAGGAGGACATGGCAATCCATTCCTGTATTCTTGCCTGGAGAACCCCATGGACAGAGGAGCCTGGTGGGTTACAGTCCCCAGGGTCGCCAAGAATCAGACATGTCTGAAATGACTTAACACGCACCCAGACAAGAATAAAGCAGTGAGCACGTGGTAGAAAAATGTCTGTTGAATACATAGGCTGATTGATGCATGGATGGATACAATAAAGGAAGTAAAGAAAGAACAGACAATAATTTTTTTCAGTTGTAAAAATTAAAATTTACAAATATTGCCTGAAAAACTCTATCCTTAAAGGTCTATGATTTACTATATTAAATATATGGTAGGTTAACCATGAAAACTAAATGGCTTGTTACAACTAAAGTTTATATTGGATTGCACCTACATAGGTTGGCAGGGGCTCTGATGTACAGTCTCACTGGGCTCTGGTTAATGGATGCCTTCAAATCACATCCCATGGCCCTATAGTTGCTAAGGTAGGAGAAGTAGTAGCCAGAGGGTTGCATCTGATGCTTATGAGCTGGGCCAAAAAGTGATGTATGTCACTTCAGTTCATAGTCAGATATACTCATGTGGCTCTAGCAGGAGCTGAAAATGAGGAGGAGCCATGGGTATGAGGTGGGGAGCAAGTCTCTTTCTTCCCTCCTTGGGCATTACATAACTCCTAAAAGCCAAACGAAGCACTGAGGCTTACATGAGTTCAGGTTTGGGGACATGTCACCCAACACTTTAGTGGGACATGTCACTAATACAAAGTATTAGTTCATCATTGTCTAACTTTTATTTATTTATTAAAGACATGACAATGGCAACCCACTCCAGCACTCTGGCCCGGAAAATCCCATGGAAGGAGGAGCCTGATAGGCTGCAGTCCATGGGGTCGCTAGGAGTTGGACACGAATGAGCGACTTCACTTTCACTTTTCACTTTCATGCACTGGAGAAGGAAATGGCAACCCACTCCAGTGTTCTTGCCTGGAAAATCCCAGGGATGGGGGAGCCTGGTGGGCTGCCGTCTATGAGGTCGCACAGAGTTGGCCACAACTGAAGCGACTTAGCAGCAGCAAAGACATGGTTAACTACCAATTGGAGCTTTATTTTTCTTGAATAGGTTATAGAGTATGACTTCACAGAGTTGATATAACCTCAACCAAAGGCAGGAAAAAATTCCATTTTGATTACTGTTGACAGCTTTATTGAAGGTATATATATAGCCTCTTTCTTTTTAAAATAATAGCTCACATTTATTTACTGTCTACTTGGTGCCATTGTGGTTGGTCTTTTATTTATATAGTATCTAATCCTCCCAATACCCATATAAAATAATATTATAACTCCAGTTTTAAAAATGTGGAGACTAAGGGTCAGAAGGATTAAGATTCTTGACAAAAGTCAGACAAATAATAAGAATCCAACTGGAATTTGAACTCAAGTGTATGTGACAACAGCTCTTAGAACCCATAATTACCTAACTGGGGCCCAGTGTATGTGGAAGACAGAAGAAATGGAGGACAGAGGAAATAAACTGCTGGGACTGTTTCTTTCTACTGTCCCTTTGAATCCTAACACCCTATGAAAGCATTCTATAAGCCACAGTGGAAAAAATTCAAACTGTATTATATAAATGTCACTGACTTATCATGAATAAGTTACGGCTTATTCCTTGTTTAAAGTTGTGAAAGGAAAAATGGAAGATTACAACTTAAGGACTGATGTTCTATCAGACCATGAGCAATCATGGGGCCCCATTTAGGAAACCAAAATAATAATCAACAACAGTTGGGGAAACTGTTAGGTTTATACACTAAATATACCTACTGTTGACAGCCCTGGGGATCATATTATTTGAGCTTTGCAGGCTCCAGAGCGAGACCACCTGGGTTCAAATACCAGCTCCATCATCACTAAGCTAGCTACAGGATCTTGGGGATGCTGTACAGGATCTTGGGGATGCTGTTGTCTGGGAGGAAGAAATTTTCCTCTACCCTTCTGCATTCTTCTGGCTGGTCTGAGAATTAAACTTCCATGAGACAGATTAACAGAAGAAAACATCTAGCAAAAGTCTGTAACATGTATACATGAGAAAGACTGAGGAAATCTAAGTAACTTGCAAAAATAGCTGAAGCCATCACCTTAAAAATCATCTTTAGCTAAAGATAAAAGTGGATGTTGGTGGTACTTGTTTGGGGCTTCAAATGGGAGGACGGCAATTCACATGGAGTTAGAAAAGCGAAGGTTTGGTAAATAAATGTTCTGGGCCATGCAGAGACAATGGGAAACGAATGGACTCCTGTATTAGCTCATGTTCTTTGCAGGTATCTCTGGTGACAGCTCTATTCTGGAAATAGGTCCTCTATCTAAATTTTTTTAGGGAGTTAGGCGGAAGGTCAAAGTTTCTTCCTGACTCTCTTGAACCTTGACTGTTTTCAATCAGTTCAGTTCAGTCGCTCAGTAGTGTCTGACTCTTTTGTGACCCCATGAATCGCAGCACGCCAGGCCTCCCTGTCCATCACCAACTCCCAGAGTTCACTCAGACTCACGTCCATTGAGTCAGTGATACCATCCAGCCATCTCATCCTCTGTTGTCCCCTTCTCCTCCTGCCCCCAATCCCTCCCAGCATCAGAGTCTTTTCCAATGAGTCAACTCTCCACACGAGGTGGCCAAAGTACTGGACTTTCAGCTTTAGCATCATTCCTTCCAAAGAAATCCCAGGGCTGATCTCCTTCAGAATGCAGTGGTTGGATCTCCTTGCAGTCCAAGGGACTCTCAAGAGTCTTCTCCAATACCATAGTTCAAAAGCATCAATTCTTCGGCGCTCAGTTTTCTTCACAGTCCAACTCTCACATCCATACTGTTTTAGCTTGAACTGATTCACATGCCAAAGAGACATTTTGGGGTGACAATTTTACCTCCACTACATTGCATAACCTTTCTGAACCTGTTTCCTTATCTATGAAACAAAGATTAGAATAGAATGTACCTCATCAGGTTATCACAAAGAAGAAGTAACTAAACAGTTTATATATGTAAGTGCTTTAAATATTGCCTGGAACATAGTAAGTGCTACATAGCTGCTGCTATTATTTTTCAGATGGTAGCATACATCCAGAAAGATTGTGCTATCCAACAAAATCAGACTCCTAGTCCTATTGTATGTCAATTTATTTTCTTATTTGTTTAACAGCCCTGGCTGTGTGCTTTGTCTAGGCACTAGGGAATACAAAGAAAATACATCACAATCTCTATCCTCAGGTGGTTCAGATACAAATAATGATACTAGACACAGAACAAACTGTATTGCATTGACTGCAAGATACTACAGACTGTAAGCTAAACCCTTATTGCAGAAATGTTAAACTGGGAGAAAAAATATCTTAAAATCACTGAAACATAATATGTTCAAGATATAAAGTAGCAGAAGGGGAGGAGTGCCCACTTCTGCCTGGAAGAAACAGGGCTGCTTCAAGGAAGAAGGTTTAGTTAGATGAAGAACTGCAAGTTATACAAACAAAGTTCCAGGGCTGGATGGCTTCACTGGGAAATTCTACTAAACATACAATGAAGAACTTATACTGATCTTTCCCACACTCTTCTAAAAGACTAAAGCAGAAAGAAGGAATACTGCCCAAGTCTTTCTATGAAAGCACCATCACCCGTATATCAAAACCAAGACACTAAAAACTAAAACAAAAACAAAGAAAATCACAGGCCAATACCTTTGATGAATATATATGCAAAAATTCTCGACAAAATGTTAGCAAGCAAAATCCACTAATGTAAAAAAAGGATCATAGACCATGATCAAGTTGGATTAATTCCAGGATCATAACATATGCAAATCAATGAATGTGATATACCACATCAGCAAAAAACAAAAACCATATGATCATCTCAATAGATGCAGAAAAAGCATTTGATAAAAGTCAACATCCATTCATGGTAAAAAAAAAAAACTCTTGCCAAAGTAGGTATAGAGGAACATACCTCTATATAATAAAAGCCATTTATGAAAAACCCACAGCCAACATAATACTAAACAGTGAAAAGCTGAAAGCTTTACTGCTAAAAGAACAAGACACAATGTCCACTCTCACCACGTCTATTCAACATAGTACTGGAAGCTCTAGCCACAGTGATCAGACAAGGAAAAGAAATAAAAGTATCCAAATTGGAAGGGAAGAGGTACAAAATTACCTCTGCATAAAACTATCATTATTTGCAGATGACATAATATTCTATACAGAAAACTCTACAGAATCTATAGACATAAAAACTACTGGAAGTGGTAAATCAATTCAGCAAGGTAGCAGGATATAAGATAAATATACAGAAATCTATTGCATTTCTTTACACTAACAATGAAATAGCATAAAGAGAAAGTAAAAAAATAACCCCATGGAGAATCACATAAAAAAATAATAAAGTATCTAGGAATAAACCTAACCAAGGAAGTTTAAAAGTTACACACTGAGTATTACAAAACACTGATAAAGGAAATCGAAGATGATTCAAAGAAATGGAAAGATATCCTATGCTCTTGGATTAGAAGAATTATTATAGTTAAAATGGCCATACTACCCAAAGCAATCTACAGATTAAATGTAATTCCTCTAATTACCCAGGATATTTTTCACAGAACTAGAGCAAATGACTCTAAAATTTATATGGAACCATAAAAAACCCAGAATTGCCAAAGCTGTCAATCCTGAGGAAAAAGAACAAAGTTGGAGGAATAACTCTTCCAGACTTCAGACAATATGGCAAAACAATAGTAATCAAACCAGCATGACACTGGCACAAAAACAGACATAGATCAATGGAACAGAATAGAGAACTCAGAAATAAACTCACACAACTATAGCTAACTAATGTTTGACAAAGGGGGCAAGGATGTACCAAGGAGAAAAGACAGTCTTTTCAACAAGTAGTGAGGGGAAAGCCAGGTAGCTGCATGTAAATCAATGAAGTCAGAACACTCCCTCATGCCACACACAAAAATAATCTCAAAATGACTAAAACATTTAAAAATAAGATATGAGACAGTAAAACTCTTAGAAAAAATGTAGGCACAATATTCTTTGAATTACAATATTTTCTTAGGTCAGTCTCCCAAAGCAAAAGAAACTTTAAATGGATTAAAGATGTAAATGTAAGACTGGAAACCATAACTCCTAGAAGAAAACATAGGTGGAACACTCTTTGACATAAATCATAGCAATATTTTTGGGGGTATGTGTCCTAATTCAATGGAAACAAAAGCAAAAACAAACAAGTGGAATCTCATTAAACGTAAACTTTTTTTTTTCACACCAAAAGATTGTTGACAAAATTAAAAGAACACCTACGGAATAGGAGAAAATATTTGCAAATGATGCAACTGACAAGGGTTTAATTTCCAAATAGCTCATATAGTTCAATATCAAAAAACAATAAATTGGCCAGAAGACCTAAATAGACATTTCTCCAAAGACATACTGATGGCCACCAGGCACATGAAAAGACACTTAACATCATTAATTATTAGAGAAATGCAAATCAAAACTGCAGTGAAGTATCACTACATACCAGCTAGAATGGCCATTATCAAAAACTCTACAAATAATAAATGTTAGAGAGAGTGCAAAGAAAAGGAAAACTTTCTATACTGCTGGTGGGAGTGTAAACTGGTACAGTCCCTGTGGAGAACAGTATGAAAGTTACTTACAAAACTAAAAACAGTTATCATATGACCCAGAAATTCCACTCCAGGGAATATATCTAGAAAAGATGAAAACTCTAATTTGAAAAGATACATGCACCCCGATGTTCACAGCAGCACTATTTACAACTGTCAAGACATGGAAGTAACCTAAGTGTTCAGGTGAAATGTAAAAGATGCGCTATGCATGCACATGCATAACACACACACACACACACACACACACACACACACCGGAATACTACTCAGTCATAAAAAAAGAATAAAATAATGCCAACATAGATAGATCTAGAGATTATCATACTAAGTGAAGTAAATCAGAAAAGAGAAATATTCTACTGTATGATCACACTTACACGTGGAATCTAAAACATTAGTACAAAGGAATTTATTTACAAAATGGAGATATTCATAGATACAGAAAACAAACTTACAATTACCAAAGAGGAGAAAAGGGAAATGATAAATTAGGACTATGGGATTAACAGATACACACTATCATATATAAAAACAGATAAACAATAATAGCACAGGGAACATGTTCAAAGTCTTGTAATAACCTATAATGAAAAAGAATTGAAATAAGAAAAAAAGACATGTACATCTCTGAATTGCTTTGCTGTCCACGTAAAATAATCACAGTATTGTAAATCAACATATACCTCAATAAAAAAAAAATCGAAAAAAAAATGCAGGTTAAATAGGAGCTTGCCAAGCTGGAAGAGGGGTACGGACAAGAGAGGTGGGGACAGGAGACTGAAGCAGTGAGTCCCAGGGAGCGGTATGAGTAGGCATGGCTCACTGTGGAGGGCAGGGAATGAGAAATAAGATTCACAGGGGAGAAGGCTAGAGATGAAACTGGAGAGAAAAAGCAGAAGATAGATCACAAATAATTCTGTTCTGTTCAGTTGCTAAGTTGTGTCCGACTCTTCGTGACCCCATGGAGTGCAGCACGCCAGGCTTCCCAGTCCTTCACTATCTCCTGGAGTTTGCTCGAATTCATGTCCGTTGAGTCGGTGATGTTATCCAACCATCTCATCCTCTGCTAACCCCTTCTCCTTTTGCCTTCAATCTTGCCCAGCATCAGGTCCTTTTCTGGTGAGTCATCTCTTTGCACCAGATTTATCAGATCATAAATAATAAAATCAAATATAATTTTCAGACCTTATAAGGCAGACACTGTTTAAGCACTGCAATCCTTCCAACTTCCCCACCATGAGGGAGATACTCTTAGTAGCGCCATTTCCAGAGGTGGGCGCTGGAGACACTCTAGGTCCACAACAGAGGCAGAATCTGAACCCAGTCAGCCTGACTCCAAAGCTCTTCCATATCCACTCACCAGGCCCTGTTCCTTGAGTCTCACCCTTGCCAGGGCACAGGGTTTGACTTCTGCTCAGGGCCTTGGAAACTGCTACTGAGTCAAACACAACACAGGGCTCTGTTCAAACAGAACTCAGAATCAACAGTCAAACCCCTTTTCCATCTCTTCTCTACACTGACTTTCTAACAACTCTCCTCCCTTAGTGATATAATTACTTTGGTATTTGAAAACCAGTAACAAATTAAGGGAGCTACATAATCAACTGTTACATTAATTAGTCACCCTTTGTTGAAAGGCAAACATCCTGTTAAATGTGTGAGTTAACAACGACCTCTGCATCAGTTCTCAGTTTTGCACATTTGCAAAGGCTCAACTTCAGTCCCTAATGTGCAAACTTCTTTGCCTCTCCGCTAGCCCTCTGAACCAAGTCCAGTCATCTCCAGGCAGCCTCAAGTTTCAACAAAGAGGCCTGGATTCTGGCAGAGCCATTGAAATACAAAGAACGCTATAGATGCCAATAAGCAATGTGTGCTCTGTACTATAGCTATGCTGTTTATTCTCCCAACCATCCATTTATCCTCCCACCCTTCATACACTGATTCATCATTGACTCTATACCAGTCACTGTTCAGGGCACTAGGAGTAGAGATAAGGATTACAGTTGATATTCAGTGAGCATTTTCGATGCGCCAGGCATATTTCTAGGGTCCTACTTATTTAATTCCCATAACCACTCTATGAGTCAGGCCACTGAGGCATAGAGAACAGAACTACCTACACAAAGCCAAGCTCATAGGCTGGTTGGCTGAGAACTGAACGAAGGCTATCTGGCTCCAGAGTCACTGCTTTTATCACTATATCACACTGCCTACTATTTTGGGGGTAAATAAACAAGGGTCCATGCTCTCAGTGAGCTCCCCATCTAGTGAGGCAGTAGACACGTGATCAATCAAATGCCAAAGCAGTGTGATCTTTGCAGTGTCAGTAGCATGTTTATACAAAACCTTGGCCAGAGGATCTTCCCTTCTTCATTCATTCGTTCTCTCTCCCTTCCCCAAGCTCTCTCAGCCCACCCTGCCCACCCCCCATCCCTCCCTCTCTCTGCGGAATCACAAACAATTAACATACATATATTTTGCTAATAGCAAAATCCAAACCATTTCAGTAACAAAGCTCAAAGGATGTTAAGATGGATTGAGATAAACTTAAAAGCTTGAGAAGAGCTATAGCCACCACCCTATGGTGATGTTTTAACGACACTACACTGAAATAGACTACACTGCCGTCTTCATTATATTAATGCACTGTAATGATTCCAGTCTGTAAATAGTGTTCGGAATTGACTGACATGATATCAAATTTGCACTTGCATGCATAATTCTAGTACTTTATTATTAAACCGAGCTCACAGATTGAGCGCCAGGATTTAAAACAAACAAAAATCTATAATTACGGCATATGAATTTTTCCCATTGCCAGTGTCTGTTCAACTATTTTCATCGAGAAAGCTTTTATTCTCCTCTTTTCAGAACTTTTCTCGCTTCCAGTGGAGGCCCATGACACAAAGTATAGGATATCATGAAGCTGCAAAGTTCAGGGGATTCTCTTTCTCATATTTTAAATGAAAAAAAAATGTTTTTCATCTCCTGAATAGTTCATTTATTCATGTAAATGGATTTTTAACTGTATATTCACACGTGTGAAGAGGCCAGAATATGATGAGGCCTTCTGGAAATTGTTAGCTCAGAAGCTTTCTGTCTGGTGCCCAAGGAAGCTCCAGATGAGAAGCTGAAAATGGCCAAGTCCTGGATATGAGTCAGACAGCTCCCTCCTCAAAATGGCAGAGTTGGACTGGGGAGAGGAAAGTCCTTGAATTTAAGACCTGGTCTTAGAAATCCACAAACCCAGGCCTCTCCAGAGAAAATGGACAAAGTGGGGATATTTCAAGTCATTCTTCAGTCTCTGCCTAATACTGAATCCCTGGGTGCTAACATCATCTAGAAAGTGAGATAAGAGGCTAAAAGGAAAGTAGGGTCAGCTCTGGTGGGGAGGATGGTGGTAAAAAGCAAAACTCAGAGATTCGTGGAAGGGCATATTTCACTGTGGCGAGGGAGGGGGCAGACAGGAAGATAGTGTGATTCTCTAATCTCAGCACACGGAGGCCTTCTAAGGCCCAGAACTAGGTGAGGCCTCTGGAGAGGCCCCAGGATCTCCCGGGCTGGTGTGGATCTCACTAATAAGTTGTTCATTCTACCCCAGGCAAGCTGCTTGGCTCAGATGGTGAAAGAATCTGCCTGCAATGCAGAAGACCCAGGTTCGATCCCTGGATCGGGAAGATCCTCCAGAGAAGGGAATAGCTACCTGCTCCAGTATTCTTGGGGCTTCCCTGGGGGCTTGGATGGTAAAGAATCTGCCTTCAATGCAAGAGACTCAGGTTTGATCTCTGGGTTGGGAAGATCCCCTGGAGAAGGGGATGGTAATCCACTCCAGTATTCTTGCCTGGAGAATTCCATGGACAGAGGAGCCTGGCAGGCTACACAGTCCATGCGGTTGCAAAGAGTCAGACACGACTCAGCAACTAACACAGCAAGCTATTTAACCTCTCTGAGCTTCAGGTTTCTCATTTTAAAAAATAGAATTAATCACATGGTGTGGATGTAAGGATTAACTGTGATCCCTCTTTACAAAGTACCTAGGTACAGAGCCCTAGAGTAGAGGAGCGATATGTACTGGGTTTGTGGGGAGAAGAGCAGGAACAAAGACCCTGAGTAGGTTTTGTGTGGGAAGGCAGAGGACTTACAAAGAACTGAGAGAAGGCCAGGTTTGCTGGGGAGGACAGAGTGGGGACAGGGTGACTCAGGGAGGCAGACAGGGACGAAGGCCCCCAGCACCTCACAGGCCATGTTAAGTGCTGTGATCTTTAGCAAAAGAAGCCACCAAAGAGTTTTAAGCAGAAGAGAAACCTACTCTGTGTATATATTACAGAGGTTGCTGGAGCTTGATTTTGCAGAATGGAGAGAACTGGGTCCAGAGAGTTTGTAAGAAAGATCAACCAAGTAGGAGGCCCAGCATCCAGGGGAGATGGTGGTGCTATGATTACAGTGATGGACGGTGAGATGAGGCAGGTGGGTGGGTCTAAGATGGGTAAGAGGCAAAATCAACAAGACTTAACACAGTCAGAGTTTGGGGATCAAGTGTATGGCTTGTGTGAATGGATGAACAACAGTGCCAGGGACAGGAGGTCCTGGAGGGAACAGGTCTCTTTTCAGAACAGCACGTGCCATGGGGAATGAGAAGGTAAGAATGTCCAGAATCACATTTTGTGGTCTGCAGACCGGAAATGGCCTGTAAATTACTACTGGTGCATGACAAGGTAAGTACAAAGATGTTGTCCAGAAACTTCTATGGCAATGTTGCTGCAGCATCCAGGTGTGTGCTCAGCAGTCCCATCTCACCGAGAGGGGTGCTGGTGAGGTTAGTTACCATGGTACTCACATGGTAAGTCACGTGTGGCACAGGGCATTCATTGCAAGACCACCTCTTGGTCCTCGATGAATTAGAACATTAAGTGACCCGTCCTTCACCATAACGAGCTTAAAGAGGAACACCATGGTAATCTATACCTGACAATTTACTTTTTTTGGCAATTAACATTTGCTGATTTTTAACACTAAACCGAGATGACCTGAAGAGAAGATGTGCTGGGAATGAAAGTAGAAAGGGCTTAAATTGGTTTCAGTCACAGCCTCTTACTTGAATCTATGCTCTATGGTTCAGAAAAGCTGTATATTTCCAGGGAATCATATGTTTCAGGCATAAACTATGGGAAAAGATGAAGTGAGTAGAAACAGAGCTGATGTGTTGCCAGCAGCGAGTGTACCTATAGGATAAAGCGGGATGGGGCCAACAACATTGACATCAAGACAACCTGGACTCCATGGCATCTGGTTGAGATATATGTTAAGAAATGGAAGGAGGAGAGGCTTGAGAAATGAGACATGAATGTGTGTTATAGAAAAAGCTGGAAGAGGGCTGAGGGAGTGGTCTATCAGGATTGGTCATAAGCAAATCCTATCACAGTGCAAATTCTGTTAATAGAGGTGTGCTGGGGCTTTGAGAAGCTATGTCAGAGAGAAACCTAGCTGTCCACCTCCAGTATTAGGTCACTTCACTGCATGCCCTAATGAACATCTATCCCTGATCACTAAAGCCCATCTCCCAGGGCTGACTCGACCTAGGTCAAGTATCTTTGCAATAAACGCCAATATCTAGGTACACTTGAAAATGATCACAGCCATGCAGCAACAGAAGGGGAATCTCAGGGGGACCTAAGATCCTATCCAAGTCCTCAGTTTAGTTCAGGCTAGCAACAGATTTGGGATCCTTGCAGACAAATCTGGGTATTTTACAAATTCTTTTGCTTCTACCCAGTATACAACAAACACCCTAATTGATGCAAAATACCTCTACAGGAAGCACATGTTGGGAATGGGGGTGGGGTGGTGTGGATTAATTGGACCCTGGAGCGAATGAGAAAAAAAAAAATGCAGTTTTCAAAAAGCCAACCTCAAAAGAGCCTGGAAAAGAACAAAGCCCTTTCAAGTGCTCTCGGTGTGTATTTTTTTCCATCCTCCTGTTGTTTGCTGCTCCAGGGAGAGGTGGGAGCAGCCGCAGTCCTCCTCAGTAGGTGCCTGTCACATTGTGTTATTACAATTCTATATTTCAATTAAAGCAATGTAGCCAATTTAAAAGTTCTACCGTGCACCACTCGCGAAGCAGAGATCTAAGGATTCAACTCACATATTTTAATACCCCACTTTTTCCCCTTCTTCTCATTTTCATGTAAATCAGGTTGAACACTGTCTTTTTTCTTCTTCCTCTAATCTAACCCTCAAAATACAACGCCAATTAAACAGTCTGTGCAAAGACAGCCTCCACAACCCAGCTTGATTGTACCGTGCCACTTTGATTTTCCTTAAAGTTTTCTTTCTGTCCTTTTCCTTTTTTCTATTTTCCTATTCTAATTTGATAATTGATATGATTTCCTTCTAGGGCATACATGGGATTCAGAGCCTTATTCCTAATGTCCCTGTTTGATGGGTTTGGGGAGAAAAACATGAGTGTGGGGCTGGGAGCCCAGAGTCTGAATCCAGGCTCCCTTGCTTCCTATTTGGGATGACCTGAGGCAGATCCCTTACCCTCAGTAGACTCAGCATCCTTATCTGTCAAACACAAAGACTAAAACCTGCCTTGCTGCCTCATCTGTCTTATGTGGTAGGTGCTCAGTTCCTGTTAATTTCTTTCTCCTTCTCTTAGGCAACCATGATCACATCGGGTTAACCTTTTCTAAAACAGAAATAAGATCTGAAATGACACATAAAGCCTCTGCTATTTTATTTGATGTTTTGAAATCTCTCTTTCTGTTCATTTATTTTTTCCCAGTATTATTTCTTTGCACCAAACCTTGGGGGGGAATTTTTAGTTCCTTTAATCTCAACAAGACACAGGCTCATTAAGACCAGCTCCACACAGTGGGTGGGAGGAGCGAGTGTTCTGTTTGCCCAATTTAACTACTTCATCACAAATTTTAGGTCATTTTCCACATTCCACAGGGTATGCGGCTCTTTTATAAACAACAAGCATAACCCATCTTTGATGTATGTGGGTCTGGATCAGTCCCAAAGAGGTCCAGTTGGTAGGGTGGAGCTTCCTCTCTGTTTCTTGTCCAAAGAGAGCCATGAAGGATCAGAGATCATAAAAATGTGAATTTTCACTTATACAGTATGAGGCCTTCAAAGACAGAAAAGTGTTTGAGACATATAGAGTGGCTTCCTTTTGACTGAATGGTAGAAAGAAATGAGGTCCCTTTAAAGACATAAAGTTGATAAAGGACTAAAGGAGTAGAACCCACACATCTTTCACTTCCTGAGCAACTTCTGGTGTTAAACTTGGTGGAAACCAAGATGGATAAGAACCTACTCTTGTCCTCAAGACTCACAGATTGACAGAGGGCAGAATCAGATAAACAAGTGCATCATAACAAAATAAAAAAAAGCAGACAAAAAGGAAGAGATGGAGCAGTAGAAAAATGATCAGTACTACCAGGGTCTCAGAGAAGCAGGACTGTATCAATACAGAGGGGGTCAGGGTATCATGAGAATGGAGAGGATTTCGGGCATCATCTTGCCTGATATCCTTGGTTTATAGGTAAGGTGATTTATGAGAAGGTGAATTAAAAAAATAAGGAAGATTCAGTCATACATATATATATACATTTTAAAAAATATTCTTTTCCATTATGGTTGATCATAGGATATTTATTTAATTGGAGGATAATTGCTTTACAGTGTTGTACAGTTTCTGTTGTGCAACAATGTGAATCAGCTATAAGTATATACATATATATCCTCTTCCGTTCTTCTTGAGCCTCACTGAATGTCTTTGCTGAGCAACAAGAGTTAACAACACTGGAAATCAACTATACTTCAAAAAAATAAATAGGAAAAAAGTAAGGAAGAAAAGCAGCTTTGCAGTGTGCAAATTCCAAGTATTCTGTGGTCACTTTCTTCATCACTGAAGTCACTGTCACAGTCTTTTGAATACACATACTTTAGAAATGCCAGCTATATTCTGAGGAATTATTGTGTGCTAGGCATTCTGTTCAGTCCTCTACATGCTTTGTCTCACTTATCCCTTCTTGCAGCAGCCTTGTGATGGAGATATTATTTTTCCTAATTTTCCTAATTTTTAATTTCTAAATTCCTAATTTCTAAATAGGAAAAGGAAAAGGGCCTTGCACACAGTAGGTATTCCTCTGTATTTGCTGAATGATTATATGAATCCAAACCCCTTAAATGATTTCTAAAGACAATCTGCTGTGCTTCAAAAATCAATATCCCAGCTGTCATTTTAAAGCTCACAAGCTGTCAAATCATGGATGGATCAATGCATATTACTTCCAAGGGAGGAAGAAATTTCCAGGGAGACATTTCTCTTATTAGACGGGCCGTGGGGACAGGGCAAGGCCTGAGATTATAAAAGTTACTCTGTGACACAGGAAGCATAATTCAATGAACGCTTTGTTTTGGTCAAACCTAGAGATGAGTTTGCACATAAGCACTTTTATATTAATGAGCTGTAAGTAAGGTAGCCGTATGTGTCCATTCGTTTACTGTATATAGACAGAGCATCTGTTCTATTCAAGGGTTTGTCCTCTGCTGAGAATGAAAAGATGAATGAGACCAGCCTCTGTCACCATTTCCAGAACAGTGTGGAGATTCCTTAAAAAACTGGAAATAGAACTGCCGTATGACCCAGCAATCCCACTGCTGGGCATACACACTGAGGAAATCAGAATTGAAAGAGACACGTATATCCCAATGTTCATTGCTGCACTGTTTACAATAGCTAGGACATGGAAACAACCTAGATGTCCATCAGCAGATGAATGGATAAGAAAGCTATGGTACATATACACAATGGAGTATTACTCAGCTATTGAAAAGAACACATTTGAATCAGTTCTAATGAGGTGGATGAAACTGAAGCCTATTATACAGAGTGAAGTAAGCCAGAAAGAAAAACACCAATACAGTATACTAACACATATATATGGAATTTAGAAAGATGGTAACGACAACCCTATATGCTAGACAAAGAGACAAAGATATAAAGAACAGACGTTTGGACTCTGTGGGAGAAGGTGAGGGTGGGATGATTTGAGAATAGCATTGAAACATGTATATTACCATATGTGAAACAGATCACCAGTCCAAGTTCAATGCATGAAACAGGGCACTCAAAGCCAGTGCACTAAACCCAGAGGGATGGGATGGGGAGGGAGGTGGGAGGAGCAGTTCAGGATGTACACATGTACACCCTTGGCTGATTATGGCAAAAACCACAATATTGTAAGGTAATTAGCCTCCAATTAAAACAAATAAATTAATTAAAAAAAGAAAAAACTAGGCCATATGTTCAAGAGAAACAGGTGTTCTAATGGGATAAAATATTCTAAATTGGGGCTCATCTTGGAGAACTGGAGCTATGTTACCCTCAGAGCCATCAATAACTTACTTCTATGTACACTGCTGTTCTGAGAGGGACTAGACGTTGCTTTCAGATCCACCACCAACAGGTTTTGTAATGTTGGGCTTAAACTCTTTAATCTCTGTTGGCCTCCATTTCCTCTTGACAGCTAAAGGGTCCTTCTAGTTCTGAAATCCTATAATGTTTCAGTGTTTACAGAGAAAAGGAAGATTTCATTCATTTACTAAAAATATTTACTATGCACTGTTTGTGTTCTTACTCTTTGGAAAGAAAGTTATGACCAACCTGCTGCTGCTGCTAAGTCACTTCAGTCATGTCCGACTCTGTGTGACCCCACAGACGGCAGCCCACCAGGCTCCGCTGTCCCTGGGATTCTCCAGGCAAGAACACTGGAGTGGGTTGCCATTTCCTTCTCCAATGCATGAAAGTGAAAAGTGAAAGTGAAGTCACTCAGTCGTGTCCGACTCATTGCGACCCCATGGACTGCAGCCTACCAAGCTCCTCTGTCCATGGAATTTTCCAGGCAAGAGTACTGGAGTGGGTTGCTATTGCCTTCTCCATGACCAACCTAGACAGCATATTAAAAAGCAGAGACATCACTTTGTCAACAAAGGTCCATCTAGTCAAGGCTATGGTTTTTCCAGTAGTCATGTATGGATGTGAGAGTTGGACTATAAAGAAAGCTGAGCACTGAAGAATTGATGCTTTTGAACTGTGGTGTTGGAGAAGACTCTTGAGAATCCCTTGGACTGCAAGGAGATCCAACCAGTCCATCCTAAAGGAGATCAGTCCTGGGTGTTCATTGGAAGGACCGATGTTGAAGTTGAAACTCAATACTTTGGCCACCTCATGCGAAGAGCTGACTCATTTGAAAAGACCCTGATGCTGGGAAAGATTGAGGGCAGGACGAGAAGGGGAAGACAGAGGATGAGATGGTTGCATGGCATTACCGACTCAATGGACATGAGTTTGGGTAAACTCCAGGAGTTGGTGATGGACAGGGAGGCCTGGCGTGCTGCCTTTCATGGGGTCACAAAGAATAGGAAACGACTGAGTGACTGAACTGAATTTGTGTTCTTGGCACTAGGCTAGGTAATGCACATATAAATGTCTATGATACACAGTCACTGCTCTCAAACTCAAGCCTAATACAGGATCGTGAACAACTGGTCACGAGGCATAATAATTACAATTGTTTGCATCTATTGAGTGCTTACTATGAACTAAGTGTGTGATGGCTATTATTTCAGTTTTAGCTCTAACCCTATGTTATAGGCATTATAATTATGCCTATTCATGCATTATGAAACTGAGGTACAGGAAGATCAATTATCTCAAATAATGCGTTAGATAGCTGGGACTCAAACCCAGAATTAGTGCTAACTCCATTGCCACGGTCTTAATTACTACACTATACTCTGGTCTTGAAAAATGGACAGAGTGAAAAAGTTGGCTTAAAACTCAACATTCAGAAAACTAAGATCATGGCATCTGGTCCCATCACTTCAAGGCAAATAGATGGGGAAACAGTGGAAACAGTGACAGACTTTATTTTGGGGGGCTCCAAAATAACTGCAGATGGTAACTGCAGCCAAGAAATTAAAAGACGCTTGCTCCTTGGAAGAAAAGTTATGACCAACCTAGATAGCGTATTAAAAGGCAGAGGCATTACTTTACCAACAAAGGTCCATCTAATCAAAGCTATGGTTTTTCCAGTAGTCATGTATGGATGTGAGAGTTGGACTATAAAGAAAGCTGAGCCCAAAGAATTGATGCTTTTGAAATGTGGTGTTGGAGAAGACTCTTGAGAGTCTCCTGGACTGCAAGGAGATCCAACCAGTCCATCCTAAAGGAAATCAGTCCTGAATATTCATCTGATGCTAAAGTTGAAACTCCAATACTTTGGCCACCTGATGCGAAGAACTGACTCATTTGAAAAGACCCTGATGCTGGGAAAGATTGAAGGCAGGAGGAGAAGGGGACAATAGAGGATGAGATGGTTGGATGGCATCACTGACTCATTGGACATGAGTTTGAGTAAACTCTGGGAGTCGGTGATGGACAGGGAGGCCTGGCATGCTGCAGTCCATGGGGTCACAAAGAGTTGGACACGACTCAGAAACTGAACTGAATTAAACTGATGGTCGTTCTATTTTTAGTTTTTTAAGGAACCTTTATATTGTTCTCCATAGTGGCTGTATCAATTTACATTCCCAGGAACAGTGTAAGAGGTTCAATACATATGATAGCCAGGCATGGAAGCATCCTAAATGTCAGTGAACAGAGAAACAGATAAAGAAGATGTGGCACATTTATACAATGGAATATTACTCAGCCATAAAGAGGAACAACATTATGCTATTTGCAGAGATGTGGACGGAGCTAGAGACTGTCATATATAGTCAAATAAGTCAGAAAGAGGAAAAAACAAATATCATATATTAATGCATACATGTGGAATCTAGTTTCACAAACTCCAGGAGTTGGTGATAGATGAGGAGGCCTGGTGTACTGCAGTCCAGGGGTTGCAAAGAGTCCATGGGGATACAACTGAGCAACTGAACTGAACTGAACTGAACTTATATACAACACAGGAGAGAATATGTTAGAATTAAAAAAAAAAGAGGAGTACAGATAAAGGGTTTAAGTAAGGAGACTACTTACTGGTGGTGAAACCTAGGAAAGTTTCTGAGAGAGGAGCTGAAGGACAGGTGGGTTTTGGATGGGAGAAAAGGGGAGAGATGGAATTGTTAAGAAGAGCAAGTAAGGTTGACCTATCTGCACCTTCAGCCCCTCTCCAGCTGGTGACATGGTCCTTGTTGTACCACCAAGGCTGGGATGTATCAGTTTTCCTCTTGTGAGCACAAGTGCCTGCTGGTACCTATCTCCCCACAGCACTCTCCCCTCATCCCATGCTCTCATTCCTTCATTCTGATCCAATTCAAGCTATCACTGTGTCCCCTATTCAGAGATGCCTTCCTTCATTCCTCTTATCTAATTTTGCCAGCCACTCCCTATCATTTTACCCTGAATTAAAAAAAAATCACAATACTTAATGCTAATTGAAATTATTTATTTATTTATGTGGTTACTGTCAGACTCCTCCAATAAAATAGAAGGCAAAAAGGATCATGGCCTCATCTGTCTTGTTCCCTGAGTGCAGAGGCCTCCAGGCTTATTATAGATGATCAATAAACAGTTGTTGCACAGATAAATGACTAAATAATCTCTGCCTCAAATTTAGGGTGGATTTGTTGGTAAGGTTTAGGAGTCAAAAAACTTAAATTTTGCTCCAGGCTCTGAAATATTCTATTAGTAGAATCTCAGTTTCAGCATCTGCCAACTAAGGTAATACTCCTCCCATTAAGCACTTATGGATAAATTATGTTTCTAACACCTAACAGTCTGTGATATCATTATGACATTCTTGCTGTCACACTTTCTTTTATTCTAGGGTCTAACGGAGAAAGTCAAATTGTCTGCTTAATTTCAAGATCTGTTCCACCTATCTAGAAATTTGCTTCCAGTCTTGGAGGCTAAAAGTATAGAATAGCCTCAGGGACCTGTGTTCTGACAGCCAAAGATGGGCTTCAGGGTAGGGGCTGTGGTCATCCACTGTAAATCTCCAGGCCAGACCATCCTGAGTCAGTGGACATCAACACAGCTGCTTATTAGGAAGTTCTCATCACGCCCATGAATGTCTTCTGTTTCAGCCCAGTGGGTGAATCAATGGGGTGGTCCACTTGCTGGCCTCGCAGACCCTCATGCTATCTTCTACCCGAGAAATCCTGTTGGACTTCCAAGAAGCAAGGATGGAGAGTATCGCCAAGCCATGGTTGTATGCAAGCAGCCATGCAATACATGTAAACCAATGAGAATAGCTGTGTTGCAATGACCTTTTATTTATGGACAATGAAATTTAAATTTCACATACTTTTCATACATCATGAAATCTTCTTTCATTTTTTTCAACCATGAACAAACATAAAAGGCATTCTTAATTTGTGACTGTACAAACACAGGTGGTGGACTCCATTTAGGCTACAGGCTGACTCTGACTCCAGATCCAGGAGGTAAATCCATTCCGGTTGATGTTAGAGGCTGTTCTCTTCACTAGCAAGTACAGGACACATGCTCAAAATCCAAACTTCTGTCTTTCCAATGCACGTCCTCGTTCTCATAAATGCCCCTATTCCTGAAGAGTATTTGACAAGGATGGCCAAGGAATACAGAATGTACACACTCTCAGAGTGGAATTCAGCTCGGGGCTGGAATACTTTCCTGCTGCTTTTGGTGATGCCTTAGAGTCACTGTAAGAAGCAGTTTCTATGGCAACTGACCTGGTCCCTATGCCTCGGTGATCCTTGTTTAAATTTTCTTCCCTGACCAAAATATGAATGCAGAGGGGGGGACCACCTGCTATGTTGCATCTATCCTCCCCAGCCATCTTGTATTTAGGACTTCAGATACACCAACTTCATAGATATAATTTATTAGTTAACAGACCACTCCAGATAAATGAGAAAATGGAATGAATACACACTGTTCCTGAAGGTTCATCTTTTTTATTAGGCTCAGAGTTCTTAATGAATGAAAATGGAATGCACATGGTGCTATTTTCTTCTTTGCTGTATCTTCAAGTTCAGTTACTGTAATTGAACAGATTAACTTAAAGGGGGCTGGCAAAGAAACCTCCTTGGACATGTATCGGAATCAACCAGAAAAGCTTTTGCTCAAGAAATTCCATTTATGTTTGGGGAAAAAAAGCAAACCGGTACTGCAGGTCTGTAATCAGTTTTCAAATTACAGAAGATGTTGTCCATTGTTGCGAAATGGGGCTCTGACAAGAAGTCAATCAGCTGTATTTGCTGCATCGATTGACACTTCAGTGGCCGAGGGAGAAGGCCAGCCTTTTCACAAGGCCAGCTCTCCAGGGACTAGGTAAGTTCCCATGCTCAGAAGCATCCATTTCACTCAGACACCTCGCTGTTTACTCTCCCAAAGCAAGCAGAAGATGCACCAAGGCCCTCCACATTTCAAAAGAGGTGGAAAACCCTTCTGTGGGTAGTAAGACTGAAACCAGACTGAAGAGGATAAGAGTAATAAGACCCAGCAGACACGACAGGGGCTTCAGCGTTCAGAACACCTGGGTCTCAACCTCTGTCACATACCAACCACCATGATGATTATTTAACTTTTAAGCTGTGATGTTTTTCATCTGCAGGGGGAAGATAATAATTGTATCTACATGATGGAGTTATTAGGAGAGTTAAATATGGTATATGCATGGAAAGTGCTTAGTCTGCTAAGTTCCTAACAAAGGAACACGTGCAAAATGGATGGCCAAACCATCCTTAGCACCCCTAATGCTAGCATCAGCCTAGCCCCAGTCTCAGCCCATGCACATCCCACCAGCTCACAGAAAATGCTACGCAGGAACTAACAGAGCCAATGACCGCATCTACTGCAGGATACAGACACCAACAGCCAGGGCAGAAAAGCGGTTCAGAAAGTGAGTTTCAGAGCAGAGAGACCCAGAATCTGGTCCGAGCTCACCTTCTTCCGAGCCAGGTATCCTCAGGCAGGGTGACACCGCTAAGCCTCAGGCTGCTCGTGTATTAAATCATATAGTTCTAAAAATGTTCAGGGGATTATAAAGTATTTAGCATGGGGTTGGCACAGTGTGAAGTGGGCAATTCCATCACAGGGCAGTGTGAAACCAACTCTTTAGAACAGTCCTGTCTGAACGAACTTTCTATAATGAAGGAAATGTTATATATGCACAGTTTCCAATATGGTAGTTTTTAGAGGAAAAAAAAAAAAAACACACAACTCCTTCTATATGTTTTTCCTTTACTCTTACACTACAATCATGCTTACTATACTTCTCACAGCAAATGTATGTGGTTCTCCCCACATACAACAAGCAATGCTCTGAGACAACAGCTGGGTGAGCTACAATGTAACTCAACTCTGATAGGACCTGGCCATAGGGTTAGACAGAACAGGTAAGGGTTGGTTTCCATAAACCTTTCCCCTCGTTCAGATGCCATTCACAGGTCCAAGTTGTTACCTGAGCTTCTCACCAACGGGTTATAGGTCTGAAGTGCTCATGACTCCTATCTCAGGTTTGATTAACCGGCTAGAGCAGCTCCAGAACTCAGGAAAACCATTTCCTTACTAGAATACTGATTAGGTATAAAAGGATAGGACAGTAACAGCCAGATGGAAGAGCTGCACAGGGTGAGGTCTATGGAAGGAGTAGAGAGCTCTGTACCCACCCCAAGGGAGCTACTCTCCCAAGACTTCCCTGGGCACCAACCTGGAAGCTCTCCAACTCCACATTTCTGGTCAATTTGTGGAGGCTTCGTCACATAGGCATGACTGATCAGGACCTCAATCTTCAGCCCATTTTCCCATTCTCAGGAGGAGGGGGTCGCGTTGAAAACTGCAAGCTTCTTATCATGGCTTGATCTTCCTGGAGTGTCCAGCCCCCACATAAGAGCCATCCAGAAGTCCACCCAGAGTCGCTCCATTAGAACAGATGAAACTTCAACACCCAGGAAATTCTGAGGGATTTAGGAGCTCTGTGCAAAGAACTGGAGGTAGAGACCAATATGTATATATTTCCTATAATTTTGGGCTTCCCATGTGGCTCAGTGTTAAAAGAATTCACCTGTCAATACCAGAGACTCAGGAGACACAGGTTCGATCTCTGGGTCAGGAAGATCCCCTGAAGGAGGAAATGGGAATCCACTCCAGTATTCTTGCCTGGGAAATCCCATGGACAGAGGAGCCTGGCAGGCTACAGTCTAAGGGGTCGCAAGTGTTGGAAATAACTGAGCGACTGAGCGTATGCGCGCACACACACGCACTCACACACACACACATACACTCTCTCTCTCTCTCTCTCTCTCTCTCTCTCTCTTTCTCTCTCCTTCCCTCCCTCCTATTATTTCACAGGTAGCCAGTAGCCACATATGGCTTTTGAGCACTTGAAGTGTGCCTGGGGTGACTGAGAAACTGTGTTCGCAAATTTTATCAAAATCTAACTACTTTAAACTGAAATAGCCACACGAAGCTAGAGGCTACTATTCTGGACAACACCAGTTCTAGAAGGATGAGCTAAAGTTTCTTGGGTCTTTAAGAAAGCAGGGTTTTCAAAATGGGCAGACAAGGCAAAGCCATATGGGCTAGGGATTTTTCCTGAGCTGGCCTCTTAAAGAACAGATTCTGACCTGTAGAAGGCTGGTCCTCACTTTGAGTGACAGGACATGAGCCATTTAACAGGAAAAGGATGTGAAGCTGAGCTGGGTTGGAGCCTCTCTTAGAAGGGTCTGACTAACAACCTGATGTGAGTGCTCAGTTGCGTCTGACTCTTTTGCGACCCCATGGACTACAGTCCCCAGGCTTCTCTGTCCACGCAATTCTCTAGGTAAGAATCTCTAGGGTTGCTATTTCCTGCTCCAGGGCATCTTCCTACCCCAGGGCTCGAACCCTCGTCTCTTATGTCTGCTGCATTGGCAGGTGGATTTTTTTTTTTACCACTGTGCCACCTGGGAAGCCCTCCCAAGCTAGTGAGGGATCCTCAATAGGCCATGTGGAACACTGTTCCACAGAGAGCAGATGACATGAAACAGTAGTTCCCTTCTCTACTGCCAGGTGTTACATGGGGATGCTAGCCCATCTCTCCTCACCCATCCATGAGCTAATGCATCACACATACATGTCAACAACATGTGTAAATACTCTTTCCACAGCTCAGCAGACTGTGCTCAGGGATTGTTTAGGGACATGGTTCTCATCTCAGAGTGCTTTGCCTTTGTACACAGATTAGCTCAAAAGGCAGGCGGAGGCCTTCACAGGGTCCCTCAGCCCTACTGCCTGCATGAGCTACACTTCTTTAGAAGCTATTCCAACAATTGTCCTCATTTTACAAGTGGCCAAACAGATGCCCGCAGGAGCAAAGAGGACAACTCAGGGACTCATCTGCTCATACAAGGATAAAGGGAGCACAAGGATAAAAATGGTTCTTGGAGTTGCTTTTTTCTTTCACTGACTCAGCTGATGGTTACAAGACAGGAGAAAGAAAGAAGATTATAGCCCAATGGCTTTAATACTAGACTTACCTTGAACTACTAAGATACTTGCCATCTTTGAAATATACACAGGAAGAAGAAGTAATTAGGTGGCTTTTTACAGCTCTCTATAACTGCTATGAATTAACAGGAGCACCATGGAAAGAATTCTTTTTATGTCCTGGCATATATCTTTGGCTACAAAGCAGAACTAGCATTTATCCTGAATAGAGATCTCAGTGACTTCATCCCACCCCTGTACAAACACCGTCCAGCAGACAGCAAAATGAGAGGCCAAGACAGTCACAGCTCTTCTAATTCACACCTATGTGGAAAAGCCCAGCGATTCCTGGCTTTGATTTCTGTTTCCTCTCTATACTTTCTCTAGTGAAGGTTATGAAATAGATGAGAAGAGTCATTTGGCTGAGAAATCTGGAAATTGTCTTGTAGTAAAAAGTAAGGGGCTCTCAATGGGAATATTAACTGCGTTTACAGAGATGTCCTTTGGATTTGTAACGACAGAGCCACTCCGCGGCCTGGCCATCCCTATAATAAACCTGTTAACGTTTGTAAAACTGTAAACCTGTTAACGTTTGTAGAGGTCAAGTCTGAAACAAACACTTTCACTTATATTGTACTGGAGCCTGACAACCACTCTGGGAAAGAGGTGTAGGGTATGTAGATTATTTTGACCATTTTACAGAAAAAGAAAATGAGGCTCATGAAGGTTAAATGCCCAAGATCACACAACTGGTCAGTTGGAAAGCTGCTCTTTGAGCTTCTATCTCAGTCCTTAAATGCCACCCTCTTTCCACTTTTGCAGCAATTAACACTTTGCATGGGATTTTGCGGTTTTCAAGGCATTTCTGACACACATAGTATAGTTCAAACCCTCAGGGCAGTGCAATATGTATCATTACCTACAAGTGAAGACACTGAGTTTCCAGAGCATTTGTATCACCTGCCAAGACAATGCAGCTCACAAGTATAACTAGGATTGACCCTGTATGTTCCCTTCTGATTCTGTATTGATACCAAGCATTCATTCTGTTCCTAAGCTATTTTATCTACACTCTCACATTGAAAATCTTCCTAGAATGTTGTAGTCTACTTCCTTTCCAGCCCTGGTTATAAAAGTATTATGAAAAGGGTGAGATTTTCAACACAATGTAGGGAAAGGGGTGTGAAGAGTCAGTCCTCACATGTCCTCAGCCTGTACTCTGCAACCCGCAGTTCTGCTGGTTGGTACATCTGCAGAAAGAGTTGAGGATATAGCCTGGCACATCTGGGGAAACTGTAGCCCAGTGATCTTCGAGGATACACAGCCCGTCAGAGGAAGAGCTGGCATTTATTATGTCTTTTGATATTGGACATTTAGATAAAGGTATATGAGGTGGCCCAATCCTGTACCTGACCCCTTCTCTAGTACTTTTTCTAGTTCATAAAACCAGTATAATTACAAACAGCTGGAGAAGAAAAACATTTGGCCAAAGTCAACAATGGTCTGTCATCATTCAAACAGACTTTCTAGTTAAGAGTATAGAGCTGCCATCACAACCGCCAACAGATTTTCATGGTGGGGTGGTGAGGAAGTGTAGACAGATCATGCTGCAAAAAAGAGTGAAAATAAAATAGATATCCAACAGGAATTTGCTGTATGGCTCAGGAAACTCAAACAGGGGCTCTGTATCAACCTAGAGGAGTGGGATGGAGAGGGAGATGGGAGGGAGGTTCAAAAGGGAGGGGATATATGTATACCTATGGCTGATTCATGTTAAGGTTTGACAGAAAACAACAAAATTCTTAAAGCATTATCCTTCAAAAAAACCAAAAAAGAGTAAAAGTCTAAATGTGTGCTCAATCACATCTGACTCTTTGGGACCCTATGACTGTAGCCTGCTAGACTTCTCTGTCCATGGAACTTTCCAAGCAAGAAGACTGGAGTTGGTTGCCATTTCCTACTCCAGGGGATCTTGAACTCACATTTCTTAAATCTCCCACATTGGCAGGTGGATTCTTTACCAATGCACCACCTGAGGGGCCACATTAATTCACATATGGACAAGACACAAGCTGTGGTAAGGTTCTAGCAGGTATCAGATCAGCTCAGTCCCTCAGTCCTGTCTGACTCTTTGCAATCCCATGGACTGCAGCATGGCAGGCACCTCATGGACTGTAGCATGCCAGCGGGTTATCAGTTGAAAACAAAAGATTCTACCAAGGAATCTTGCTCCATCACCTTCCTCAGCTTCGACAGGCTGGGAGACCAACAGGGATGAAGGGAAGACGAAGCTACTGCATCTCAGGCTCAAAAGTCAGAACAAAGACCAAAGCATGATGTTAACACAGAAAACATGTAGCATACAGGCAGCAAGGGTGGCGTGAATTTAGACTTTGGAATGAAAAAGACCCAAGTTCATATCTTCCAAGTAGGCAAGTTTCAGAACCTTGCTATGACTTTCTCATCTTTAAAGTGAAAATGATACTGCCAGCTCCTACTTTCTGAGCACTTACTATGTGCCAGGCACTGTTCTAGGCACCATATGTTCATTGACCTCACTGAATCCTTTCAACAACCCTGTGACATTTGTGAGGGTTGTTGTAATCATTTTCCACTTCCAAATGAATAATCTGGGTTACAGATAAATTAAATAGCATGCTCCAGATAACATAACTGGTAATACTTCCCATGTAGGGCTGTCTTGAGGATAAAATGCTAATATATGTAGGTAGCAGACATGTAGAGGAAGCCCAATAATTGATAGTGTCAGCTAGTATTATTATTCATATGATTATAATGGCCTGCTACCATTCACTTCCAGGATAAAGTACTGAGCCTCTCACATCTTTGGATGCTTAAACAGGCTGGAAGTCTGCTGGTAGACCGTTTATCTTAACTACATCTACATCTTTTCCAGCCATTTGATTTTCTTAAACTATTTACACACAGGAGCAGCCTCCTCCTAGACTTCTCCCAGTATCAACATGTGCTTAATCCAAACAATGCAAGATTTATAGCATTCCTTTATTTGAGTTGATTCCAATGTGTCAGCAGATATGAATTGCAACATAAAATAATTACACTTGAAAGTGAAATGCAGGCCTAAGGATTCTGGTTGGCTTTTTTTTTTTTTTTTAAATGCCAGCAATTTCTGAAAGACTGGATTTATTTAGTGCCCCCCACCCCCTCCTCTTCAGCACTTAGAGACCTCAACATTTAGGAATGCCATTCTAGTTACCTTTATTACAGACTACTTTATCAATTACCCTGACAGTTACTCATACTATACGTGAATGTACTTTATAGTTGTCACATGTGCTCCACAGACAAGGTAATAAAATATATAATGCGTCTTTCTTATCAGTAAATCCTAATGGGTGATGCAAGCCACAGACTCCTGAATGGGAGCCTCTTAGAAGTGTGACAGAACCGAAGTGGCTTGAATTTATATACAAACAAATTAATGGAGTCTTTAATGCAGCACAAGAAGGGAGTTCCCACAAGGAAGATTAGTAATTAGGGCAGGAAGAGGCCTATTAAATTATCTTGTCCATCCCCAACCATGTAGGCTGTTCCCTATAGCAAAACCCCCTTCCAGGTTAAATTACCTAAAAGACTGGGATTCTGTTACAGCCCTTGGGAAACAGCTGATTGCCCAATCAATCTCCCGATTCCAATTCTTTTGGTTACATGGCAAGAGATTGGAAAAAAACAAAAAGCAAATGAAAAGTGACTATATCACAGGGAAAGTCTTACATCAGCCTCTTTATCCCCCCCTTCCTTTTCCACCCTCTTTTCAGTCTTCTGAAATCATTTTTAATTTAAGATATGGCATTTTACATTCATTTATCTGCATCCAACTCCTCTGGTTCTATTGAGTTGTATGTAGAAAGTGATGGCACATAAAGGCTGGCATGATGAAAAGAGTATTTCTGGATTGGAGCTGACAGCACCTGAGTTTCAATCCTGACTTGGACACTAACTACTTGTACGATTTAGTCTGGGCACTTTTCCTTTCACAGTTTGAGTTTCCTTTATAAAATTGATGTATTAGCTTGATATTGTCATAATAGATAACTTCTACATTTATTCTGTTACTCAACTGTTTTTTTTTTTTTTTTTAATGGAGTACCTACTATCTGCAAGATGTGTGCTAACGCTGAGGATACACTGATGAAAATTCATGGTTCCTGCTCCCAAGGGCACATCTGTATTGGAAAGCATGCTGTCATGACATACCCAATTACAACACATTTTAAACAACTGTGATAAGACATACATAACAGAGAAACTACCATTCTAATTATTTAAAGTATACAGTTCAATGGCATTGAGCATATTTACAGTGTTGTGCCAACATCACCACCACCAATTTCCACCACCTTTTTTATCATCCCCAACTGAAACACTGTACCTGTCAAACAGGCACCCCTATTTTCCCCCAACCCCACCCCTGGAAAACACCCTTCTACTCTCTGTGTCTATGAATTTGACCACTCTAGGAACCTTATGTAAGTGGAATCCTACAATATTTGCTTTTTTGTGTATCACACACAAAAAAGTGACCTATTTCACTTAGCACAATGTCTTCAAGGTTCACTCATGTTACTGCATGTGTCAGAATTCCCTTCTTTAGGGCTGAATACTATCCTATTGTCTGTATATACCACATTTAGGTTATCCATGCACCCACTGGTGGACACTTGGGTTGCTTCTACCTTTGGTACAATATAGTTTAATAACTACTGTAATCAAAGTGGCTGGTGTATGAAACTAGAGACAACCATACCTAGGTTGGTAGGTTAGGGAAGAATTTCTAAACAAATGGTACCCAAGCTGAGAAGACTTGAGGAGCAACTGCAGTCAGCCAGATAAAGGAAGGAGCACAGAGAGGGTAGGTGGAGGGAAGGCAGGGGAAAAAAGGTCTAGGCAGCAAAATAAAACCAAACCACACCAATCCATGTGCAAAGGTCGAGAAAGACAGGCACATTTAGAACTTACGGTGGTTCTCTTTGATCATGGGGGTCAGCTGGGGATGATGCTGAGAGGATTTTTGAAATGATCTGAGATGATCATTTTGGTGATTCTGTTCTCTACACAGTATCTGTATTAGATGTCTACTTCACCAACATTCCCTGTACAGACCAATTAAGTATCATCTGCTGGTTTAATTAGAATAACTCTGTTTGCTTTCCTTTTCAGGTCATTAATACAGAAGCACACGCGTATGAACCTGAAGTGAGGCGGTCATCCCATGATCCTGCTTATCACACAGTCATATAATTGATTGTTTACTCAGCTGCTGGATCATGAGTCCTGGGGAGGAAGGGGGTTTTTCCAGTACATCTTCATATCTCTGTGACTGGGACACAGGGCACACTAGGTAAATGTTTGACAGAAGAATTTAATTTTTACAGATGAGAGTATCAGGGAAAGAAAAACAAATGACTTCACCAAGGTGCCGATGGGAGCTCTGATTTTTTAAGGGTAGAATTTTACTCTCTATAAAATAATTAACCTTATCTTTCCCAATGATATTCATATACTAGTTTCACAAAGAGAAATATACACAAAGGCAGATTTGTGCAGAAAGTACTCTGAGGCTAGAGAAATGGCCTTAAGAAGTGTAAGGTACATTCAGTTCTCTTGAAGGCCTTATCTAGGTGGCTGGAATATAGGCACTGGGGGCAGAAGACCAACATGATGAGTGCCCTGAGGATACTAGAGCTGTCCTGAAGGAGGCTACAGTCAAATCTCATTATTTTCAGTTCAGTTCAGTCACTCAGTCATGTCTGACTCTTTGCGACCCCGTGAATTGCAGCATGCCAGGCCTCCCTGTCCATCACCAACTCTCGGAGTTCACTCAGACTCACGTCCATCAAGTCAGTGATGCCATCCAGCCATCTCATCCTCTGTCATCCCCTTCTCCTCTTGCCCCAAATCCCTCCCAGCATCAGAGTCTTTTCCAATGAATCAACTCTTCGCATGAGGTGGCCAAAGTACTGGAGTTTCAGCTTCAGCATCAGTCCTTCCAATGAACATCCAGGACTGATCTCCTTTAGGATGGACTGGTTAGATCCCACTAATTCTAGGCACCATCTCTTGCTCAATAAAACTTTTCTGTATAAGTTAGACAAAGTTCTTAGAATATCAAAGGAGGAATTTATTCATTCCTAAATATTTGGTAAGTGCCAGCTTCATTCTTCTGACAAAAATTATGTATTAATACATCAACAAGGAGCATTTATTTGGAAAGAACTTCCGAACACACTCTGTCCCCTGGAATTACTGCAACAGACCTCTGCAGAAAGCCAAAGTCATCCCCATCTCCATCTTATAATTGTTAAAACAGGCTCTGAGTGATAAAAGGTCTTGGCCAGGATTGTACAGCTTTATGTGCAGGAATGGATATACAAAAAAATTTTATTCTGCCTGAAAGTCGAAGATCATAAATCTTAAATTATAATAGTAAAGAGTGTCGAGTTTTCTATTCTTGGAGACATTTATTCAGACATAGAGAATCAATAATAATCCCCTAAATATTGCCCAGAGAAAGTATATGACCAAGGGCAAAATAGATAACGGATAGTTAACACCTTGAGAACTGATAAGCCAAGCCCTATGAGAAATTCATTTTCAGCCAATTCTCAATGCCCTTTGACATCATTCAGATCTGCAGGTAAAACTAATGGACCATTAGTCTCAGCGTAAAAGACAGATTCTGCCATTATTATGCTGCTGCCTTATAATGACTATTATGAACAGATAAGGAAATTAAGATAGAGGCATTAAAACTAAAGTTTAATATCATAAAGTTTAAAAATTTATACTTTAAAATAAATGGTAATATTCCATGCTGACAAATAGGCAGTGAAACAGACAGTATTTGTACCTCTGGTGGTACAACTTTCTAGAACATAATATCAACCTCCTGGAAAAAAAAAAAAAAAAGACCAAAGCATTAAAAATGTACATACTTGTTGACCCAGGAATTCTGGAAATTAACTAAAAGAAGTACAGATGTGTATAAAAATATGTGCCCGCAGATACAGATAGTAACAATATGGTATATATTAAAAAACATACTAGAATGCTTTATAGTAGATAAAAATGATGCTATAGAAACATTTAATAAAATGAAATTTTTCATTTTAATTTTTATTTAAATTTTATTTTTAATTTAAATTTCATTTAATTAGATTTAAATGTTAAAAATAAATTTTAAATATTTTAAAAATATTTAGTAAAAGAAAAAATGTGGATAAGTAATAAAGTAGATCAAAGCAGTATTATACAAAGCAGTATTATAGTATAATTTCAATTAAAAAAATATATACTCACATAAAGAAGACTATTGGTATATACACCAAAATAATGACTGGGTTTCTCTTTCAGTAGTGGGATTTCAGGTAACTTGCATATTCTTCCTTATGACTTTTCTGTATTTTATACATTGTCTATAATAAATATATGCTACTTTTATATTATAAATAGAAAAGGCATAAAATACAAATAAGGATTAGTCTCTGTCCGTTATCACTGTGTGACATTGGGCTGGCAATTAGACTCTCTGGGTTCCATGTTTATCACCAATAGAAATGCATGTGTAATACACATTGTTGTTCAGTCACTAAGTCGGGTCTGACTCTCTGTGACCCGATGGACTGTAGCCTGTTGGGCTCCTCTGTCCAGATATTGTAAGATTAATGCAAAGATTAGCTATAAGAAAAAAGTGAAAATACTTCCCAAACTACAAAGAGATTCTCAAACCTAAGAGATACTGTTTTTTTTTTTAATCATTGTATCTGACAAAGAAACTTTTGTTAAGTGCTAGGAACCCACTCCAGTGTTCTTGCCTGGAGAATCCCAGGGACGGGGGAGCCTGGTGGGCCACCGTCTATGGGGTCGCACGGAGTCGGACACGACTGAAGCGACTTAGCAGCAGCAGCAGCAGCAGGAAGGTTGTATCACAGGCCAGAGACAGGCAGAAAAAAATACAGGCACAGACTCTGACAGCACAGAAATACACATGAAAAGTGTGCATGTCCATTTATGTGGGTGAATAAATGATCCTGCATGGAGTCATGAGATGATGTATCTCTGAGCCTCAGACACTCTCCTTGGACCCATTTGTATTGAAGATGAAGCATCTTTTCCTTAAAAGTGAGGTTACGACTGTCTTGAGTTTAGACACTGGCCAATACAATCTTTATTTTCAAAACTTTAAACATGTAATTTCAAAATAGTCTACACATCTCTTAGATATCATGAAAAATTCAAACCTCCGTCTCTGGAGGGGCAGGCATTTTGTATTTAGATATTGAGGCCATGCTTCTCATGTAATTTCTTGCACCTTTGAAATCTGATTTTCTAAATCATTTAAGAAGTCAAATCCATCCTGCCAGGCAAATCCCTGAGCTATGTGAGTGAGGCAGCTTGAAGGAAGGGAGTATTGGGGTGATCCCAAAAGAAATATTGACTGAGCTGCCTATGGCTGAGATGGCTGCATGCTGCCTCCAATGTGGGCTCATCAGACAGATGGAAACCTAGGGCTCGAGTCAGAACTGAGAGATCACTGGTCTTTGTCCTCAGTGCCTGGACTACCTCTATTCTCTGCCACCTGCCATGATCAGGACTCCATCTAGAATGGGGTTGGTGATACCTATGGTTATCGTGTGACCTAAAGGAATGAAGGAGACCATGCATGTAACTCACTCAGCACAATGGATATAACACTCCTAGGTCACCCCTCACCACCTCATCACCTCTCCCAGGCTAACCTCCTTTCTCTCATCCTTTGCATCCAAGCATACCTGTGCACGTTCCAGGCTGCAGGGAGCCCAGGTATCAAAATTCTGAGGCGTACATCCCCAGACCCTGAAGGGACTCCCATCCCTGGGGGAAGCTCCCCCTGCTGGCAGAGTACAGGCTGAGTGGGAGAAAGCAAGGATTTTTATTCTCCAGGAACTCATATTGTAATCTTTAGTTGACAAGTTTATAAGAGCTGGGGCTTCCCAGGTGGTGCTAGTGGTAAAGAATCTGCTTGCCAACACAGGAGACGTAAGAGATTCAGGTTTGATCCCTGGGTCAGGAAGGTTCCCTGGAGGATGGAGAATCCCATGGACTGAGGAGCCTGGTGGGCTACAGCCAAAGGGACTGCAAAGAGTCGGACATGACTGATGGTCTGAGGACACACAGTATCGTGTTCAACAGACAGTAGATGGTCAAAATGTTAAAGTCTTTTCTTCCCCCAAATTAGATACTACCTCTAGAAGCAGCTTTTATGTTCAGATTTTTAAAAACTTGTCTAGGAATAATTTTAGATTTACCAAAAAGTTGCATAGATAGTATAGAGGTTTCTCATATACACTTTATCCTTAATGTTAACTAAGGCACCAACATTGGTTGGTTCTATTAATGCAACTCTAGACTTTATTTGGAGAAGGCAATGGCACCCCACTCCAGTACTCTTGCCTGGAAAATCCCATGGACGGAGGAGCCTGGAAGGCTGCAGCCCATGGGGTCACTGAGGGTCAGACACGACTGAGCGACTTCACTTTTACTTTCCATTATTTGCATAATACACTATATTTCTTTAACAGGTGGCTGTACTTTCTATGTTATATACGTAGTAGGTACTTAGTAATGTCTTTGGAAAACATATATGGCAATAGGGAATCTACATGCATATGAAAGCAGAGAAAAGGGATGAAGAAGAAGGCAAAGGTAAATCAGATGGATAGGGAAAACAAGTTACATATGCATAAAGGTCATTAATAACAGTGGAAGTTGAGACTGAATACATTATATGCAAACTTTAAGGCATTTTATAGAACCTTCTACTCATCTGGAAGTTAAAGGAACTCTAGGAAGGGCAGATATGACTTCCCATGGCAGAGGGAGCAGAGCTGCTACCTACTGTTCTCAGGGAGATAACTGTTCTTAAAATTCAGATGCCTCCCACAATGCCCAAAGGTTTCAAGTGGACACAGCTAGACAAGAAGGTGGATCAGAGGGCTGCCTGATGTCGACAGTGAAGGAATTCAGTGAAATTCCACAAATATCTCCTGGGAGCTTACTATGTGCCAGAAGGTGGTAGATACAAGAGTGACCGAATAGTGGACCCTAGCTTCCAATTACTCACAGCATAGCATTTTTGTTTCTTCGTTTAAAATTCTCTCTACTTTTCATGAAGCACAGTTATTCCTCATCTACAGAAAAGCAGGAAAAGGTACAAGAAAGAAGTAGTGACCAAGAGCATAAGACATAAAATGGGAGGGCATTAGATTCATCTCATTGATGATGCTAGATTTTTTTTAAAAATATGTATTTTTTAATTTTAGCATCAACATATAAATATTCAAATTCAAATACATAAAGTCTGTAACCATAGCACAAAACAACAAACGATGAAAAAGTCAGCCAGGATATCACTGGAGTGTTTTGTTCCAGGTAATACCTAACCACTCACATGAGATACAACCACACATCAGCTTCCCTGTCCGGTCAGCAAACCAGTGCGATACGAAATAACATGGTGCACAGGGCAGTCCTCATTAACCGAGATATCTTGGCAGTTCATTACATCTCTCTGAAACTCAGTGCCACCCTGTGTAAACCAGAGATAACACGTCATTTGGTAAGAGTGCTATAAAGCGTGGTTAGTTAATTATGCCTTCATACTCTAGAGGAGAACATGGAGCCACTAAGAGGTTCAGTGACTCATAAAAGTATGAGATGTGTGTAAAGCACATACAACAAGATCTGGGACAACAGTAAGGGCCATCATTATCATCACTATTATTGTCATTGTTGTATTTATCATTACAGCTCAAGTGACAATACAAATTTAGGCCCTCTGAAAACAAGCCCAGACTTCTTTGCATGACACGGGTCATCCAGACCCCACGTTCCACCATTCACATCTCTCCAGACAGAGTCTCTCCTCTGAGAGGTGGATTTTACCAGCTCTCACTTTGACTTGGGACTTGTCTGGTGGTTCAGACGGTAAAGAATCTGCCTGTAATGCAGGAGGCCGGGGTTTGATCCCAGGGTTGAGAAGATCCCCTGGAGAAGACAATGGCAACCCACTCCAGTACTCTTGCCTGGGAAATCCCATGGACAGAGGAGCCTGGTGGGTTGTAGTCAGGGGTCACAAAGAGTCAGACACGACTGAGCGACTAACACTTTCACTTTCACCTTGACCTGGGGTCTCACTTTCTATGACATGCATTTCTCTACTGTTCCCAGAATTATTAATGCTGCTCCACCTCTGGCTGCCACCGAGAAGTACTCGAGACAAGCACAGAGAACCATCTGATCAGGGCTGGGCATAATCCCAGCATCACCATTTCGATACAAACAGCTCCTGAAAGGCATGTGTTCATTAAAATAGAAATACCTAGTAAATAAACGAGGCACAGTCTTAGAAAATGAGTTCTAAATTAAAATTTAAAATAAGCATGTAAGATAGAAAAACAATAAATTGCAGACCCCATATAAAGCAATCAGCCATCTAAACAAAGGCGGAGACAGCCAAATGGACAGCAACGGCCTCTGGAATTTGGATGAGGATTTTCAGAAGTATCTTTTTCCATTACTCAGTTGACTCTCAAATCTAAAGGAAGCTCCCAGAGTACATTCCTATCTATAATTTACAAGGCACGTATGTCACAGGCGTTTTTGCGAGGACAAAGGCGGTACAGTGGGGAAATGCTATAACCTCGCTATATTTTAACCATTTTTCACAGCACTCATTACTTTCTAAAAAAGTATTAGATGCACATATTATTTATGTGGATCTATTGTTTCTTGTATGTATCCCTGCATTAAAACATAAACACAAGAGAGATAACCTCCTTTTATTCATCAATGTATGCACACCCCTGAGAATACCACTTCGCACATAGTACTTATTCAATGAACATTTGCTGAATCCATAAATGGATTAAAATTTAAGGGTAGTCAGTCACCTCCTCTGTAAAATGGGAATGACAACAAGTAACTAACCCTTGGACTGTAAGAATTACATGAGAAAAATATATATGAAGCACTTGGCACAGGGTCTGGCAATTATTACTTCACAAACGGTAGAAGTAACTAACACGATTCCTAGAGCTGAATATTTGTCTTCAATGTCATCCCTAAAGTAAGCCACCAAAGAAAGAGCAAGCATCCAGAGATGAGAAACCAGAGATCTTCGGCTGGAGCTCACCCCAAGCTCCTGCAAGGCTTGTCATGGGGTGAGAATGAGCAAATTAGAAGACTCCACAGTAACCATCATGCACAGAGCCAGCAGCTTATGGCTCATGGGCCAGCTACTCATTTTTACAAAGCAAGTTTTATGGGAACTCGCCAAGCTCATTTGTCTACATACCATCTGTGGGGGCCTTCAAATGACAGCGGCAAAAGAAAATGGTTAGGAGGCCATAAGGCTGCCAAGTTTACTACCTGGACCTTAATAAAAAGTCTGAGAAATGACCGCGGTCTTCAGGTAAGGAATGAGTACCAAAGAGTGGGCAGAGGAGCCACCCAAAGTCATACTGCACATCTAGACACTTGCCACTTTGAGACCAGCACCTCACACACCCCTCAGAGGCCCAAATGGTAGCTGATAAACCTTTGGTCACAGGGGTGGTCTGAACAACAACAACCAGAAGAGCAGTTAGAGCTCTGCCCTGGAGAACAAATGAATGGTCGCTTGCTTGCCAGAGGCCCTAACTACGCCCATGGAAAGAAGAGAGTGCTTCCACATTCTAACTACTGTAAATACTTATGCAATGGACATTGGGGTGCATGTATCTTTCACAAGTATGGTTTTCCCTGGGTATATACCCAGGAGTATGATTGCTGAGCCATATGGTCTGGCTGCTGCTGCTGTTGCTAAGTCGCTTCAGTCGTGTCTGACTCTGTGGACTGGAGGAACAGGCAAATTTGGCCTTGGAATACAGAATGAAGCAGGGCAAAGGCTCATAGAGTTTTGCCAAGAGCACACACTGGTCATAGCAAACACCCTCTTCCAACAACACAAGAGAAGAGTCTACACATGGACATCACCAGATGGTCAACACTGAAATCAGACTGATTATTTTCTTTGCAGCCAAAGATGGAGAAGCTCTATACAGTCAGCAAAAAAAAGACAGGGAGCTGACTGTGGCTCAGATCATGAACTCCTTATTGCCAAATTGACTTAAACTGAAGAAAGTAGGGAAAACCACTAGACCATTCAGGTATGATCCAAATCAAATCCCTAACAAATATACAGTGGAAGTGAGAAATAGATTTGAGGGTTTAGACCTGATAGACAGAGGTGCCTGATGAACTATGGACAGAGGTTCATGACACTGTACAGGAGACAGGGAGCAAGACCATCCCCAAGAAAAAGAAATGCAAAAAAGCAAAATGGCTGTCTGAGGAGGCCTTACAAATAGCTGTGTAAAGAAGAGAAGCGAAAAGCAAAGGAGAAAAGGAAAGGTATATGCATTTGAGTGCAGAGTTCCAAAGAATAGCAAAGAGAAATAAGAAAGCTAGCCTCTGTGTTCAGTGCAAAGAAACAGAGGAAACAATAGAATGGAAAAGACTAGAGACCTCTTCAAGAAAATCAGAGATACCAAGTGAATATTCCATGCAAAGATGGGCTCGATAAAGGACAGAAATGATATGGACATAAAAGAAGCAGAAGATATTAAGAAGAGGTGGCAAGAATACACAGAAGAACTGTACAAAAAAGATCTTCAGGACCCAGAAATCAAGATGGTGTGATAACTCACCTAGAGTCAGACATCCTGGAATGTGAAGTCAAGTGGACCTTAGGAAGCATCACTACGAACAAAGCTAGTGGAGGTGATGGAATTCCAGTTGAGCTATTTCAAAACCTAAAAGATGATGCTGTGAAAGTGCTGCACTCAATAGGCCAGCACATTTGGAAAACTCAGCAGTGGTCACAAGACTGGAAAAGGTCAGTTTTCATTCCAATCCCAAACAAAGGCAATGCTTTAGAATGTTCAAACTACTGCACGGTTGCACTCCTCTCACACACTAGTAAAGGAACACTCAAAATTCTCCAAGCCAGGCTTTAGCAATACGTGAACCGTGAACTTCCACATGTTCAAGCTGGTTTTAGAAAAGGCAGAGGAACCAGAGATCAAATTGCCAACATCCACTGGATCATGCAAAAAGCAAGAGAGTTCCAGAAAAACATCTACTTCTGCTTTATTGACTATGCCAAAGCCTTTGACTGTGTGGATCACAATAAACTGTGGAAAATTCTGAAAGAGATGGGAATACCAGACCACCTGACCTGCCTCTTGAGAAATCTCTATGCAGGTCAGGAAGCAACAGTTAGAACTGGACATGGAACAACAGACTGCTTTCAAATAGGAAAAGGAGTACGTCAAGGCTGTATATTGTCACCCTGCTTATTTAACTTATATGCAGAGTATATCATGAGAAACGCTGGGCTGGAAGAAGCACAAGCTGGAATCAAGATTGCCAGGAGAAATATCAATAACCTCAGATATGCAGATGACCCCACCATTATGGCAGAAAGTGAAGAAGTACTAAAGAGCCTCTTGATGAAAGTGAAAGAGGAGAGGGGAAAAGTTGGCTTAAAGCTCAACATTCAGAAAACTAAGATCATGACATCCGGTCCCGTCACTTCATGGCAAATAGATGGGGGAACAGTGGAAACAGTGGCAGATTTTATTTTGGGGGGCTCCAGAATCATGCAGATAGTGATTGCAGCCATGAAATTAAAAGATGCTTACTCCTTGGAAGGAAAGTTATGACCAACCTAGACAGCATATTAAAAAGCAGAGACATTACTTTGCCAACAAAGGTCCATCTAGTCAAGGCTATGATTTTTCACTAGTCATGTATGGATGTTGGACTATAAAGAAAGCTGAGCACCAAAGAATTGATGTTTTTGAACTGTGGTGTTGGAGAAGACTCTTGAGAGTCCCTTGGACTGCAAGGAGATCCAACCTGTCCACCCTAAAGGAGATTAGTCCTGAATATTCATTGGAAGGACTGATGCTGAAGCTGAAACTCCAATACCTGGCCACCTGATGCAAAGAACTGACTCATTTGAAAAGACCCTGATGCTGAGAAAGATTGAAGGCGGGAGGAGAAAGGGACAACAGAGGATGAGATGGTCGGATGGCATCACTGACTCAATGGATACGAGTTTGAGTAAACTCTGGGAGTTGGTGATGGGCGTGGAGGCCTGGCGTGCTGCAGTCCATGGGGTCAGAAAGAGTCGGACATGACTGAGAAACTGAACTGAACTGAACTGATGATCATTCTATTTTTATTTTAAGGAACCTTTATATTGTTCTCCATAGTGGCTGTATCAATTTACATTCCCACCAACAGTGTAAGAGGCTTCAATACAGAGGATAGCCAGGCGTGGAAGCATCCTAAATGTCCATCAACAGAGAAAGAGATGAAGATGTAGCACATTTATACAATGGAATATTACTCAGCTATAAAGAGGAAAAACATTATGCCATTTACAGAGACATGGATGGAGCTAGAGACTGCCATACACAGCGAAATAAGTGAGAAAGAGGAAAAAACAAATATCGTATATTAATGCATATATGTGGAATCTAGAAAAATGGTACAGATGAATGTATGTGAAAAGCAGAAATAGAGACACAGACATAAAGAATAAACGTATGGGCACCAATGGGAGAAAGGGCAAGAGGAATGAATCTGGAGATTGGGATTCATATATATACACTACTAAGAAAAAACAGGTAACTAATGAGAACCTACTGCATAGCACAGGAACTCCACTCAATGTTACGTGGTGACAAAGAGGGGATGCACATCTATGTATAACTGATTCACTTTGCTGCACAGGAGAAACTAATACAACATTGTAAGACGACTTAACTCCAGTTAAATTTAAAAAGGAAAAGAGAGACCACTGCTGGGCACTGACAAGAACATGGGCCTTTGCACCACGCCAGGCTAGAGTTAGTGCCCGGCTTTCTAATTTGTTGGTCACTTGGCCTTGTGTGAATTCCTTTACTTCTCTATCTCAGTTTCCCCATCTGTTTAACGGGAAAAATAATATGTAGCTGAGTTCTTAGGGGGTTGAATTAAATGAGACCAAACATGTAAAAGCAGCTAGCCCAGAGAATATGATCTCTTTATCTCCTTAAAGACTAAAATTCATAAAAATGATGCATTAAGGGAAAGACAGTATATTTCTGAGTTTACCGAATCTGCTTGACAACATCCATGCTCTCACTTTCCAGAGTAATATGAGCATCCTTTCTCCTCTGTCATGAATTATCCTGTCTAAATTATCTAACAGTGGCAGCTTCCTGACAGGGCCAATTTCTAAAAATATGTTGGTTTTGAGCTATAAATTGATTTCTTATTGTGATAAATTAAAATCCAATATCATCCAATAAGACACTGAACATACAGAGGCCCAATTTTTCCCCTTAGATGTTCATTCTCTTTGATATTAAAATGGATCTGGGGCAGCTGTCAGGCTGTTGGAACCTGAACATTGAAGCAAATGAGCAAAGAGTACAGAGTTGGTAGAGACAGAAAGAGAAAAAAGCACAGAGGCAGGAAGGTAAAGTGAGGAAGAGGAGGGAGGGAAGAGGATGCTGTCTACTTTCTGTTTTGTGAGCAGCAGGGAGTGACTCAGATCTGTCCTGAGAGATGTTCAAACCTAGATGCTCTGCACATCATTTAATAAGAGGTTCAGGAGCCATTTCCTCTCTTTGGGTTCTGAATTGCTTCACTTGTAAATGACTCACTTGTGGGTGAGTCAATGCCTAAGGGACCTTCCATCCCTGACACCCTAGGACTGAGGAACCCTGAACCACGTACATATTTCTCTCCATGCTCACTGCCTGCAAGACAAAACTAGCATCTTTGGTACGCAGCATCTTGGGCTCCAATATCTAGCCCAGACAATCAGTATTTTGTTATAAGTTTCCTTATTCACTACTTTCTCTTCCTTCCTTTCCTCTTTCTTTCCACCTCTCTCTGACTTCCTCCCCTCTCCCTTCCTTCAATGTGCCATTCGTATCGCTGTCACTTGCCAGGACCTGTGGTAAACCCTGCAGACACAGCAGTGGATGAGACCAGGTACCTCATGGAGCCTGCAGTCTGATGGAAGCATGAGTAAGCTCATTCTGATACGGACCACCACGTGCTATGAAAAAGGTGAGCAGAGGATGGTGCAAGATGTATGATAGGATTTCTTAATTCTTAGGGGAGGACACAAGAAAGCCCATATCAGACAGAGGACAATAGACTGTCATTATTATTCTATTATTAATAGATCTAATAATATAATATTATTTAATATCTAGAGCTTTTTACTATAACAGGCACAATTCTAAGTCTTAAGTGATTAAATTAAATCACAATTTAAATGATTAAATTAAATTAAAAGTGATTAAATTTAATCTTGCACCAACCCTAAAACATAGCTGCTTTGATTATCCCCATCTTACAGATGAGCAAAACAGGTACAAAGTCATTCATAAAAACCACTGCTTTATGACTACATAACTGGGCATGAGCAGATCCAAGGCAGCTCCTTCCACTCTGTCCACTCTCTGCTGCCAGTACCACAGTGGTGAGGACTGTGGGCTGTAGATTCAGACAGACCCAGTATGAATCCTGCTTGGAGAATGAAATGCATAAAGCACTTAGTTGAATAAAGTACCTGGCCCAAGAAAGGTCTTGATGAGTGGTCACTATGGTCCTGTGTCGCTGTTGTTAGTGTTGTTGACATTACTGGACCTTGAGTTATTCACTGAGTGATGAAGGGCAAAGGGATGTGCAGAGTGGAGGGGTCTCCTTGAGCTAGTCCTGAAAGCTGGGCAGTGTGTGGTGGGTACAAGAAATGGCAAGACAGGACCCACAGATTCTGCTCATGCACAGATGATGCTCCCAGATCTGCTACCTTCCGCTGAGCAGGGGGTGCACTGCACAGCTCTATGGGGAGCTAGTCATCACCCAGTCATCAAAAACATGTTTAATTATTGTAACCATTTCCCAGCAAAAGTCATCCCAGGCAGTGAGCCTTAAAGAAAGGGATTTTCCCCTGATTTGCACAAAGGCAACTTACAGGTCAAGGATGACCTCACAGTCATGTACTTACCTCTCTGTATAACTAGTGCAGCTTCAGGGCCATAGAATACACTGAATGATAACTGAGCTGTAATGGACCTCATTCAACCAAAGCTCTTTGGTCTTACATTCCAGGTCTCCCAACTGGGCCCTGCCTACCTTCTCAGTTTTATCTCATTGATAGCAAACTCACATCCTCCAATCCAGAATATCTGGCCATCTCTCTTCTCCAAACCTGGCCTCCTTCATTGCTTTCTCATTCTAGGGCCTCAGTAAACACTTCTCATAATTCCCTTCATCTGGTCACTCACTGGTCCTCTTATGTCTCCAACTTCAAACTCTGCCCATTCTTCAAGGGTCAACCCTCTGGTCCTAAATCATTCCATATCTTTTTTTTTCAAATGGAAGACATAATTTCTTCTTTTGAACTCTCATGATCACTTTGCATTTTTTTCTTGTTATTCTTGCTTTCGGTTTTTAATTATATATGTCTTACCTCCTAGGTTATAGGTTTCTTGAAGAAAAGGTTTCAGGCTAGTTCATCCCCACCCAGCATGTAGAATGTCCTTTTCCCTTAATAAGTATTTGTGAAATGAATAAACCAAAGAAAATGGCAGCATGATCTATACAAAGATTCTTAACCTTATCTGATGAAAAACCTCCTTTTTATATAACAGTATCTTGTATCTTACTGTATTGTCTGGAAATGATTATATAATCTAACTACACACATAAAGTTTAAGCAAATCAAAATGTCCTAATTAAAACCCAAAGGATAAATAAGACGATTTCTGATCAAAAAATAATGTGTTTCTATATATAAAGGCTTAGTTACAACTGCAAATGAAGAACATAATGACAATGAGCCTTCTTATAATTAATGAATAAATTTTGGTTTAAGAAAGCATTCAACCATCACTGACTCAATGGACATGAGTTTGACCAGATTCTGAGAGATAGTGAAGGGCAGGGAAGCTTGGTATGCTGCAGTCCATGGGGTCACAAAGAATTGGACACAACTTAGCAACTGAACAGTAACTTTCCTTTATATTTGACATTTTTAAAGAAGAGTCAAATAAGTCCAGATAAAAGGTCAGTTTTCATTCCAATCCCAAAGAAAGGCAATGTCAAAGAATGCTCAAATGACCGCACAATTGCACTCATCTCACACGCTAGCAAAGTAATTCTCAAAATTCTCCAAGGCAGGCTTCAGCAATACGTAAACCATGAACTTCCAGATGTTCAAGCTGGTTTTAGAAAAGACAGAGGAACCAGAGATCAAATTGCCAACATCTGCTGGATCGAAAAAGCAAGAGAGTTCCAGAAAAACATCTACTTCTGCTTTATTGACTATGCCAAAGCCTTTGACCATGTGGACCACAATAAACTGTGGAAAATTCTGAAAGAGATGGGAATACCAGACCACCTGATCTCCCTCTTGAGAAATCTGTATGCAGGTCAGGAAGCAACAGTTAGAACTGGACATGGAACAACAGACTGGTTCCAAATAGGAAAAGGAGTTCGTCAAGGCTGTATATTGTCACCCTGCTTATTTAACTTATATGCAGAGTACATCATGAGAAACGCTGGGCTGGAAGAAGCACAAGCTGGAATCAAGATTGCCAGGAGAAATATCAATAACCTCAGATATGCATATGACACCATTCTTACGGCAGAAAGTGAAGAAGAACTAAAGAGCTTCTTGATGAAAGTGGAAGAGGAGAGCGAAAAAGTTGGCTTAAAGCTCAACATTCAGAAAACAAAGATTATGACATCTAGTCCCATCACTTCATGGCAAATAGAAAGGGAAACAGTGGCTGACCATTTTTTGCGGTTCCAAAATCCCTGCAGATGGTGACTGCAGCCATGAAATTAAAAGACGCTTACTCCTTGGAAGGAAAATTATGACCAACCTAGACAGCATATTAAAAAGCAGAGACATTACTTTGCCAACAAAGTTCTATCTAGTCAAGGCTATGGTTTTTCCTGTGGTCATGTATGGATGTGAGAGTTGGACTGTAAAGAAAGCTGAGTGCTGAAGAATTGATGCTCTTCAACTGTGGTGTTGGAGAAGACTCTTGAGAATCCCTTGGACTGCAAGGAGATCTATCCAGTCCATCCTAAAGGAGATCAGTCCTGGGTGTTCATTGGAAGGACTGATGTTGAAGCTGAAACTCCAATACTTTGGCCACCTGATGCGAAGAGCTGACTCATTTGAAAAGACCCTGATGCTGGGAAGGATTGAGGGCCAGGAGGAGAAAGGGACGACAGAGGATAAGATGGTTGGATGGCATCACCAACTCAATGGACATGAGTTTGAGTAAACTCCAGGAGTTGGTGATGGACAGGGAGGCCTGGCAAGCTGTAGTCCATGGGGTCACAAAGAGTCGGACACAACTGAGCAACTGAACTGAACCGAACTGTGAACATAATAGCTAGACATGGAACTGATAGAGCTGTGCCCTACTGTAGACTTAATATGAACAGCAGTCACAGGGGAGTGGTTTTCTACAGTGATGACCAACTCTAGGTAAGTTTCCAACAAAACAAGGCTCATCTTTCTGTTTAGTTGCACTCTGCAAAATGCACTATTGGGAATATGAAGTTACTTTTTTATTTGTAGAGTTGGGCTTTACATTCAGATAATTGTAAGTAAAATTTTCACATACATGAAAGTGTGGTAAGGCATTTAAAGTCATATAGCCAGGAAATGTTTGTATGGTGTGTGAATGTCTTGTACGTTGTGGAGTGTCTGGCATCCTTGCCTCTAATGAATTCCTATATCAGCACCCGCTTCCCCAAAAGTTGTGAACACCCAAAATGCCTACATTAAGTTCCAAAGCAGCCCTTATGGGTATGGAACCAGTCAAGTGGAGAATCTCTGGGGTAAAAGAAACAGAACAAGCTTAGGAGTTACAAATGTGAATGGAAACTCAGTTTCTGCTACTCGATGTAGCCTCAGGCAAGCCACACACTCTACTTATATTTTGGATGACTCATCTGTAAAACATTTAGTCACTCAGTCGTGTCCAACTCCATGGACTGTAGCCTGCCAGGCTCCTCTGTCCATGGGATTCTCCTCCAGGGAAGAATACTGGAGTAGGTAGCCATTCTCTTCTCCAGGGAATGTTCTCAACCCAGGGATTGAACCTGGGTCTTCTACATTGCAGGCAGCTTCTTTACTGTCTGAGCCACCAGGGAAGCTCCATCTGTAAAAGGAGGGTAATAAAACCTCCAAGAATTGTTGGGTATCAAATGAGACAGGATCACGAAAGCCTGTCTACAGACCTGCTATAGACCATATGGTCTTGCTTAGAGGCTAATCATCATATCCAGTCCCTGAGTGTCCTGTGTACTGCTTCAGCAGCTCTCAGGGTGACAGGGGTATCCCAGGTCCCAGCATCCTTCTTTGTAGCCCCTTCATCTTCCTTTCTGTCTCCCTCCCTAGGACCACTTTCCTTTGCTCCACCTCAGCTGCTCTCCCCAAGTCCATTCCAAATACTCTGTTAGAAATAAAGGGAGAACAGTCCTACTTTTGATGAGATACAAACAGGGGTAATATCTGCTTTTCACTGAAGAATAAGAGATTAAATCAGTCCTGAAATGTAAGTGCAGCCATTGCATTTAAAACATCATTACCCCTCTATTATGAGGGACAATATTCAATCTTGGGCCACTCTCCACCTCTCCCCTGTTATGCCCTAGTTGTTCTGCATACACTTGCTGACTTATGATCATTAAGTCATTTTAGTTTGTGTGCAATAGGTACTACTAAGCACCTACTATGTGGACTTCAAGTGCTAACCAGATACATAAGAGTGATGAACAAAAATACACAGCCTTGTTAACCTGTGTGTTGATAGACGTGTTCAATAAATATTTCCTGAAGGAAAGAATGAACACATGTGCGTGCACACACACACCTTTCTCCTTTAGACACCTGTGCATTTAGAAATACATTTTTCTCTTCCCTTACTTGCTTATCTGGTCCTCTCCAATTCACTCCTCCATGGCTAAATCAGTGTGCCATTTTCTGTGAAAACTTTCCTGATTATTTCAAGCAAAGCTCTATCTCCATCCCCTGAGTACTGACAACTCCATTCACACCTGTGTCTCAGCACGTGTCAGTTCATTTTGTGAGTCTGGTTTCACCACCAAACTGTGAACACCTCAGGGACAAGGACACATCTTCTTCATCTTTGAATCCCCAGGAAACAGAACATCATGCAGCACAGAACAAGCATCCCCTGCAGTCTTTCCTGACCACATGGTGACCAGTGGGAACCCTGCCAACATTCTCCCAAGACATCCCATGGTAACGCCACCCCTAGCATCTTCACTCAGGAAAGCTCATTAAAATGAAAGTGAATAATGACGACAGTGGAACAGGGATAATACTGAATCTGCTCTCATACATATGAAAGGAAATCATTTATAAACTTTGAGATTGCTTTGGTCTGTTTGCTGCTGCTGCTGCTAAGTCGCTTCAGTCGTGTCCGACTCTGAGAGTGCGCTTAAATTTCATATGCTGGAATTCTGATGGCATTAATATTAGGAGGTGGGGCCTTTAGAAGTTGACTAGGTCATGAGGGTGGAGCCCTGATACATGGGATTAGTGCCCTTATAAAAGAGGCCCTAGAAAGCATCCTCCCCCTCTTCCACCATGAAAGGACACAGCAAAAAGAAAAAAAAGAAAAAAAAAGAGAGAGAAAGCGGGCTCTCACCAGATACCAAATCCTGGGGCCAGGATCCTGGACTTTCCTGCCTCTAGAACTGTGAAATAAATGTTTGTTGTTTATAAGCCACCTAGTTGATAAGGTTTCTGTTTTAGGAGTCCAAATACTAAGAAAAATATGTAATTATTTGTTGTACCTTACTAGCACCAAGGACTTTGGACGAGACTATCTGGGTTTGAACCTCAGCTCTGCCATTTGAGAACTGTATAAATTGTTTGGGCCTCAGTGTTCTCACCTGTAAAATGGTGCTAATAATAGCACATCATAGAATTGTTGTGATGTACATAATATGCATAAAATGGTGCACATAATAGTGACAAATCAGTGCCAGCTAAACTAAGTGAACAAGCAAAATCCACTTGTGACTGGCAACAGAATGTGGTATTATCTGGAAAAGCTGAATCAGACCACTGCCCTCTATCCCGAGAAACAAACTTAACTTTAGGCTCCTGCAATATTTATGATTTTTAATAGCACACATAATAATAATATGGTAGAATAAAATTGTAAATGAGGAGAGAAGAAAGCTAGTGAGTTTCCCTGGAAAGACATAGGATTTGGATTTGGAAGGTCTGATTTGAGTTTCCAGTCAAATCAGGAATAATCCCAGAATTTCAGTTTCCTTATTTGTGAAATGAAGATGACATCATTCCTGCATTGGTCTGCTTTGAGGACCTAGTAACATACTGACATGAAATCATTTCTACTCCTAATTTGCTATTGTTCCTACTATTACTAGTAACAGTGAGCTATTTATGACATTTTCTGCATTCTCACTGATACTTTTGATATATTAGCAATACCTAGATATCTGAACATATGGACAGCTTTTGATATTGATTTATTTCCTGCAACATACTAATAATAAAATTTACTCACATAAGGATTGGGATCAAGAACCCCTTTGAAATTCAAGACAAGGTGTAAATTGCTGCAAAGGGTCTCTTTAATTGGGATCAAAACATTTTTGACAGCTTTTGGATTTTTAAAATTCTAGCTATTGTCACGTTCTGCTAATGTTTCTTTTCTTGGTTTTGAAAAAAAACAGCACAGCCAAGCTTGAACAGGAACACTTCTGACATGATAAACAACTAAAATTTGTCATTCCAAATGAAAAAGACCCAGTTTTCCACTTCTTTGATAAGTAGGACAAAACACCACTGAGACTCTTATTCTGCAAAATTCAGTTGGGTCCCTGCTGGGCAGTGACAACAGTTTAGTAAATTGTTCATGCTCAAAACCCTCCAGTTATCTGAAGATAAGTCACATCCAATACGGATGGATTTAAAGGAGAAACAGACTATCAAAACTAGTCTGGGGAATCGACTGAGATGTGACTTTGGTCAACACCTCATCTTCTACTTGACTTCCTTCCACAGTATCTCCATCATGTGACTGTTGCTTGAATCCTCCAAGGGATGGTATACTCACTTGCACAGAAGGTGGTCCATCTCAACACTGAATAGCTCTGATTTGTGGGAAACTCTTCTTCCTCACAAACCGAAACTGCTTCCTAGAAACTTCTATCACCAAGTCTTGGTTCTGTTCCCTGAGTCACACAGAACACTGAACAAGTCTTTGGAGAGATCAACCCTACTGAATCAGAGTGCCTTGCCCCACACTCACCTTCAGGCTTAAACGTTCAGCCCTCTCTACCAGTCTTCCCTAGACTTGTGTTAAGACAAATTAACAAGCTATGGTCGCAAAAGCCCTAAGGTAAGAGCTTAAGGTAAGTCGGCAGACTAAGTCAGACAGATAACATTTAATTCTGCCTTCATCCTGAATCTCCACTAGGATATGACATTTTTTTCCCCCCACAAAGCCAAATGGCTTTGAGCTGAAATGATGATTTTTCGGGTATTTTTTTTGTGTGTCCAAAGAAAGAATCAAAAATCACATTTCAAGGTTTGGTGGTATCTTTCTCTGGGGCCAGTTTAGCCACCCTTGAGTGAGGATTTAGATAAAAGTGGAGAATATAAATTACCTCTATTCATTAGCTAAAGTTTGGTGATTAGGACTATTTGATGGTGGGGTACATGATGGAATAGCAGGACCCCAAAACACAAGAATAAAAAGTAAGATAGGCAAGATAAAGTATCTGACACTCTATCTCTGTCATTTCTGTCCCTTTGGTGATGCCAGTGTCACGGTGATGGGCAGGTGTGGACTTGGGAAGAGACTGGAGATGATGACATATATTGGGGTATATGAATCCTTGTGAAAGTATCTCTCAGTTAGGCATGATCCACATTACTTGGTTCCCTCCCATGAAGGATGATAAAGGATGAATAATATCCTCCAAGTTTCTACAATTCCAAAGCTCTCTGCCCGCTGTGTGTTACCCAGGATCCCATGAGGCCATGGCGTGTCTGTGCTATTACTAATCAGGAGTAACTTTTCTTCAAGAAAATAATTTTTTTTACTATTAAATTATCATCCTACTAACCTTATGGTCTCTTAATATGAGTCAGAACAAAGGGGGAAATTTTGTAATGCAAAATGACAAGGTTAAGTAGCTTGGTTAATTGAGTACTGTTTATACATTGCTTGATAAACTACCTGTGAAGTTCATAGGATGTGATATAAGTGGAAGTATGTTAGAAGCTATAAAGCACTGAGTGAATAAAAGAAAATTGTGTCCATCTGACTCTTGCTCTCTGGACAAAACAGATCATAAAAAGCTTTTCTCTTTTTCCCTTACCATCAACGAACAGGGTCAACAATGCTAGGCAAGTCCTGGGGATAAACCTAGGAGCTAATTGCTGCCAGGAGGTGGATGAAAATACAAACCACATCTTCAGTGGGTTCAACACACAGATCAGCCCTTACATTTCCTCATCATGCAGTGATAGATTTTTTTTTAACATTGAAAACTCCATTTATTCTTTTTGATGACACCAATTGCAAGGTGCCACAGGTTCAATTCAAGAGAGTCTGAATGCTTTGACCAAGTCAAAAGACCCCCGTACATCTCCCTCTAGGACGCATGTCATTAAAGTTGCCAACACACAGGAAATTTAACTTAAACTGCCACATTACCCACTGCTCTTCAAAGCACATCAATCTCCCATTGCATTACCAGGACTGTGTGACACTTTTATCCCAATTACACTGTAAGAAACACGGTGCAGTCATACTGTGGCCAAGTCAGGGAAGGGCCTCCCTTTGATGAACGATCACAGTTGATCAAGTTTGTCAGCTGCTTTATGTGTTTTTATGCTTGTTTGATATTCCTGCCTAGAAGAGCGGAGGCTTTTAAGGGCACATCTGTCAATGGATTCAATTTCACCATGCCATGTGATTCTTTTACTTACCCCTGTCTTCTCATCAAAGATTTTGATTCCTCCAAAGGAGATGGTTAAAAAGATTTTCTGTTTGTGTTCTCCTTTGGAACGAGCGCCAGCAACAACGCCCTGTTGAAAAGAAGGATGTGGTTTTTACTTTAGTGTTTTCATTTGAAAATTCCCTCTGGTCCCAAAGGCATGTCAGATACCATGAACCAATGCCACCAATCATGCACACTCTTTTTCCTCCCCACTTCCATACTACCTTTCCCAATGCGCTTTTATCCTCTTGATGTTTTAGGGTAACACTTGTCCTCACTGCTCAAAAATTGTATAAACAAATATCTGAACTTAGATTCATTGGACAAACCAAGATTTACAGAGTGCCTACTTTGTGCCTAGATAGTCGGCTCAGAATTTGAGATCCTAGGATAAACACAATATGGTTTTCTTGTTAAGATCTTTTCTGGGTTTTGTATTAGATATGGTTTTAACCTTTTAAATAAAGATGAGTCATGGGATATGTTCCTAAATGTGATTTTAATTTCATACTTCTGGAAAAAACTTTTCATATGAATTAATTATAGAGATTAAAAAGAAAAGAAAAAATATTGCCAGACTGCATGTCTCAAGTCTGTTTAGAAAAATGTGATCGTCATCTGCCTATGGCTTGAGTTTTTACCCACACATTTTGCTATGTTCTACCATTCTCCCAATCATTCTTATGCTTTCAAGAAAAGCACCTACCAAGAGCTTCTATTCCTCAAAAACATGTCTCCCCACTTCACCAATTTTTTTTTGTAAAATACTGAAGATATGTGTATGAGTCAATTAGAAGGTAAATGTCCCAAAGGTGGGTATGTTACTCTGCTCACTAATCTCTCTCTAGTACCTAGGACAGTCCCTGGAGGGTGGGAGGCACTCAAGAGATTATTCTGATATGAATGTGCTATCAAGAGTCCCCTCCAAAGTTGATATGATGCAAGTTAAGAGTAAAAACACTTGCTTCTTAAATTAGCCTCTGTGGTGGCCAATTATAGGCAAGTACAGGCTTCCCTTGCGGCTCAGCTGGTAAAGAATCTGCCTGCAATGAAGGATACCTAGGTTGGATCCCTGGGTTGGGAAGATCCCTTGGAGAAAGGAAAGGCTACCCACTCCGGTATTCTGGCCTGGAGAATTCTGTGGACTGTATAGTCCTTAGGGTTGCCAAGTCAGATACGACTGAGAGGCTTTCACTTTCACTTCACTTTTCACAGGCATCATACTAGGTAGGGTACAACTCAGAGGATGAGGACATTCAAGGGCTTTATGCTCAAGGACTGTTGCAGACTCTGCATTAGGTGTTTTGAAGTTTCTAACCCCTTCATCCCTTCTAGCTTCCACAGAAGGGGAGATTAAGTCCATCTTTCACCAGTAATCATGCTGGGCTTTTTTCAGAGTAGGAAAGTCTAAAATAATAATGATTTCACATTCCCAAGAGAAAAAAGTCCTTTGTGTTGTTCTCAGCACAGCATGTTATGGAACTGAGTCAGCGGTATGACCAGCACAAGGAAGGGGCACTCTCTTAAGGTTGTGTGATTATACTCACTTTGGGTACTGGAAATAGTCTATGGAATCGAAACATCTGGATTATACTTCTGGCTGTGATCTTGGACAAATGACTTAACTCCTAGCTCTACTTCCTTGAATGTAAATACTTCCCTTGCATGTTTGAGAAAATGAAAACGCATGGAAAGTACCTGGTACACTGCTCGCTACACTGTAGGATGTCATAACCAACCCTTAGCATTTGTGGTCCGGTTTCTGTTTGGGAACTAGTAACAAGAAATTCACTCCCTCGGGAGTTACACATTCATCCTCAGGCACCTCTGACATACAGATGTCCAGAATGTTAGAGTCACAGGAAACCTTCAAAGTAATCAGTCTAAATTTCTCAACTGACATTTTCTTATCGAAAAATAATGTTCGATAAGCTGGGTAGACAGTTCGAAGATGGTACAGAGAACTGGTTAGAAAGTTGAGACCACACATCCACTTTCAAGACTCTTGGTGCAAGAGTCATTACTTCCTTACATCTCTCTTCTTTCTCATAAGCCCAGATCTCTCTCCTGTAATCCTACCTAGTGTTCCTCTTTTGACTTTTAGGGATGTACCCACTGACATAAGATCCCTCCTCCAATGACTGCCCTTTACATAGTTACAGGGTGACTTACTCCAACCGAAGCCCTCTGAGTCTTCAACCCCTCCTCCTGTTCAAAGGTCTCTAGATTCCTCAATGTGCTGCTTGCTTTCCCATAAATTCACTGAGAGATGGTTTTATGGCCATGGGAGAAGGCTCAGAGTATGCTTTTGCAATCCCAGGGGTAATTCTTATTTCTCTTCAGTGTCACCCAAGCAAAGATGCTGTCTCTGACCCTGCCACCCTCCACTCCAAACTGCATCTGATCTTTCTCCCTGAATCTTTTTCCCTTATGGTACCCTCTGGCATACTGTATATTCATTTGTTGACTGCCTCTGTCCAATAGGACAAAAGCTCAACGGGCACAATGGGAACTCTGTTTTATTCATTCTGTGTGCCCAGTGCCAAGAATGGAGACTGGAATAAAAAAGGCACTCAAACAAGTGAAGTGACTCTCCCCTCACTCGAGTAGTGAACAATCTAGGTTTTGAATCTATGAAAACCTTGACTTTGAAATCTGTGTTCTTAGTTTGATTTGGAGAAAAGTAACTGATGCTGCCATCCCTCTGCAGCCTGACCTTCAACTTCAGGATCCAGAAGCACACACAAGACAGAACAAGAAGTAGTCCTGTTATAAACAGAGGCACTGGAAGGACTGTGGCAATGGGCAGGGAGCCTCTCTTTCTTGTTTGAGTCCTTCCAACGTGAAGATATCACAGTTCCTCTGGTCATAAAGAGTAGCTTCAACGACCCCATCTCCGAAACAGTCCTAACAACCCCCAGCTCTTGGAATTACCTAACATCAAACAGCACTAATTCCCAACACACAGTGATGCTGACTAGCTAATGCTCCCCTTCACTTCTTGTTCCAAATGGTTCCAAGAATTCCCTGGCAGAATGTGGCTGCAGATAAAGAGGGATGGAAAGAGCATGTTTGAGAGCATTTCTGCTTGGGACTGCTGTGATACAGCTTCCCAGGACAAATACAAAAGAGGAGGATGCACGTGGTACAATCTTTGGGGAAAATAAACTCCGATTTTACTAAGCACATTTCTCCTGTGAGACACAACCCTGAGTCAAGCCCTGAAAAAACTACTCTAAGTCCAAGTAAGTCTGCTGCCAGACAGCCTGCCGCAGGGTCACACCTCCCCATGGTGTTTTGTAGAACTGACAGAGGATCAGGTGACAGGCCTGGTTGGAGAATTAGAAGATACAGATGTAGGTGTCTTTTGGGGTTTCTGTGTTTAATATTAGCCACCTGGCCTACGAAGTCATTGTTGGGAACCTGGAAATGAGAGTCAGGTGTTTTCTGGGTAGCTACCAAGTGGAAGGAGTTCTCTTACATGTGGCATAATTTAGCTCACCCCACAATCCTAGGAAGGAAGAATTACCTCCCTTATTTTACATATGACAAACAATAAGGTCAGGGGGTCAAGTGACTGCCCCAAACCTCAAGGGACTAAAAAGACATAGAGGGAATTCCAACAGCAATCTTTTGAATTTCAATGTTAGGGTCCCTTCCTATGGAAGGGTTCTATGGGGTAGCATGGATGAAAAAAAGGTGGAACCCCCAGCTTCCAGATGCAGTAGTGAAGGAGAACTCAAAGTGCGATTACTCGTACTTTTAACTAGAGCAACTGACCATCACCACTGGTACTAATCCTGATACCGTGAAGCGACATCATGTGCTGGGCGCTGTGTGGAACGACTGATGCAGGCATCTCTGAGGGAGTCACACCAAGGCAGCATCTTACTGGAGGAATGTATACACACAGACGGGGTCAGGCACACCAGGCAGGATGGACCTGTCCAGTCAGGGATTGCCATGAGAGTCCGAGAACTGAAACCTCACGCAGCGGGGTGCATGCCCATGATGGGATGACTGTGACCCCCAGGGAACACATCCAGCAGGCGAGCCCACACAACAGGCTGCAGGCCTGAAGCGCTGAAAATCTAGAACGCTATTCCAGAAAGATCCATAAACTAAACCTGGTCTCCAATCTCAGCCCTAGTTGTTAAATCAGCTCTGCAGTCTCTGGGGGAAAACTCATTGTAAGTTTCACTTTTTCCCAGTTAAGAAGGGAATACAGATATCTTCCTCGCTTTATACCCAGAGACTGGCCCCTGAGCTCTGCACTTTCAGGTCCTCTGAGCATCCCGTCCTCTGGATTCCACCAAGGAGGGCACAAACAGGACGTCAGAGCGGGGGAAGGAGAGAGGTCCAGGTGTTTCTTTCTGCTTCCTTCCCACCCCTGTTCTACAATGTCCAGCACTAGCTATATTTTTGTTTGGCAAGGGGACTTCCTCCTCAACCCCACCTTCCCTGGGTTCCAGTTAATACATCTCTCATTGGGGTGGGAACAGCTTCCTACTGTTTCTAGTTTCTGGTGCCTCACCAGCCCGTTTGCTACCTTAACCTGGCCTACCCTGCATGACTTGCTCCTTCATTAAAGTGTCCTTATCTGACCTAGCTGGGGTGACTGTTTCCTACAGGACCTTGACTAATAGATTCACTTCGGGCTCTGCAATCAGTCCTCCAGGCACTGTCTTTATGAGACACCATTTTGCCCAATACCTCTGAGAGGTGAGTACTTTGTAAGTTAATGATGTGGGGCTACCGTGTAGTAGCTTACATGTAGGGGTTTAAAAATCTAGCTGGGCAACTAAGATACATTTCAGTGCAGATACAAAACAGAATAGAAGGAAGCACTTAACAATATCCTATCAAACACGAGACATCTGGAGATCCGGGTATGAATTCTGGGCTTATTCCAGATTAAAATGAAGGCTCTGGGGCAAATTCTATAACTTCCGTGAGCCTCAGATTTCTTACTTACAAACAAGGAGGCTAATAGCTACCTCACAAGATCAAAAGAGATAATATATATAAAAGTGCTCTGTTGACTAAATTAAAATAAAATGACAATGAAGCTTCGCCGGTAGACAGGCAATGGCTCACGCAAACTCACATTGTGAATCCCCTCTTAAATCTCTATAATCCAAGAGAAAAACTTCTACAACAGGCACCAGCGTCAGAGAGTCTAGCAAACAGAATTTTTTTTTTTTAATTTCTCATATGGCCTGACATGAACAAGTGGGCCTTTTTGCAAGGCTAACAGACATTTTTTACTTCTTTGTCTTTCTTTCCTGGGCCGGTAGCCAAATGGAGAATCGATCATTTATGTTTCTGTGCTTCCTAAAGAAACACCACTGGGAGCGGAAATGTCAACATTCTTCTCTGCAACTTGCAAATAATGAAAGACAGTTGTCTGGAAACCAAGAACTCTCCTCAAGTGCAGAGCATCTGGCAGGAGTGTGTTATGGTCAGACCAAGCCTCAGGGGTTTGGGGACCGCTTGGTTACAAGGGGTGACAGGTGGGACACTTTACTGCAGGTAACCAAGACACACACACACACACACACACACACACATCCACCCACCCACCCACCCACCCACGAGCTTAGCAGTCATAACCAGGCTGGTCCAGCTAGCCTGTGTGAATGTTAATCTTTAGGGAGAACTTCAGGGCACACAAGCCAACTCCTGCCTCACACCCGCTGAGACCTCTATGCTTCTACGGAGGCAGATGGCCGATGAGGTGGTCTGTGACCCACGCCTGCTGAATGCTATCTATCAGGATGCTGAGTGAGGATGCCTCAGCCTCTTTCTTGTCCTCAGCAGACTTGTAGCTGTGGGTGAGAACCAGTCCCTGGAGATTTTCTTGATGTCTTTTAATTCATGTTTGTCAAAAGCACATCTTCACCTGCCTGGCCTCATACTCAGTAAGGACCAACTTCACCAAGAATTAAGGTCCTGGCCTTTATCCCCATCCTTGATTAGAGTCTCAGTGGGGAAGCAGGCTTGGCACAGTCTCCTCTGGGTTCTCGCTCTGAAATCCACCTGCTGGTAAAGAGGGTGAGTTCTGATGTGATCTCACACCTGGGTCACAGTGCTGCTCTAGGCAGTGGGGGTGACAGGGAGGGCCGCAGTCAACCAGCTGCCCCACAGGCCCACTGACCAGCCTGTCTTCTTCAAGGATGCCTTGTGGCTGTGTAGCTGTGTCACGTCTTCCAGACCGGCATTTATCCGTCGTAAAGCTGAAATTTAGAGTTCTTCCTGTTGGACTCCTTTGTCTACTTATCACCCAGATTTGAATTTGGCAGAAGAAGGGGGCTCATTATTAGACTCTCCTAAAATCTCATAACATCGTTTAATTATTCTTTTCATAAAAAGATACATTAACCTCTTCCAAGGAGGCAATCTGTGAACTCGTGATTTTAACATCTTTTATACATTTTCTGGTATGCCTTCTGGTAGATTTATAAATATTAAAATAAAATTTGCTTTGTAACAGCTTAAAAAATAAAAAGAAAGTAATGGATACACAGTTTAGAAAATTAAGAGTTTTTAAAAAGAATGATTCCTATAGCTAGACTACAAGGAGTCTTAGAATCTGATACACATGTTGAAATAAACCATTGAGAAAATGTGTACAATATAAACAAAAGTAATAACTGTGCCTTATTAAACATTTATCAAAAAAAAGGTAAAGAATTCATTTTATAGACACTGTCCCATATAATATTACTAGGCACTTGGCCAGCCTTTTTTTCCTTCCCTTTTTCTTACATTTAAAAAATTATATTTACCAAGTTGTATCCTCAGGGACTATTTGAAAATATGAAAAAAATGTATATGATGTATATTATTAGGTATGGAAGAAAACAAGATATGAAACTATAAATGGTCATTCCAATTACACTACATATATGCATGTGATTGACATATATATACACAAATGTATATAAAAATACAGATTGTTAATAACACAAAAATGTTGATACTGATTTTCTTTGTGTAGTGTGATTGTAAGTTAATTTTTCCTCTTACACTTTTCTGTATTTTCAAACTTTTTACACAGCATTTTTTTTGAATTCTATAATCAAAAAAGGAATTAAATTATAGACCTTAAATGTATATGATACTTATAGATTTCTTGTTAAATAATTTTTCTAATATTTTATATTACTTTTTTTTTTTTTAAAAAGAAGCATAGACTACATGGAGACTGGAATCTGGGAACAGACAATACATGATTTTGTATGTTTTTAAAGGTTACTTAATAATATAATTTTCTTATTTTGTATATTAAAATGTTTCCCAATTTCTTAGATTTCTCAAGGAAAGGCTTCTTTAAAGCATTTAAAATCAGAAATCTCTTTGTGCTATCTCCAAATACCAATATCTAGTTACACATCACTTAAAAAACATTTTCCCTTTATTATAAGGTATGTGGGGAATATTAATAAAAATTACAAGGAGACCCACCTCCCAGAATAATGGAAATAAAAGCAAAAATAAACAAATGGGACCTAATTAAACTTAAAAGCTTTTGCACAACGAAGGAAACTATAAGCAAGGTGAAAATACAGCCTTCAGAATGGGAGAAAATAATAGAAAATGAAGCAACTGACAAAGAATTAATCTCAAAAATATACAAGCAGCTCAATACCAGAAAAATAAATGACCCAATCAAAAAATGGGCCGAAGAACTAAACAGACATTTCTCCAAAGAAGACATACAGATGGCTAACAAACACATGAAAAGATGCTCAACATCACTCATTATCAGAGAAATGCAAATCAAAACCACAATGAGGTACCATTTCATACCAGTCAGAATGGCTACGATCCAAAAGTCTACAAGCAATAAATGCTGGAGAGGGTGTGGAAGAAAGGGAACCCTCTTACACTGTTGGTGGGAATGCAAACTAGTACAGCCACTATGGAGGACAGTGTGGAGATTCCTTAAAAAACTGGAAATAGAACTGCCTTATGACCCAGCAATCCCACTGCTGGGCATACACACTGAGGAAACCAGAACTGAAAGAGACACGTGTACCCCAGTGTTCATCACAACACTGTTTATAATAGCCAGGACATGGAAGCAACCTAGATGTCCATCTGCAGACGAATGGATAAGAAAGCTATGGTACATATACACAATGGAATATTACTCAGCTTTTGAAAAGAATGCATTTGAATCAGTTCTAATGAGGCAGATGAAACTGGAATCTGTTATAGAGAGTGAAGTCAGAAAGAAAAACACCAATATATTAATGCATATATATGGAATGTAGAAAGATGGTAACGATCACCCTATATGCAAGACAGCAAAGGAGACACAGATGTAAAGAACACACTTTTGGACTCTGTGGGAGAAGGCGAGGGTGGGATGATTTGAGAGAATAGCATTAAAACATGTATATTATGATATATGAAATAGATCGCCAGTCCAGGTTTGATGCATGAGACAGGGTGCTCAGGGCTGGTGCACTGGGATGACCCTGAGGGATGGGGTGGGGAGGGAGGTGGGAGGGGGTTCAGGATGGGGAACACATGTACACCCGTGGTGGATTCATGTCAATGTATGGCGAAAAGCACTACAATATTGTAAAGTAATTAGCCTCCAAAAAATAATAAATAAATTTTAAAAAATTACAAGGATGAATAAAATCAGTTTTATTAACATAAAATCTTTTACCATATTCATCATATGGTAGGATATAGAAAAGTTATTAAAAAATTAAGTAGAAAAATCTATAACATTGAGTGACTGTAGGATTTGATGATTTGGTACTTTTATTTTTGTTGGAACCACACAATGAAGATACAATTGAATTAAATGTGGTATGTTTTTATCATATCAATAACTGCAAAACATGGAGTAGCAAAACACATCCACATAGGAGATGCTTAATAAATATTTGCTAAATGAGTGACATATCCTCCCAATATATAAATGCAGTGAGTCACCAGGATACTAAGTAGTACAGCAGTATGTGAAGAAATAAAAATAGGTTTACCAGAGTGATTGTACTCATCTTTCCCTCTCAGTCATATCAAATGTGCACTGTTTAAAGCAAAATGTTGGCACAGTACCTTGAGCTTCATCATCGAGTCTTGGCATAACTTGTCTCCCCGAGCTGCGGAAACCTCATCAATTCCAATCAGTTTGGCCTTGTACCGGACCCCTTCACCTTTAAACCTCTTTATCAAAGTGGCTTCACTGCGATCCTGACCTAAAAAGAAAGAAGAGCAGGATTTGGATATGTAGGTATTCAAGACCCATTGACTTTAAATATCCACAGTTCCAAGACTGGTTCTCTGGTTTACCTAAGTTCAAGGAAAGTCAAATCATTGGATCACATACAAAAGAATGATGACACTCCTGGATACAAATTCTGGCTCTATCCTTCCAAATCCTCAGGAAGATTACATACTTTTCTCTAACATTGTATTTTCTCAGGCAGAACAAAGAAAAAAATGAAAAAGTAACCAACCACAAAGTGGCATTAAGATTAAAAAGAGCCAGATAACACATATAAAATACCTAATATGGAGTCTGATGCACACTAGATTGTCAACAAATGATCATTACCCACTACAAGTTTATGTCTGACACCCTTGTTAGAAAAGTATTAGCCCTGAGTCTCTCTGGTATTTCCAGCATTTAAAATGACTTTGGCCAGGGTCCAAGACCCTCCTTACACCCAATTCTATGGGCCGTTTTATAACGAGGCTCCAGAGTAATTGTTTTGTATCAAGTAATGACCCAGGGTCAATTATCAAAGAATGGTTTTACAATATCTCTTCTGTTAACTCATGTGTGCACAGAAATAAGCTTCCACACTCCTTGGTACGGTGCCCCCATAACTTGCAGTGGGATTTCCCTGTAATTATTAGCATAATATTTTGCTAAGACACATCAACCAGAAGTTCAAACACATTCACATAAAATAAAGACAGTAAAGTTACTGCGAACAGACCATGTGTTTCTTGTGAGATGTTTCATAAACTTTATTTCCATTTTTCACAACTCAACCATATCCAGCTCCCAGATGAAGGTCACAGAATTAAAATAGCTTGTCCATATTCACACAGTCAGAAGAAACAGAATATATAGGAATTTGAATCTCTAACTTCATCAAATGTCCATCAGAGGAGTCACAGGTTGGGGCATTGCTCCGTGGTTCTTTTTTCTTTTTTTTGGGGGGGTCACATATGGGATCTTAGTTCCCTGATCAGGGATCAAACCTGTACCCTCTGCACAGTCTCAGCCACTGGATCACTAGGGAAGTCCCAGTCATGCGGTCCTTAAGCCTGGAATGCCATAGGTTTCTGATATTCATCTCCTGGAACATCATGGACTTCAGCTTCTGATACCTCCTCCATCATGCCTTCCTTCATCAGTTGGAAATTTAGAGCTAAGGATATCAGAAGTAATTCAGCCCATTTCTCTCTATCTACATGATGCACATATTGAGGCCCTTCCATTAAGTGGGGCTGAGAATTATTTGAGGACATACTTAAAAAAAAAAAAACCCACAACAGTAATAGCTAACCACTGTATGATGCTTTTCTATTGATAGAACACAGCATGCATTTCATTCATTTATTCATTCATCCCTTACTGAGCAGCATCTCTGTGCCAGATGCTATTACTCACTGGCAATAGATGAATGAGACAAAGTCTATGCCCCTAGAGGCTCAAGTTTTTGATGACTGCAAACAAAAATATGTAGTGTGTTATGCTAGGTATACAAGAAGGCAAAAGCTTTACAGCCAGACATCCTCATGTCAAATCATGGCTCTCACTCGTAAGTCAACTAAGCTGTGTGCTGAGCCTCCATCTCCTAACTATTGAATGAAGATTAAATACTCACTTTCAGAGTTATTATGAACAGTAACTTACATGAGATAGCACGTGAATAGCATGGATTCACATGGTAAGTTCTCTATACACGGTAGCTGCCGCCCCTGTTATCAGCTCAGTAAAAGAAGCACCTAGAAGATACAATTCTGAGAGCAGGAGAGCACAGAGAAGGGGTGTCTGCAGAGTTAGTCCTGGACCTGTCGTCCCCAAATCCCACTTGATATTTTTTCCATCACACTATTGCTGACTCCTGGTATATTGAAGTCTCTGAATTAATTCCATTAAGCAAATATAACACATGGATATTTTGTCTGAATGTGTAATCAATGTAAAAATTAAGCCTCTGGGATCAGTGAGGGCAGATGTCAGAGACTAAAGCTAAGAACAAAAAGAATAACATTTGCCATGATACACCCTATACTGACATCTAGCTGTGGGCACTGCAGGTCACCTCTCCCTGCATTGTTAAACAATATTTGGTAGGAGTGGCCTATGGTTTGATCTATTTCTTGGGAAGTTTATCTTACTCTTTCTTCAATTCCTGACACTATTTCAATCACTAATGACATCTCTTTGACTATCTGGAACTTCCTCTAAAGTTTAACTATAATGGCAATACCAGGTAGTATTTATCATGTTATGTACTGCATATTATATGCCTCAATTTGTTTAGTCCTTAAAATAATCCTAGAGGTAGGTACTGTTACTCAGATCCTACAGACGAGGATCTAAATTGAAGGTCTGAGAGGCCAAGCAACTTGTACAAACTCAATGAGTGGGACCTGAACCCAGATCTGTCTGATGCCAAAGCCCATACTTGCGGTTTGCTTATGTTCTATGTCTTCAAGCTTGTTCTCTTCATTATAATGATTAACTGTTTCTCATCTATCTGACTTCCCTATAAAAGTGTCAGTCACTCAGTCATGTCCACCTGTTTGTGACCCTATGGACTATAGCCTGCTAGGCTCCTCTGTCCATGGAATTCTCCAGGCAAGAATACTAGAGTGCATAACCATTCCCTTCTCCAGGGGATCTTCCCAAACCAGGGATCAAACCTGGGTCTCCCACATTGCAGGCAGATTCTTTACCATCTGAGTCACCATGGGAAGCCCTTGAGATGATACTTATACAAAAACTCACCTCACCCAAATCTGTTGATCTTTAATATACTGGCAGCATTAAAACACCACTGGAAAGATGGCTTGAAAATGGAACATACACATTCCAGACTCCAGGTCATGTCCCAAAAATGTCCATAAGTCAGATACAAAGACAGCCTTAAGAAACATTTGTCAGGGCACAGAGCTCTGCTGAGGAGCACACTTTGTAAGAGGAGGCAGAGCGAGATCAGGTGAATGAGGGCAGAGATTAATAAGAAAATATTAGGCCATTTAGAGGAAAGTAGAGAGTCCAATTTAGATTAGGACCCAGGGCCAAGCTAATTTGTATGAAGGGCACTTATGCAGTAGATAATCCAGTTTCTCATTAAATGCTCCACCATTAAAAGGGTAATTTTTCATGAGCACATCTTGAGCGAGGTTTCAGATATATAAGTTAAGAAATAAATAACAGATACCAGAGCCATAAGGCTATTCCTTCGGAGGCACATGACTTGAGGGTGTTGAAGGGAGGGTCAATCTTCATACATCCGAAGTCATCATGAATCCCCAGCCTAGTCGGCTGAAAGTACCACTGACCCTCTGTTTTCGGATGGGCAAGAGAAAGGCCATGTGTTTAAGGAAAATCATCTATCATCAGGCATTTATGATATCGGTCACTGAGCCAGAAGTTTCACATGCATTTTTTTATTTAATCTTCATACCTGCTTTTTGAGTTTGTCTTTGTCACGAGCCCTATTTTATAGAAGATGACACCAATGCCCCAAGCCAAGGGCACTGCCAGAATTTTTTTAGGTAACAGCTTTGTTGAGATTTAATTCCTATAACATTCAATTCACCATTTTAAAGTACACAGTTCAGTAGTTTTAGTACATTCATAGTTATACAACCACCACGGGTAGCTAATTTCATAACATTTTCATCAACCCAGAAGGAAACCTTGTGCTTGTTAGCAGTTATTCCCTATCTTCCCCAAACCCATCAGCCCTAGGCAACCACTAATCTACTTTCTGTCTCTATGGACTTGCTCGTTCTGGAGGCAATTACATTTCACACAAATGGGATCATGTAATATGAGGTCTTTTGTGACTGGCTTCCTCCACTTAGCATCACATTTTCAAGATCATTCGATGTAATAGCATGTATCATTATTTTGTCTTTTTCTTTCTGAATAATATTCCATTGTAAGGATATACCACAACAGTTGCTGGACATTTAGCTTCTATTTCTTTGGTATTATGAATAATACTAAGATGAATTATTTTTGTACCAGTTTTTATATAGTCATATTTTTCCATTCTCTTAGGATTATACCTAGGAGAGAAATTGCTGGGTCATACAGTAACTCTGTTCAGAGAAGGCAATGGCACCCCTCTCCAGTACTCTTGCCTGGAAAATCCCATGGACGGAGGAGCCTGGTAGGCTGCAGTCCATGGGGTTGCTAAGAGTTGGACACGACTGAGCGACTTCACTTTCACTTTTCACTTTCATGCATTGGAGAAGGAAATGGCAACCCACTACAGTGTTCTTGCCTGGAGAATCCCAGGGACGGGGGAGCCTGGTGGGCTTCCGTCTATGGGGTCGCACAGAGTCAGACACGACTGAAGTGACTTAGCAGCAGCAGCACAGTAACTCTGTTAAACTTTTTGAAGAATTATCAAACTGTTTTTCCAAAGTGGTTCTACCAGTTTAAAATCTCACAAAGTATGAGGGTTCCAACTTCTACAGCAGCTGTTCCTGCCAACATCTCTTATCGTCACTGCTAGTCATCCCAGCAGGGGTTTAATGATATCTCACCATGGTTGTGTTTTGCATTGTCTGTAGGATTAGTGATGTTGAGCATCTTTCATGTGTTCATTGCACATTTGCCTATCCACTTTGGTGAAATGCCTATTCAAACATGATACGCTGAATTTGACCCCAGGTCTTAGGCAAAATGCCATGCTTTTAACCATTGGGCTATGGGGCCTCCTGCGACCTGTCACAGCACTAACTACTTCTCACTTTGTGCCACAGTCACTTGAGTAGATGTCATATGGAGCCTGTTGTAAATTGCAAGATAGCTTACCGCTAAGACAAGCACAAGTACATACACCTCGCCTGATATTCTCGTATCTTGTCCGAATTAATCTTCTAAGGTTACTGGAAGGATGTGCCATCATCATTCAAGAGGAAGAAACTAAATCCAGAAAGGTGACTAAAGTTATTTCAGTTAGGGCTCAGAACAGAGCCTCATCCTGTGTACTCTGAGGCCTGAGCTCCTCCACGGGGAGCCCTGAGCTCTGGATTCAGATGACCTGAGTTCAAGTCCCAGCTCTCCCACCCCTGCCGTAACTGCGTGGCCTCAGGTAAGTTCCTTTACAATGTCTCCCACAGCATCTTTCTCTGTTCAGTGTAGAAAAGAACAGTTGCTCCCATACAGGGTCAACGAAATGCCACACAGACAGTATGTGGGAGAGTGAGGGGCAAACAGTAGGAGGTAATCAATGTTGGCTGCTGCGATCTAGGTGCTCATATTTCCAGTGTGTCTGGGACAGTCCCTGTTTATACCTTATGTCCTGACACTGTTATATAGCACCCTGATTATCCTCATAAGTGCCCCAGTTTGGATGATGAATTATGTGGTCACCCTAATTATATTATCACCATCTGTACACTATACTGCCTCAGCATGCTCTCTGTGCAGGTTCCTGTGGCACCTAGGGGAGTGAAGAGGGTCTCTTCTCCGGTCTGGAAGCCACATTTCAGAAAGAGACACAGATCACTTTACAAAACGTTGAGATGATCAGGACTGTGAATGTCATATGGAGCTGAAGGGAGGAGAAATTGTTTCTGCTTGAAGGGGAGAGGATGAGCAACCATTGCAGAGGTGAGATGACATTTGACGAAGGATGGTAAGAAGCAGAGATTCAACAAATAGAAAAGTAAGGAAGAAGTTTTCTAGAGGAATTAAGATTATGGTAATATTCAAAGACAGGGAGTAGTCATGTTAGACTGAGTGTTTCTCAACCCTAGCTATGTTTTGTTTGCTTGGATTTGTTTCTTTTATTTAAACTTTTATTTTATATTGGAATATAGTTGCTTAATAATACTGTGATACTATCAAATGTACAGCAAAGTAATTCAGTTATACATATACATGTATCTATTCTTCTTCAAATTCTTTTCTCATTTAGGTTGTTAAATAATGTTGAGCAGTGTTTCCTGTAGGTCCTTGTTGGCTATCCATTTTAAATACAACAGTATTTAAAAGTCAATCTCAAACTGCCTATTACTTCCTCCCACCTCTCCTTCCTAGTAACCATAAGTTCGTTCAATGGTTTCTGGTTGGTAAAAAGTTCATTTGTATCATTTCTTTTTAGATTCTGCATATAAGTGATATCATATGATATTTCTCTTTCTCTGACCAACTTAATTCCCTCAGTATTATAATCTCTAGGTCCATCCATGTTCCTGCAAATGGCATTATTTCATTTTTAATGGCTGAGTAATATTCCATTGTATATATGCACATCTTTTAGCCATGTTTTAGAATTATCTTGGCAACTTTTTCAAATACTACTCCATAGATTTTTAGTATATTTATCTGGGGTGACCCTGAACCAATCAATATGCTTGCAAAGTACTGTGTTTAAGCACATAGCTCAAGTGATGCTAACAAAGGCTGGAGGGGCTTAATCAAGAAGAGTTTTAGAAGTCAAGCTAAAGCTTTTGGGCTTCTTCTTTAGCCCACAGGAGCTATTAATGCTATGGTCTGTTATGAGGATTAGATTAAAACAGTAACAATAGTGTAGCAACATTTCCAGAAGTATAAAACTCTCATTAATTCTTTATTGGTTGATAGATCATTCACATTAAAAAATATATAAGTGTATATATATAGATATATGTATGTATTTGTGTGTGTGTGTGTGTGTGTGTATAGTGAGTGCTCACTATAAGTTCTAAGGTGCTAGAGATACAGTAGTGAACAAAATATAGAAATATCCCTGTACTTATGGAGCCTACATTCTGGTGGAAAAATCAATAGATTATTCCAGTCATTTTCTAAGTATAGTTTAATTAAGAACTGCCCATTTAAAACATACACACACCCCACATACACACAAAAAAACAGGGATTCCTAAATCCCACCCATTCAGATACTGAACCTAATGGGAGAGACCCAGTAGATTGAGTTGATTCAGACACTAGTAATCCTGGAAGCTCACCAGGAACAGAAAGGGGTCAAACAGCAACCTTCTTATATAGAAAATTTCCTAGGAGGTGGTATTTCTCAAACTGGGCCCTCAGAATGAGAATTTCAAAACAGAGTTCTGCCATTTAGAACTAATACTTAGAGACTCTAACCATGGCCAGAACTGTATGGTTGCACTTTGTAGAGCTCAGTTTACTGTTTCACATTAAATGTGATGCTGTCCACATATTTTGAATCCAGAGCCAGAAATTCAGAGAGGTCACGTTGCTTAAATTGATTCATTTAGGTAAGTTTCATGCATTGGAGAAGCAACGGCAACCCACTCCAGTGTTCTTGCCTGGAGAATCCCAGGGATGGTGGAGCCTGGTGGGTTGCCATCTATGGGGTCGCACAGAGTCGGATACGACTGAAGCGACTTAGCAGCAGCAGCAGCAGGTAAGTTCTACAGTGAAGATTTAAACTCAGGTCTGCCACAGAAGCAGGGTCTCTGGGGATTTTTTTAGTTTTTAAAATCACATCTCTGTCTGTAAAATATTTTTGAGCATACAACTTTAAGATAGGTATATATCAGTATAAATAAAATTAACATCCTTAACATTTCTTACAAAGCCCCGACAAATCTGGTACCTGTTGAATGCATGGCCTCATTTTTGGACCACACTCCCCTCTATTTCTCACATTCTCACCACAATGGCCTTCATCCTGTCTCTCCAAAAAGCCAGATTCTGAGCAAATGTATGCTGGGCTCTGCAGTTTTGCACCTGCTGTTCTTCGGACCTTGAAGCCACTACACCCCCATCCTCATCCTGCCTCATCCCCCTCGCCCCTCCCCACTTTCCTTTGACACCTGAAGTCTCAGCACAATGCCACATGCCCAGGATTCTCTATCCCAGAGGTCTATCTGGGAGGTCCCCTCTAAAATGTGACCACAGTACTCTCCTGATAAGCCCCCTGCCTTCTTGCAACAAATTAATCTCATTTGTATTCATCTGTTTAAATTCCTCCTTCTCATGCCTCTGGAAGGTCCAGAAAGCCCAGGACTATGTTAAATTTGTTAGCCAAGGTATCCCTGGAAATTGGTGTTTTCCTAACAACAGACACATTTTCACTCAATTCCCTCACAGCATCTGTCACAGCACGGTGGCACCTCAATGACTTTGTCTTCAAGCCTCTTTCCTTCTCTGCACTTTGGATCCCTGAGGATGGGGCTATGTTCTCTGAACATAGCATGGTGCCTGGCAGAGAATGGACCCACAGTTCCCAGCTCTACTGAATAATTGAATACACGAATACCGTTATTTATTTATTCAAAAGAGGCCACTGACTCCCAGAGTCTGGATCACTCTGGGGGAGTGTACAGGGTCACTATAAACCCCTTCCAAACAGACTTTATCTCAAATCCATTGCATAAGCGTGGATCACTAAATCTTCAAGGAATAAAATTCCTAATGGGAGGAAGCAAATGTCACACCTGCAGTTAAGCTTACTGTTGCCTTCACTTCATGCCATTAGGGGAAGAGCATTTCTCAATCTCATCACAACCTGCTCACCTCATAACTGGGAAATGACTCTCTGAACTTAGATGGAGACAGTGCCGAGGACACCCAGGAAGCTCCCTGTTTTGAGCAGGCCTCAAGGATGCTGTCAGGAAGAAGACCACGTCCCTGTGTTAGAGCAGAAGGCACTCCCAGCGTGGAAGTCCCACACTGGGAGTGACCTTGTAGAAACATCAATAAAAACAAGCCCCTTGGCCAGAAGCCTAAATCCCAAAGAAGTAGGCAATTAGCATTTCCCATGACACTGAGGCAGAGAGCCCACAGAATTCACTAGAGTCATAATCCGTCTCTTACACCAGGCTGTTCACTTAGGACGGCTAATGGCCAAATAAACGAGATTTCACACCCGGGACTGTTCTCTCTTTACCTCCCCCACACATCCTAGATGATAATGATCATGGCCACAGAAACCCACGCAAGAGCCAAGATTGTTTTTTCTACTGTGGGCAGTCTGGCTGTGAATTCTTCTAACTTTTGACAGTTACCATATTTCTCTGTCTAGCAGAGGTCAACATCAACATATTTCTTATATTAAGCTGAATGTTCAATTCTCTTTTTTAGATACTTAAACACCTAAGGAGGTGTCTTAGTTCAGGCTGCTATAACAAAATACCACATACAAGGTGACTTAAATGGCAGGCATCGATTTCTCCCTGTTCTGATATCTGTGAAGTCTAACAGCAAGGTGCTGGCATACTTGACCCTGGGGAAGGTCCCTCTTTTTGGTTGGCAGATGGCTATCCTCTTGCTGTATCCTCACACAGTGGAGAGAAACAGCAAGTGAGAGAGCTCTGATTCTGTCCTCCTCTTCTTGTAAGGGCATGAATCCCACCAATGGGGCCCCACCCTCTTAACCTAATCAAAACCTAATTATCTCCGAAAGACCCCACATTCAATGTCATCTCAGAGGTTAAGGCTTCAATACATAAACTTTTGGAGGGTGTTGGGGGAGAAGACACAAACATTCATTCTGTAACAAGAGGCTGGAAGGAGGAAGGAAAAGGGAAAAGCTGGATGACATCCAAAAGCAGGTGTGTCTGTTCCATAGTCATAAACTATTTAATTGAAAATTGAGAACCACCTTGGAGGAAGACTGCATCCCACTAAGAGATGAGGGAATGGAGGTCAGAAGGGAATGGAGGTCAATGGTATTGAATACAAGGCCACGCTGCTAGTGAGGGGCATGGTTGCCTAACTCTGGGATCAGATGGCACTGCAGTAGCTCTGTGCCTACCTGTGTTCGTGGGATTCCAGGAGAGTCATTTAACTTTTGAGTGTTAGTCTCCATCAGTAGAACGCTACAGTTATTTGTAGTCCTCTCTAGGATACTCCTTATTGCCAAATTCAGACTTAAATTGAAGAAAGTAGGGAAAACCACTAGACCATTCACGTATGACCTAAATCAAATCCCTTACGATTATACAGTGGAAGTGAGAAATAGATTCAAGGGATTAGATCCGATAGAGTGCCTAAAGAACTATGGACAGAGGTTCATGACATTGTACAGGAGTCAGGGATCAAGGCCATCCCCAAGGAAAAGAAATGCAAAAAGGCAAAATGGTTGTCTGGGGAGGCCTTACAAATGACTGTGAAAAGAAGAGAAGTGAAAAGCAAAGGAGAAAAGGAAAGATATACCCATTAGAATGCAGAATTCCAAAGAATATCAAGGAGAGATAAGAAAGCCTTCCTCAGCGATCAATGCAAAGAAATAGAGGAAAACAATAGAATGGGAAAGACTAGAGATCTCAAGAAAATTAGAGCTACCGAGGGAACATTTCATGCAAAGATGGGCTCGATAAAGAACAGAAATGGTATGGACCTAACAGAAGCAGAAGATATTAAGAAGAGGTGGCAAGAACACAGAAGAATTATACAAAAAAGACCTACATGACCAAAATAACCACAATGGTATGATCACTCACGTAGAGCCAGACATCCCAGAACGCAAACTCAAGCGGGCCTTAGGAAGCATCACTACAAACAAAGCTAGTGGAGGTGATGGAATTCCAACTGAGCTACTTCAAAACCTAAAAGATGATGCTGTGAAAGTGCTGAACTCAATATGCCAGCACATTTGGAAAACTCAGCAGTGGTCACAAGACTAGAAAAGGTCGGTTTTCATTCCAATCCCAAAGAAAGGCAATGCCAAAGAATGCTCAAACTACCACACAATTGCACTCATCTCACACGCTAGTAAAGTAATCCTCAAAATTCTCCAAGCTAGGCTTCAACAGTACATGAACTGTGAACATCCAGATATTCAAGCTGGATTAGAACAGGCAGAGGAACCAAAGATCAAATTGCCAACATCCGCTGGATCATCGAAAAAGCAAGAGAGTTCCAGAAAAACATCTACTTCTGCTTTATTGACTATGCCAAAGCCTTTGACTGTGTGGATCACAATAAACTGTGGAAAATTCTGAAAGAGATGGGAATACCAGACCACCTGACCTGCCTGTTGAGAAACCTATATGCAGGTCAGGAAGCAACAGTTAGAACTGGACATGGGACAACAGACTGGTTCCAAATAGGAAAAGGAGTACGTCAAGGCTGTATATTGTCACCCTGCTTATTTAACTTATATGCAGAATACATCATGAGAAACGCTGGGCTGGAAGCAGCACAAGCTGGAATCAAGATTTCTTGGAGAAACATCAATAACGTCAGATATGCAGATGATACCACCCTTGTGGCAGAAAGTGAAGAAGAACTAAAGAGCCTCTTGATGAAAGTGAAAGAACAGAGTGAAAAAAAAGTTGGCTTAAAGCTCAACATTCAGAAAACTAAGATCATGACATCTGGTCCCATCATTTCATGGCAAATAGATGGGGGAACAGTGAAAACAGTGGCAGACTTTATTTTTGGGGGCTTCAAAATCACTGCAGATGGTGACTGCAGCCATGAAATTAAAAGATGCTTGCTCCTTGGAAGAAAAGTTATAACCAACCTAGATAGCATATTAAAAAGCAGAGACATTACTTTGCCAACAAAGGTTCGTCTAGTCAAGGCTATGGTTTTTTCAGTAGTCATGTATGTATATGAGAGCTGGACTAGAAAGAAAGCTGAGTGCCAAAGAATTGATGCTTTTGAACTGTGGTGTTGGAGAAGACTCTTAAGAGTCTCTTGGACTGCAAGGAGATCCAACCAGTCCATCCTAAAGGAAATCAGTCCTGAATATTCATTGGAAGGACTGATGCTGAAGCTGAAACTCCAAAACTTTGGCCACCTGATGTGAAGAACTGACTCATTTGAAAAGACCCTGATGCTGGGAAAGATTGAAGGTGGGAGGAGAAGGGGACAATAGAGGATGAGATGGTTGGATGGCATCACCAACTCAATGAACATGAGTCTGAGTAAACTCTGGGAGTAGGCGATGCACAGGGAGGCTTGGCATGCTGTAGTCCATGGGGTCGCAAGGAGCTGGACACAACTGAGTGACCAAACTTAACTATGGTAGTTGCTTCCCTGGTGGCTCAGTGGTCAAAAATCTGCCTGCCAATGCAGGAGACAACAGTTTGATCCCTGGGTCAGGAAGATCCTCTGGAGAAGGAAATGGCAACACACTCCAGTATTCTTGCCTGGAGAATTCAATTCCATGGACAGAAGATCCTGGCAGGTTACAGCCCAAAGGGTTGAAAAGACCTGGATGTGACTTAGTGACTAAACAACCATTAGAACATTTAGAACGATTTGGTGAGATGATACACATTTTGCTCTTAGCACACTCCTAGGCACATGGCAGTCTTTCAATAAATATTTACTGCCCTCCTCCTCCCCAAATAATATATTTCACATTAAGCACCAGTGGCCCAAAGCTACCCATAGCAAAGTCATACCACTTTATAAGTAATGGTCCCAGCTGTTTGGGATTTTTTTTTTTTTGGTTTCCCGGGAATAAGGTTGCAATTAGGAACAGGAAGTTCCTTCCTGAAGGCTACAGGGAGACCACCTTATGAATTATTAACACAGTATCCAAACAGAGAAATCCTCCCTCCTTCTGCATATCTCCCTGAATTACTAGGCCATCCATCTCGATGATAAGAAAATTTCAGAGTTCCCCACCCACAGCGTACCAACATCATTCTGTCCACTGCTGAGAAAGCTCTATTGTTTGTTAGGTCATCCGATTTAAGAACAGATTGTGGGGAGAATCTCAGGGCCCAGGAACAGAGACAACTTATTTTATTTAGAATTCTATCTTGCAGTTATCCAGGTATTGATTTGCAGTGGACAAAAAATTATGTATGCTGACTGTGTAGGGGAGAATGCTGATTTTTCTGTAATTAACTAGCTGGGCAGTGAGCAGAATAAGGGGAACGGCACACTTAAGGGGCTGTTAAAAGGCACTTTTATGAACATGGTTGCTGTCATCATTGCTAAAAGGTAAACTAACTAAAGAACTAAAATAAATATTCAACCTATAACTCCTACAGGCAGTTTCTTTACAAATGCTCCTCTCTGGTATTTTTGGAAACATGCCCTCTGTATAAAGGGCATCTGGAGAATGGAGCACTAAGATTTCTACAGATTCTAATGTGAGGGGCTGGCCATCTGCATTTTCAAAGCTTGGCCAATGATTCCTAGGCAGAGTCAGATTAGGAGCCACACAAGAACAAGGCAGGTCCTTTAGTGAAACGTATGTGAGCCAATTCTTACTCTCGGATAATTGGCCCTTCTTTCATTTTCCTGACAAAGGTCTACTAGCGCTTGTTTTATTTCTGCCAGGTGTTCATTTAACAAATCTATTACAAACATTGTATGACATCATTAATAAGCTCAATAACAGGAGAAAACAATCACTGGGCATGCCACTCCGACAGATCCTTAAACCAACAATTTCCTGCCAGCACTCTTTCAAACCCCATTTTCAAGTTTCTGTGAAGGGCAACTACAGAGACCATCATGCTAAGTCAGTGTGGGGTGTGAATCATACTCCTTATGGCGACTCTTGGAGCCGGAGAGCATGTTGTGGCAGGAAGAATCTGGGCCCAGGAGTCCCCCTCACTGGACTGACAGCTTCTACAGGGCTCCCATGGCCAGCCTCTGTCCTCTCTGTGCATCCCAAGCAACTAGGACAGTCCGGGCACTGAGTGGTACTCAATAAATACTTGCTGAATAAAGATATACTCAGTAAGGGAACTTGCTCTCACTAATCCAGAGTTTTCAATATTCTCTCCCAAACACACAGACATAGCATTTTATAACTTCAGAAAGGCAAGTTTAAGTTCTCATCATGATGCCCAAAGTCTCAGGTGCTATTAATCAGATTAGTGGAACTGCAAACCCAGCAATGTTTCTCAATCAGAAGTCAGGCATAATGTCAATCATATCTCCATGTAAGAAGAACAGTGAGATGGAAAAAAAATAGAGGTCTTCTGGTTTAAGATTATAAATATATCCATAATCCTCCACTGCTGAGTCCTGAAGTCCTCCATGAAGGCATACCAGCTTGGTAGATTTTGCTAACTTGAGCCTGTTTCAAGGACTAACCATTCTGGCCTCTAATCTGAAGCTTTCTTTGTTCTCACTTGCTTACCAAGAGCCTGAGGATGCACACACCATTTACTCCTCAGGTCTTTGGATAGCTGGGCTTGTGTCTTTTTCTTAGTGGCCATGGGGCAGAGAGGGTAAAACCAGTGTGTGCTGCCACCATGTGTAAGGGAAAGCACCAGGTGTGCAATATCTTATCTCATGCTGATGCCACAGTGCAAGGCATAGAACGTGCTTTAAACAATTTGTATGCTCCCCTCCACTGTTCTTTTACTCCTCACAACAAACAGCCTAGCATGGCATGCATTCTTAGTCCCTTCTTACAGACGAGAAAATAGAGGCTCCAAGAGGTAAAGACTGGCCTAAGACCACAGAGCTCGGAAAAGGCGGAGCCAGGAATGATGGAAAATCCATGGAGTTGAAGTCAAAGTTTTAAGGCAAACAGGTAGATAGAGAGAAGAGAGTAGTGGCTGCTAGAGGGGAAGGGGCTAGAGGGAGGGTAAAATGGGTGAACGGAATCAACTATATGGTGATGGATGGAAAGTCTTAGCGGTGAACATGCTGTAGAGAATACAGAAATGGAACTATAAGGTTGAGCACATGAAAAAGTTATATATTGTTACAAACCAATGTTACACCAATAAAAAACTACAAAACAACAACAAAAAAAGCAAGGGAAGGGCAGTCTAAATCCATAATCATGGAATTCATTTTTGATTCTGTTATTTGCAAAAGAAAGGGTCCTGTTATGGTTGCAGGGCTGCAGGGATGAACGCAGGTCAGGATGATGCACATAAGGGTGGGGGGAGGCAGGAGATGAAAGGGAAAGAACGGAGTTCAGGGGGGACTTGTCACTCGAAGACTCCTGGCCTGGAGCAAGTCATTTCATCTCTGCACAGAAGACAGTTAACAATGCTGCTCCTGCAGGATTACTGGAAGAACTGTATGCCATTGTATGGGTGAAGCAGCTAACAGAGCCGAACACCTGCTGGCTCACATCATATATTGATAATATTTTCACTTCCTTTCCTGTGAACTGCAGCCTGCATGTGCTGTCTCCCAAACCCAGTTTCTGGTCTGAAGACTCCTCCCCCAGGTGACATGCTGACCCAGGAAGGCTCTTGGGTAAGCTGCTCTCAGAGAACTGTCCACCACAAAAGAGTCCCTCACCCAAGGACAGGTTCCCCTCATCTCATTCCCTCGCCCCCCTAAAGCTTGCATCCAGTCAATAACTGGCTGATTAGACGGGGTTGAATATGAAGGTCCACAGCCCAACCCTCAACTGGGGACGCTGCTGAAGGCAGCTCAAGAGCTCCCTGTGGAATGGTGGGGATCAGCTGAGGCCTTTGTTGCAGCTGCATCAGGGTCAACTCCTCCCTCTGTCCAGCCCTGCCACCCACACTCATCAGCACTGACTCTGAAGGCACCTCCCCAATAAGCTTCCTAAGCAAATCTCCATCTCTGCCACTGGTTTCCTGGGAACTTGATGGAAGACAGTACAAAATCAGTGCATTTGAGAGAAAGCGTTCTGATAGATGATACAGAGGGGGTCTTGACATGGAGATGCAAGCCAGCAAGTGTCTGTAATAACCCAAGAGCAACAGGAAGAGGGCTTGGGGTGGGGGTTGGGGGAGCAGCACTGAATGTCCCAATAATGTAACCAGGTTTGATACTCCATGAGGCTAAGCCTAATCAAAAGGGCAAATCCAGAGCTAACACTCACCAAATGCAACTCAAAGGCCCCTGGCAAAGCTGTTGTGGGCAGCTGAGTCTGTAGGAGTCAGCTGGGTGATCACCCATCCAAGGGCATCCTTGCCACCACCAGAACTGGGAGGGCCACTGGGGTTTGCTTTTCTAAAGTTCACAACTTGTCTCCCTTTGGCAAATGCACATGATAGCAGATACTAGGCACCTACAAAGCCCTGAGAGCTGATGACAAGTGAAGGTTATCTTGTTTTTCAACGAAAAATAACAGATACATTTAAAAACGTTTTCTATTTCCATTCTTTAAAAAAAAAAAAAAAACCTTTTCTTTTCAATTTCAAAAACAAACATGCTCAAATCTTAAAATTTGGAAAATGCAAGAGAGGAAAAAGAGGGCAAGTTATCCAGAATTCCTTCCAGGTATATCTATGACTGCATTTGAGGATATGCCCTATTAAAATTTCCTAAGTGTACACACACAAATGTACATTTCTCAAAAACGTTTTTATACTGTACATCTGCAGTTTGCTTTTTTCATTTGGCAGGGCAGTACATCTTTTCTTCCATATTGATATTTTTTTGTAACATGATTCTTAGTGTCTGCCTAATATCCCCATCCTATAGACGTGGCGTAATTTATCTAACCAACTCCCTATGATTGGACAGTTAAGATCTTTCCAATTAAAACAGTGCAAAGAGATACAATATTGAGAATTTCTGCTGAAGATAGGAGGAAGATGGATTTTCCCTGTGAGAACGGCTTCATGGAATCTTTCTACATGTATCAGAGATGACGTTTCATTATTTCCCGTTACCCTTCTGCTCCAGAGAAGTGTGGGCTCAAACAGACAAGTGCAAATGTGAAAGCAAATGCAAAATCTACCTCTCAGAGCTTTTCAGTGGGAGAAACAAGGGTGAAGGAAGGATGTCTATGATTTGGGTCACACAGGAATCCCTTGTAAGCTCTGAACATGCTGCCCATGGGAAGCCAGACGACTGAGATCAGAGAGACAACCGGTGAAGTCAGCTTTAGTCAGTAAGCTGAGGTCATAGCGCAGCACAGAACAGTTGAACTCCCAGTTTTAAGTTGTCACCCCCCATGCACAAACACCCAACATTTGAAAGTCTGTTTTTGGACCCAGACACTGGTTAATTAAATCACAAATGAACAAGGGTTTCTATTTTCATATACAGCCTACAACTGGTCAAGAACTTTCTTCTGCAGTAGTCACAACTTTCACAGGGTCATCTCCATTAGCAGAAAAAAAAAAAAAAGAAGAAGAGGGTTTAATGAGTCTCTCTGCTGCCAACTTGCCCACAGACTATTTTTTAAGGAGATTATTTTGGTCCTAAAAAGATTCTGGTGGGAGCGAGACTCACGCTTTATCTTCCATCTGCCTTCTAAACAAGAGGGCTGTGTATGCTATCGACTGATTAAATGATCTCTTTAGAGTACAAAGAAGTATTTGTGATGAAGACAACAGAGAGGGCAAATCAATTATTTACTGAGGAGGCTGCGATATAAATTACATTTGATTAAACTCAGAGATAAATCACAGTGATGGAGGGTTTAAGTGGAATGTGCTGGAACAGACAGTGACTAAGTGCCCCCCGACATTGCCAGTAATGAATGCAAGGGCACAGGCCCAGCCCCGACACCCCTGGATTTCTAACACAGGCAGCCTAATATTCATCCATTCATGCCACAAACATGCGTTGAATGCCCGCCACACAACACTGGCCCAGGTCTCAGGCAACGGTCATGGACAAGTCAGATCCTAGAGCTTCAGACCTGAAGAGGAAAGACAGTGAATAAGCCTATAAATAAATAATGAACGAGATCATTCCAGAGAGTGATAAGTGTTATGAAGATGATAAAACAGTTTGATAAGATGAAGAGTGACTGGGGCAGGGTGGGGAACAATTAATTTCGACAGGCTGGTCCAGGAAGACATTTCAGGAGAAATGACATTTGAAGCGAGATGTGAACATCAAGAAAAGGGCAGTCATGGCAGGAGGGAATGTGCTTGGCCTGTTTACAAAACAGAAAGGCACTAGTGTGATGGAAGCAGATCCAAGAAGGAAGGGCGGGAGCTGCAGGGAAGAGGGAGGCAGGACTCCTGCAAGTGTCGCTTTAGGAGGTCAGGTGAGGGGTGTGGATTTGTTTCTAAGCCCATCTAAAAGCCATGGCGTTGAGAGGGGGAAGGCGTTACGCAGGTACATGATGCCATTTATAACCATTTCTCCAACTGCTCTTTGGTAAAAGGGGGTGAAGTCAACGCAGGAGGTATGATAGTGATCCAGGTGAGAGAAGAGATCAGGAACATGGATTAACACACAGAAGAATGGGCTGAATCAAAACAGACACTGCAGGAAGGCAGACAGGACTCATTCAGATTGTCTGTGGGAGAGGCAGGAAAAGGAAGGAGTCCAGTATGATTCTTGATTATGGCTTAGGGACCCAAGTGGAAGGCAGGCTCCCTTTCTGAGATAAAGCCATCCTAATGAGTGATGGAGACAGAGCCAAGGGATTCAGGTGACTTCAGGTTCCCTTTAAGACCTTTCAGATTCCAGCTCTGTGGACTGTGTGTGGAATTCAGAAGCAGACGGATGCAACCCCCAAATGCTGGTTCTGTCACGAGGGCCCCAGGCCCCACTAAGTCTCGGGGCCTTATTTATCATATGGAATAGACAAGACCTACCTGGATGTGTGAGCATGAAACCAGGATGTGGGAGAGTAGTCCATCTGGCAGGCAGGTGCTCCGTAAGTATGAGGTCTTTTCCCTCCAGTTTAAATGTAGCCCCAGAGTACAGACTGAGCTATGTCGATGCTGAAAAGCCATCGTATCATCATCTAAAAACACTTTTTTCCCCCCTATCTCACTGACTGTGAGAACTGGGACTTGGCCTCATTCATCAAGACTGCTGCTGCTTCTGCTGTTAAGTCGCTTCAGTCGTGTCCAACTCTGTGTGACGCCATAGACAGCAGCCCACCAGGCTCCCCCATCCCTGGGACTCTCCAGGCAAGAACACTGGAGTGGGTCACTAGACAACTTTAAAGATATCTGTCCAGTCTTAGTGACTGATCCCCCAGCTGACTGCCCCCTCCCACACAGCAGTTATCATTACAGTGACCTTGTTTATACCATATGACCTGACCCTCTGGCCCCTGCTGACCAGACCAGATGCTAACACCTGGTCCAAGCTGTGGTGATTAGAGCCCCAGCCTTGGGAATTGAGAACTGAAGCAGAGAGGAGTCAATCTTTCCTCATGGCTAGATTATAGAATTCTGGGTGGCCAACTTTTCCTGCCATTGGCTTGGGTAACAGAAAGGCAATCCTATAAAAAGCCAAGGGAAAAGTTGCTCTGGAAGAGGTGACCATAGAGAAAAAACACTGTAAAGAAATGAAAAGGAGAAAGAAAGATCAGAAAGTAGAGTATCCTTGCTGTGCTCCTGCTCACTCACTCAGTCGTGTCTGACTCTTTTGCAAGCCCATGGACTATACAGCCCACCAGGCTCCTCTGTCCCCGGGATTTCCAAGCAAGAATTCTGGAGTGTGTTGCCATTTCCTTCTCCAGGGGATTTTCCAAACCCAGGGGTCGAACTCGTGTCACCTGTGTTTCCTGCATTGGCAGGTGGATTCTTTATCACTGAGCCACCTGGAAGCCCCGGAATATCCTTTCTGTTTCCCAACCCCTGATTCATCTTCCAGAGGCTCAGTTCACACACGCCCTTCCTTAAGTCTGTGAGACAATGCTCAGTACTAATAACGTGTCCCTTTGTTAAGTCCATTCAAGTCGACTTTCATTACTTGCAACTACAAAGTTTTCATTAATAATGGATATTAATTTCTGTACATCTGGCCCCTGGCCCACCTCTGTGTGGTCAGCAGTCAGTAAATGCTTGTCAAATGGAAGGAATGTAGATGGTGGTACTCAGGGCACTGCCCCAGGGAATCTGCTTTATCTTTGAGTCTTTCTACCTAGCTTAATACCTGCTAATAAAGCCATGAAAAGAGAAAGAATTTGAATTTTGATGATCTTTTCCCCACTGTCATCACCAAGATTTCAGGCCACAAATTGTTTAATTTTATAGTTTATCTCTTTGGAAATTAACTTCAGCTTTCAGTTAATTTTATGTATAAGAGCCAATTATCTTCTAAGCAACTTCTTTTTGTCTCCTTTCTGCTAACAATGAAAAATAGATAAGTCTATTTGATCGGATAACAAAAGCTTGAATGCCTACATGGTCTTGCTGATTTCAACAAAGCACCTCCTTTCCAAAGAGCTCAACATAGGATTGCAAGCACAATCCTAATGCTTCTTAAACCACTGTAGTAAAGTGCCAGGGAGAAAATGTGACAAATGTTGATAATCAGCAATAGTAGGATATAACAGATCAATGGAAAACAAATAAGTATTAAATCCCTTTCAGTTTAATTCAGCCAACATTTTGTGAGCATCTTTCATGTAACTGATACCATGCCTGGGGCTAGAACTGCCATGTATGAAACACCTACTGTGCTCCAGGTACAGTGATGAACATTTTAATATACATTACTTTTCATCTATCTCATACAACAGCCCTAATGGGTGCTATGACCTTCCTATGTGCAGATGAAGCTTTCTGAAATCAAGAAACCTGCCCAGAGTTCACATAGCCAATAAGGAGATTTGATTCACAGGATCCACTCCAGCTATGTTGTTTCCATATCTGTATATATTTCCGCTCTGCATAAGTTTTCTCCCTGAGAAAGTGAGTAAATGGAATTACTCCCTTTAAGAAGATCATAGTCTAGTGGAAGAAGTACAGTTTCATCAAAGGTGGTGTTTCATCAAATGAAGGTGCCACCAATGTGAAAAGTGAGGGCCAGGGAAGAATCTCAATTTCTGATGGAGAAGACACAAACTGGCATATCGAAGAGGTGGCATTTCAGTGGGGGACTGTGGGATGCACAGGCTTCCAGAGCAAATCTTTTAAGAAGTCCTGAGAAAACAGATATATTCAGTATTGCACACCTTAGTAAGATCCCGGGAAGTACTGAAAATGTCATAATTGAGGACCAATTATGCAGTGTTTGGGCCATCGGTGACATTATGAGGGAGGTATTATTCTTTTTTCAATTTTACAGATGAAGAAAGTTGTGTTCCCAGTGGGAGGGTAATTTCTTCCATGTCACATAATCTTCCTTTAGCTGCTAATTATTTCCAGTCCAGGCATTTTTGATTCTAAATAATATATTTCCCCCTGCTAGGTCATATCTTCCAAAGAATGGAAAGACAAAGAAGAAAAAAAAAATAGCTACAAATTATAGATGCAATAAATTATAAGGCCTCTTTCTACCCTCAGGGAATTTACAGTCAGGGAAGTAAACATACACTCTGAAAACTGAAACAAGAAATTAAGGTAGAAAAACAAAGTTAAGGACAAAAAACATCACGGCCCAGGTCGGCCCAGGAATAACTAGCATGTATGTTATACTGAGCAGAGTCCTAGGAGTTTGGAGAAAAGACACAGGACTTTGAAGCAAGGTCCTTGGACAAAGTTTTCAGGAAGAGGTGAGACTGAAAAAGCCAGGTCTCAAATGATGCACAACTTACATCAAGTAGGGGATAGAGGTCCAGTCTCTGCTATTGTTAAAGGCAAAAGTAAGATGAGAAAAACTGCAAGGGAGCCTTTACCTAACTCTGCACAGTAATAACTGCTCCACATTATTGGGCATCCCTCCTGAGCCAGGAATGATACTAGGCACATGGTAAACGATGCTCATGTACAGAAAATATACTGGGCATCAGAGAGGGACAAGTTGGCCAAGAAAGACAGCCAGCTGCATTCAGTGGTGCCCATTTGATTCCAAAGTTCACCCTCTTTCCACTATGATCCATCACCTGTGCTCAGATTTTGGAGGGACGTGAAGGCCACCTCTTTTCTGTGGGTGTTCAGGGTGTCTTCACTAAGCAACATTATTATAACATGATCTGCATTATGGAGAAAGTGTCTAAGTCTGGGTGAAACAGAGGAATTAAGGTGGAAATTCAGTCTTTTACTTCTCATTTTAGGCTAGGACTCAAATGAGAAGTGAAGCATCTTAAAGGCAACCAGATCTGCAAACCACAATCTGCAAACAGACTTATCTGGTTCCAGATTCACTAAAAATGACACAGCAACAGACCACTATGGAGTTGATGACATACGATGTGTTCTCATGAAGGTAAACACATGAAGGAATTATTATTTCAACAGTCCTCTCGCCACGCTCACTCTTCTTGACCTCTGCATACAACTGGACATCTCACTGTCTCTACTTTCCTAAAGATATCACCCCTCTTATGCTTCTGTGACTAGTATCTTGGTTCTCCTCCTTTCCTGACTGCTGTATATCTTTTCTTGCCAGATCTTTACTGGAGGTTTTCCCTAACATTCTGTCCGTGGTCTTCATTTTGCACTTGACAATCTCACCTCTCCTAGATGACATCCTAGTTAATATATTTAGCTTTAATGCCTCTCCTGAGCTCCATGCTCACTTTTTTGACTGCCTTCTAAATGCCGCCATCTGAATTTATTACAATGAGCAAAATTCAATATGTATAGAACTAAGATGACTAATTTCTCCTTTACTCAAACCAGCTCTTCCATCTCAATGACCAATACCATTGCCAATTCCCCACCCCCCATGAAGCCTCACCAGGCCGAGTTTAAGTGCAGTCACCACAACCTAACTGTTCGTTTACGCCAACATCAACAAAAGCACCAAGCGCACTGTGCAATGCCTCGCAGATGTGATGTACCACTTTGATTTTCACTCGTCAAAGTGAAAGAGTCCTCAGTGTCTAGGACAATGCCCAGTGTAATACATGTAACATGTCAGATAACTCTCACAAGCAGGCTACCCTTTATTCAGGTAGAAACCTTGGAAAGGCTTTTATTTCCCGTTTACCTTACCATAGCTTTCACACACATTATTAAGAAGTCTAAATAACATTTCCAAAATATCCTCACTGTCACCACATTTATTCAGGTCCTCAGTCTTCCCTAGATAATTCCACGGTATACTCGTTTATCTGTTAATATTTCTCCCTATTCAAGTCCATTTGATAGAGAACTATAAGATGCTCTTCAGACAGTATATTCTTATAAATGCAATTCCATTATTCACAAGTCTTCAATGGTTCCACTTCCCTTCAAACCAAATGAAACAGAAATTTCTCAGTCAATGATTCAGTATTTCATTAAATATTTACTGTACGCCTACTTGCTAAATATTGGGGAGCTAGAAGAGAACCTTATGGATAAATTCCCTGCCCTCGTGAAGACCACAGCCTTTTCAATTAGGAAAAAAAAATTCATTTCTTCTTCCTCACTCTCTTTTTCCCCAACATAAGATCTTTGCTTCAGTCAAGCAAAGCCCACTGGAAGCCAGGTCTCCAAACACATTCTCCATGTTTGCATACCCATGCATTATCCTGCACGTTTTCAGGCACAAGCAAGAGTCTGTCTTACCCCACCTGCCAATCACCTTCCTGTTCCCACCTCTGTCCACCAGTCCAAAATCTTTAGAGTCTTGCCTCCTAGTTTTCTCTTATGTGATGAATTGAGTTCCTTCCAAAATACAATTTTTTCCCTTGATCTATCTCCCTCAATCTATGAATTCCATTCTCAGACATTCCCAAATGTCCCTTTCTCTTTAGTTCATACTGAAAAGTTTCTTATGAACAAAAGAAATACAGATAAACTGAAATGGGCACACATATGTGTTAACAAAGAACTCAAGTGATTTACAAAATATATTTTCTAACACAGCTAAAATCTAGACACAGACAGAGGTACCTGACAACCTTACAGGTATGTGTATCCCTTCAGCAGTTATAAAGAAACTCACTCTTCAACGAGTTCTTTTTGTTTTTACTAGTATTTACTTTGGCCACCTGATGTGAAGAGCTGACTCACTGAAAAGATCTTGATGCTGGGAAAGACTGAGGGCAGGAGAAGGGGATGACAGAGGATGAGATGGTTGGATGGTATCACTGACTCAATGGACATGGGTTTGGGTAGACTCTGGCAGTTGGTGATGGACAGGGAGGCCTGGCATGCTGCAGTTCATGGGGTCACAAAGAGTTGGACATGACTGAGCGACTGAACTGAATTGAACTGAGCACTTACTGTGTGCCAGGCTTTGTGCATATATTTTGCAAACTCCATCTCACTGATTTCTCACAAAAATCCCTCAGTGTACACACTGTTATTCTCTCTATTACACAGACTGAGGAAACCAAAGCTTGCATGTGTATATGCTAAATTGCTTCAGTCATATCTGACTCTTTGCAACCCTATGGATTGTACCCTGCCAGGATCCTCTGTCTATGGCATTCTCCAAGGCAAGAATATTGGAGTGGGTTGCCATGCCCTCTTCCAGGGCATCTTTCTAACCCAGGGATCACACCTGTGTCTCTTAAGTCTGCATTGTCAGGCAGGTTCTTTACCACTAGCACCACCTGGGAAGCCCAAACCAAGGCTTACAGAGGTAAAAAGGGCTTGGCCAAGGTCACACAGGCAGCTGGAATTCATTTGAACTTAAGTACCACTCCAGCACTCTTGTCTGGAAAATCCCACGGATGGAGGAGCCTGGTAGGCTGCAGTCCATGGGGTTGCGAAGAGTCGGACACAACTGAGCGACTTCACTTTCCGTATTCACTTTCCTGCATTGGAGAAGGAAATGGCAACCCACTCCAGTGTTCTTGCCTGGAGAATCCCAGGGACGGGGGAGCCTGGTGGGCTGCCGTCTATGGGATCGCACAGAGTCAGACACGACTGAAGTGACTTAGCAGTAGCAGCAGCAGTGTGATTTTTAACTATTAACAACACCCTGCCTCCTTTAAGTATGTAACTGATGAATATGATATACTTAGCAAAGTGCCTGACATAAAGTAATCATTCAATAAATGTGACAGATGATAGATGGGGGAGAGAAAACAGGTTGACAGATACATACAAAAGTGTAAGGTGCATTCATACACACTGCAACACAAAATCCTGGCAACAGACCTGCCAGGTACTTATTATGAACTGATTTTACAAATAAAGATACTATGATGCTAGCAGCTACAGGGGATTTGAAAAGCTTCCCTACCTGGTAACTTGGCAAGTGCAGAATTGGAACGCACATCTCTGAGTCCAGCTCCAGTGCCCTCTGAGATGGCCCCATTGTCTCTTTTCTCTCCCTAATCTATACACACTTCATCTTCTTTATATTCCTGCAACGTCTGGGAAAACAAAAGGGAAGGTTCTGTTCCTCAAAGGGCTGGAATAGATGTGAGTTTTGGAGAGGTCATGGGTTGGCTACTCTTGCTCTCAGTCTCTGCATGGAAATCACCCACAGGTGGGGAGCTTTTGATACTTCAAAAACCCTCTCTCTGCTGGAATTTTGCAGCCTGCAGGCGGCTCGCTCTGCAGGAGCCCTGGCTCCCTCAGAGCTACCTGAACACTTGAAGGAGCTAAAATCCTAGGTTCTCAGATCAAGGCAAAGGGTTCAATATGGCTTGGGAGAAAAGAGAATCTGTTTTGCGTTGTGGCTGGAAAACTCTGAGTCAAGGGATCGGGGTTGCTGGTTCCCAGAGTCTTAGTTTCTTTATGAGAAAGCTGCTGAGAGTGGTGACAAGTAAGCTATCATCCAGTCTGGTGGAGGTTTTTCCATGTAGCCCCAACTTGAAAGTGAAGCTGTACCAAATAAAGACAATATCAAGGAAATGTCCAGTGACACACTGGGGCGTGGCCCTGACTATGCACACACAAGGAACTCCCTTTTACATTAAAAAATTGCTCAATAAATATGAATGGCAAAGTGAAGCGTTCTTTGCTCTCTTTGTACAATGCAAATCACTCGGGATGGTTCCAGGGAAGCTGCTCTCCTAGGTCCCTCCAGCCACCTCCACACACCTGTAAATATCTTTTCCTGCCAGTGGAGAAACAGGAGGCCTAGAAGAATTGCTCTCTTTTCCCAGCTCTCTATGACAAAGACAGTAACGTGTTTCTATCTGTTCCTTTTCAGGCTGGTATCATGAGTCTGTTCTTATTGTCAAATCTCCTGCAGCAGGATGTCTGTGCTGAAGATGACTGCACGCACGACCCAGGTGATTAAAAAATACACATTACAATCTGAGAAAAGATGACCCCTCTTCTCTGTGCTCTTAGGAGGAGCAGAAATGTCATGTTCAGCACACCCAGATGGATGTCCCTGAAAAGGGTCCTGCGGCACACTTACATGGATACATTTAAAGGAGGCCACAGGAGGAGAAAGAGGTTGCCCAGGTGGCTCAGTGATAAAAGAACCCACCAGCCAAGCAGGAAGTGTGGGTTTGATCCCTGGTTCAGGAAGATCCCCTGGAGAAGAAAATGGCAACCCACTCCGGTATTCTTGCCTGGGAAATCCCATGGACAGAGAAGCCTGATGGCTGTAGGCCATGGGGTGACAAAGAGTTGGACACGACTGAGCGCCTGAACAAGAGGAGGAGGAGGGACAGATGGAAGAAAGGTCAGGAACTAAGATGGACTGACATGTGCGTTAGTGTCCTAGGGATGCTGGAATAAAGTACCACAAACTGAGCAGCTTTCAACAGAAATATATAGTCTTACAGTTCTGGAGGCTAGAAGTCCAAGATCAAGGTGTCGACAGGGCTTGTTCCCTGTGAGGACTGTGAGAGAGACTCTGTTCCGGGCTCCTGCCTAGCTTTTATTGCCAGTCTTTGGCACTGCTTGGCTAACAGATGAATCAGTCCAATCCCTGCCATCATCTTCACACAGCACTCTCCCTGTGTGTCTGTCTCTATGTACTAATTTCCCCTTTTTGTGAGGACAGCAGCCATATAGGACTAGGACCCGCCCTAATGGTATCATGCTAATTAATTACGTCAGCAACAACCTTACTACAGGAAGGTCACATTCTGAGGTGCCAGGAGTTAGGACTTCAACACATGAAAACTGGAGGGGATGGTGCGTACACAACTCAATTCATAACACAGGTGCTTTGGCCATGTTAGCTCATTTCATCTTCAAAACAATTTCATGGAAAAGAAAAGACATAATGCTTTTTTGTCTACTGATGAAGAGGTGCAGGCTCAATAAGGTGAAGTGATCTGGCCAAACTGCAAAGGTAGAAGAATGGAGCTGAATCGTGAACCTGAACCTAATGACCCCATCTGTGCCCTTTCTGCTATATAACCTCTGACCATAATGAAACTCTGGTTACTTGATCTGCCTGCTGCCACTGATGACTGGTCCCAAGGAGTGGTCCTTCATATTGAGCGTCAACATCAGGAAAACAGTGCTGTAAGTGACAGGCATAGTGATCGGAGGCACCTGGCCCTTGCTATCAGCCGCTTACCCCTTAAAAGTATGCAGATTTCAAATCATGGGTTATTAAAGCCAGAAAACAGCCCCCAGGTGGAGAGAGAGACTAACTGCCAGAAAGAAAAGCAGGTGGAGAGAGAAAGACTAAGTGCCAGAGAGAAAAGCAAGAGAGCGGAGACTGCATTCTGTGACTCGCCCAAGACAGCTTTCTCAAATTAAAGCAAGCTAACACAGAAAGGGTCTTGCTCTCCGCATTTCATAAAGGCCATTTCACTTCTTTTCTTTGTAACTTGGCATAGGGTCCAAGAAACATTTTTTTGTTTAGACATGGCTTTAATAAAGAGGGTTTGATTCCTATTAACAGAGTTGCCAACAACTGGAAAGTGTATTTTTTCCCCAGGGAGGAAGCATCACAGTAAGTTCAGTCCACGCAGGGGACCCTGAGGTTTTTGACTGTTTAAAGTCTGGAAACTTATGGAATTTCCAATTTGTCTTTTTAAAGAGACAGACCTAAAAATGAGTAAGATACCGTCACTGCTCTTAAGAAGTTTCTAGGATTGGAATTATGTTTGGTTCCTTTTGCAAGAATCCTCTTGTCTGGTGGCAAACCTCGCCATAAAAATTTTGATAAAATGATCTTACCTGGCAGCATGCTAGACTGAAACCCAAAGGAAGAAGCTCCCCAGAAGGGTACTTGAGAAAATCAGGCTGACTTGGGACTTTGTGGTCCCACCAACCCCATCAGGATCTAGTCACGGGCGTTACAGACTTGGTACCTGTGATGGGAACTCCATACTTACCCCCTCACCTGTCCACATGCCAATCCTTAGCATTTGCTCTTGGCATCCCCACCCCAAACACAGGCCCTTTGGCCAGAATTCTCCTGCTCTTCCCCCTAAGAGTAATCCCTACCCTGGTCCAAGTGCAAAGGTTAAAACACATTTTCAGGTGGCCTACTAGATGCGAAGCAATATAATGGAGAGAAAGCAAATGACTCTGGCATGCCCTTTATCCCCACAGGCTCATAGGCTAGTAGAAAAACTAAATATTGAAACCAATGATAACCATCCAATGAGAATGAATTGATAGGTGTGGGAAAAGATGAAAACATTAAGCTATGATTTTCTGAGATCCTACTATGTACTCATCACTTTTTTATGCTAGTCTCTTTATATGCCTTACTATACATCATATCCACAGAACAACGCTATAGAAGACGTACAGGAAAAAAAAAAATCTCCTAAGCTAACCAATGTAATGTATTTGACCTTTCTCACCATCTGATGCTGCCTTCCTCACACTGTTAGGCAGTCTGCTTGATTTCTGTTTGATGCCGTTAAGTTAGATGTTTACCAAGAATCTTACACATTTGTTCCCATACCTGCTTATGAGAATTATACTTGTTATTGTAAGTATATAATCATTAAACATTACATGTATCAGTGAAATATGAATACAAAAAGAAAGGGGAGGTGTTATTTCTATGAAGTTCAACAACTGGAAACAATCAAAATGGGCAAGTTGTGAAAAGAAAGTGTTCTAAAAAAAATTAGGTGAAAAAGCACACAAACCCAGAAGGATTCTCCCCTCTGGTTACTTTGGAAATGTTTTTAAATCCTCATGCCACTTATAAGAAACCAAAACTGGTAATCATAGAAGATATGTTTTACAAGCATGGATTTTATTAGGAGAGTATACAGCACTGCAATTAGCAAATCTGTATCCCAAGAAAAGTCCTTATACTGACATTAAAATGTCAATAAACTAATGTATATTTATTATATGTCTTCAGTTGAAATAAAATGTAAAGGGAAACATGAGTCATTTCTTAAATGATTTCCCAGTTTAAATAATTTTTTTTTTTTTTTGGATTACCTGACCAACTGCAGATTCCAATCTTCTCTGCTAACTGCTATTAGCAGAAAGATTTCTCTGTTGGGTTAATGTACTATTAGCTAAGGAACTCTGGGGGAGTCTTCCTGCAAAGTAGGTCAATTCCTTGCTCTATAACTCTGATTATGTCAAAGCATTTATTCATGAGTTTTCTAATTCAACCCACTTCAAATAGAGTCGTATTTATATCACCACAAAAAAATTACATCCAAATTACAACTAAAGCCTTTGCATTTAGCTCTGTGGTGAACATGAGGGAAATTTAACCATTTGCATGGCATATCGGCACTGAAATAGTAAGACCTCAACATAGCATCACAATGGCCCATCCTGGAGAATTTCTCAGAAAGACTGCAGTGTTCCTTGCAAATTCCAGATGTTGCTTGCTCTCTGCTAATAGCATTCTTGTAAATACTGCTGGACAATGCAGAGAGTATCAAATACTGGACACTCAATGCAAAACCTAGCAGAATGACGGCCCCTGTAAAGTTACCTTTTCAGGAAAGCTGGCTTCCAGGGCTGACATTCTTAATAGGCTAGATTTTCCTCCTTGAATTTTTCTTCCTTATCTGGAGCATTATCGTATAGCAGTTAAGTGCAACATAGATGGACCTGGATTCAAATGCAGACTCTGTCACATTGAAGCTCTGTGATTTGGGGCAAGAGACTTAACCTTTCTAAAGAACAGTTTCCCCATCGACAATGTAGTTACGGTTGTATCTACTTCATGGGATGATTGTGAGGCTCAAAGAAGAGGATGCATGTTAGCGTGGGAATATTCTCGGCTTCCCTTGGGTGACTGGGATTTTAGTTTCAGCATTAACCAATATTACAGAGGTGTGTCCTTCTATGTTTAAATATAAACCCTCTATTTAAATATAAACATATACACAGCCTCCAATCTAGCAGTCCCATTTCATCTGAATGTAAGCTAATGTAAATGAGAGTATATGCTTTAAAAAATGGTTCTAGGAGCTCCAAGCACAGATGTTTTAGGATGGATTGTTTTTATCTGTGGCATATTCACACAATGGAATACTATATGCCAATAAAAACAGATGAACTAAAAAATATTTTATTACCTGCAGCAATGTGGATGCATTATAGAGTTGTGCAAAACAAGATAATCCTGATAGAATATACACTGTGTGCTCACATTTATATGAAATTCAAAATCTTGAAAAATAAAACTATGGATTGTTTTATTTATGGATCAACTATGGTGGCTCAGATGGTAAAGAATCCACCTGCAATGCGGGAGACGTGGGTTTGATCCCTGGGTTGGGAAGATCCCCTGGAGAAAGGAATAGCAACCCACTCCAGTATTCTTTCCTGGAGAATCCCCATGGACAGAGCATCCAGGCAGGCCACAATCTATAATGTCACAAAGACTTGGACATGACTGAGTGACTAAGCACAGCAGCACATGAAGAAAAACAAGGAAGAAAGTGTCATAAAAAACAGGAGTTTCTCTGTTAGAGGAAAGGAGGGGACTATGCTTAAGAAGGGACATGGGAAAATTCTAAGGATGCTGGTTATGTTATAATGTCTTGACTTGGATATGAGTTTTATAAGCATTCATTTTATAATCATTCATTAGGCTGTCCATCTATGTCTTATTACTGTTTCTGTACTTTTTAATTTTTATCATGTTATATGATACAAAACTGAAAATAACTCAAAGATACCCAATCACACAGATACCTAACAAAGTGTGTGGCATCTATTAGGTGAAATAAAAGGCGAGTTGTCACCCAACCCCTTCTGTACATCCTAGAGATTAAAGTTTCACTGAGAATGAGACACAAAATATTATATAACATTTTAAAGGTTTTCTTTAACTGAAAACAATACACTCAGGTTACTTTTAATGGAGGAGGAATGAATATTTTGTGTGGGGAGAAGAGTATCATCAGATTTCAACCTTACATAGCAATCCTGAAATTCCATATTCAGACTCTACCACGTAGCCTAAGGGCACCTGGGGATTTGGGGTGGATTAGAAGTGAGGCTTCAGCACCCTGTTTAATGACATAAGGCTGTTCTTCCAGGCTGTGGCGCTCAGAGACCCCTGCTGCTTTTATTTAAAGAAGATTCCAGCGCAGCAGCAGCAGAGGTGGATGATGGATCAAGGCCTAAAATGCAGCAATCTGCTAAACATCTCAGGGACAGGGGGAACCCCCAAGGGCTACATCCCAGCCATTGTACCTGGAGTCACTTAATGGCTTCTAGAAGCAGAGCTCAGGAAGAGGCAACAACAGGTGAGATATCAATTTCACTGCCTGCTTGCCACACTCCTAATGGGAGCCTTGGAGAATTTATGTCAGATGCAAAGTGTGTATTTGTCCCTGATTCAAATGGCAGGTCTAGTCTCCATTTCAGATTCATTCTTAGGCCTTTAGCTGCATTTTATGAAAAGTGGTTGTATTCAGTATGAACCAATTTTCCCCTTGAGTTTTATTATTGAAATCATCCAAATAAATCACCTCTAATCCTCAATCCTACCTGCTTTAAAAGCCGGGGGTAAGCAGTGAAATCCTCTTTAGAAAATACATACATGAAACATTTTTGTGCACTTGAGACAATGACTAGCTATTAAGTTGAATTTTTTCCTGATGTGTGTGTGTGTGTGTGTGTGTGTGTTTGTGGGGTGTGTGCACACGTGTGTGTGTGTGTGGGCATGTGTGCTGGAGACAGAGGCAGTATGAAGTTTTAGTTTCCAGTAAGTTTGTAGTAGTATATCTAATGGCTTGTTTTTGTTGTTGTTGTTGTTTCCTCAATGGCTTGTTTTTATATCTAATAAGGAAAAGTACTATTTAAACAAGAAAAGCATAAGGACAGATGGTGAACATGGACCCTAGGATATTAATCAGTCAACCAGAGGATGACAGCAGCATGCTGATTTTCACCAACTCGTTCTAGCGTTTTCAAATTAGTCTTTCTGTTTTCTTTTTGTCCTAGTTGAGGGAGGGAAAGGGAAAGAAAAATGAAAAAGTGGCAGCCTTGCAAGAACCCCTTCCTCAGCACACACTCTTCACACCCGGCTAAAGTGTTAATCCTCCCGCCAAGCTATAAATCTTCACTTCGCTCTTCTACAGACTCTAAGAACAATCTGGTTTACAAACTATGGAAATGATCAGCCAGTCTTAGGTAACAGAACACAGCAAAGGGGACCAAGGGATCCCTGTCTTGTCCTCTTACCTCTGGTCTCCACCATCCCACTCCCCCAACCAAGACCATCTCACTCTATTTTCACAAGTAGTTTTAACCCAAACTTTATTTTGTAGCATAACAATTTTTATCTGCACCCTCAGTTCTGCTATGGCCCTAGGGGTTTATTCTGTAAAGATTAGAACAGTTGTGCTGTTATTAATATTTAACATTTTAACGTGTCAGCCACCCAGGACTTTTTATTTTCCAGCTGCAAGCAAAAGTAAGCCTAAAAGCAAAACTGGGAGAGATTTCAAGGTTTGTGGACATATGGGCAAGGGTTTTCAGAAGCAATTTTGTGAAGGCTCTGATATCATTCCATATAGGACATGATTGTCGTTGTTCAGTCGCCCAGTTGTGTCTGACTTTTTGCAACCCCATGAACTACAGCACACATTTCACTCTAATTTTGGTCCTGGCTAACATGACATTCTTGTCACTAAGCTCCCTACATACACTTACACTAAAGAGGAAGTAATAGAGGTATCTCTGTCCCTGTTTCTCTCTCCTGAGAGCCCCTAACTTTCCAGGCACAATCCAGATTTATTCTCACAGAGGAAACCAAGCTAACCACTATTCATCTTTCAATACCAGTTCAAATGCCAACTCTCCTTAACACCTGCTCTCTCCTCACTTCATAATTCTGCAGAAGAATTAGCTCTTTTGCCCCTTTCCTGTTTGCTTATTTCTGTTCACTTCAAACTTTAAAATCTTAATTACAGATGTGAGATAACTAGGCAATGTTTAATCTAAGCCCTGGAGCACATGCCCCATGCATCACTAATTGGATGGCATTTGCAACTCCCTGATCATACAATGCCTTGTCTATAACTTGTTGATTCTTTTCTCAGATTAAAGAAGTAGCAATGAAGAATAAGCTGCATCTCTTCCCCAGCTTCCCCTTCAGTAACACTGTAAGCAAACCATGTGAACAGGATAGCATCTAAAGAAAGATCACAGTGAGTTATGACAATGGAAAGGCAATACAGCACTCTAAGTGTAAGCAAAGACTCTAAAGCTGGACTCCCTAGGTTCAAATCCTAGCTCTAACCTTACTGGCTGTGTGATCTTTGGCAAGTTATGCAATCTCTGTGTGTCTGTTTTCCTAGTTATAAAATGGGGACAGACAGTATCTAACACATAGGTCTGTGGTGGGGATTAAATGGATTGCTCTGTGTAAGGCTCTTAGGTGTGGTGGATGCTTCTAACCACAGGTGCTCACTAACATCACATGCAGGCCTTTTATCTTGGTGCTGTCTACTCAAAGGTCAACACTGAGCTCTATCTCAGTGGCAGGTGCCTTTCCAGAGCAGGTTGACCCAGTGCCCATAAAACCTAGTGCCTTTATATAGTAAGATACTCCATTAAAGTGGCAGAGAAGGGAACTGATGTTCAGAAAAACAAAAAGCAACTGAAGGGGAAGGAACCCAGTGATGTCAATAAAGGGGCCAGCATCTCGGCTCCAGTTGAGTCTCTTCAAAAGCAAAGCTTATTGTATAGATAAAGAAAGTGAGGGCCTGACTTGAAGCTCCTATGAAGTACCTTCAAACCCTCAAGTTTGAGTCCTCCAAGGATCAGACAGTAGCAGTCTTTCTGCTTTACACAGACCTGATAATCAATGAGACTTCTGGGAATGCAGCTGATCAATGCACTTCACAACACTATCATTGAACACTTATCTTGAAAATGCTCAGGACAATCTATTACACAGTCTAATTGAGAGGAAGGATTAAATGTTTCCTTATCTCTTTACCTAAAAATTGCAAGCAGGGAATGGAAACTGTACAAAGAATGCAACTGCAGTCTCCCAAGTCTACTTGTTCTACTTATTCTGTTGCTGCTGCTAAGTCATTTCAGTCCTGTCTGACTGTGCGACCAGATACACTGTAGCCCATCAGGTTCTGCTGTCCCTGGGATTCTCCAGACAAGAACACTGGAGTGGATTGCCATTTCCTTCTCCAATGCATGAAAGTGAAAAGTGAAAGTGAAGTCGCTCAGTCGTGTCTGACTCTTCTCGACCCCATGGACTGCAGCCTACCAGGCTCCTCCGTCCATGGTATTTTCCAGGCAAGAGTACTGGAGTGGGGTGCCACTGCCTTCTCCACTTATTCTGTTGGCTGTGTTAAAATGATCTCCCTCATGATTTGCTTTAATTGAATATGTACATCATTACCTGGAATTAAGTACAAATTCATGTGAGAGTGGTTTTGGGGAAGTCTAGCATGGGCTTTGCATTCAAACAAACTTGGGTTTGCATCCCAGTTAAGGCACTTCCTAGCTGTGGAGTATGATGACTTCAACCATCAAATGTGATAGTCATAACTGCCTTATTAGGGTTGTCGTAAAAAGCAAATCCTAATTAACTGGTTAACACACTGATTAGCACTCAAGTACCTGAGGAATTGCAGAGCGAAAGGCTCAAACATGTACAGAACATCTAATAAAAGTAGCTATCAATTACCAAGGGTGCACATGTCCCAGGGACTTGACGTACTTTATCAGTAATCCTCATAATCACTTGAACAATGAAGAGTCATAATGCTCCACTGACAGGCAAAAAAAATTAAGGCTCAGGGAGGTGGACTTGGCCAAAGCTGCAGAATTGTTAAGTAGCAGAAAGGCGGCCGGAATGTAGAACTGCCTGTCCACTTACCCTGTATCACAAGGCTCCTTGCTGTGTTGTGGCAGCAGGTACTGTGCAATATCCTTGGGATACCATGGGGGAGAGATTTAGCCCCTACTCTGGAGGCAGCTGCTTCCCAGGGGGCACTAGTGGTAAAGAACCTGCCTGCCAATGCAGGAGATGTGGGTTCAATCCCTGGGTCAGGAAGATCCCCTAGAGGAGGGCATGACAACCCTCTCTAGTATTCTTGCCTGGAGAATCCCATGGACGGAGGAGCCTGGTGAGCTACAGTCCGTGGGTTTGCATAGAATCAGACATAACAGAAGCGACTGGAGCACGCACATGCTGGAAGTAGCCACCGTTCAATGGAGGAGATGGAAGGGAAAAGACAGAAGCAAGAGACTGTATGATGTAAAAGTAAAATGCATGATGAGTTTTATGGTGGGGGTGAGGACAAGGCTGAAGCAGCACCAAATTCAGTCTCAGGTTCAGGAAAGGTTTTAGCAGGAGTGAGGGGAGAGTAGCAGAGCTGATTCTTACAGACCGGTGCGAGTTTTCTTGGAAAGGATTCAGGGACGAGCATTCTGGAAAGACAGCAAACCTTGATCTGAGGTACAGAGGTAAAGGATACGTTAGTATAAAGAGTCTAGAACAGTGCTGTCCAATATGGTTGTTGTTTAGTCGCTAAGTTATGTCTGACTCTTTTGTGACCCCAGGGACTCTAGCCTGCCAGGCCTCTCTGTCCATGGGATTTCCCAGGCAAGAATACTGGAGCAGGTTGCCATTTCCTTCTCAAAGGGAATCTTCCTGACCCACGTCTCCTGCGATGGCACATGGACTGGAGACACTAGTACATGGCTATTCACATCTAAATTAACTAAAAGTAAATAAAATAAAAAATTCTATTCTTCTGTCACATCAACCATATTTCAAGTACTCAACAGGCCTATGTGGCTAATGGTTACCATACTGGAGAGCACAGATGTAGACCATCTCCATTATCACAAAAAATTCAGGGCAACAGCAAGGGAGGATGAGATTTTTAGATGATAAAATACAAAGCATTATAGCACAAACAGAAGAGGCTGGAGGGGGAAGTACAGAGCTGATCACGAGGAGGCAAAGATGATGGTGAGCTGTTGAGCATTCTAAATAGAAAACTTAGGTAACATGTCTGGGTGTTAGAAAGGTCATTCCAGCTGCAAGGTGCAGACAATAAGGCATAGATATTGTGAGAAGCGCAGTTAAACCTAGGCTTAAACTTGTAGAGATGGAGAGACAGGAACATATGGAGAAATATATGCAGGAGATGAAGCCAGAGAATCAATATTGGGTGTATTGAGAGGGGAAGGATAAAGAATTCCCAGGATCATGGGCTGAGAAAACGTATTTGTATAATGTTACTACTACCTGGGGCATGAAACAGAGAAGGGAGATTGGAAAGGGGCTGAGAGAGTTGATTCCTTCCTTTCTGGGCATGTTTACCTCTTGCCTTTGGCACATTCTGATGAAGATGCCCACCAGGCAATCAGATGCAGAAACCCCAGGGCCATTTCATCAAACTACAGTTGTTTCCTAATAACTTGTGAGCCATAAACCAGCTCACCTGGAGCAATAAAGCCTTCTGTGCACCAAGCATGTGACTGTGGAGGAAAATAATTAGAAAAAATGGGTAACTAATCCCTCTCTTCAGAGGATTTGTGATTTCCAGGGGAGACAGGCAGTGCTTTCATGAAACAGATGCTATTAGGGAGACAAGAAGTCAGCAAAATGATGGGAGAATGGAGATGAAGATAAGCAAAGGAGAATGTGGGAGGTTTCATGGAGGAGATGCAGTTGTCTTAAAGCCTGAAAGGGCATCGTTAGACAAGACTGATGGTGGGGAGGGAATTTATTATGAATGGACCAATTCTCCCTGCTGCACTCCACTTTTTCTTTCCATCATTTTTTTTTTTTTAATCAAGACTTTCCTAAAAAGAGTTAAGTGCCCATCACATAACAAGACTGTGAAAAGGGTCAGAACTCCTGCTTCTCCACATCCAGGCACCTCACTCCTCACACTGACATGGGCCTCAGGGCTAGAGAAGACTCTCCCCTCCCACCCAGGGAAGGAGAACGCGGGTGAAAGCCCTCTGTGAGTCAAAAGTGTTTCAGGACCTGGGAAATTACAACAGTTTGATTCAGGTAGAAACTCGTAACGTACTTTGAAGGGAAAGGACTCTCTAATTCGATGAGCGAGAACGCGTTAGAGGTTACACTGCCTCCATTGCTGCCCTCGTCTGATTCGTTCTCCTCTCTTAGTTTCCTGACCAGGGATCGAACCCATGCTCCCTGCATTGGAAATTCAAAGTTTTAACCACTAGATCACCAGGGACATCCTTGGCAATGGTACTTTTAAGTGTTCTACTTAAGATGCAACCAAGTGGTCAGAATCACCAGACTAAATCAAACCTCCTGAGTGATTACATTAGAATACAAACTCTCTCTAACATATATCAGCATTTCTCCAAAAACAGCCCTGACTCAAAGTTTAGGATTACGATAGGAGAAGCAAGCTCATGAAACACGCACACGGGGTCTAGCTGGCCACCACTGACAGGAGTGCTTCCCCGATCCACCGGTGCGAGGTGTATTTTATACATTCTCATTTCCCTGGCAGGTAAGGATTATAAGGATAAAAAAAGAGTACACTGTAAAACATTATTTATTAGTGGACCCCTAGCTCTTCATGTGAATCACGTTTTACAAATTTCATTTTCCACCAAAACAATGGAATGTTACACAGCTAATAATAAGGTACAGGCCTTGATTAAATACCCAATCCATAATTCAATAGAGGTTGTGCTGACATAATTAGCAAAGAGGGACCTAATGAATATCCAAATAAGCCAACACCTGAACTGTACGAGTCAGCATTCACCCCCACAGAGGCATATTATTTGTAAAGTGTGCAAAACATTCTTCTTTCAGTGCTGAACTTCAAGAATTTTAGCATTAGTGAAGTTCCATTAGTGATGTAAAGACATCTGTATTCCAAATGAAGTCTTGCCAGCAGTCTTAGGATGCTTTGCTGGGAAATTACTCTGTTTCAATTACATAAGAAATAATATATGTCCTAAAATTGAATAACAGGCTATTTGTCTATTGAGTGGATCTAGAAAATTCCTAAATTGTTAGTTCAAGGCTGTTTGATTTCCATTTTGTATTGGAATGCCAAATTTTGATAGCTATTGTCATTTCCCCACCCACCCACCCACCCAGAAAGGTACAATCTGAAAAGATCCCAGGATACACGTTTTCCAATTTTTAAGTCAGTAGTACAAAAACTTCCCTGAAAAGAGGGCATGGCAACCCACTCTGGTATTTTTGCCTGGAGAATCCCATAGACAGAGGAGCCTGGCTCCAGACTCTTTGGCTACAGTCCAAAGAGTCGCAAAGAGCTGGGACACAACTGAAGCAACTTAGCATGCACGTGGTATAAAAACTTTATGCTGAATGTTGAATTTAAAAATGTGCACCCACATTAAATGAAGCACATACCTTCTGTGATTCCCCTGACCAACTCTGCTTTGAACTGACACTATAAATATTCAAACTGGTTGCGTTTGTCTTTTTCCTGTGAGCACCAGGAAGCTCAGAATCAAAACTGGAGCTCACACCAAACAACAGGACCTTACTGCATGATTTTTATCCACCATCTCTTGTTTTCATATTAGTTATGTAACTAATACGCCTTATAATGTAGGTATCACTATAAATCTGCTCACATCATCATTGTGGTAAGGTCGAATGTAAAGAAACTCCACAGCATCTTATGATAATGCATCATAGCAAATTGCATGTGATTCTGGAAAGTGCACATACCAAAGGTGTCAATGGACTTGTTGGCTTGTGCAACAGCATACTGAAAACTAGAAACTTCCCAGGAAATCTGGTCATGTGGCCACTGCTCACACAGCACCCCTCCCTCAGGGCTGACAATCCCCCTGAGAATTGCTATCCTGTCCTTTGAGATTGCCAAGTTAAGGCTGGAGAGTGCCCCAGAAATACCCACAAGGAACATCTGAGTCAAGAATAAAAGCATTAATTTCTGAATAAAGTTTGGGGGCTGAGGAGAGAAGTTCAAAATTAACTATGGAAAGGAAGAAGTTTCCCTCCATTTTTAACCCTGGCGCATCAGTGATCAACTTCTAAAACAACTGACCGAAGTTATCAAAATGATTGTGCTTATCTCTAAAGAAAGAGATGGGTCTCTGATCTTTAAATCCTTAGGTTGAGCAAATTTTCCCATATCATATGTAGAATGTCATCTTTCAGGCAACCAATACAGAAGTGGAAAAGAATACTGGCAGGAAAAGTGATGGAGATACATCTAAGAGCAAACCCCAAGACAGAGAGGAATTAGGAGAGGGAACACAGAGTCCAAAGAACAAGGGCTATGGAATCATGCCAGCTCGGGTGCAGATAGCAGCTCTTCAACGGACCTGACTTCATATCTGTGATTACAGAGACCTAGTGCCTGTCTGCTGAGCTCCATTCTGCCCTCTTCAGCTGCACAAGCCCTGTACCCCCAGGGATGCCCCAGACATGAAAGGGCTATGGAAACAATGAAGCGGTCAAAGGATTCAAAGGACTGTTATTAATAAAAATCCGTAGGGAAAGAATCTTTCCATGGTCATCTCCTGAGACTGAAGATGACTAAGAGGCACATGAAAGGGGCTGGACAAAGCAATTTCTCAAAAACACACTATTCAATTCAACTCAGCCAGTATTAACTGAGCAGCTACTATATTCTGCACACTCAGGATGGAGCCGGGGACACAGCGATATAAAACACAGACATCTAAGGGTGACAGATATTTGGATAATTCTAAGTGAACATGCAAAAGCCCATGACAAGGAAGGTCTAGGGTGCTGTGGGAACACAGCAGAGACACATATAAACCAGGCTTGGGAAATCAGGGAAGACTTTGCAAATGTAAGACACACATGTATGTTCTTATCCCCACTGTATGGTAGACAAGAGTAAGGCTAACAAAGAGGTTAAGTAAATTGCCAAAAATTCCTTGCCCAATAAGTGGTTGAGCTAGGATTTCACCCAAAGTCTGTCTGGCTCTTTAGCAGAGTGAAAAGGGAAAGGCCATGCCCTGTGGCCCTGTGCCGTGCCTGAGTACAGTGCAGAGACCTCTCAGGCAACCATTTCACTGATAATCCACCTCAGAATTAATTTAGAATTCCTATTCAATTAAGCACATTGACCATTTACACTCTGAAATGGAGTTTTTCATCATGAGTCACTACCATACAATAATGGTTCAATGTGCGTGATCTATAAGAGAAGGTACGAAGAAAGAAAGAAATTATAAATGGGGCTTTACAGAGAAAAAAGTGTCCCGGACTAGTGAAAAAAATAAGATCAGAATTTGGCTCATAGCTAACTGCACACTGTTCCATAATGACCCAGAGAAGAGGCACTGGGAGCCATCATTTAAATATTCTCACACCTCATTTGTCTGATGTCATCATCAAAGCGGGGTGTGTGTGTGTGTGTGTGTGTGTGTGTGACTTACTCAAAGTCTCATTGCTTTTATTCACATCTCCCTTGTTTCTCCTTGCTACTTTCTGGTCTTTGGCTTGACTTCCATCTTGTTTCTCTCATTACCCTAAACAGTTTCATTTACCAGTGATCCCAAGACTCTTGGGGTGCAGTCCTAGATATTTCTCTCTGCCTCACTCACCACATCAATTCATCACCACTATTCCTGTAAGAATAACTAGAGCTCGCCTTTGTTGAGTCTTTACTATGTACCAGATCCTTTGCTAAAATAAATTCATCTTAAAAAGTTTTTCACTTTATCTTCATAGTGATGCCACAGGATTATTCATTTTCTCTCAGTTTAGAAATCAGCGAACAGAGACTCTTTCTTAATTTGCCCAAGGTCTCAAAGTTCAGAGGAGAGGGGAGGGTGAGGGGACAGAAATTCAAGTCCAGGCTTGTTGGACTTCACTTGACCACTCCACTCCATGGCCTTAATCAGGGGATGATTACCACTTATCTGGATGATCCCAGTCACCTCCTAATCATTAGTCTTCTTCCCTCTTCTCCTGCTCCTTGTCACCTACTAAGAATTTTGCTGCTGATGCCACAGCATCAGTATCCTCCAAACGATTCAACCACCAGATACAACAGCTGACTTTTGGCAAATCATACAAAGGTAGTCCTGTATCCACATTTATCAGAGAAAAAACAAGAGCATGGTTTCCTTTCAATCAAAATGCTGAAGCCTTGATCTCACAGATCCGTCTTTCCTCTGGGGAACGTAGCAACCTAGTTATCTACTCAAACTACTCTGACCTCCCAAGGCCAAGTCCTGTTAGCCCTTCCTAATCCAAAAATAATTAGTGGATAACAGACCCTGGCTTGCTGAGACAGAGTTATTTGTAAGCAATCTCTTGTCTGGAGCAAATGGTTTTGCAGGAATCACTAACCCTGATAGATTCTCCGGAGCACTTGCCACCTGATTTCCTGAGACCCCTGTCATCTCTGACAGCGAGAGGGCAGGCAGGTCATGATGTCGAGCCTGGAGCTACAAAGATGCCACCACACTGTCAGTGATGAGGAGAATGGGGCCATCCACCCACCATCTGGAGAGGAGCCTGGATGGATGGGCACAGCCATTCCAAGGAGACGCACAGGAGAGCAATTAAGAAGACAAGGAGGCTTGTCTAAAACCGGGATATTTGGCCGGCTCTCAGAAGTGTTCAACATTTGTTGGCAGAAAACAGCAGAGGGAAAAATAAATTAAACAAAACTACCATAATGGCCCATCATGCCCAAGGGACCGTGCAGGATATCCAGGAGTGTAGAGCAGCTCACGCTAGGGCTGAACAGAAACTGGTGTTAGGGAAGGGCCCAGAGCCTGAGGCATCATGTTCAAATCAGTGTTTATTCCCACTCAGAAGCTAGAAACAGGAACAGACTCCCAAAGGGAGGTGACTTGAGAGAAATGGTTCTCAAATATGAGTGAGCATCGTATCACCTGGAGGGCTTGTTAAGGAACGGATCACCGACCTGGTCCCCAGAGTAGGTGCCTAAAATGTGAGTTTCTGCTGAGTATACTGGTGAGGTTAATATGGTCTGGGGGCCACACTTTAAGAACCACTGCTTCCGAGAAGAGAAGGGAAAGCAATGAGGGTTAAGTCAGCTTCAACTATAACCAACATGTGCCAAAGTGCTTCCCACTCCATAAGGATGCTCTCAATTTTTTTAAACACAAAAGCAGACTTTCTAAACCACATTCTGCAGATGAGTACGTTAAGACACAGAGAGGTGAAGTGAGCTGGTCATGGTCACACAGCTAATAAAGGAGCAGATCCAGGATCAGAATCAGGGTCCTCAAGACCTGAAAATAGCCACATTTGTTCTCAAGAAAAAGTTCCAGTTCCTGATGAACTTCGGGAAGACCTCTTAGCTCCTGAGACTACTCTGTCTGTCTTCTGTAAAATGCCTATTTGGAGCTTTCCCCCAGTATACAACAACTCAATCCATTCTGTGAGACTTTTGCCCAAATCCAACAGACCCAAGATGAAATGCACAGGGGAAGACGCATGCACCACCCAGAGACTACCACAAGAGAAGTTCAGAGAAACAGCTGTGCTCCTGCTAAGTCGCTTCAGTCGTGTCCGACTGTGCGATCCCATAGACGGCAGCCCATCAGGCTCCTCTGTCCCTGGGATTCTCCAGGCAAGAACACTGGAGTGGTTTGCCATTTCCTTCTTCAATGCATGCATGTGCAATTCAAAGTTGGATTCTGCTGGGGGTCTGGAAGAGTGGCGTGCTACAGTACCATCTAAGGGGCTCCATGACTTATCGCCTAAGTGCAAAATTGGAGATCCTTCAGAATTACAAGTTGTTTGGTACCAAGGACTGTGCATCTGGTCTAAAGATGAGACTTAATATCTGGAGGTAGTTACTTATTTGTCAGTTAAGTCCCTTAACTCCACTGAGTTTTAGTTTCTTCACCTGAAAACAGGAGCTGCTAACATGAGTCATACTACTTCGCAGGACACAGGACAGCAGGAGTGAACTAACGCTATGGTGTATATATCTGGTGAATGGTCAGCTGCCATAACAACAAAAATCAATAGGAATCATGAGCGATGAGGAATGTGTGCTCATGAGAAAGGAACTTGAAAATAGGAGCTCTTCAAGGAGAACTTGACTTTGACTTCTTTACTTTGGGATTTTGCGTTTTTATCAAAAGCTATTACATTCCTGGCCTGTGTTTCCTTAAGATACGGAGATGCCTCCAACTGCAAGACCTCACAGGATGGTGCAACGTTCTATCTTTTTGTATTCATGGCACACTTTCAGATCTGAGAATTTTTAGGGGATGCTTGAACAATTTAAAAGACTCAAAACAACAACGCAGCATTACTTATAGCCCAGTCACTGTCCAGTCTATACTTGGGTCTGGCTGTCCACTTGCCCTTCCTTTACCACTGACTCATGTCTTGAGGGTCACCCTGACTGTGCCCTCTCACATGCTCCTGAGGCAAAGCTCTGAGAACCATGTCCTCCTGCCTCCTTGATAACTTCCCATCATCCTCCCCTGCCTATCTCCTGCTCATAGAAAGTTAAACGGAGCTTTACAATCACCATTCCACTCAAAGTTCTGAACCATGGACACTTCCATAACAGTGATGGGAGATTTCTATCTTGATCATAATGTCGAAGTAAACCTGTGCAAGGTTTAGAGTGTACAGCCAGTCTTAGACCATGCGTGCAGAGTTGAGGGGAAAATCCTGGTGTTCAAGGGGGTAGTGACTCTGTTTGGGTCAGTGAGCTGCAAACTGCCTAATCTGTAACAAGTGGGTGATAAGGCCCACTCCTGCTGATCTCCCAGGGTTGTGGTGAAAATCAAGACAGGATGGATGTGAGATTGAACAGAGGACCATACTGTAACAACAGTGCAGCACTGCAACAGATGAAACCACAGGAACTGCTGTTAGTGTCAGAAGAACAACGCAGCACCGAGGCTGAGTGCAGTACTTAAACTATGGGCTCTGGACCTACATGCGTGCGTGCGTGCCAAGTGACATCTGACTCTTTGTGACCCCATGAACTGTAGCCCGCCAGGCTCCTCTCTCTATGGGATTTTCCAGGCAAGAATACTGGAGTGGGTTGCCATTTCCTCCTCCAGGGGATCTTCCCGACCTGAGGATCAGATCCGCGTCTTCTGTGTCTCCTACACTGCAGGTGGATTGAGCCATCGAAAAAGCCCATCAGAAAATTTAGTTCAGTTCAGTCACTCAGTCATGTCTGACTCTTTGTGACCCCACGGACTACAGCACGTCAGGCCTCCCTGTCCATCACCAACCCCCGGAGCCTACTCAAATTCATGTCCAGTGAGTCAGTGATGCCATCCAACCATCTCATCCTCTGTTGTCCCCTTCTCCTCCCCCTTCAATCTTTCCCAGCATCAGGGTCTTTTCAAATGAGTCAGTTCTTCACATCAGGTGGCCAAAGTACTAGAGCTTCAGCTTCAGCATCAGTCCTACCAATGAATAATCAGGACTGATTTCCTTTAGGATGGACCGGTTGGATCTCCTTGCAGTCCAAGGGACTCTCAAGAGCCTTCTCCAACACCTCTGTTCAAAAGCATCAATTCTTCAATGCTCAACTTTCTTTATAGTCCAACTCTCACATCCATACATGACTACTGGGAAAACCATAGCTTTGACTAGATGGACCTTTGTTGGCAAAGTAATGTCTCTTCTTTTTAATGTGCTGTCTAGGTTGGTCATAACCTTTTTCCAAGGAGTAAGCATCTTTTAATTTCATGGCTGCAGTCACCATCTGCAGTGATTTTGGAGCCCCCAAAATAAAATCTGTCACTGTTTCCACTGTTTCCCCATTTGTTTGCCATGAAGTGATGGCACCAGATACCATGATCTTAGTTTTCTGAATGTTGAGTTTTAAGCCAACTTTTTCTCTCTCCTCTTTCACTTTCATCAAGAGGCTCTTTAGTTCCTCTTTACTTTCTGCCATAAGGGTGGTGTCATCTGCATATCTGAGGTTACTGATATTTCTCCAGGCAATCTTGATTCCAGCTTGTGCTTCATCCAGTCCAGCATTTCTCATGATGTACTCTGCACATAAGTTAAATCCCAGCTCTTCCACTAACTATAGGTGTGCCTTTGGCTAAGTGATTTAACCTCTCTTGACCTTGCGTTACTCACCTGTGAAAGAGGGCTGAGTGAAAACAGGCAAAGCCTTGAGAACTGTGCCCTGCACTCAGGAAGGGTGCACTGCTGCACCAGCACCATCCAGATCATCCTTCCTTTGGTTTGGCCACTTGTCCTTCTTATTACAGCACTGCCGTCCCTGCATGCCATGTTCTCCACCTGCAGCTGGCAGGGCGCTTCCGGGTACCTTCCTCTCCTTTCTCCTTGGAGGGGCACAGCAGTGTTGATGATATGCACAGAGGGGGTGCAGTTTAGCCCTCCCTTGATTAAAAAAAATCTTACAATTCCACTATCACGCCTATTCTTTAAAAGCCATTAAGTTGTGCTTTTATCACATTCTGTATTTTTATAAAATGTGGTAAAACACACATAGCATAAAATTTACTATTTTAATCATTTTTAAGTATACTGTTCAGTAGTGTTAAATATATTCACATTGTTGTCCAACCAATCTCCACAATTCTTTTCATCTTTCAAAACTGAGATACTGTACCCATTAAATAATAGCTTTCCATTTATCCCCCCCCACTCCAGCCCCTGGCAACTACCAATCTATTTCTGACTCTATGAATTTAACACCTCTAGGTAGCTCATATTGGAGAAGGCAATGGCACCCCACTCCAGTACTCTTGCCTGGAAAATCCCAGGGACGGGGGAGCCTGGTGGGCTTCCTCTCTGTCACACAGAGTCGGACACGACTGAAGTGACTTAGCAGCAGCAGCAGCAGCAGCAGGTAGCTCATATAAGTGAAATGATTCACTATTTGTCCTTTTGTGACCAGACCATTTTAATAACTCTTGGTCTTCGCCCAACACTGATCTAAGCAGAAGTAACAGTTCTGTTTAATAAAGATAATTTTTGAGCCTTGAGTTATTGGGCATCTTTCAATGGCATCAACCAAACTGGGGAGACTCCAGAATAGTACAATTATCACAACACAGACATTCAGATAAATCAGAAACTGAAAATACTCCTAGCTTCCAGGCATATCACATTAAATGAAGTATCAATAATGTCTGATACAGTCCCTTTTGCTTGTTCAAAACTTAGTCTTTATGTAGTCCGGAAATTCACTTTTATTTGGCATTTGAAAGTAAGAAGCAACCATACATGATGATAACTGATATTAGTAATAAGAGAAGCTAACACTAATCGAGGATTTACCATATGCCAAGCACTTCCTAAACTCTTGATCACGTGATCCACTTAATACACCTATTACTGCTAACATTACCCCCCATTTTAGAGATAAAGATATGGAAGTACCAAAGTTCACTAACTGGATCAAAACCCCATGGCAAGAAGCAAGGTTTTAACTATAAATGACAACAAGTGCTGTTTCTCAGTACTTGCTATCATTAGAACTCTTCTTAGCACTTTCTACATTTTCTTTTCAAACACTGATGTTAAAACCACAACATGAACTAGTTACTTAACTTACAAACGGGGACACTGGAGCTTTCACGTGTTAGGTGATTTGTTCAAGATCTCACACTGCTAATTAGCAGTAGAGCCTGATTTTAAAACCAGATTCAGCTCCCTCCATATCCAGAGAGTACTCATTAGAGAGCATGGTTTCACATCCCCTTTGAGTAACATCATCTCCTTAAGACCACAAACTCCATCACTCAGCTATGAGAGATGGGCACACAGACACCAGAAGGCTGAAGGGGACAAACACCTATTTAGCTTCACTTGTCAGTTATTATATTTTTTAGAGTCAGTTATTTTTTTTTTTAATACCCAGGGAATGTAATATTAGAAGAAGTGCTTTGGAAAGCAATCCAGTGGATTAGACTATGGTTCGAAGGTGATGATTTAGCAAACTGCAGAGGTGTTAGTAAAAATGAAAGAGAAGATCTCTTTGCATATTATCTCCCCAAAGAGTATTGCTAAAGAAACATTCTTTGCACATAAAATGATGAGGCTACAGTATACATAATAAACGTCAATTACAATCAATGAAAACTTGCTTTTCTTATAAATTTTGTCTGCCGAACTTATACCAATAGGGTTCAAAGACATTAAAACATAAGCTGGGAGAAATGAGAAGGGATCTCAATAACTTCTAGCATCTTTAGGTTCATTACCTCAGCCTTCCCTCCTTTGCATCTATTCTACTAAACACTGAACTTTTACTAACACCCACCACATACAGAGTAAGAGATGGCAGGGGGTGGGGAGGGACAAGGGAGGTGCTGAAGGCATGATGCTATCCACAAGAAATTCACAGTCTAGAAGGGAAGACAGACATAGTCCTAAAGCAAAATATAATATAACCTCTCATAACTTCTGTACCACATTCAGAGTAAAATCCAAACTCCTGAGCATAGTCCCAAAGCCCTAAGTTTAGAGACTCATTTCCCACTACTCCCCCTTCATGCCAGGAATATAAGCCTTCCTCAGTCCCTCAGTGCCCCAAACGCTTTCTCCTTTGCGTTTTCTTTTTCCTTTCCTGGAAATGCCCCCTTCATCCATATCCTTGCCCAACACACACACAGCCACCAAATTCTTTCTCCTCTGCAGTCTCTGTTTCCTTTCCCGGAAATTACCTCTCCATCCACATCCTGGCCCAACACACACACACACACACACACACACACACACTGGCACACAAACACTGGCCCACACACACACACACACACACACACACACACGCTAGTGGCATGTTAGCTGGAATCTAAAGGAGGAGATGGGGTATTTCAAATGGGACAGAGAGGAAAGGAGAGGTGCTGACCCCTGAGAAAGCAGGCAGACTCAGTGAATGGAAGGATGAAAGTGAAAGTGGAAGTCGCTCAGTCGTGTCCGATTCTTTATGACCCCATGGACTACACAGTCCAGGGAGTTCTGCAGGCCGTAACACTGGAGTGGGTAGCCTTTTCCTTCTCCAGGGATCGAACCCAGGTCTCCCACATTGCAGACAGATTCTTTACCAGCTGAGACACAAGGGAAGCCCAAGAATACTGGAGTGGGTAGCCTATTCCTTCTCCAGCAGATCTTCCTGACCCAGGAATTGAACCGGGGTCTCCTGCATTGCAGGCATATTCTTTACCAACTGAGCTCTCAGGGAAGCCCTACAATGGAAGGATGGGTGGAGTGCAAATAAGACAAGAACGAATCCAGTTCCCAAAGGTCTGCCTGTCAAGGTCAGTACCCTGCAGTGAGCTGTGTGCACTATGCAGGGCCCCAGAAGGGAATGAAGGAAGGTAGTGGTGTTAGAAACATTTGTTTTAAAGAAAAAGCCTGTGGCAGCTGTATGGAAGAGACTAAGCTTGACCAGATGATGAAACGGGCTGGGGAAGGGAAACACTTTCTAAGGTTACAATTAGTGAGGGTGGTGTGTGAACCAAAAACCACCACTGTACCTGAGTCCCAACCCACCTTTCATAGGAACCCTCTAGGTAGCTTCCTTGCTACCTTGCCAAGAAGCTGTTAAGAAATTCCCTCTGAAATGGAATCAAAAGAACTGGGCTCAAAAAGAATGTATATAGATATATAACTAAATCTCTTTGTTGTATAACAGAAAGTAACATGACATTATAAATCAACTATATTTCAATAATTTTTTTAAATGAACAGTGCTCCTCAAGCTTTGAATAACTTCTTTTGCAAAGTAAAAATTCTAACTACCGAAGCTTTTGAAAAGGGGATGAACTAGTGGCTATCTTTTAAGATACCCACATAAAGGATACTTCGGCTAGGAACAGGGCATCATTAAGTGCCTAGTGCAGCTCACAGAGGCCTCACAAGGGCTGTTCCAGAGACATGTGCCCAACATCTGGGCACTCTGTCACCTTCACTTAACAACTTGAAGGGAAGCGACAGCTGGCTTGTCTCCTAATGGCCTCGTGGCCATCATTATGTGAAACCGTGTCACACTGGGGGGGAGATGTGACCACTGCCATGACAGCTGTGAGTAAGCAAGTGGTGGTGGTGGTGGTGGTTTTGTCGGTAAGTCGTGTCTGACTATTGTAACCCCACGGACTGTAGCCTCCTAGGTTCCTCTGTCCATGGGATTCTCCAGGCAAGAATACTGGAGTGAGTTGCCATTTCATTCTCCAGAGGATCTTCCTGACCCAGGGATTGAACCCAGGTCTCCTGCATTTCAGGCAGATTCTTTACTGACTGAGCTATGAGGGAAGCTCCCAAGTAAGCAAGAGGATGGATCATTTCTTCCACATCTTCTTGGTGAAAGAACAACTCTGATTATAGTAATATCATGGAAGTCATTGGTACGACAACTGTGGATGCCTAGGGAATAAGATCATTGTTACCAAAGACGGGTCATGTGAAAAGAAGATATGATGGGATCTGGAGTCAGAAGTCCTCGGCCCAATGGCTGCTCCATGACAAGCTTTGTGACTGTGAGTCAAGAGACCCTCATGTCTGAGCCCATGCTTCATTGTCTATTAAATGAGAAGAATGACCAGTCCATTGCAGGATGGTCTAGCCTAGTGCCAAGAAGAGGTAACACAAGACAGCATACTGAGGGGTCCAAATTAGTCCAAAATGCAATCCATAGTCTCACACGCCTTCTCAAGGGGAGTCCACTCTGTTGGGGGTGGGGGAAGGTCTGGCCAGGTTGAGCATCCAGGCTCAGTTCAGTTCGGTTCAATTGCTCAGTCATGTCCAACTCTTTGTGACCCCATGAACCACAGCACGCCAGGCCTCCCTGTCCATCACCAACTCCCAGAGTTTACCCAAACTCATGTCCGTTGAGTTGGTGATGCCATCCAACCATCTCATCCTCTGTTGTCCCCTTCTCCTCCTGCCTTCAATCTTTCCCAACATCAGGGTCTTTTCAAATGAGTCAGCTCTTCGCCATCAGGTGGCCAAAATATTGGAGTTTCAGCTTCAACATCAGTCCTTCCAATGAACACCCAGGACTGATTTCCTTTAGGATGGACTGGTTGGATCTCCTTGCAATCCAAGGGACTCTCAAGAGTCTTCTCCAACACCACAGTTCAAAAGCATCAATTCTTGGGTGCTCAGCTTTCTTTATAGTCCAATTCTCACATCCATACATGACTACTGGAAAAAACATAGCCTTGACTATACAGATCTTTGTTGACAAAGTAATGTCTCTGCTTTTGAATATGCTGTCTAGGTTGGTCATAACTTTCCTTCCAAGGAGTAAGCGTCTTTTAATTTCATGGCTGCAATCACCATCTGCAGTGATTTTGGAGCCCAGAAAACTAACATCAGCCACTGTTTCCACTGTTTCCCCATCTATTTGCCATGAAGTGATGGGACCAGATGACATGATCTTACTTTTCTGAATGTTGAGCTTTAAGCCAACTTTTTCACTCTCCTCTTTCACTTTCATCAAGAGGCTCTTTAGTTCTTGTTTGCTTTCTGCCATAAGGGTCAGATCAGATCAGATCAGTCGCTCAGTCGTGTCCGACTCTTTGCAACCCCATGAATCGCAGCACACTAGGCCTCCCTGTCCATCACCAACTCCCAGAGTTCACTCAGACTCACGTCCATCGAGTCAGTGATGCCATCCAGCCATCTCATCCTCTGTCGTCCCCTTCTCCTCCTGCCCCCAATCCCTCCCAGCATCAGAGTCTTTTCCAATGAGTCAACTCTTCGCATGAGGTGGCCAAAGTACTGGAGTTTCAGCTTTAGCATCATTCCTTCCAAAGAAATCCCAGGGCTTATCTCCTTCAGAATGGACTGGTTGGATCTCCTTGCAGTCGAAGGGACTCTCAAGAGTCTTCTCCAACACCACAGTTCAAAAGCATCAATTCTTCGGTGCTCAGCCTTCTTCACAGTCCAATCTCGCATCCATACATGACCACAGGAAAAACCATAGCCTTGACTAGACGAACCTTTGTTGGCAAAGTAATGTCTCTGCTTTTGAATATGCTATCTAGGTTGGTCATAACTTTTCTTCCAAGGAGTAAGTGTCTTGTCATTTCACAGCTGCAATCACCATCTGCAGTGATTTTGGAGCCCAGAAAAATAAAGTCTGACACTGTTTCCACTGTTTCCCCATCTATTCCCCATGAAGTGGTGGGACCAGATGCCATGATCTTTGTTTTCTGAATGTTGAGCTTTAAGCCAACTTTTTCACTCTCCACTTTCACTTTCATCAAGAGGCTTTTGAGTTCCTCTTCACTTTCTGCCATAAGGGTGGTGTCATCTGCATATCTGAGGTTATTGATATTTCTCCCGGCAATCTTGATTCTAGTTTGTGTTTCTTCCAGTCCAGCGTTTCTCATGATGTATGATGTACTCTGCATATAAGTTAAATAAACAGGGTAACAATATACAGCCTTGATGAACTCCTTTTCCTATTTGGAACCAGTCTGTTGTTCCATGTCTAGTTCTAACTGTTGCTTCCTGCCTGCATACAAATTTCTCAAGAGGCAGATCAGGTGGTCTGGTATTCCCATCTCTTTCAGAATTTTCCACAGTTTATTGTGATCCACACAGTCAAAGGCTTTGGCATAGTCAATAAAGCAGAAATAGATGTTTTTCTGGAACTCTCTTGCTTTTTCTATGATCCAGAGGATGTTGGCAATTTGCTCTCTGGTTCCTCTGCCTTTTCTAAAACCAGCTTGAACATCAGGAAGTTCACGGTTCACATATTGCTGAAGCCTGGCTTGGAGAATTTTGAGCATTACTTTACTCACTTGAGTAAAAAAGGTACAGGAGATTCAGGGAAAGAGAACAAAATAAAGAGTTTCCAAGACAGGTGAAAGAGAGCTGAGGCCGACCCAATGTGATTTGCCACCTAGTGGAATAATTAATTGGTTACTTACCTGTTTGAACAAATATGTATTATGTATTTACTGTGTGCCATATACTGAAATAAACTCTGATTTCACAGAAGAATCCAGACTAAGCCTTCTATTAAAAATTTCACAGTAGTTAGTACCCCCAGGCAAGCACCAGATAGTAGGAGAGGAAAGGGGACTGGCCCTAAAAGCTTGGGAAGGGGAACTCAAGGATGGCTTCCTGGAGGAAGTGATGTCTGTGCTGAGTTTAATAATCTGAGCAGGAGGTGAGGAGGGCTGGAAGCTGGAGGAAAGGAAGCAAGAGCACAGATATGGCAGAGGGGTGCCCTGAGGTCAGGAGGGTGCCAAGAGCAGGGCATGGCGGCAACAAGGCAGGAGTCAGAACCTGCAGCATCCATCTGCAAAGCGAACACGGGAATCTCCCTGTAGCATATGAGCAGGCAATGAGAGGGCTTAAGGCAGCGGAACAATAAGATTGCTTCAGTTCACCAAGAAGGGGAATAAGGAATGCGTACCCAAATGAGAAGCCCTGGGGCTGTGTCCTGCTCTCCTGTCAATCCCCATGTTGATCACCTACCTGATCTCCAAATCAGTCAAAGTCTCGAAATTCGGAAAACATGGGACACGAACTAAAACAGCAGTCCCAGAACTATGGGTATAACAGACCATCACTTTATTTCCTGAGCCAAAACCCTGGTTCTGGTCCTACCTCTGCCATCGGCAAAGCTGTGTGGCCAAGGATAGGTCCCCAAGATCCTGAACTGTGAGCACTCCTGAAGCCTATGGGCTTGGGACCAAGAGATCTTGGTCTGTAAGATATCAGCCCTGTCAATGCTGTAGTCCTCATAGGACTATGTGAAGCAAACCAATATTTCATTTAATCAAGTCCCTCTATTTCAGATGAGATCATTAGAGCAACTTTTGGCAAAACTGAATACTGCCCCCTACTGGATACAAAATTGTTGGCGACCATGGAGCAGCTTCCCTGGTGGCTCAGAGGTTAAAGCGTCTGCCTGCAATGAAGGAGACCTGGGTTCGATCCCTGAGTCGGCAAGATCCCCTGGAGAAGGAAATGGCAACCCACACCAGTATTCTTGCCTGGAGAATTCCATGGACGGAGGAGCCTTGTGGGCTACAGTCCATGGGGTCGCCACGAGTCGGACATGACTGAGTGACTTCACTTATGGAGCAGCCACAAACTTCCCTGGTAGCTCAGCTGGTAAAGAATCTGCCTGCAATGCAGGAGACGCTGGTTCAATTCCTGGGTAGGGAAGTTCCCCTGTGGAAGGGACAGGGTACCCTCTCCAGTATTCTTGGGCTTCCCTGGTGGCTCAGATGGTAAAGAATCCAACTACAATGTGGGATACCTGGTTCGATCCCTGGGTTGGGAAGATCCATGGAGGAAGGCATGGTAACTCACTCCAGTATTCTTGCACAGAGAATTCCATGGACAGAGGAGCTTGGTGGGCTAGAGTCCACGGGGTTGCAAAGAGTCGGACATGACTGAGCAACTAAGCACACGCACATGAAGCAGCCACCTACCAAGTGCAGGAGACATAGGAGACGTGAGTTTGATCCCTGGGTCGGGGAAGATCCCCTGGAGAAGGAAATGGCAACCCATTCCAGTATTCTTGCATGGAAAATCCCATGGACAGAGAAGGTAAGCAGGCTACAGTCCACAGGGTCACAAAGGACTGAAGGACTTAGCACGCACACACACCTGTCCTCCTTTCACCTCGACTATCTTTAGCTGCTGCAAAGCTGTGATTCAGCAACACTCTAGCCTGAAGTCAGCCGGTTTGCCTCAAATAATGTGTTTAAGTTGCTAGAAAGGATGCATCCAGCTTATATTTATTGAACACGTACTATGCACCAGGTATGTTCTAGGCATAGTGGGTAAACATCTCCTAGGTCTCAGCCCTCATGTAACATGCAGTTCAGTCTGTGACACGAAGGGGAGGCATTAAGCCAGGATTAACCTGACGATGAAATAAAAATCTAATCTTGGTATAATATGTGTGATCTACAGGCAGTTCAGTCTGAGTGCAAATTCCAGTCTGCTGTTTGCCATGGTACACTCTAGGACAAGTGTTTTTATCCTTCTGGGCCTCAGTTTCTGCACAGAGATGTGACAAGGACTCAATGAGTTAATATACATAAAGCCCTTAAGACAGCACCTAGAACTTAATAAGAACTAAAATAAATGCTAGTGAAAAATTTAATAATTACATTTGACCAACCCCACAAGTTATTTCACTTGTAATTTTGTAAGTTAATGGTTGAAGGTGATGATCAATAAACAGGCAAGGTTACAGAATAAAAAACAACTCATGTTTATACTTGACTTTCCAATTTACAAAACATCTTCATACATATTTGCACTTGATAATCAAAACAAATCTACCTGCAGTAGGTAGGCAAGGCAAGACATTTTTCTTAACATCTTAATTCTTCATAGGGTCCTCAGCACTTAAGCCCAGGGTGAGAGACATACGAGGTGTGCAAAAGATGTGTCTTGAATGAACAAATGAAGATGAGAGGATTGAGGCATCATTTTCTGTGAGATTGCCACTATGCTTGATGCATTACATACATTAAATTCAGAGAGCTTAGTGATTCTCTCAAGGCCATACAGCCAAGCAACACTAGGGGCTAAGTCCGACATCAGAAGCCACTGCTACTTCTGCAAAACCATCAGAAAAAAAGTGCAAAGACAACTCCCCTGGTGGTCTAGTGGTTAGGAGTCTGCCTGCCAGTACAGGGGACATGGGTTCAATCCCTGGTCTGGGAAGATTCCACACACTGCGGGGCAACTAAGCTCACGTGCCCATAAGCTGCGACGACTGAGAACTCTCCCAGAACTACTGAAGCCTGCACCTTCCAGGGCCCAGGCTCCACGACGAGAGTCGCCCCTGCTCGCCGCAACTAGAGAAAGCCCATGCACAGCACAAAGACACAGAGTAGCCAAACATAAATAAAATTTAAAAGAAAAAGTGCAAAGAAACTCCCTTGACATCGAGTTTCTGTACCTTTGTCAATAAAACCGCTTATTGCGTGACACACAGTAGGCACTCATGGTGGGTATGAATAGCATTAATTCATTCATTGTTAGTCAAAAATCATTCACTCTGTGTCTACCCTACTCCCCTGGAACTTAGCTGTGTGTCTACAGCCTTGGCCAAAAGACGGTATCCATCAACTTCCAAATCTTTCCCACGAACCAGTCCTGTAAGACCCAGTACACATGATGCTACCACCTTGCACAATTTTCTGGATTCCACCAGCAGGACTATCCCAGATCAGGACCCTTTTAAGCACTTCTTCCACATGTTGGTTGTCACCTTCAACAACTCACATGACCCAGGTCCTGCTTTTGTCTCCAGACTTGCTCATCAAAGGCACTCAGCTCAGTCTCCCTGGAAGGCCTTCTCACAAACTCTTCCCTCCCTCAGAACTCTCCACTCCCCACCTATGCCCATTCTTAACCAGCAAATTCCCAGTCACTCTTCAGGTCTCAGCTTAAATGTCACATCCTGAGAAGAGTCCACTTTCCTGGGCTTCACTGTCCATGTCAGCCCTCTCATCTGTACTCTGAAAGTACACTCTGGGTTTCTAAATTCATGCAGAAAGGTATGTTAGGACAGTTAGTTGCAGGACCTGAGAATTCAGCAGGAACACAACAAACAAACTCACTGCTCTCATCAAAATTTCCTTTCTAGGCAGAGGTAGCATTTTCTCCCAGAGCCCTTACCACAATTGTAAAGAATTCCTTGAATGATCAATAGCTGGCTGTAATTTATACTCATGTGGAAGATGGATAAGAATAGGGGTTTGGCTTTGTGTTCACCAATAAATCCACAGAGCCTAGTATAGAGCCTGAAACCTGGCAGGTACTTAATAGATGAGGTCTATGAAGTTCCAATGAAAGATGACTGCATGCATAAATGAGTGAGTGAGCAGTTCAAATTCCAAAAACACCTTATATAGATTGTTTTTTAAAATAGGTCAAGGAAAAGAACTTCCCATGTGGTAAAGGATCTCCCTGCCAATGCAGGAGACACAAGACACATAGGTTCAATCCCTGGGTCAGGAAGAACCCCTGGAGAAGGAAATGGCAACCCACTCCAGTATTCTTGACTGGAAACTTCCATGGACAGAGGAGCCTGGCGGGCTACAGTCTCTGGGGTTGTAGAGAGTCAGACACAGACACAACTGACATGTGCACACACACACAAGGAAAAAGAAGCATTTGAGTTGCTACTGTCACAAATTCAAGTAATCCGCCATCTTTAAGGATTCCCTTCAATCTCTGAGTGTGGTATACATATTTCTGCCAAGCAGAGGTATTTGAGAACAAGCTGCAAGGTGGTAATTATCTCGCCCAATGTTCCTATAAATAGATTTAGGCAGCCCTCCACCCCATTCTTGTTTCATTGCTGGGTTTCTGGGCTGGATTTGAAAAGCAGATTTATTTTTTTAAGCCCTGGCAATTTGGAGGCTATAGTTGGCTTATAGAGACTGTGTTTGCAGGTGCAAAAGAAAAAACATTTTGCATACACAAAGAAATACAAGGGGGTCAAGCTGAATCCTTTGAAAACGTGGCCTTACATCTTTTTATTTTCCTGAATTTTTGATGAGGACAGATTTTTGCTGGTGTGCTGCTCATTTTAATAGCATTTTGGAATTTGGCAGTTCCACGTGGGAGCGTATTGAGATGCAAAGAGAGGCCAGGTCTCTAACTAGGATCCCTTTACCTGCATTCACTCAGGAAGAAGAGCAAATGGAATGTGGAATTAATCACTGAATTAACAGTTGAATCAAGATTAGAAACTGGAAGATGATGGAGAGGATTCATTCTCTGACATACTAATTCTGAACAGCAGGTATCAAAAAAGCATATAGTGGCTATTCCCTCCATTTGGATAAGCACTTTACAGTTTAGAAGAGCATTTTTTAAAAAATACACATTTATTCATTATTTCATTTGATTCTCATTGAAAACCTATGGTTAAGTTATCACACAGGCACCAATTATCTTTTTTCTGTACAAATCAGATCATGTAGCTCCCCACTTCAGTAAATTCAGAGGAACCCTACTGCTTTCAAGTTGAAGTCCAAAGTCAAGGCTTGCCGTACCTGGATTTAACGCACATTCCATTATTCATGCCTCAGTGATGAGCATGCAGGCACAGGCCTTGTTTCCCAAGATCTTTCAGTACAAGCAGGGAAGACAGACAGACAATCAATTTGAGCAAACGCATGTTAAGAAGTCCCACCACAGGGACTTCTGGAGGAAAGGGGATTTAAGTTGACATGTGTTAAGTGGGGACCTGTGTTACGTGGATGAAATGTTTGGGGTAGTCATGCAGAGATGGTTTCAGGCAGAGGAAACTGGCTACAAAGCAGGATGAGAAAGAACGTCACCTGCCCCCAACTCCAAACACAACCCCACAAATTAAATGTCAGCCACTGGTCACACATCCAAGTTTCAAACAATCTGACAGAAAGATCCTGCGTTCTCTCTCCACTAGATAAACTCTTCCTAATCCTTCAAGTCCCCTCTTGTCATCTCCCCAGCCGTTTTCTTGACTTCTCCATTAACCTTTCTTATGCATGTATCCCTTTCTGCTAGACTATAAGCTCCCTGAGGGAAAGGCAAATAAAGAGTGGGACTTGACACACAAGTGTGTGGATGAGCTGAGGAGGATCCTCTGTCTGGGACAGTGAGAAAGGGGACTTTGGTGGGATAGGAATCAGTCACCCCTGAGACCGGCTGTCACCATGCAGTTGCAATGGCAGTTAGAAAACCAACTGAGCCAGCCTTTAAACTAAACTGACCAAGAACAAATTGGCCAGTGGGGATCCTTACACAACCCCACCCCATGACAGCTGAGAAAGGCCTCCTGAGGGACTGTTAATGGTAAAGCTTACTGCATTCTGTGGCCTTTGCATCAGATACATTGTCTCCATTCCACCCCAAGCCCACATCCTAGGTTTTTCATCTTCTAAGACTCCCAAGGCCTCTTTCCCTGAAGGACATAACACAGCCTAGTCTAGTTCTAGAAAACTGGTGAGGACAAGGAGACACGCTTTGTGGGCTTGGCTCTAACTCCTCTTAGAGCAGTGCTTTAAAAACAATAAGAGCAGATTTCTTCCAAATTAAATAGTATTTAGAAACCCCCAAATCTAAAAAAATAATAAGACAGTTCTTTTGAAATGGGTGTAGGGGCAATGGGTAGCATTTATTCAGACTCACCCTTGCTTTCACTCCTGATGTACCTCCGCAGATCTAAGGATCCACAGAACAAGAAATGGCAATAGCAGTCTAGAAAAATGCTAAATGTCACTCCAACTGGGTCTGGGAGGTTAGCAATTAGTCCATGCCTGAAACATCAAGGAACGCGGTCTCTGATGGGGTCAGCAGAGTTTCATTCCAGACCTGGGCACTTTGATGACATGATCTCAGAAAAATCATTTTAGACTCCTTCTAGGCACAGCAGGGATGGGAACCCTAACAAAGGCTTTGCTGGGACTGTCAGGAGGGTTAGAGAAGTGTATGTAAAATATTCCATAGAGTAGGGAAGCAGCAAATATAAGTTGAATTAGCATGTGTAACTAAGGCTGATGTGCTGTTTATTATTGCCATTGACTTTTATCAAACTTGTCTTTTATTCATTGTGATCAGATATATGTCTAGGAGGCTCTGAAAAATGGCAACTGATCTTCAACTGCCCTCCCCCATAAAAATACAAATGCAACAGTAATTTCGGAGAAGGCAATGGCACCCCACTCCAGTACTCTTGCCTGGAAAATCCCGTGGACAGAGGAGCCTGGTGGGCTGCAGTCTATGGGGTCGCTAAGAGTCGGACATGACTGAGCGACTTCACTTTCCCTTTTCACTTTCATGCATTGGAGAAGGAAATGGCAACCCACTCCAGTGTTCTTGCCTGGAGAATCCCAGGGATGGGAGAGCCTGGTGGGCTGCCGTCTATGGGGTCGCACAGAGTCGGACACAACTGAAGCGACTTAGCAGCAGCAGCACTACTTTTAAGGAGATTTCAATACAGAGATAAAAAGATGGTTGCAGCGATCTCCCAGAGGGGTCTGTCACCTTTGGAAAACAAAGCTGCTCTGTGGGAAATTCAAGACCATCCACTGAAGGGTGTTAATGGGATTCCAGAAAAAAATGGGCTCTTCTGAAGGCACTGGGTCCCTTCCTGTATTCTCTCACTACTAAAGAGTTCCTTGGTTATCTTAAAGCATGAGGGGAAAGTCCCTCTTCACCCAAAACAAAAGAGAGTTTGTGAGACCATCTAATAAGAGGCAGGGCACCTCATAAGTCCTGAAAACCAAAACCTCTCACGAAACTGGGCTTCCCGGCAGTTCTACCTCCACCACAGTGTGCTGGTCCAGCTCATGTCACCCATTATTCTTTCTAACACATATTTATTATTCACCTTCCCGGTGCTAGGCAGTAAACAAAAAGGTAGGTCTAGCCCTTTCTGAACTTAATCCAGAGGCAAGTAGGGGGCTCAGGGGGGAGGGGACATATGTATAATTATAGCTGACTCATGTTGTACAGTAAAAACCAACACAACATTGTAAAGCAATTATACTCTAATTAAAATTTAAAAAATAAGAGGCAATAGGGGATCAGGTGTCAAAGTTCCCCCTACTAGAGCCCCCAAAGTCAGAGACTTTACTTACCTAGAAAGAGAACTGAGTAACTGACCGCCTACTATGCATCAGAGACCAGGATGTGTCAATACATCATCTCATCCAGTTTTCTAATAACCAAAGCGAAAGTGCATTAGTTGTCCAGTCGTGTCTGACTCTTTGTGACCCATGGACTAGGCCCACCAGGCTCCTCTGTCCATGGGATTCTCCAGGCAAGAATACTGGAGTGGGTGACCATTCCCTTCTGCAGGGGATCTTCCTGACCCAGGGATCAAATCTGGGTCTTCTGCATTGCAGGCAGATTCTTCACCATCTGAACCACCTTCAACACCTCATCTCATCCAGATTTTCTAATAATCAAAAGTGAACCTCAAAAAAGGCAAACTTCCTTGCTCAGGCCAGGCACCTAACTAAGCAGCCACCTGAGACTGTTTAGTCTCAAAGGCAATGCTATTTCAACTTGGATCTCCAGCACACAAGCTTAACAAACCTCATTTCGTTAAAATGTACAACATCTCCAAGTACATTCACACAGTGCGACCAAATGAGGGCCGCAAAGAAAAATTAGCGCATCTGCATTTAGAAACCACACGCCTTTATTGGCTCTTCTCTTTGTTACTCTCTTTTTTAATGCTCTCTCTAGTATCAATTCACTTTATCCTTTTCAATGCGCATTTATCCAATTTAAAGTCAATGAAAAATAATGCACATTTTCAACAAATTTACATTAAGCACTGCAAAAGTGCTTATGTGCTATTTAGGGTTGATGGTGCTGGAGCACGGAACACATTTAAATATGCCTTTAATTGAAGTCCAAAGGGGTTAGCAGGAAGCTGGTTTTGTTCTGTAATTTAGGTAAGAGGGAGCTTGTTAGAAAGGCTTTGGGGAAGAGGTGGGGATAGGAGGAAGGCAGGGAGGCAGGGAGAGAGAGGAGGGAGAAGGGAAGGAAGGAAGGAATGCTCAGCAAATAGAACTAAAGACATCAGGGTGGACCAGATGATCTCTTTCATCATCACCCTCCTCCCCACCTTGAAGGAATGGGGACTCCATCTACCAGACAGAGCTCCACTGGGCAGTCCAAGGTCCAGGCTCTAGTTACCCAAATGCCTAACTCTGACTGCCTTCTTGGTAAGATGTGTCCCCAGTGGCTCAGCTAATAAAGAACCCGCCTGCCAATGTGGAAGACACAAGAGATGCCGGTTCGATCCCTGGGTCAGGAAGATCCTCTGGAGAAGGAAATGGCAACCCACCCCAGTATTCTTGCCTGGCAAATTCCATGGGCAAGAGGAGCCTGGCAGGCTACAGTCCAGGGGGTTGCAAAGAGTCAGACATGACTATGCACACATGCATGGTGGTAATGTGGGAACAGTCTAAGTTTCTACAAAAACCGCCAAGCCTTCAGCACCACTCAGGTTATTTTCACCTTTCCTTTGTATTTCAGTGAACATTTGAGGACCCAGGTCTCTCTCCTCCACGTGCTTTCTCTCACTAGACGAGACAAAGGAGCACCATCATGTGCCAGGCTGTGGCTGGTGGCTCTTTCTTTTCCTCAAAGGACTGTACTGCCGCTCAGATCTGGCTCTCACAGTTTCTCTCGCCTCTAAAGACACATGTAAAAGTCCACGATCCTTTTGGTTCTGCTGCAGGCCTGTGTCTACAGATCAGAGCTGAGTCCCAAGCATGGGGCTCCATCAAGAGGCAGGATGGAGACAAGGGAAACATGAAGGAGCTTTGAGGTCAGGAAGACCTGGGCTTAATTATACGCTCCTTCAGCCCTTCTGAAGTTCGTGTGTCAGATAGGGCATCACAACAAGCATATGTCATGATGTGTGTACAATGTCTGACTTGTGTAGAACACTCCAAATAAAGTCAGACTTATTTTTATTGTTAACAAATACCATTTGCTCCCGGTATCATGGGAATGTAGATGATGACACTTTCTTCAGTTCATGATTTTCCCCAAAAGAAGAGCAAAAAAAAAAAAAAAAAAAAGTGTGTGTACTTTTACAGAAATAATTTAATGAATTAAATTTCTAACCTCTCTATTTTCAAAAGGAGCTTAAGCTGCCTTTGTGAAAGTGTGAAAGTTACTCAGTTGAGTCTGACTGTTTGCGACCCCACGGACTATAAAGTTCATGGAATTCTCCAGGCCAAAATACTTGAATATACTGGAGCCCTTCCCTTCTCCAGGAGATCTTCCCAACCCAGGAATCAAACTGGAGTCTCCTGCATTGCAGGCGGATTCTTTACCAACTGAGCTATCCGAGAAGCTTTGCTAGATATTTATTTCCTCCAGCTATGCTGCAAGTCTTGGGATGGACTAGGTATTTATATCTTAAAGGGCTTAGTTCTTAAAAGTTTAATAAAGCCACAGTTCAAGACAAATTGATGGCTGATTTGTCAGGTCATGTGCAAAGTGTTCACAAAGGTCAAAGACCTTGAAATACCATATGACCTGGGACACCAAGCTGGGAAAATACTTCCTTGTCTTACTTTGAGATGCCCTAAAGCAGGCCCTGAAATAACGATTCCAGTGCAGGTAACTGACTCAGGAGAGGAAAGAAAAACTGGCAGGGGAAGGAAAGGTGATTCAGCGAAGGAAGACAGCCAGTAGAAAGTCCATTATTAAACTAGAAGCCAGAAAAGTCTAGAAAACAGAGTAAAACACACAACCTCAACTGTTTCACCCAAAGGGTGAAGAAGCTGGGGTATTTATATAATAATGGCCAGAGTCATTGGTTAAGGGCTGCAAGAGATGTTAACAATCCTGATTAGCAGAATGGCTATCCTCAGTTTCCGCAAAGTTGGCACAGAAATGCAGCTATGGATGGTACTGGAATGGCAGAGGACATTGGATCTGGATACGGAAGGGCCCTGGAGCATTTGCTCCCCTTCCTAACAAGGCTTCTCATCTAAATGCCACAGATCATAATGTTCCCTTAGATAAGACCAATGCCCTCCTGAGAAAGTCAATTCCTAGGCAGGTTGATAAGAAGTCCAGGGTCCCTGAGGAGGAGATAGGGGTCTGGAATTCTCAAAGAGGAAAAAGAACAAACATCTTTCTTCTCTACATTCCTTAGAGTAAGTCACATGAAATGTTTTTTTTCTTTAAGCCCAGAACTGATGATTACACAACAAACAACTCAGTTTAAACTCTGTACTAAGGATTATGTTAAAGCTGAAGCTCCAGTACTTTGGCCACCTCATGCGAAGAGTTGACTCATTGGAAAAGACTCTGATGCTGGGAGGGATTGGGGGCAGGAGGAGAAGGGGACGACAGAGGATGAGATGGCTGGATGGCATCACTGACTTGATGGACGTGGGTCTGGGTGAACTCCAGGAGTTGGTGATGGACAGGGAGGCCTGGCGTGCTGTGATTCATGGGATCGCAAAGAGTCAGACGTGACTGAGCGACTGAACTGGACTGACTGAAGGATTATTTAACAACAATGTATCCTGCTTCAGGACAGTTTCTCCTTCTTGAAAACCTTCTGGCTAATCCTGTTATCTTAAAATGTAAATTATGGGAGTTGGTCTAGTAAGATCTTTACAACCTTGAGACATTCTTTTGATTTATTGTAATAATCAATTTAAAAAGTATTTAACTCCCTTGCTAACACTAGCAAAGGGGGCACTCCCTATCCCTCTTCTGAGGTCTATGTCAGAAGTTTTCTCTTCCTTTTTTCGCTTTAATAAAACTGCTACACAAAAGCTCTTGAGTGATCAAGCCTGGTCCCTGGTCCTGAAGCTACATCTTCTTCAGAGATCATGAATCCGATACCTTTCAGGGTAAGCTATCACCAAAACTGTGCCTCTGTTGTGGCCTGTGCTCCCTGCCATCAATAATGTCTTTTATGGAATCGAAAGGAAGGAGTGAATGCCTAGCAGTCAGCTTCCATTCCTTACCACACCTTTGTTTTGTGAGCTAAGGGGACCACCCTGTAATATAACTCACATCTCCCATCATTGAGCTGAACAGATCTGACAGCTAACTTTGGCTGATTTATTTGACCTTAATCTGCTCTTGAACTTTGACTACTGCTACTAGATAACCAGCAACTGCAAAGTGGGAGAAACCAATGGGCGTAATGCCTGGTTCACAACACACTGCCCTCTTACTGTTGTTAATTCAATGGCTCACAATTGTTCCTCTCCTCTGATCCCAATACCTGCATCCTCAATCTTTCCCTCATACACACCAGGCACTTCCTCAGTATACCTGGTTTACTGTGATATAACGACAACACAATTTCGTAGGAAAAGGTCTTTATATGATTACAGAAAAGTCACATAGCTTGGAATAAAAAGCCCAAAACTAAAATGTCAGTTTAGCTTCTTATAAGTGGTGTGACCTTAGCCGAATGAATTAACCTCTTTAAGCCTCGGTTTTCCTCATTAAGAAAACTGAGATAATAATGTCTAACTTCTAGGATTATGGTGAAGATTAAATGGGAAGATAGAAAAAAAAATCTGAATGAGTGCTTAAAAACTTGACCTGTGGAAGCTACTCTCATTAGCACTGGTATTAATATTAATAAGCATCATGTTGCTAGAGTCATCATTATTGTGTGATTTAAAGACATACAATTTCCATTAATATTTTAGGGGAAAATGTCTATTGCTATAATTTGAAAACATAACCAAAATCATACTTGAAAAAGATGGTAAGATAAGACAGTCATTTAAAATTTTCTTGCCATTAAACTCTTGAAGATAAACTGTTCTACTGAATAAAGATAAAACTCAAAAATAATAAATAAAACATCCCAGCCTGTTTCCTGGGAGGTAAAGTCAGCAGGAGCCAGCCTACCCAGCTCGTTGGGGGACATGGAGATTGAGGGATAGTGGTTTCTTGGTAAATGTTATAAGAGCCTCATGTCTTGTAGACCGCTGTGTCTCATCAGCAGTATACCAAAGGCCTCATTCATCAACTTGCCATCTCAAAAAATAATCTGCATTTTGAGAAACACAGCAAGACACCAGACCTAAATACACATACCCATATACACAAGCAGATAAAAGTTCATCTCAAACCAAAAGACTTATCAGTAAATTTGATGGAAACACCATGTGGTTGCAATCAAATTCATTGGGTTTCAGAAAGAGGGCAAAAAGAGAGTATGTACATTTTAAGAGGCATCAAGTCTAATTACCAATAGAACACACTTAAAATGTAAAAGGGGGACAAATGAACTGGTTTTCACTATGTGTGCATAAATACACAAACGGTACCTTTTACTACCCACCCATTAAAGTGAAAACATCCATCTTCATCATATCCATTTCATAATATTAGACACTGCCATTCTAATCTGGTATCGATAAGAAGGAACAAGGCCTGGAATTTTACACCTGGGTGCGTTTCATTTTGTTTCTTTTCAGTGACAGAATTCAGTATGACACAGCTCAGTGTGACAGCATCAGGCTGAGACTGTCACCTTAGGGGCTTATACATCTTTAAAATTCTTACAAAAGTGAAATTGACTGACAGTGAAGCAAAATGATGCTTTTAACTTGAGTTGGAAGATCAGAAAAGTCAATGAAAACACTGAGGGTTCATTTAGGCTCTTCAGTGAGGAAGCTTTTGGAAGAAAGAACTGGAGTCTCTAAAATGCTTCACCACTGGAAAGAGGTGGGACCCCACAAGTGGTCAGGAGGGAAACATCTGCACAGAGGCCATACTGGGAAGAGGGGTGAGAGTTACACTGAACTATAAAGGAAGGTTTTTCTCTTCTCTATATTTTACCAGATACAACATGATGCGTAGGAAGCAATATGAGGTACCCATTCAAACCCTCCTTCCCATTTTACAGATGAATGATCTAGGAGACATCATTTAACCACTGGGTGTCTCCATTAAATTATCTGCATACTAGGGCTACAGAATAAGAATTTCAAAGCGTTGTGGAAACATCCAATCAACCTCAAGGTCCATCAACAGAGGAATGGAAAAAGAAGATGAGGTACATGTATGCCATGGACTACTACTCAGCCATAAAAAGGATGAAATAATGCCATGTGCAGCAACATGGATGTATCTAGAGATACTAAGTGAAGTAAACTAGAGAAAGATAAATGCCATATGATATTTCTTAAATGTGAAATCTAATTTTTAAAAAGTGATACAAATGAACTTATAAAACAGAAACAGACTCAGATTTTGAAATCAAGTTTATGGTTTTCAAAGGGGAAATGTGAGGGGAGGAGTGACAAATTAGGAGACTGGGATTAACAAATGCACACTACCACGTATAAAATAGATAACAAAAACCTAGGTTTTTGTAGCTACTGTATAGCACAGGGAACTCAACTCAATATTCTGTAATAATCTAAATGGGAAAAGAATCTGAAAAAGAATGGGTAGAAGTTTAGCAACCATCTCTCACTATATATACCTGAAACAACTATTGTATGTCAACTACATTTCTATTTTAAAAGATAAATGATTGTGGTCATTAAATGAATAAGCCCCAAAATGGACACACACACACACACACACACATGCACACACACATAGATGTGTAACTGACACTTTACTGTACACCTGAAACAAACACAACATTGTAAATCAATTATACTCTAGTAAAATTTTTAAAAAATGTATGTGACCCTCTCTCCTTCCCTCCTTGACTATTGGGCAAGGCACATTCCTCACTACACTTAGCCCTTGGCCTGGAAACCCCAGGGGCAGGGTACCGTAGTAGCAGCTACTTGGGGATGGGATCCACCACCTTGAGGGACTGGGCTTCCTGCTGGTGAGGATAAAAGGACTGCAGGCACCAGAGGGCGTCCTTGCTGAGCGCTGCCGCGATCTGCAGAGAAAGCCCTGCTAACCAGCCTGGGTCAGCTTCCTGAGCTCCAGTCCCGAAGAAGCCATGGTCTGGGAAGGCCCCAATGTGTTTCCACATCTCAAGGACCATGATACAACACCAAGCAGGATGAAGCTGCCCCCAGCACCACTGGAGAGACTATAGTGTTCACATCAGCAGGAACACTGCCCACTCCAGCCACTCTGTGGACGGGGCCAGAAAGAGAGATCCAACTATGGTTCCAGAGCAGGGAGCTGGTAGTTTTCCAACTCCTGTTCTCTATGTCACAGCATCCTGCATCCTACCATAAAGTCACGGAGCTGGAGGAATACCCAGCCTACCCTTTTATGTTTCAAATGGCCATAAAGGAACTTAGAGACAGGAGTTAAATAATGGTAATAAGGATTATGAATTTAAAAATTAAAACATAGCCAGTGGTAATATTACATGTGCATGTCACTTTGTACTGGTTTGGCTAAAAAGTTTGTTCAGGTTTTTCTATAACATCCCATGGAAAAACCCAAATGAACTTTTTGGCCAACCCAATAATTTACAAAGCACCTTCATATGGACTAATTCTTTTTTGTTCTTGACAGCACCCTATGAGGCAGGCAGGGTAATACTGTTACTCTCATTTTAAACAAGGGAGAATCCAGCATTCAAAATGGTGCATTGACCTTTCCAAGGTTAACTGGCTAATCAGTGGCAGAATGTGGACTGAAGGCTGGATCTGACCTCGATTTCTACCATCCTAAACTGAGCTACAGAAAAGGCAGCACTGGGAACCTGAGGACCTAGTCTGGCCAGTGAAAAGTGGCAGGAATAGGGATGGGTAGGGGCTGGCCACAACAGAGAATGGGAAAGTACAGAGTCAGCAGGTGGGAGATGAGTCCAAGCGCTGGGTGAACTGTGTGGCTGAAGGCCCAGCATATTAATAGCAGATCTAGAGCGCTAAGGTCCAAAAGAAATCAAATGTGTGTTACAGATGCAATTGAACATTTTCTCCTAGTCACATTGAAAAAGGTAAAAAGAAACAGGTGGATTTCACAAATATATCTTATTCAACCCATCCAAAATATTATCATTTCAACATACACTCAATGCAAAAATCGCTTATGAGATATTCCATACTCCTTTCTTACGTACCAAGGTAGTAAAATCTGGGGTGTATTTTCTGCTTCCAGTGTACATCCCATTTTTGACTAATCACACAATCAGGTGCTCCATGGCCACCATCCTGGACAGTGCAGATCTAGAGTTCAGGTAGTGGGTAGGGGACCAGGTCCTGATCTCTGGGTCCTGGACAGACCCAAAGGGAAGAGGAGAAAGACAGTACTTTTCCTACAACTCATCTGAGTCTACCATCACACAACACGCAGTCTCCACCCAGAACACAAAAAGGAAGCTCATCACATTGGCCTGGCCTTCCTCCTTTCTCTCCCTGGGGAAAGAATGAGAGAGGAAGCAGAAGGTACCAAAACTGCAGAACAAAGCTTGGGGTGCAGTGTGTTACAGGCAGGTGACCTCTTTTAGACCCTGAGGCTTTACCTATAAAATGAGATGATTTGACTAACCCAGGATCCTTGCAATATTTCACCAGTCTTTTTTTCATTCTTGGGTGACTGTGACAGTTAATTTTATGTGTTGATTTGCCTGGGCCATGAGATAACCAGCTATCTGAGTAAACATTATTTCTGGGTGTGTCTGGAAGGATATTTCTGGAAGATATTAGCCTTTATGTCAGTAGACTGGGTAAAGCTAACTGCCCTCCCTGATGTGGGTGCAGGCATCCCCCCATCCACTGACAGCCCAAATAGAACAAAAGAAGACAGAATTTGCTCTCTGCCTAACTCCTTGATCTAGAACATCTGTCTTTTCCTTCCCTGAACTGAGACTTGCACCTTCAGGGCTCTTAGGACTAGATTGGAACTATACTCCCAGCTTTCCTGGGTCTTCAGCTCACAGATGGCAGATCATGGAATGTCATAGCCTCCATAATCATGTCAGCTAATGTCTTATATTCGGAGAAGGCAATGGCACCCCACTCCAGTACTCTTGCCTGGAAAATCCCATGGATGGAGGAGCCTGGAAGGCTGCAGTCCATGGGGTCGCTGAGGGCCGAACACGACTGAGTGACTTCACTTTGACTTTTCACTTTCATGCATTGGAGAAGGAAATGGCAACCCACTCCAGTGTTCTTGCCTGGAGAATCCCAGGGACGGGAGAGCCTGGTGGGCTGCCGTCTATGGGGTCGTACAGAGTTGGACACGATTGAAGTGACTTAGCAATGTCTTTTATTAATAAATCTCTCTATATATGTCTGTATTTATAATCATTTACATATCACATAAACAGATATGATACATATTCATATATATATACCCACATATACATAAATATTTCCATATGTCTATATCATATGGGTTCTGGAGAACCTAGACTAATACACTTGTTAATGTGCCTTCTCTCCCAATCTCTTTCTCCCTACCTGCCTCCATTTCTCTCTGGTCCTCCTCCTGTATAAACTTTCATCATCCACTGAGCATGTGCTATGCACAAGCCCTGTGCTAGTTGCTAGGGGCTTAGAGTTGAGGAACACAGTCCCTGCCCTCAGAAGTTAGGTGTGGTGGGAAATAGACGAACAAAAAAGTATTTCAGAGGGATGCAAAGTATAACGGGGTCAACAAGGAGAGAGAATGTGACTATCCTTTGGTTTGAGGGGGATCATAAACAGCCTCAAAGAGGTGAGGTTTTATCTGTCATCCTCAGTTACTAAGTTATTATTTCTTTTTCCAGTTTTCTTCCCCAGTGTAACCAAGAGCCTTCCAATATGGTCACAATAAGTTGATAAATCCAAATCCAAAGCAAAGAAACTTGACACTGATGTTCACCAATCCAGCCTTAGAGGACGAAGGCATGGCTTCCATTTCAGATTAGAGAAACAAAATGAAACAAAACACAGAGTGAGAAATCATGAAGATTCGTGAGATCTGAGCATCAGGGGCCATGTGGAATTCCAGACTGGGGAATGATCACTTGCCTTAAGGCAAGTGAGGCACTTGTAAGGCAATGCTCACTTGCTTTACAATCTCTCTCCTACTCCGATTGAGATGGTGAAGGTCCACTTATCCCCTGGAGACTGTTAGCACTGGGGTTTCAGCCTAAGCTGTGATCTCACAGTTTTCCATGGTGTGCTGATGGATGCATAATATTAGCTTGATATGAAACATGTAGGGGAAAAAGCAGTTTTCCAAATCAGATGGAGACGAAGCATTCGGGAAGAATCTGCAAGTAGAAACTTAATAAAAACAGAAAACATTTGTTCCCAGGAGGACTTGCTAGAACAAACCAACTGTTCCATGTTTGACACTGCACTCAGAATGTGGGAGAAGAGGAAATCAAATCAAAGCACCACCAGGAAAGCCAGCCCCACCCTTGATCGCTTCACCTAAAAACTCTGCACTGTGAATTAGGAATGAGCGTGCGTGTGTGCACATGCACACGCGCGTGCACACACACACACACACACATACACATATATAGTAGCTTCCTAAAGCCAAAAACTTTTGAGCACACAGTCTTTGAGGTTTGAAAATATGTCTTTGTGTTGGCCCATGAATTTTGCGTTCAAGCACTCTTTATAGAAACTTACCAAATTGCCATTAATCCAATGTCTACTCAGCTCTGACGATCTCTAATAACAATCCTATAACCTTTCTGAGAAGGTCATCCTGCTCCTAATGGAAACACAGTGATCACTGAAAGTAAAAAACTGCCTCCTTCCATCAACCTTATTCCTCCACAACTAGACCTAGGCAGATCCGCACCTCCTTTCTTCCTTCTGCACAAATTCAGATTGGTTCTGGGGAACGTCCAGAGGTTTCAGAAAGTCCCTTTTTGGACCAGCCCAGACCAGTAACTGTCTGTGGCAAGGGTGAGTGGCTCTGGAACACCTATTAGTGATCAGCATGCCTGCAAAGAACTCTAAGCACAGCCCCTCTAGGATGTGAAGTGGAAGGCCAAACCAACTGGCCTTCTCAGACTGGTACAGATAATTCTACTGGAAGATTGCCTAAGAAACGAAACTAGTCTTCATAAAGCAGGGTATCACTTGTAATTTCCTCCCTAAATACCTCTTATTTCTTTCACAATACTTAAAGGGCTTGGTATCTTAATTGACTTCTTATGCCACTCTAAGCTAGGAATATTTAAATTAAAGACTATGTGTGGTAGGTTCTACACTAAAGTGCATTAAGGAAATTGATTTTAACTCTAGTACACCTTGGCCAACCTCCTGAGGGCTGTGGGAAGGTCGGCCTGCTACAATGGACCAGGCAGAGCTGGGCTCTCTGTCAGCAATGGATACAGGTCCTGAGTAACACTTCCCAACTGGTTCAGAAACAAAATCATGTTAACTTCAACTCATGTCACTATATTCCTTGGCCATAGGAATTCAAAAAGAAACACTTTGAAAACACAGAAGCAGAGCACTGAGACACAAAACAGGCCAGGCACGTAGAACAAGATGACAGAAAGAGAGTTCAGAAGATATCTGGCAAATCTCTAGGTTGATGGAATCAACGGGGCCAGGGAAGGGGAAGACTGGGAATTATATTTTACCCTATTGATAAAATGATCACCCTAAGTCATGGTTCTGACAGTGTCACTGTCTTGTTCAGAGACAACAACCCCCTAATCTGAGGAATAAATGGTTGCAATTGGATTAAAACTCTTCCAAGATCTGATCCCATGCACCAGCACCCTCTCCTGCTCCACTTGCTGATATCCAGATATGCCTCTTTGTAGAGCTCACATTCACAATGCCTTGGCCAAATCACCATTCAGTCATTATTCATTCATCCAAACATGGGTACACTGTCTCCAGGCACTGGGGATGTAAAACAAATAATCCTTGGCCTCTAAGAGCTCACAGTCTAGAAAAGGAGGCCCATAATTACAGAAGGTTGACAGGGACCCTAGTATGATACCATACCATGCTACAGGAAAGCAGAAAAGGGTTTCTCAAACAGCTGAGCCGTGATGTGAAGGTCAATAATAAAGTGAAAGTGACGTCGCTCAGTCGTATCCGACTCTTTGCGACCCCATAGACTGTAGCCTACCAGGCTCTCTGTCCATGGGATTTTCCCCCCATAGACTGTAGCCTACCAGGCTCCTCTGTCCATGGGATTTTCCAGGCAATAGTACTGGAGGGGATTGCCATTTCCTTCTCCAGGGGATTTTCCCAACCCAGTGCTCAAACCCGGCTCTCCCGCACTGTAGACAGATGCTTTACTGTCTGAGCCACCAGGGAAGGCATTGAAGGGAGGACACAGCGTGTTCACAGGCACTGGGGAGAGAAAAAGCATCTCCTCGTTTTGTGTCTTCTGGCATAAAAGCCTTTCTGTATGTGTGCATGCTAAGCCACCTCAGTTGTGTCTGACTCTGTGATCCTATGAACTGTAGCCCACCAGACTCCTCCGTCCATTGGATTCTTCAGGCAACAATACTGGAGTGGGTTGCCATGCCCTCCTCCAGAGAATCTTCCCGACCCAGGGATTGAACCCTTAACTCTTAACGTCTCCTACACTGGCAAGTGGGTTCTTTACCACTAGCACCACATAAGCCTTTGTCTACTTACATTATCTTCACTCCATCTACTTCTTAAAATTTTACCTGTTTTGTAGAACCTAGCTTAAACGCTTCTAAGTCATCTTCTTTGTTTACTATTAAAGACAAAATTTCTCTTCCTTCCTTTTTGCTCCCATAACCCACATTTTAGCACCTTGCACAGTCTGCTCTGTGTTCATGGTGACGAGGAAACAAAGTAACAGTGTCAACAAGAGAGCTGGGCTCACGAGCAGGTGACAGAAGCACTGCTTTGACAAAGCAGCTTGGGCCAAGACAAAGGATGCTGGGCTCTTAGTCCCCATTCCTCTCCCTCAGGATGACGGCTGCACAGGTGTGGGAGACGCACTTACAGAACCAGATCAGTGCGCTCTGGTCTCTCATCAGGGTATTCTTCAGGCTAAAGGTAAAGCTTTGCAGGGGAAGGGCACTGACAAAACTATGCTTGGTCTATAAATAACCTAAGTGAAACATGTTAACTTTCTTTTTTTCTATTACATCGATATAAGATCATCTAGGTCCCTCAAGTGGACAGTAATCAAGTGCTAATGTGTTAAATGAGGAGTTTCAGTCTTAGACTTTTACACATTAGTGAAATTTTCAATTAAAAAAAATTCACAAGAACTACTATAGTGTTGCTATCTTCATATTTAAGTCACCAAGAATTTTTTTTAAATATATGTACTATGACTGTTGTTTCATCAAAGAAAGGCATTTAAACACTAAAATATAGAAAATTTGTCTCAAAATAAAATTTTGTCTCAAAATAATCAATATGGCTTTATGAAAAATACACAAGACTGTTATTTTTCCTACTAAAAATTAGACCAGTTCAGATTAGGCAAGTCAGTGCTATAAAATTTCTTTATTTAGAGACCCTACCTGACACCATATGGGACTGATCCACCCAAAGGAGACCCACTCAATGTGACCCACGCCTCTGTATATTTGCTGCCTTTGAGTGCTGGCAGGTCCTGGCACGTGTTTCTTCTCAACAGAATACAGCGCAGTGAGATGGCAGTCGCTGACTCCTGTGATTACATAAATTCTGTAAGACTCTATCTTGGTAGGCTTCCCTGGAGGCTCAGATGGTAGAGAATCTGCCTGCTATGTGGGAGACTCGGGTTCAATCCCAGGGTCGGGTAGAACCCCTGGAGAAGGGAATGGCTACCCACTTCAGTATTCTTGCTTGGAGAATTCCATGGACAGAGGAGCCTGTTGGTTACACTCCATGGGATTGCAAGGAGTCAGAAAGGACTGAGCAACTAACCTTTTCACCAGCTTATTGAGAAAAGATTTCACAGGGCCAAAAGAGGTTCTGCACATAAATGCTAGGGAATAAATGCTCCAGATTGAGAAGAAGCCCTGGTTTAAGGCTGTCAGTAACAGTTGCCTCTGTTTTTCAGGTTTCCAAAGCACTGGAAACCATGCAATTGTAGCTACAACACGGTGGTCTCCTTGGTTCCCAAATCCTTTGACAGATCCCTCTGGGCGGTAGTCATGTTGCTAGAATCCTTCTGGAAACCCAAGAAGATTTCCCAAGGACACCAGTAGAACAGCATTGGTAGACTATGTGTTCTGAGCTGTAAATAAGACATTCAACTGCACTGTTTCACCCTGAGGTCTAAGACAAAAATTCCCAAGAAGGTTGGATGGGGGGAGGCCTGAATTGTGGACATGTTTGGTAGCAACCATAACCCTGACTGATCTTGGTACAGCATGCAGATTTCACAAAAGCCAGCTTTCCCATCATCACACGTGATCCTTTTGGCAATTTTCTGACATCAGACATTATAAGCAGTATATTCATTGCACAACTAAGGTTTAGAGGAGCTACAGGACAAAGGTCACCTAATCAGTAATAACATAAACAGTCTCTTTTCCCCAGATCTAGTGATATTTTCACAAACTATGATGCTCTGGAATCAGACTGTCCGGCACACATGGGGCTTGAGCCCACAATTTATGAGAATCCTAATCTCCACATCCTTCCCTCCTGAGCTAATAAGTGTGAGCTAAGACCCTGGAGAATGGTAGCATGAAGATACTTAACTCGTGCTTTCAGTAGAATCACACCCTCCTTACTTTAGCCTTGAGAAATCAAGACAAAATTTGTGGTGAGTGTTCTGGTTAGATGGCATCACCAACTCAAGGGACATGATTTTGAGTAAACTCTGGGAGTTGGCAATGGACAGGGAGGCCTGGTGTGCTGCAGTCCATGGGGTTGCAAAGAGTTGGACATAACTGAGCGACTGAACTGTTAACTGAACTGTTCTAAGAAAAAGATTAAAAATACACACATCGTTTCATTCTCTGCCACAAAATATCACAAGATGTCATTTCCTCTCTGCAACACTACCCTCTGCATCATATTTAAAGAAAAGAATTTTTTTTAACCCTAAAATGGGCAGTAGTTAATAGCTGATTGTGGCAGGGGGGGTTGGGGGGGTGGTTTATAGATTATTTTTCCCAGTTCCTTTCACAATAATTCCTTTTTATTTTTCTTTGCCCAAAGTGACCACTTGGGCAGGAAAGTGGCATTCAATCTTGCTTTCCAAGGGCCAGGCACTGTTAGGTCTTTTACAAATGTAATACTTCAGTGAGAAAAATATTATTTTTGTTATTTTTTTTTTTTTTTCCAGCTGAAGAAACAAAACCTTAAGGGTTGAAGAGATCTGTTGGAGATGACACAAAAAAACTCTGAAAGGTATCCAAGCACATAGGACTCTCCAGCCTATCTGTCCTTCATCTTTCTTTCTTTCTTCCTTCCTCCCTCCCTTTTACCTCCTTCCAAACACATGAACAAATTCTGCCACTATGGATACAAAGTTCTGGTTCTATCCTAAGGAGTGTCAGTGCAGTGAATAATAGAAAAGTCTGCAATGTTGTGATGGGGAGTACACAGGGGTAGTGGAAGCTGGAGAAAGTCAGTGCCTGAGCTGTGGGTAAAGCCCAGCTGAGTCCTCCACGGGGTTGGGGGCATGAGCTTCAGGTGACACAGTGCAGGTGGACATAAGCCGAGGAGGCTTGGCACCAGCAGATCAGTGGTTAGCAAACCTGGGATACAGAACATGAATAATGGGTGGCAGAGATACAGCTGGACAGGGCGACCCAGGCTAGGGCCTTTTATGCAACACTAAGGAACCCACTGCAGTACTCTTGCCTGGAAAATCCCATGGATGGAGGAGCCTGGTGGGCTGCAGTCCATGGGGTCGCTAAGAGTTGGACATGACTGAGCGACTTTACTTTCACTTTTCACTTTCATGCATTGGAGAAGGAAATGGCAACCCACTCCAACATTCTTGCCTGGAGAATCCCAGGGACAGGGGAGCCTGGTGGGCTGCCGTCTATGGGGTCGAACAGAGTCAGACACGACTGAAGCGACTTAGCAGCAGCAGCAGCAGCAGCAGCAGCAGCAGCAAGGAATCTAGAGTTACTCCACCACAGCCCAGACTCACATGTTTTAATTTCCTTTAGACTCACAAGTCACAAAACATTCACACAGTTGAACCATTCTCATAGGTGTAAATATAATGATGTTCAATTTCACGCATGTGAGTGGAAAATCTATCCCCATTTTTCTCCCAATGGGAAATGAAAGGATTAAGCATCATGGAAATTAATGACAGGAACAATCCTATATCCAATCTAACTGTTCTTTTAACAAGTACATATTGGCAATTGTTTGTATTTTATTATTAATGACTTGTAATGCCTTTCACGACTGAGTTTGGACACAGCTGCCCCACACCAGATGCCTCATTGGGGCACAAAGATGCCAGCATGGCTGCCGGTGGAGCCTTGCAGTGGTACTTGTAGCAGTATAAAATCTCCCCATCCTTCCTCCGGATGCCCTGGCAGGAGAAGGTCTCCAATAGCTCCCCTATGTAGGGCTCAGCGCATAGCTCACCTTTGCACAGAAACCTCTCCACTGTTTCAGCTCGTCAAAAACCAAAGGCGAGTGCTATTCACAGTACAATCAATGTAGTCATTTGTTAGAGAAGCAAAAGGGAGAAGGGACCAAGAGGCCGAGGAGAACCACCACCCTGGACAGTGGAGGTTGCCAAAAGCACTTTCAGCGACGACTTCGGGAATCAATTTTATTTTTAAAGGAGAGAAGAACATAGATAAAATGAGAGATTTCAAAACAGGAGGTGTTACCGAGGAGGATGCTTTGCGTGGTAACAGCAAGGCTTTTGTCCACAAGTACAGGATCTGCCAGGGCCTTATGGCCCAAGTCTCCCCCCGCCAGAAATTGGAAATTAGCCTTGCTGGCTTGGAAACTGACAGCAGGTCGCTGCAGTTGCCTATCTGTCACTCCCTCTTTGAGCTACAAGTGACCAGACTGGAGCCCTGTCTCTGGTTCTTATGCTCAGCAGAGCTATCCTTTCATTAAGTAAAAAGAAGTGGTCTCTCACACCATCCACCTCCTAGTTAGCAGTGTGGATGGAAGCCAAGCCCATCCCAGAATGTGCTGCCTCAGCAGACTCCGGACAGAGGCAGGCAGATGCTGGAGAACACCTCGGGCTCTGCGGTGGAACTGTAATAAAGAGAACCATCCCCAGTGGATCCTCTGGGGCAGTCCTACTTAGCAGCCAGGCTCCTGTGTCCATGTAATTCTCCAGGCAAGAATACTGGAGTGGGTAGCCAGTCCCTTCTCCAGGGGATCTTCCCAACCCATGATCGAACCCGGGTCTCCCACATTATAGGCAGATTCTTTACTGTTTGGGCTAATTCTTATCACCTTCTTTCTATGCATTTATCAAGCATCCTGCATTGTGCGTAACATGTTTTACTGTTCTTGCCAGTTTGTAACTATCCTCAACTAGATTTAAAGTTCCTCAAATAGATACCACCTCAGGCTTATTCACAGTCTTATCCCCAGTGACTACTATACTGCCTGAGACATGGCATAACTCAACAAACCTATGTTGATGAATACTGAATCTCTACCTCAGAGGACAGCTGTGGAAGGTGTAAAGAACCCGGCACAGTGGGCCATCACTGGAGCCCTTAATAAGTGCTGTTTCTCTTAACCTTGTCCCTTCTCTTCTCTGATTACTACTTGGGTTCTGCTGGGAATATGGCCAACCTAAATTATTACCTACCAGATATATCCTAGCTAATAACCCCTGGTTGGAGAATAGGATCTTAGTTAAACCACTGTCTGAGAAAAGGATCAATCTATCTTCCACCTCCCTTCTGGCAATGATAGAACACTGTTTCAAAAGGATGAACCATTCTTGAGCCAAGATGCTGCCAAGTAACTAACTGGTCTGACTGCCATGTCCTACCCAACACCACCCAAAAGCCAGGCCTTCCTTGGTCATCAATGCCAACCTGCATCACACTGGAGTCCTTCCTCTGCCTTTCTTTGGACAGCATCTCACTTTTAGCATCTTCCTTTGAGGCAGATCTGGAGCTCAATTATTCCTCCAGTCCTCTTTAAGATAATCACTGTGGTCTAATAAAAATTATATATCCCCAGTTCCTGAAAGAGAATTCAAAAATCCCTTGCTTGTAAGGTGACTTCTGGAAGGGCCCTGAGATAGATTTAGGCGAACCACGTGATTACAGGGGTGGAACTTTCAGCTTGGTCCCCTGCCCTCTGTGGGCATGAATTTAATCACGTGACCAATGATGCACTCTATAATGCTTATACAGTGAAACCTCAATAAATATTCTGAACAGTGAGGCTCAGAGAGGTTGCTGGTTGATGAATATACTGAAGTACTTGAGGGCACCCTGACTCCACAGGGATGAGTGCTCTTACACCCTTCCCTCCCCCATTTTGCTGCTCTATGTTTCTCCCCATTTGGCTATTCATCTGGATCCTCTATAATAAAAAGGTAATCACAGGTGTACTCCTTTCTTGAGTTCTGAGAGGTATTCTAACAAATTTCTGAACTTGAAGAGGCCATGCAAATCCCTCAACTTGTAGACAGCCAGACAGAAGTGTGGGTTCATTTTGTTGTTGTTGTTCAGCTGCTCCATCGTGTCTGACTCTTTGTGGGCCCATGGACTGCAAGACACCAGGCTTCCCTGTCCTTCACTATCTCCCAGAGTTTGCTCAAACTCATGTCCATTGAGTCAGTGATGCCATCCAACCATCTTGTCCTCTGTTGCCCCTTCTCTTCCTGCCCTCAATCTTTCCCAGTATCAGGATCTCTTCCAATGAGTCGTCTCTTCGCATCAGGTGGCCAAAGTACTGGAGCTTCAGCATCAGCCCTTCCAATGAATATTCAGGATTGAAATTCTTTAGGATTGATTGATCTCCTTGCTGTCCAAGGGACTGTCAAGAGTCTTCTCCAGCAACATAGTTTGAACGCATCAGTTCTTTGGTGATCAGCTTTCTTTATGGTCTAACTCTCACATTGGTACATGACTATTGGGAAAACCATAGCTCTGGCTATATGGACCTTTGTCAGCAAAGTAATGTCTCTGCTCTAAGTTTGTCACAGTTTTTCTTCCAAGGAGCAAACATCTTTTAATTTCATGGCTGCAGTCACTGTTCACAGTGATTTTGGAGCCCAAGAAAATAAAGTCTGTCACTGTTTCCATTTGTTTCCTCATCTATTCGCCATGAAGTAATGGGACTGGATGCCATGATCTTAGTTTTCTAAAAGTTGAGTTTTAAGCCAGCTTTTTCACTCTCCTCTTTCACCTTCATCAAGAGGCTCTTCAGTTCCTCTTCACTTTCTGCCATTAGGGTAGTGTCATCTGCATATCTGAAGTTATTGATATTTCTCCCAGCAATCTTGATTCCAGCTTGTGATTCATCTAACCTGGCATTTCTGCATGATGTACTCTGTGTATAAGTTAAATAAGCTGACAATATACAGCCTTGACATACTCCTTTTCCAATTTTGAACCAGCCCATTGTTCCATGTCTGGTTCTACCTGTTGCTTCTTGGCCTCCATACAGGTTTCTCAGGAAGCAGGTAAGTTGGTCTGGTATTCCCATCTCTTTAAGAATTTTCTACAGTTTTTTTGTGTGTGTGTGATTTACACAAAGGCTTTACTGTAGTCAATGAAGCAGAAGTAGATGTTTCTCTGGAATTTCCATCCTTTTTTATGATCCAATGGATGTTAGCAATTTGATCTCTGGTTCTTCTGCCTTTTCTAAATCCAGCTTGTACATCTTGAAGTTCTCTGTTCATGTACTCTTGAAGTCTAGCATAAGAATTTTGAGCAAGACGTTGCTAGCACGTGAAATGAGTGCAATTGTGTGGTAATTTGAACATTCTTTGGCATTTTTCTTCTTTGAGTTTGGAGCGAAAACTGACCTTTTCCAGTCCTGTAGCCACTGCTAAGTTTTCCAAATTTGCTGCCATATTGAGTGCAACACTTTAACAGCATTATCTTTTAGGATTCAAAATAGGTCCCCTGGAATTCCATCACCTCCACTAGCCTTTGTTTATAGCAATACTTCCTAATGCCCATTTGACGTCACACTCCAAGATGTCTGTCTCTAGATGAGTCACACACCATCATGGTGGTCTGGGTCATTAAGACCTCCCCTTTTTTTTTAATAGCTCTTCTAGGTATTCTTGCAGCTGCAGTCTGATGTGGGGAGGGGTAGTCTTCCCCAACAGTAGAAACCAATACAACACTATAAAGCAATCATACTCCAATTAAAAAAGTGAAAAATTAAAATAGAAAATGGGCTGGGAGCTTAACAGACACTTCACTTAAAAAGATACACAGAAGACAAATAAGCGTATGAAAATTTATACAGTCTACCTTACATATCATGAGGAAGTGCAAATTAAAGCAACAGTGAGATACCACTATGCACCTGTTAGAATGGCAAAATCTGAAGCACTGATAAGACCAAGTGCTGGCAAGGATGTGCAGCAACAGGAACTCTTACTCATTGCTGGGGGAAATCCAAAATAGTAAAGATACTACGGAAGACAGTTTGGAGGTTTCTAACGTAGCTAAGCACACTCTTACCATGTGATCCAGCAATTGTGTTCCTTGGCATTTAATGAAAGGAGCTGAAAACTTATGCCCACAGAAGAACCTGCATTCATATGTTTATAGTCATTTTGTTCGTAATTGCCAAAGCCTGGAAGCAAACAAGATATCCTTCAGTAGGTGAATGGATAAATAAACCATGGTACATTTAGACAATGAATATTAGTCAATTAAAAAGAAATGAACTTTAAATGCACATTATTAAGTGAAAGAAGCCAATCTAAAATGGTGAATATGATTCCAACCATATGTTAATCTACAAAAGGCAAGACTGCAGAGACAATAAAAAGATCAGTGTTTGCCCGTGGTGCATGTGGAGGAAGAGGGGAGACATGAACAGGCAGAGCACTAAAGATTTTTACGGTAGTGAAAACACTCTGTATGTATTATAATGATGGATATGTGTCATTATTCTTTTGTCCAAACCCATAAAATGTACACCACCAAGAGTGAATACCAAGGTAAACTATGGACTCTGGGTGATGATGATGTATTAATGTAAGTTCATCCTTCGTGAAAGTGGTTGTACCACTTTAGTTTTTTGATAATGATAACAGAGGAGGTTATGTTTGTGTGCGGGGAGGAGAGATATGGGAAATCTCTATACCTTCTTCTCAACTTTGTTGTAAACCTCAAAGTTTTCTTTAAAAGTCTTTAAAATAAAAAACACAACTAAGTGATTGCCAATTCAAGTGCACCCAGCTGTAAATCAATGGTCTCTGAAAAGCATAATTCATGAACATTTAAAAGAGATCAATAATGGAGAAAAATTTTTTTTGTCAGGTTTTTTTTTTTTATAAAAGAGATTTTCAGAAGTTTCCTGGGTCAAACTCCACCATAGCATTTACCTTTAAGACAAGGTATAGAACTATTTACGTTTAACTTAATATGGGTCAATTCTCAGTCCTCATCTTACTTGACAGGCCAGCAGCGCTGGACATAGTTGGCCACCCCTGCCTCCTGGAAACACTTCTTCTCTTGGCTGTTACTCTCCTGGATTTTTTCCTTCCTCACTGGCCACTTTCACTCAGTCTTCTTCACTGGTTCCTTCTTATCTCCTCACCCTCTAAATGTTGAGAGAGCACGACTCAGTCCTCCAAACTCTTCTCTTCTCTCCCCAAACTCATTGCTTCAATACTCTTACACATTCTCATGGTTTCTGATTGCATCTATATCCTTCCTGACCTCTATATTCCTTACCCAGCTGCCGACTCCAATGTAAACCACATCTCAAACTTAAATGTCCATAGTAACACTCCCCCAGCCTTTTCTTCCTTCAACATTTCCCAGCTTAGTAAATGGCAACTCCAACCTTCCCAGTTTCTCAGCTCAAAACTTTTGGAGACATTCTCAACTGCCTTTTTACAAGCAAAACTCTTAATAAACTCTGCAGGCTCTATCCTTAAAATTAATGGGGAAGTTAGCTGTTTCTCAACCCCTCCATCATTTCCTCTCCGAGCCAAGTATGTTCATCACCCCTACTGTCTACATCCCCTCATCATCTCCTTGTTTCCACATGCATTCCCTTACCACTCCCTTACCTCCCTTACCCCCACTGCAGTCACCACAGCAAGTCTTTGAAAAAGCAAGTCAGATCTTGTTACTCAAGAGTGCTATAATTATGTCAACGTTTACAAGGGGGGAAACAGTCTTAGGTTAAGTAAACAATCATACCACCAATAAATGGTAGAAAAAGAATGATTGAAAGCCAACTCCTTCTGAATCCAAAGCCCACACTCTCAATCATAAGTCCCTACTGTCAAGAAGCCATTGGCACATTAAATGCAAACTACATTTATATCCTAGGCCTTGGTGGAACTGAAATACATAGACAAGATTTTGAAGTATACGACAAGTACTATTTGAAAATCTATTACATATCTGGCAGTACTCTAGACCTGTTGGTTCAGCAATGAATACAGAAACTGTCCTCAGAGAACTTATAGTCTAAAGAGGAAGATATACAATAAAACAAAATAGATAACGACTCAATGGAAAAGGATTTGAGCAAACTCTGGGAGATAGTGGAAGACAGAAGGCTGGTGTGCTACAGTCCATGGGGTTGCAAAGAATAGGATACAACTTAGTGACTACAACCAAATAAACAGAGTGATAAAGCTGGGTAAAGAATATGGAGCAACAGAGAATGATACTGTAAAGCAGCAGAGACAGGGATACTCTCAGTGCACTGAAGCAACAGGAGAGGCCAGCTATTCTTCAGCAGAGTAGCTGCCAGGTGAAAAGTAGGAAGAAATATTACATCTAATGGTGAAGAGGAGAGAAGCATTAGTTATTGCCTGCCTCATCACCTGAAAGAGAAGCAGCAGAAATTCTTTTGGTTCCTGAAGCATTAAAGGGAATACTTCCAATCTTCCATTCTATTAACAGACCAAGTGTCTGTAATAATACCTGGCATGTAATACATGCTCAATAAGACTGATATCCAGAAGTATTATATTTGCCACTTTGTTCTTTTTCAAAATAGTCTTCACTAACCTTAGACATCTGCATTCTGATATACAAATTTTAGAAGCCATCAAATAACACATAAACACACCCATACATGTTAGGATTTTGAGCTGGACTGCACTGAATTTATTGTATCATCTGCAAAAACAACACCCCAAAAATTTTTATGAAGGCACCAAGAAAAAATCTGTAGATAGAACACATAAGATCTACATATCAATAAGAAAAAGGAAATTCACTCCAGATAAAAACAGGGCAAGGGATATGAACATGAAACCTAGAAGAGAAAACCTGAATAGCCAATAAACAGATGAAAATAGCCTAACCTCAAAGGAATTTCTGGCAAACGCTAATTTAAACAAAGATGAGGAATCATTCTATGCCCATAAGATTGGCAAAAACTAAAAATCTAACAGTAACAAATGATTTAGTTATTTCTTTTTATATGGAGCACAGGGTACTCTTATACACCCTGCTTCTGGATATATAAATTGGGAAACCCACTTTAAAATATAATTTGGAAATATCCACTAAAACTGAAAACGCATATATAGTAAGATCCAACAATCTGGTCCTAGACATTCTGCTTCACAATAGCTTCCCACTTGAGGCCAAAGGGATAGATAAAAATAGTTATTAAAGATTGTTTATAGCCCCACATTGTTAACTAACTACCTAAGGGCTCATCATCAGAAGATGCGGTAAATAAATATTTTTATGTTCATTTAACTAAATACTAAGTAGCAGTTAAAATGAATGAATCAGATCTACTTATATATCAACAGGGATAAATCTCAAAATTGATACTAAACCCAAACAGTAAAGAGATAAGTTCATATTAAGTATGAATGCATTTTTGCGAAGTTTTAAAATACACAGCATCCAAAGCACATTTTGTTTTAGATATGTCATATGCAGTAAAATTTTTAACTCTTGAAGAAACGTCAAACATCATACTCAAAATACTGATTTCCACTTGAGGAAAGATGGAATAGGTTCAATTCTTAAAGAAAAAAATCTGAAGCTTTGTCCAAACCAGGAAGTAGATATGCTGATATCTATAATAATAGCCTCTGTATTTATCAGTATGTTTAAAATCTGCATAATTTTAAAAAGCAACAATGAAACATCAGAATGGTTTTTTGGGTTGCAAGTGAGACTTTTTCAACATTTTGGTGGCCATCTGTAGAACTATATGGCCATATGCATCTTCCCAAAATTATGTTTCTGCTTTCAAGCAAAAGCAAATACCCTGTGCTACATTCATTGTCGAAAAAGTTGAATTTACCTTTTTTTCTATGGGGTTCACTTTGAGTTGAGTAAGTGTCTTTCAACTGAACTCTATCTGAGATGAGCACCCCTGATTTGTTGCCCCAAACATCAGAGGGAAATTTGCAAGAGCCTAAGATTTGAGTTATGCACAGTTCCCACCTTCCTTATTTGGTCTTTATTACCAAGACTTGTTTATTGAAGCATACATTTCTCCTTCCCAACATATGAAAAATATGTGACTATTACAGAGACTTCTATATTTGAGCTCTGAACTCAATGAACACCCAAGTAATCTCTCTCATGATTACAGATGATGTCTCTAGCAACCCAAAATTGAGCTCTTTAACTCTCATTCTGACAGTGTTTTCATTATCTTTTTTTATGCAAGCTAAGAACTACTCTGAAAATGTGTCAGCTATGACTCAGAGATTGGTTTAACCATTTGCTTTGTTTTTCAATATTGAAGATGTATAAGAAAAAGCAAAAATTTTGTCTAAAGATTACAATTACCACCACGGGCAGGGGGCGGGAGGGGGAGAACAGCTGCTCCAGATGTTAAGTGAATTAAATGACAACAAAGATATCAAATGTACTCATCACATCTTCCAAAAGAATGTCATCCTGATAAGGAAATAGGATTATTAAAATTAAATGATTATATAGAAATGAACAAACATCATTCCCAATATTCTAATTTGGATTTGCAGTTAAACTCAACCATGCTATTTCTCTTTTCTAAATAAAGAGATTTCTGGAGGCAGCGTGTTCTCTTACAGAGCGTGAGTTTTGAAGACAAAACTGGGTTCAAGTCACAATTCTGCAAATTATTAACTGGTGACCTTGCAGAAATCACTTAACTTCTGTAAACTCCACTTTCCTCCCTTGTAAAATGGGGATAACAAAAGGGTTATGGGATAATAAAATGTATATTATAGGAATCTGTGAAGAATTAACTGAGATGATGAATGAAAGGGCTTCAAAAAATGCTTGTCACATCATAAAGATGAATTAGTAATTATCAGTCATATTCTTAGATAGATAGATAGTGAAGTCGCTCAGTCGTGTCTGACTCTTTGTGACCCCATGGACAGTAGCCAACCAAGCTCCTTTGTCCATGGGATTTTCCAGGCAAGAATACTGGAGTGGGTTGCCATTTCCTTCTCCAGGGGATTTTCCTGACCCAGGGATCGAACCCGGGTCTCCCGCATTGTAGGCAGACACTTTACCATCTGAGCTACCAGGGATAAACATTAGCTATTATTATTATCACTTGCCACACATAATTGACTTGTATGAGACCTTGCTATTTTCAACAGATCATCAAGAAAGTGTTCCTGATTCCTACAACTCAAATGAAGAATTAAAACCTTTAAAATGAAAATCCCACACAACAACATTCGAGATATGAGAGAACATTTTCTTTCTCCAAACTGGGGATCTTCGTAGGCATCTTCAAAATACCTGACATGGAGTGAAATGGATAACTTCCCTGACTCCTCAAAACAGAACTGAGCATTTCTTTTTCTCGATACTCCCCGTTCATACTTCTGTATTTCTAGTATACTTACTGTTGTTACTGCTCCTTCCACTCAGCCGTGAGCTACAGGGGAGAGGAGACTGTTTCTTTTATGTCTCATCACCTGTGTCAAGCACAGAGCTTACCAGACTCTGGATGCTCAATGAATAATTAATGACTGACTAGGAATGAGAAAGAGAAAACAAAAGAAGCATTTACCAAGTACTTGCTGTGTGCCAGACACAGAGTTAGGTGCTTTACATACCTGTCACCTGACCTAGTCCTCACAGTAACACTGGCAAGTAGGCACTGTTACTAACCACATATTAAAGATGGAGAAACCAAGATTCAGAGAAGGAAGCCATTTCAGAGTATGAAAGTAGTAAATGATGGCACCAGTTTTCAAATTCGCTCTGGTTTCAGCATTAGACTCTTCTTCTCTCCATTCATCTAGATCACCCACCTTACAGAACAAACTCTCTTTGGGAAAAGTGGAGGCACATAAAAACTTTTAGAATGAAGACCCTCACATGTGGGGCCCTAGAATGAAACATCTGTTTCTGACTCATCCAGTCTTCACTCTGATATCAGATATCAAGCTCCCTATTCCTTAACTGTTTCTCCTGAGTTTCTCACTCACTGGGTCTGTACACCATCTCCCTTAACCTATGGATTACTCGTAGGGCATGTGCTAAGAAACTTCAGTCATGTCCTACTCTTTGAGACTCCATGGACTGTAGCCTGCCAGGCTCCCCTGTCCATGGGATTTTCCAGACATGAATCCTGGAGTGGGTTGCCATTTCCTTCTCCAGGGGATCTTCCCAACCCAAGGATCAGACTAGCATCTCTGACATCTTCTGCTTTAGTAGATGGGTTCTTTACCACTAGCGCCACCTGGGAAGCCCAGGTTAAGCCACCCAGGTTAAGCTCTTAACCTGTAAAGTTTCCCTATTTTGTCTAAGCTGACTTTCTTAGATTTCATCTCTTAGCAGCTTAAACCTGAGGTCTAAGGGAAAACTGAATTCTGAGTTCTCTCACTCACCACCCTTGGTGGCCACTGCCAACCATACTCCATCAGGACATTTAATTCAGACTGGTACACTGCAAGTTTTTATAAAACACCCAAGACCAATAAGGAGACTAACTGTCCAGGGGTTTGATGAGTCAAAAGCAACATATCTATCATTACTCTCATACATCACAGCTAATACACCTGTCAAAGGCACTATATAAGCAGCTATTTTTTTCCTTTTCCTGTTTTTTTTTTTTTTTTCATAAATCCCATTAAGATGAGCATAAAAGACAATAATACATGCCATGGATTTCTTCATTACTTTGACATTAGTTTAGTCATCCATTCAGTCAGTCAGGCATCATTCAACAAATATTTTCTCTACAACTGCTACCTGCTGGTCACCATGCCAGACAATGGGAATATGAAATGAACAAGACAGATGGCCACCCTTCATGAAGCTTACTTCCATCCTTAATATATTGCTTGAGCTCTAACAGATGAAATGTACCTTAAAGATTGTCTAAACACCACTCTTTCCCAGTTTTTGAGAGGAAACTCAGACCCAGAAGTCTAGTAAATGCCCATTTCTCTGCTGTTTCCAATTGAAATCTCTGTCCAATACACCAGACGGTGCCCATCTGATGAGCAACATGTGAGCTGGCATTTATTAGGCACCATGTAAGCAGGGACATTTCAAAAGGCCTGGCATTCAGCTCCCCCAGAAGCACTAGAAACTAATTTGACAGTAGAGTGTGGTTTCTTTGGAAAGACAGCAGGAGCTGTACAAATTTTTTAGAACAGGACTGTCATTATCACGACCATGTCCAGTCAAACATTCAGCAGGCAGCCAATGCCTCTGAGGAGTTGGAGTGGCCTTCCTTTGTCTCCTTGAAGGTGTTCATTGCATGATTTATTATTAACAGGACTGTGTGGGCTGTCTGGAGAAAAGGGAACTGTTTTAAAGGTAAAACTGAGTAGGAAAAACCGAAAGACACTGGCACCCACTTCTGAGACTGAAATGAAACACCAGGTACCAGCACTCCAAGTTGGGCTCCCTCTCAGGGTTATCCTGCTCCTGCTCCACGCTGCCTTTTTACTGCCTTTCTCCAACAGCTCTGCCAACTCAGTAAGGCTTTGCCCATCGCAGCAATACAGCTGCAAACTTCTGCTCCTATTCTTAAACTTATTTAAACCTGCTGCTGTCAGATGAGTGGCAAGGCCTCCTCCATGGACTAAGAAAAAAAACCCAAAAAACTATAGACATGGATAAGTGTGGAGGTAGGGCCTGCAGAGGCTTACCCATGAGGGCTGAGAGTTGTCAGATACAATAAATGTTGGGCTCATGCTAGTCACCAAGATGGGGTGATTTAGCAGAAAGGTAGGAAGCATTTTCACCCACAACCAATACAAGGTCAATGGGACCTTAGTTGAAAGAGTTAAATCCCAGCAATCCACTGGAAGGATAATATGTAGCATATATATTCATGTATTTACAAGTCCAGGTCCTTTTGTGATGATAATGATTAAAAAGGCCCCTAACTGGGTGTGGAGGAAAGAAAATCCTCCTACATTGTTGGTGGCAATATAAATTGGTACGCCACTACGGATAACAATATGAGGGCTCCTTAAAGAACTAAAAAGAATTGCCATATGATCCTGCAAACTCTCTGGGCATGTATCTGGAAAAGACAAAAACTAATTTGAAAAGATACACGCACCTCTGTGTTCACAGCACCACTGTTTACAATAGCCAAGACGTGGAAACAACCTAAATGTCCATCCACAGATGAGTGGATACAGAAGATATGGTGTATTTGTACAATGGACGGTTAGCCACAAAAAGGGATGAAATCATGCCATTTGCAGCAACATGGACGGACCCAGAGATTATCATGCTAAGTGATGTAAGTCAGACAGACAAATATTATATATCACTTATAAATAGAATCTTTATATAGAATCTTTAAAAACATACAAATGAACTTGTCTACAAAATAGAAACAGACTCCTGACACAGAAAATAAACTTACGATTACTCAAACAGAAAGGATCAAGAAAGGGATAAATTAGGAGTTTGGGATTAAGAGATACAAACTATTATATATAAAATAGATAAAGAACAAGGACCTACTGTATAGCACAGGAAATTATATTCAATATCTTACAGTAATCTATTGTGGAAAAGAATCTGAAACACACACACACATGTATATATATGAATCACTTTTCTGTATACCTGAAACTAACACAATGATGTAAATCAACTATACTTCAATTAAAAAAAACAAACAGGTCCCTAACTCAAGAAGCTCATAGTCTAGGGCAATAACTCTACAGGTGTATACATTAAAAGTGTCCACGAAGCTTTTTATTACAAAAGAGAGCTACCCAAGATCACCCTAGACCTTGAATCATAATAACTAGTCAGGACATAAGAACTTGTATTTTAGCAAGTTCTGCCAATAATTCCAATGTGCATTCCTGGTTAAAAATCACTGGTCTATGGACAAAGAGTACACTTTTATAAGAGACAGCCCTCTTGCAGATTCTCACCATCACTCCCACTAGTTCTATAGCCTCGGGCATGCTATTTAACCTATTTAAGCTCAGCTTCCCAATCTGTAAAATCAGTGCAATGGTAAAAGGAAGAACAATTTTTAAGTTCTTCCTAAATGTCAAGAAACTGGTTCATTGGAAAAGACTCTGGTGCTGGGCAAGACTGAAGGCAAAAGGAGAAGGGGGTGGCAGAGGATGAGATGGTTGAATAGCATCATCAACTCAATGGACATGAATTTGAGAAAACTCTGGGAGATAGTGGAGGACAGAGGAGCCTGGCATGCTACAGTCACAGGGCCATGAAAGAGTCGGACAGGACTTATCAACTAAATAACAACAAAATGTTAAGAACAGTGCTAAATGCTTTATACTTTTTTTTCACCTCATAACCTCATCAGATAGATGCTATTAACAGAAACTAATCTAAAGCATTTGTATTAGTTTCCTGTTGCTGAGTAACAAGTTATCGCAAATTTGGCAGCTTAACCTCACACCTGTTTATGAGTTCACAGTTGAGGCAGGCTTCTTGGCTCAGGGTCTGGCCAGGCCAAAATCAAGGTGCTGGCCAGAGGTGTTCTCATCTGGGGCTCTGGAGAAGAACCCACCTCCACACACATTCAGGTTGTTGGCAGAATTAGGTTCTCTGTAGTTACAGCTGTGACCTAGTGCCACTCACGGCTCTTCAAGCTCATGCCAATACCTTTTAGGGACCCTTCTCCACCTCTAAGACAGCAGCAGCACAGTAAATTGCCCTCGTGATTTGAATCTCTCTGACTCTTTTTCTAAAGCAGAAATCTTAAAATCTTCCCTTAAAAACAGAAATCTCTCTGCTTTTAAGGGCTTGAGTGATTAGATCATCCCCACCTGGAAAATCTTCCTTCTTAATGTAAACTATGCACATAACATAATGCAATCACTAGACTGGCATCTCATCATAGTCACAGATTTCAGAGATTAGGGCATAATAACATTTGGGCATAATATTAGAAATGCTGCCTTGTACACAACCATAGCCAACTGAGTGAGTGGGGAAAGTCTCAGCTGTAGTTGTAACGTTGGCTTAGACTCCCACTCTGCCATTTAATCTCTGCCTCTAGACAAGATACTGAATTTCTCTGAACATCTCTCTCATCGTAGTTTCGCTGTTGTTGTTCAGTCACTAAGTAACTCTGGGACCCTGTGGACTGCAGCATGCCAGGCTTCCCTGTCCTTCACTATCTCCTGGAGTTTGCCCAAACTCACGTCCATTGAGTCGGTGATACCATCCAATCATCTCATCCTCTACCGCCCTCTTCTTCTTTTGCTTTCAATCTTTCTCAGCATGAAAGTCTTTTCGAGGGAGTCGGCTCATCATAATTAAGTGATATTATGAACCAGTTTACCGAGTATGAGGATTTACTGAAGTTCCACCTGGGCAACTAACTAATGTCTGACAGAAGTCAGAAATGGAGAGAATGGTCCAAGACAGGAGACATCATTTTGTGGTAATGATCACATTACATTCTAAGGACTACGATGGGAATTAACCATGATACGGCATCTAGTATAGGGCCTGGTCACAGAAGGTGCCTGATATACAACAGCTCCTTTCCTCCTGGAGTCTATGTTGTACATGGTGGTGTGTCATCTCATGTAGGTTTCACAAATCCGTGTCAGGTGTTGAGCTATTATTACCTGTGCTTTACAGGTAAGAAAGGGTCAAGTAATTTACTCAGTGTCCCTCATTAAATGAGAGCAGAGCCAGCCAAAACTCAAATTTAGACCTTAGTCCTTAGCACTTTGCTTTCCATCTGAAACTTTCAATTGCCTAGTGTATTACTGAATCACGTCTGCTGCACCCACAGCAGTAAGCACAATTTTATGGCTTGAATTTTAATCCCCTTAACGCTAAGCTCCCAGAATCATGCAGACTCATCACAATGCCAGCGTCCCCCCTTGCTGCGGTGTGCACAGCGCAGAATTGATAGTCCACTTCATTAGGAGGACACACAGGGCCTGTTAGCAACATCTGTCTCAACAGAAGCCAGCATGCTTCCTTATCTCCTGACCTACATTTTTCCTAGTATGATTAACTCATTTTGGGGGGTAGTGCCCTAGTATTTGGGTTAACACCCTAAGTTCAAAGGTATTTGGCTCTGGACACTGAGAGGTCAGCTAGAATTCTATAGCCAAGAAAAGAACAGAATTGGTCTGGGGGTCCAAAAGCTTTAACAAAGCTCTCTCATTCTCATTTGGCCTGGGAAGTCCCATGTGTACTCTTTCGCTCACCCGTTTGCATTGCAGTTCATTCATTCATGTGGGAACCCATTCAAACGGTCACTTTCGACTTTGTCTTTTACGAGAAGCATGGCCTTCAGAGGTGACTAATTGAGGTCTTACTCACAAGGAGCTCTCCGTCGAGGAGGAAGAGGGACATATTAAAGGTTCATTACAGCAGGACATGAGAAATGCCACAGCAAAGCTCTAAAGCACAATGAAGGAAGAGACCAACTGTCAGTAGACATTTTTTTTCAAAGTCAGTTTATTTTTTTATTTGGCTGCATAGAGTCTTAGTTGCGGTGCACAGGCTCTCTAATTGTAGTGCACAGGTTCTCTAATTGTAGCACACGGGTTTAGTTGTTCCACGGTATGTAAGATCTTAGTTCCTCAAGCAGGGATTGAACCTGCATCCCCTTCATCGCAAGATGGACTCTTAACCATTGGACCACCAGGGAAGTCCTTGTCAGTAGACAGTTAACACGTGCCTTGAAGGATGCACACAAAGAATGTGGATAAGAGGGAAGGGGTAAGAGGCAGGCAAAGGGCTCGGAGAAAGAAACTACAAGTTGTGACTGAAAAACAGTGAATTCAATACAGCAATAGCACACATGGGGCATGGGACAGGGAGGGCACAGGGAAGAATCCCAAGGATGCTCTTTTTTTTTTTTTGATGTATAACTTAACCATATTTATTAAGAATGTATTCCGATATCAAACAGCAAATTTCAACAACGGAAAAACCATAATTATGTTTGCACCAACCCAATAATATTACAGGTACATGAGAAGCTACTTTTCTTTTTTCTTAACTTTATTTATTTTTGGTTGTGCTGGATCCTCGTTGCCACACAGGCCTTTCTCTAGTTGTGGCATGTGGAGGCTACTCTCCAGTTGTGGTGTGCAGGCTTCTCACTGCATGGCTTCTCTTGTTGAGGTTCATGGGCTCTAAGGCAGAAGGGCTTCAGAAGTTTGGGCACAAATTTCTCTTATTTGGTTTTTACCTCTTCCATGCAATAGGCCATCAGCCCCACAAATGACGAAGTAAGCTAAAGTTGTTAAAACAGATGAAGTCCTTCCCCCATTAAATTCTTTTACATTTTAAAAAATAATTTTATTTATTTAATTATTTCTGGCTGTGCTGGGTTGTTGTTGCTGTGCGGGCTTTTCTCTAGTTATGGTGTGTGGGGTGACTCTCTAGTTGCAGTGCACAAGCTTCTCACTGCAGCGGCTTGTCTTGTAAGCTTCTCACTGCAGTGGTGTGTCTTGTTGTTGAGCACAGACTATAGGGCTTGCAGGCTTCAGTACTCATGGCTCCCTGGCTCGAGAGCACAGGCTCAATAGTTGTGGTATATGGGCTTAGTTGCTCCGTGGCATGGGGGATCTTTCCAGAACAGGGATCAAGCCTGTTGTCTTCTACACTGGTAGACAGATTTTTTATCATGGAGCCACCAGGGAAGCCATCCCAAGGATGCTCTTTTTATGTCATGCTGAACACTTTCTTTTCTTCTCACTGCATAGGAAGTTAAGGACTGATTTTTCTTCTAAATAAGAAATCTTGCCATTTGAGAGTAGAACATATCACTCTGATCCCAGAGTAGGTCAAGATGAAGGGACAGAAAGCTAGTGAAAACGGATACCATGGATCCCACCAGGTCCTCAGGCCCCTAGAGAAGGCACAGGAACTGGATTCCTGGAGCTTCCCCACCATACCCTCTGCTGCTGCTGCTGCTGCTGCTAAGTCGATTCAGGCGTGTCCGTCTCTGTGCAACCCCAGAGATAGCAGCCCACAAGGCTCCCCTGTCCCTGGGATTCTCCAGGCAAGAACACTGGAATGGGTTGCCATTTCCTTCTCCAATGCATGAAAGTGAAAAGTGAAAGTGAAGTCGCTCAGTCGTGTCCGACTCCTAGCGACCCCATGGACTGCAGCCCACCAGGCTCCTCTGTCCATGGGATTTTCCAGGCAAGAGTACTGGAGTGGGGTGCCATTGCCTTCTCCGCCATACTCTCTAACACAATGGAAATATTCTGTGCTGTTTGATAGGGTAGCTGTGGGCCACATGAAGCTTTTGAGCACTGGATATGTGGCTAGTGCAACTGATGAATTGAATTTTTCATGTAAATGCATTTAAATTAATTGAATTTTAAACTTGCCATGTGTGGCAAGTGGCAGCTTTATAGGAGAACACGGAATTAGAATTCTTTGGGTGTTTCCATCTCCACTCTCTCTTCTCAAGGGACCCAGCTTCCCCATATATGTGGATGAGAGAGACTATCCCATGGTGGTGGTGGGCATTTCTGACACCTGTCACTACTGGATTTGAATTATTTGAGGGCAGAAATTGTCTCTCTTCTATGGGAATATACCCAAAGAGCTCAGCTCAGGACCTGACATGAGGAACGTATGTTGAGTGGAAGCAAGTACTGCCCCGATGAAAGGCAATCTTTCCCCACGAGGAGATGACTTATCTTCTCTTAGGGAAGCTTTATAATTAAACACAAACCATCTCTGAGACTTATTTTTAATAGCCCAGAAGTAAGCTAAGTTGGAAAATAAACTATCCCTGCTTACCTTTATCATCCAACCAAAAGAATTTCTTTGCTTCTTTTTAGCATCAGGGCTGTTGAAACAGGAAGATTTTCTTTCTTTCTCATAAGGCCACTCCTATTTCCTACCGCTAATGAGCTAAGCAAAAATGTTCATTATAATCTTCCTAATAGTCTTGAGTATAAAGGACAATAGTCTAAGAAAAAATAATAGCCCAAATAACTAGTGTTAAGTAGCACTTCACAGTTTATGAAACATTTGCCCATGCACTGATGAGTTTGATCCCAACAATAGCCTTGAAAGTTTCTAATCATCATTTTCATTTTACAGAAAAAATTAAGGCTCAGAGCAATTCTCCAAATTATTCAAAGATTCAAAGCTTTATGAGGTAGAGTTAAAACTGAAAACCAGGTTGATCTAAGAAGCTCCTACCACACTTAAGGAAAACACTTTGAGTTAACTAAAATGAATTATATGTAGATCTCGAAGACTGCGGTAGATTTCAACATAAGAAAATTAAAGACCAGTTTTGCCTGTTCTGTTTTCCCTGCCTGGAGAGAGATTCCCTTTTTTCTTTTTATTTACCCAAAGGATTATTTCATCCTGAAAGAATCCAAATAGACTAATTAGGTTCCTCTTCAGAAAAAAGAAAAAAAAAAAAAACTCTATTAATAAATTCTCTGCCTTCTGATTCTCAAAGACTTTTGCTGTTTGTCAAGTCATTTGTCAGTTAACTAATTAATTTATCCATCCATCCAACTGGCAAACTTTTAAGGAGCCCCTGTTGTGAACCAGTCCCTCCACCCGGAATTCATAGATGAGAAAGGAAACAGCCTGTATCTTCTAGAAGCTTAAGCTTTCTTGTCTCTTGACCCTGATTATTTTGAATTGAACTAGTATTCATTGTTTTGTTTCATTTGTCTATGGCACACTGCAAACCTCACCCACCACCAAACATGCTAGGCATGCTAGCAGTGTCATCATTCATACTGATGACAAATATGTATTAATTGGTGGTAGAAAAGAAATTAGAAGCACTATATTACTATTTACTGAGCATTTCTTAAATAAGACCTGGAGAGTGGGGAGAAAGAGGGACAAAACAAATAAAAGGAAAAGGCACTTCCCTAAGGAGTAGAGAATCTGATTAGGGAGACAAGACATTTATAAAAAGTTGAAATGCAATAAATCAAAGAAGAATACACTCAAAAAGGCAAATTTGAATCTTATCCAGGACATATGACAAATAATGGTTTTACTGCACACATTTATCGATCATCTACAAAGTGCCATACACAGTGCAAGGTGTTTTGAAAAAACAGCTGAACTCCTAAGCAATTTTCATGCATCATCTGATTGGACCCACCAACCCTAAAATGCCAGAATCATTACAGATGAGGAAAACTCAGGCTCAGAAGATGGTAGCCAGACCAGTGAAAGTGAGAGTGTTAGTGGCTCCGTCGTGGCTGACTTCTTGTGACCCATGGTCTTCAGCCCACCAGGTTCCTCTGTCCATGGAATTATCCAGGCAAGAACACTAGAGTGGGCAGCATTCCCTTCTCTAGGACATCGTCCTAACCCAGGGATCAAACCCGGGTCTCCCGCACTGTGGGCAGATTTGTCACTGTCTGAGCCATCAGGAAATCCTGGACCAAAGTCACAAATAATACAGGCACCAAGACCCAAACTCAGGTTTTCTGACTGCATGTCCACTATTTCTTCCATTAGACAACATTGCCTCTAATGTTACAAATTAACTAATGAAAGGTAAGAATGATGAACATAGGCTAGAATGAGCTGAGGAGGATGGGCTTGGAAAATGAAGGATGGATATGATAGTACTACGGAAATTAAAATTTCAGTCATTACATGGAGTTTACCATTGCAGATTCAATGTATGTGATTAAACTACAGAGATTACTATTGTTATCAACGTTTGGTTAATTATATCGACCTTCCCTCTGGGATTGACTGTTGTTCTGGGAAAGGCCTTATTTAAGATAAATGCAGACCTTGTATCTTCTTGTATCTCCTGGTAGGGTTATCTGAGCTGTGCACATCCAAATATATTAAATAATGGACAACAGTTACACGTGCATATATCTTTTCTATGTATGTAACCACTAGCACAGTAGGTATACTAAGAAAGAAAACTGAGGGTGCAATACAGAAATCTGGCAGATATTATCTCATTCACCATTGTATCTCCTGACCCAGATTAGGTGCTCCATAAAAGTGTACTGTACTCATGAACTTAACTGCTTTGTGTTTCTTGCCAACTATTAATCAACACAGTATGTGTTGTACAACAGCCAAAAGGAATACACAAATATTCCATGTAACAAGGGGAAGGAGGAAGAAGAGCAGGAATAAAGCCCTGAGAAATGAACTGTTCTATACGGCTATGACCTTTGTCAGTCTTCTCCTGCCTTCTTCAGTCCTCCTCTAATCGAGAAATAAGACATGCATATGAAACATCCCAGGTTCCAGCCTATCGAGTCTCAAGTCTACCACCTGGAGCAGAAAATAGATCATCAGTCTCACTAGAATGTAGGGCCTGGAATTGGTCATCTGGCCATAGACCTATTAATAGCCACTGGGCTTAGAATGGGGCCTGGACATCCAGAGAATAACTGAGTTACTATCTGTCTGCGAACCTGGCCCTGAGGATAGGACTGTATTGCTAACTTGCTTGGCAGCTGCACAGTGTTTCTCACTGGAAATGGGAATGCCACCATTTACATAGAGGGTCCTTCCGAGTCCATCTAGCCCTTGCCAGATCCTATCCTGGGAATTAGGGCCTTAATCTTCTTACTATGACTTCCCTCCGGCTCAGCTGATAAGGAGTCTGCCTGCAATGCAGGAGACCTGGGCTCGATCCCTGGGTTGGGAAGATCCTCTGGAGAAGGAAACAACAACCTACTCCAGTATTCTTGCCTGGAAAATCCCATGGACAGAGGAACCTGGCAGGCTACAGTTCATGGGATTGCAAAGAGTCGGACACGAATAAGCAACTTCACTTCTCTTCTCTCCATACTATGAGCTCTTGGCTGGGTTCTGCCATGGAAAGGAAGCCATGGGCTGTTCCTCTAACTTGCAGAGCTTCAAACACCCAGTGTTTATCCCTTCTGCAGTGAGGCCCCAGCTACCTTATTAATCCCCCTGCATTCTAAGACCAGCTGAAGGAAAGCCCATATTTTCAAGAGCTATCTATAGCTTGTTAATGCCTTCAGCCTCAGTCAAGTAATTTTCCCTAATTCCTATTTCTCAATCTTACATTAAAGTTCCAAAATCTCATAGAAGAGTCTGCTTGAGTTATGACAGCCATATAGTCTTAAGTTTGCGGGAGCTAGTTTCACTTGTATGATTTTTCATATGTGTATATATGCATCATTTCATATACCTTTTTCTAGGTACTGGATGTGAAAAAGATACCACAAGTAAATGGTTATAGATTTATGGTTGACATTATTAAAGCCCAACTCCAAGGTCTTAGAAAAAAGCAACCTTCAAACTTTCCCTGAACTTTTTCTAAGAGTTAAAAGCATCTTTACAGATTTCCCCCTTCGAGGATTCAGAGCATCTTGGAGACAAAAGCATTTTCAGGTGCTTCCCTTCTGCCTTTAATCTTCTAACTCTGGGCAAAGGGGTCATAAAGGACTTTGCTTGGCAAAGGCAGAGAGACAGAAAGGGATTCCTCTGGAGTGGAAAAAGGGCCAAGGCTCTTTCCTGGGGTGGGGGTGGAGGGAGCTATACATCAGGGAGCTACAGGAGGTGCCTGCATTTCTAAAGGAGATGCTCAGAACACGTACTATCTCAGAACCTATTGGCCCTTACAATTTCCTTATTCTTACTTCTTAAGAAAAAACAGGAGGAAGAAAAATACAAGGACATTCACAATGACAAGAGCAACATGCATGTAACTCCTCAGGTCTACATACAACCCCTTGCTGGCTGCTTCATCATGCTTAAATAATTCATCTATGTAACTTAATTTTTCCCAATCCATTTAAAATTTTTGGAGTCACTTATTATGACTCCTAATTTCTGCCAAACATTTTAATACTAAAGGTCATTAACCTTCCAGTCATTCTTCAAGCAAATTTTAACCTGCTTTTCATTATAAAAGAGCCAGAAGTCTCACAAAGCATTTTAAAACACATCTAAACAGAACTATGTTCTTAGACTGTCTCCATTTGTCATCCCCTAGAGCCACAATTCTAAACATAATTAACCAACTGGAAAAAACCTCAAGCAGAATTTCATTCAGATCAGTATCCTTTGATCACTGTTACTCTGGCAGCACAATTCATGTGCTTAGTAGATACTCAATAAATACTTACTGAATTGACTTGAAATGGGTTGTCACTGTGAGAGTGGGTTGTCAGCTGTGAGTTGAAATGGGTTGAAATGGGTTGTCAGCTGTGAGAGTCCTAAAGTGGGTGTGCTCTGAGGTCCCTTCAACTGAGCTACTCTAGTTTACGTTTGAGCCATCCCACCTGTTAACAGTGCTAATTATCTACCCGCTAAATGGAAAAGATATGACTGATCAGCCACGATGCATCAATACCTTCATGTTTATTGTTATTATTTTTACTTTAATCATTCTTAAAGAGTGCCTTACTTGGTGTAATTATGAGTGGTCCCTGAAATCACTGTGAATGAATATAACAGCTGAGACATACTTGGAAAAAATCCATAGAGGATTAGCGGTTAATGGTGCATCTCTCCCACACATCCTGACATGCACAGTAGTTTTTCCAACACCTTTTGGCCCCCAAGTCTGTGTTTTCTTCCTTATGACTAAGATAATAAAATTCTAAAAATTCTAAGCTCTCAATAGGTAGAAGAATCACAACCCATGTGTGTGCACATACACATTTTGGAGAAGGAGGAAGAATGCCAGGAATGGGGGGGGGGGGGCGGTCAAGCAAGCTCATACCCAAAGCCCTGGCTTCCCACCTCCCTTGTCCCTTCTCTGCTACTGTCTCCTTGGATCTTGCATCTGTCCAATGTCTGACCTCTAGGACTCATTCTGCATGTCAGGCTTGCCTGCTGGACAAGGCAATTCCAGTTTTTGATGCACTGGAAATTTACTCCTTGCACAGGTCATGTCTTCTTTCAGACTCTGGAGAGGTCCACTGGGGCAGATGGATCCTGGCACTGCCTATTATGTGACATAAACAGTGGTAGTGGTGGTGACATCCTGCACACCAAGGGTACAGACCAACCTTGACAACCACCTGGACCCCAGCTCATCATTGAAACAGATGAACATTCTTAACATTCAGATCCAATCCATGCACATCTCCTGCCATTCCCCACAGTCATTTACTTCGTGGCTTTTGTTTTTTAAACAATCTTGAACACACCTCATTTTCACATGCCTCTTTTCTTTTATCTGTGCCATTTCCTCTAACTGGAATGTTCTGCCTGTTGCTTCTTTAGTTTGGGAAACCTTTTCATTTCCCCAAATCTATGTATTCCTTTTTTGTGCATCCTCTCTTCTGGACCCCTTTTTGGAAGAATCAGATTTCCCTTCTCTCAGTCCAATTGCATTTTCTGCCCCATGTCCTTTTCAAAATCTTACAACATTTTAATTATTGTTTTCTATGTCTGACTGTCCTGACTACAAAGTGAACTTGTCAAAGGCAAGGCACCACACTTTTCCTTTGTATTCCAAATACCTAACATAGCGCTAAACACAATGTGCACAGTAATTATTAGATATGTTTGATAAAAAAAAAAAAAAAACGAACAAATGGACCAATGAAGGAAAGGTGGATGATGGGCAAACAAGTGAATGACTCTCTGTTCCATGCCTTAGAGGATTGTTATCCACTAAACTGCTACTGGAAGTCACATATCACCAAAATGTGCTAATGGTGAACCTGGGCAGATGATCTCCAGCTGAAAACCCTGTCTTGAGAGATACAGAATAGTATTCATTGCATTGTTACTCCTGACCAGTGAAAACATTTGCCCTGCAAATCATAGACACAGGGACTGCATCAAATCTTCCTTTCATTCTCTACCTGTAGCTTCAAATAAACACCATCAAAAGTCACTTAAAATGCTCCACATCTCCACTTCTTTTGTAAAATAACTTTAATATATAATTTGAAGATATTTGGAGGACAACATGCTGTAATTCATGGGGCAGTGTAAAGTGAGGGGCTTATCACCCAGTAGCCAATAAATGCACATCGTCCTCCTCTTATATTACCATGGGTTCTGAACCTAACTTATCTTCTCATGTAGTCTGCTATGGTAGAGACTACAACCTGTACCCCCGCACTGGGCCACATTTACCAGCCTCCCTTGCAGCTAGGAGTGGGCTTCTGACTGGTTCTAGCCCATGGACCAAAAGTATCAATAGAAATGAAAAGGGCCATTTTCAGGTCTTGTTCATAAAAACCACTTATGAACACTCTTCCCTTGGCCTTTTTTACCTTTCTGGAATGGAAGCCAGCCCCAGGGAGGCTTTGGACCTATATACAGGAAATGATGGGACTTCCCTTAGCCTATATTCCTGAATGGCTCATGGAAAAGAGATGCCTGCCAATCAACTCAACTGTCCAGGGCTACTACAGGAGAAAGAAGTTCACTCTGCTTTCTCTTGAATTATGCATTTATGCTGAGTGGCAGGAATTCTCCTAACTAACACCACTGTATGCTCCTTAACACACAGATCCACAGCACTGAACGTACCATTGAACTAGAACAGTGCTTGGCCAATGGTATATACTCATCTAAGGCTTCTAAAAGAAATGAGGGGGAAAAAAAATGGAGAAACCCACACCTACATCAGCTAACAAGTGTCAGGGCTGAAAATGTGTCCTTGAGTTTGACTTCATGGACTTTGTCAAAATTGACTATAAAAACAGTGTTCAAAGTATTATAGTTTCTGGCTTCCCTGCCGTGTAATTCTCAGCACATATTGATTTTGAAGCTCAAATCTTTGCAATTCCCTGATAATGCTATTCCTCAGAATAATGAAGCAGGAAGGTCCCCAACGCCCACAATTGTGCTAGGAGGGTAGGAGCTGTGATTTTCTTTAACCACAGGTATCTGCCTTTGCTCAGGCCCTCATTATAGTGTATGGGATGTTATTTAATCTTCAATGAATTTTTTCCTAACACTTTTTCTCCTCCTTATGAAACCCAGTCAAGTCTTTTGCAGATGCTGTGTTGCCTTCACTAACAGGCTTCCCAGGACAATCATGAGAATTAACCCTCTTGATCTGTGATGCCCCTCAACAAGAGAGGCATGCTAAGCTCAGGATCCCTAGATATGGGCAGTGTCAAGTCAGACCTTCTCTAAAGGTTTTAAGCAGTGATTCAGACTTGAACCGATTATTCAACTGTCACGTGTTTACTGAAGGCCTTCCAAGTGCTTTTTGCTGGTGAGGAATGCATGATGTGACAAACAATTGAGCACGGGCACAGAATTTTGATGTGGTCCTTAGACATATAGAGAAAAACATCCATTTTCTGTATTATGCTGATTTATCTACTCCGTCATTTTTTAGTTTATTGAGTATCATGTCCCAGACCTTATTCTAGGAACTGGAGCTATATCTCTGTATAAAACAATGTCCCCAACTCTCATGAAGCTCTCGACAAAACAGTCCTGCTTATAATTTGATCTTAACATACCATACCTCTTCTGATTTTGTACATGTTATCTCTCTACCCAGAATGCCTGGTGCTTTTTCCATTACTCCACTCCATCTGTTTAACTTCCTGTGTCTGACAACTATCTCCATTCAAAATGTTGCCTGGGCATTTCCTCCTCTATTATACTGCTCTGATAATTTAATTTTTTTAGACTAAAACCTGCCCTACTCTGTGTGTCTTGTAATAATTTTCTTTTTGCATTTGGCACATTCAGGCTTCCTTGGTAACTCAGCTGGTAAACAATCTGCCTGCAATGCAGGAGACCCGGGTTTGATCCTGGGTTAGAAAGATCCCCTGGAGAAGAGAATGGCCACCCACTCCAGTATTCCTGCCTGGAGAATTCCATGGACAGAGGAGCCTGGTGGGCTATAGTCCATGGGATCACAAAGAATCAGACACGACTGAGCAACTAACACGCAATTAGGGATGTACAGGTCTACCTCTTCTCCAAAGGTGGCAATCGAAGGCAAGGCTTGAGTCTCTTCTACCTTTAGGTCCCAGTGCCTAGAATCAGCTGGCCCACAAAACTTCAGCCAACCTTTGCTGTCCTCAACTCAACTGCAAAGAAGGAAATCAAATCCCACTGAAATGGAAGCGCCTGCCCCAGACAACAGAACTAGTTGGTAGAAGAGCTGAAACCAATTCATGCCCTTGTTCAGATGAATCAAATACACTGCCATGGACTTTTTGGTTTGCAGTTTTGTCTGGAGACAAATGTTAGTTCCTCATTTCAATTGGCAGAATATAGTGCATCCATCTGTCTAGGTTTTGTACTATAACTATTTGTGTCAGTAATCTTTCAATCTTTTATATTCAGGTTATACTTACTAAGGAATAAAAATATGTAAAACTAAGGTAGTGCCTACACAAGGGGGTCATAACCTCGGGAGATGGTAAATATACTAAAAACTAGAACATTTAGCTTCCTCTTTCTACCCTACTATAAAATCCTTTAAGGACAAACTGAGAGAGTTCTTTAATGGGACTTTCCTATTACCTAGCACAGAAAGCTGGGTTCCAATAAAGTCTATAAAAAACAGATTCACTCCAAAAACCTTTTTAAGATTTTCCAGTTCCTGACATTACAGCAAAAATCTATAGCCTTTCATGATTTGCACATGCTTATCAATGCAGAATAATGGGCCCACAGCAAAGATTCATTCACCAGCCAACTGCTTTTCCTTAATTCATTATTTTGGTAAATACACATATTTAGATTTTTTTACATCAGTAAATGACTAAATGCTTTATATGCATAATTTCATGTATTTCTTTTAAGGGAAATGCTTCTATTCCTTATTTTACAGAAGAGAAATCTGATATCCATAAAGGTGAACTAACTTGATTAAAGTCATCCAGACAGTATTTTTCTGACCCAAGATTTAAACTGTGTTCAAGAGTTGTGTGTGTGTGTGGTAGTGCCATGATGGTGGGGGTGGGGAAGGGGTAGTATTAATTCGCTGGGAAAAACAAAATGTGGTATCACTGAATTCATAGACAAAATCATATATTATTTTTAAATTTTTTTAGCAAATAATATATCTTTTAAAAACTTTTTAAATAAATTTTTTTGACCACACAATGCAGCACGTGGCATCTTAGCTCCCTGACCAAGTATCAAACCTGTGCCTCCTGCATGGAAGCACGGAGCCCTAACCTAACCACTGGATCACCAGGGAAGTCCCCATATAATATTTTAAATAAAGGCCTTGATATGTTTAGTTGTCCACATGTCACCCTGGGCTACCAAAAGAGTCAACACATCTTACCAATGTGAATGGTAGTCCTTTCAATATGCTAGTTTAAATAGTCAACTGTCCGTGTAAATGTGAAACATTTCTTTGAAGTGGAAAGTCTTGCTTCAAAGCAGAAAAGCAATGGCATTGGGGCTGCCAGCTTCCAGGGCCGTTTCTGAAAACCCAGTCATCAGACTGCCTTGATATCACTGTTAATCACCAGTGTCCTTAGCACCTATTGAAATGCTGAGATTTATGGAATATTTTGTAAGGATGTACACAGCTTCATCTTCTACCCAGACGGCTCCTTAAGAGGCCAACCTTTTAAAACTGTCTAGCCTGCTGGAGATGAATAATTTTGTAAACGAAGTATTTAAAAGGTTTAGTGTGTGATACAGCGAGTAACCCCGAGAACACTGAAATGGCCAGTAAGAAGCTTAAACTCGCTCTTGAGGAGACAGAAAAAGACATCATTAGACAAGTGCTTATAACTGCTGCCCCCCTGATTTTCTCATTTCAGGACTTTTATCAGCTCAGCCTTAACAGAAAATAAAGCAAAGCAAAAAAAAAAAAAAATCTTTCCTTTTAACTTGCTTATGGAAAGAAAAAGGATTTTTTTTTTCTTTCCTGGTCCCTGAAACCCTTTTCTTCCAAACAAAACCTGCTGGGAGAAGTTTTCTTCCTTTCTTTGGAGACAGTGATTCTGGAAACAGAAAATGGTGGCCTTTCTATGCGATCAGAGGGTGTGGGAGGGGCCTGTGTTCGCTGATGCGAGGCACTAATAGGGAATGACCTTTGTCACCATGAGCCCTCCAGCAGCCACGCTCCATAGAAACCTCTGGGACCACAAGCCTGAACACTGAGCAGAGACTCTCTGGACAGGATGAAAGTGAAACACACCTGCGGCTGTCTTCCTTTTCCTTTAAGTCCTTAAGAATAAATCACAGCCATTGTTACCCCAATATTAGTGAATCAGAGACATCAAAGAAGGGCTCTCTATAACTGAAAAGAATACATTTAATAATAGGGGGAAATTTCTATTACAGCCAATACAAAGATACATTCATTTGTCCTTCTCTTATATTTTAAAAAAAAAATCTTTCATCCATTGCTAATTATCAGTACAAACCTGGCCCACAGCCCGTGTTCTCCTATTTGATTCTACATCCAAGAAGATAAAATGTCATGCAAGTAAAACCAGTCCCTGCAACCTAAGTATTGGATGAAGAACTCATGCAGCTTATTACAAAGGAGTCAAGATGAGGTGAAGGCTCTTATTCTGATTCCAGTGATCATAATAACAAACCTCAGGGCTATTTTTACGGTATCTTTAAAACAATGAAGAACTGCATTAGGAAGTATTTATTTCATGAAACAAAAAAGCAAAACGCAACAAGAAATCAGTTTGACAACCTCCTTTCAGATGGATTCGATGTAAGGCTAATTGCTCTTTTTTCCCCAAATGTGCATTCATTTACATACCCAAATATAAGTTAATGAGCCTTTACTGTGTACCAAACACGACATCTCACATGTCTAGTTGGAGATATGGAAAAGTATACTGCCAGTGAAAATACACTGTGGTAAGAAATACAATGGATGTAAAATAAATGCAGATGCCTGGCTCTCTGAGATGAAGGGCACCCACCCCCAGCAGAATGGGGCATGAATTAGAGGCAAAGCTTCAGGGCTGAGAGAGCACAGGCTCTAAGGTCCTACCAACAAACAGCTGTGCACGGCTGGAGTGTAGCTATGAATCAGGGGGAGTAGATGGCAGGCACTTCATGAATGGGCTTAAAACCATGCTAACCTGAAAGACTAGAAAGCAGAAGAGTAGCAGGACCAGTTCTGTGTTTTCAGTTCAGTTACTCAGTCTTGTCCGACTTTGTGACCCCATGAATCGCAGCACGCCAGGCCTCCCTGTCCATCACCAACTCCTGGAGTTCACCCAAACTCTTGTCCATCGAGTCGGTGATGCCATCCAGCCATCTCATCCTCTGTCATCCCCTTCTCCTCCTGCCCCCAATCCCTCCCAGCATCAGAATCTTTTCCAATGAGTCAACTCTTCCCATGAGGTGGCCAAAGTATTGGAGTTTCAGCTTCAGCATCAGTCCTTCCAAAGAGCACCCGGGACTGATTTCCTTTAGAATGGACTGGTTGGATCTCCTTGCAGTCCAAGGGACTCTCAAGAGTCTTCTCCAACATCACAGTTCAAAAGCACCAATTCTTTGGCGCTCAGCTTTCTTCACAGTCCAACTTTCACATCCATACATGACTACTGGAAAAACCATAGCCTTGACTAGATGGATCTTTGTTGGCAAAGTAATGTCTCTGCCTTTCAATATGCTATCTAGGTTGGTCATAACTTTCCTTCCAAGGAGTAAGCGTCTTGTCATTTCACAGCTGCAATCACCATCTGCAGTGATTTTGGAGCCCAGAAAAATAAAGTCTGCCACTCTTTCCACTGTTTCCCCATCTATTTGCCATGAAGTGATGGGACCAGATGCCATGATCTTCGTTTTCTGAATGTGGAGCTATAAGACAACTTTTTCACTCTTCTCTTTCACTTTCATCAAGAGGCTTTTGAGTTCCTCTTCACTTTCTGCCATAAGGGTGCTGTCATCTGCATATCTGAGGTTATTGATATTTCTCCCGGCAATCTTGATTCCAGCTTGTGCTTCTTCCAGCCCAGCGTTTCTCATGATGTACTCTGCATATAAGTTAAATAAGCAGGGTGACAACATACAGCCTTGACGTTCTGTGTTTTGGACAGATGATTTCAGACATCCAAGGGCAAGGTAGATTGGCTGTATGGATCAAGCTGAAGTGAGTCCACACAGTGGAGCCCCTCACCCTCTTTCAAAGGACAGGAAGTTAGCATTAGCCCTTTCATCCCTCTCTATTGCCATTTCTAGTAAGAGAAGGGGTGCGTGATCTGATCCTCGGGACTGGGAATGAATGTAGGGAGTGGAGAGCAGACCATCTGGGGTTCTGTTTCAGGATCTACATAATGAGAGTGAGGGCGTTGGTGTCGGGCCAATCAGGGCGTTGGTGTCGGGCCAATCAGGCCAATCAGAGGCAATCTGCCTCTGATTGGGTGAGGGAAGTCCTGTTTGGGTAGGGGAAGAAGCAAGGGGAAGATATTAGTAGAACATTGCCTTCACCCCTCCCTGACCAGCTGAGTAACTGTGACTTTGACTCCAGGAGGTCTCCAGATACAGACTTGGAGGGCAAGGAGGATGAAGACTGATTCCAACCTTAGATCTAAGCCACATACTCCGGGCTCAGCTTTGCCAGCAACATGTAGGTATTTTCTATATCTGGTTCCCCATGTCGTGTTTGCAGTTAGCTCAAAATGCAGACAGAGAGGGACACACAAGTAAGTAACCCTTATGAAGATTGCCCAAGAAGAATCCAAATCACACAAATGGCAAGGGGGCTGAAAAGGACAGAAAGAGATTTCAGAGATACTGAAGACTGGATTTGGGATCTGGATCAGCAGTACATCAGTGAATGATCTTTCAAAAATCACCACAAAACAAAACCACTGAAACACCTTTCAATTGCCAAGAGGAAACCCTGGAATTTAGCAGTTATATTTCTGTATTTCTTGATATTGTTGGTATATATTTACTTTTCATATAAAACTTCTTTGTGTCAAAAAAAAAAAAAGACATGTTAAGACCATCTTCTACATCCCAAGTATTTCAGTCTCTCTGATGAAAAATAATTGCTTTGAAGGGGGAGGGGCGGATGTTGTTGGGACATCCTTAATCAGCGCATTACCCGATAGGACATTTATTAAGGATAAAACATTTCTTTTATCCCAATAGCTGCCTCAGCAGTTGTTAAGATGAGAAGGGGGAGGGGAAAGAAAGCCTTTATCATTTCCTGATCTCTCCAGCAAATTGCCAATTTATGCACAGAATATTACAAATACTGCTGAATTATTTGAGCCTGGAATTAATTTAGAGAATCTTCTCCTTCTTTGAGTGCCCAGGGATTTGGCTTATCTTTATTTGCTGAAGGAACCATGTCACTGAAAGCAGTCTCAGGATTATTTCAAGTGAATGAATAATGAAATTGCCCGGCTTTCTAATGGTTTCCAAATTCCATGACTAGCTCTGGAAGCTCTTGTGGGCTAGTTCATCAGCTGGGTCCCCTCACTGTGGGTGAAGCACACCCAGACTTGAACCAGGAGCTTCTGCATAGAGTAATTAAAGGCAGTGAGGAAAACCCAGTGTCACCAGGGGTTACAGAAGGCTGCTTTGGCAAACGCAGAGAAGATATTTCATCCTTCAGACAGTATCATTAAGGTAACACACACAAAATAATCAATTACCAAAAGCGGCTAGTTTTTAATAATCCTTCACTAATGTGAAATCCCTTCATCATATTAGAAATCATTGCTCTTGTCAGTGATAAGAATGTGCCAAAGAAAGAAGAGGACTTCTTGACTTTAACACATGATAAACAAAGGATCCAAATAAATTACTGTTTTACACAAAGTTTCCTCTGTACCCTAGCTAACCTCCTAAAAATCCTCTACTCATCCATGCTGGTCAGTTATGTAACCAGTAATCATTCTGGATACCCATTTCCTTTTCTCATCTTGCTAAGCCATGAATATTTACTGTGGAAGACAATACAAATACAAAAATGAAAACAAAATGCATACTTAATCTACAAAATCAAATCTACACTTAATCTACAAAATCTACACACTTACTATCTGGAGTGTTTCACTCTAATAATTAATTCCTCTACTCCTACTCACATACATACACACAGAGAGATAAACTTGAAAATTAAAATTGAAGCAGACATTCATTCTGCTTTTGCACTGAGATCTTAAGAATCTTGTCAAGTCCTTAACCATTTAAAAAAACTTATGGCATATGATACTCTATCTTAAGACCATAACACAGAATTTAAGAGACTACTGATTCTTTTTTAATTACTGAATCCTCAACATTCAAAACAGTGCCTGGCAGATAGCAGGCACTCAATAAACACCTGATGAAAGGATAAATAGCATAAAAGAACAAACAATGAATGAATGAATGGTTTTTACCCTGAAAATATTGAAATAATTCAGATGTACAATCCCAGGGCTTCTCTTAGAAACCATTAGGTCAGAAGCAGGCACCATCATGATAAAAGTCTGGAGTTAATGTAGTATGTGTCAAACCTGGTTATGAAATTGTCTTAACTCACTTTATTATATGCTTTATGTATCAATATATTCTCTGAAATCCAAACAAAACATCTCTTCCAGGATGACAAGAAAAATCCAGGCCCTCTGTTCTGTTTAAAAAAAAAATACTGTGTCTTTTCTTTAAGAGTATCTGGTCTCTTTTTCAGTCTACTGTCTAAATCAGAATGCTATTCCAGCATACTAAAAAGCCTCTCTTATAATAGTTCCGATAATTCTATTGAACTGGGACTTCAAGGCATTAAAATAAACAGTTGTAAATATCTACTGATTAAGCATTAAACATAAGATATCATCAAATTGCTAAGTTCAAGGGGCTGCCATTTCCCGACTATTCAGCTCTTTTGGTGCAATTTTGATACATTTGCCTTAATGTGCCATTTGTGAAATGTATATCTTAAATCAGCAGTGAAATGAAACCAACATCATTAATTCTACAAAAATCAGGGAACTGCCACATGTATTATCCTGCCCTATGCAATGTTATCAGCATGGTACTTCCCAGGCTGGATATTACAGTTGCTCAATATTATCCCTTATTACTTTAAAGGCAATTTTACATTTCACATCCAAATTAATGGCTAATCTCAACAGGCTTATTATGTTTAATTACTTTTTATTCCTGAATCCTCCCTTTCTCCCTGCTCATTCTTTCCTCAAATGATGGTCAAAAACTTGAGGTGTAATCAGAGAGCACAAAAGTTGTTAAATGGTGAATGCTGATTAGAACAGAGGCAGGATCTGGAACTGAAGCTCTGCAAATGCAAGAGCAAAGAGTCTCTGAGACCTACAAAAAGGTCATATTTGATCAGCTGAAAAATTTCGCCAAGGACAAAATGTCTAGGTCCAGCTCTGTTTCTAACATGCCACATCCTTAAGCAAGTTGCTAAATCCCTCTGGTCTTCAGGTTTCATATGTATCCATCAGAGCGTCCATGTATCAGAGCCAACATCACACCCACACACATGTAGGGTCCCTCTGGCCCTACCTTCATCCACAGTTTTAGCTAGAAGCGCTAGCTTGCACCCACCTGGCACCCAGCTTTCTAGACAAGGCTGATCTTTTCAGATCCTGACCTTGTGCCTCACTTCCTGTCACCTTGCTTTGTCCTTCAGACTCAAATCTTTGAAGACTGTGGCCAGCTCTGTATTCTGGTTTTCCTTCTTGATCAAGGTGTGAACTGATCAGCTTGGCTGTTTCCTGAAGTGGTACAAACCCTGGCCCTCTCTAGAAGCATCTAAATCTAGCTCAGACTTCCTTAACCAGGTGGTCCCATTTTTCAAAGCAGCCTTCAGTGACCCCAATAGTCTGGCAGTCATTGTTCCTGGACCAGACCGGTATCAGTCCCTGGGCCCATTCTGATGAAAGCAGGATTTATATCATTGACTTCAAAATCTTAGGGCCTGGCATTATTTGTCCTTAGAAACCTAGGCTCTGGGCCCAGCAGTCTTACCTGAGGAGTAAGGCAGCTGTCAGTCGGACCTGGGATCAAGAGGCCCCAGAATGACTTCCCTGTGCAAACCCTATTTCTAACCCGAGGTACCGCCTTCTCTTGATCATGGTGTCAGCTCTTGGGTTCTGCTGGATTGCTCTTCCTCCCATCCTAACCTTCTCTAGGACAGGAGCCAGACTTGAGCCTCTTTCTGGTTCCATGGTCCTGCCTTCTACTAACACACTGCACAGGTTATATTGACACACCGGCAGCCTCCACAGTACTGACTCTCACCTCCATCCTCCAAAACTGTGCCTTGTCAGCTTCTCTGGAACTCTGAGTACTGGCTAAATACCACCTGATGTAAAACTCAAAACTAAGCATAGCAATTGTTTATAAAGTGTCTACAGTGGATAAGGTACTTGCATTATCTCTTTTATGTATTTCCAACAATCCCCATATGGAAAATGCTATTATCCCATTTTAAAGACGAAGAAAATTAGATGATCCAGGGTGTCACCAAAGTGAAAATTAGAGACTGGACTTGATCCAGATCTTTTCTGCGCTGGTTGGATTCTCTATTTATATTAACTTCTTGTGGTGGCTGTAAAAAATTATCCAAAACATGGTGTCTTAATGCAACAGCTATTTATTCTCTCAGAGTTATAGAAGCTAGAAGTCTACGGTCAGTTTCACTGGGCTGAAATCAAAGTCCTGGAAACACTGTGCTCCCTCCAGAGGCCCTGGGAGAGAATGCTATTCTTGTCCCTGCCAGCTTCTGATGGTTGCTGGCATTCCTTGGCTTATGGCCTCATCACTCCTATCTCTGCCTCTGTGGTTACATTACATTCTTTTATGTCAATTTCCCTTAGTTCTTCAACAAAAACTACTTGTGATTGCATTTAATCTATACCTGAATAATGCAGGACAATCTCCCTAATGCCAGATCTGTAATTTAATCACATCTACAAAGTCCCATAAATGTTAATATTCACAGGCTCTTAGGATTAGGACATGGATACTTTAGGGGGTCATTGTTCAGCCTATCAAATTAGTAAACAATCCATTCCCAACTTCCATTCATTGAAAGCACTGGATTCTTTTTTTGGCATTGTGAATATAGTATTAATATTCATAAGAGTGAACTTCCTCAGTTTCCAGAACAATGTGCCTGTATTTCTCACATCTGAGACCTCATACATTCTTCAAAGCATCAGGAAAGCAGGCATTAGCCTATTCATGCTACCACATGGGAAATTGAAGCTCAGGGGGACACAAATTTTCACTGAGGGTCACAAGTTAAGACGGAAGCACATGAGGTGCACCCAATAAGGTGAGCATGAATGCTCTTCTGCCTGACCAATCACCATCCCTTCTCCCAGACCCTTCTCCACCCCATCCATTCCCTTCCTAGCTTCAGGAAATGTCCTCTCTCCTGCATTCCAAGCAGGTGGGGAGTCACCAGGGCACTCTGCGTGCTCTGTCTCTATTACCCAGAGTGGTGCTGTTTGTCCTTCATTTCTAACACATCGAGATAATGATTTCAATGAGTTTTTCTCCCAAATCACTTCCCTCATCTATAAACTGCGTTACTTTTTCCCCTTGTAATTATTCTACATTTTTGTACTTTGAACTACATTTACCATCTGGCTAGCCCAATTACGCAAATGATCCAAATCCTTTTGATTCTGGTTAAACTGCTGGCTTCCCACTTCTAAAATCATCTGTGAACCTGGATGTGACACGGCAAGTCATAAATAGATGGCAGTGGGAAGGTGGGCGGTGGGATGAGGTGGGGAGACATGTCAGGATGATGTCAGAGAAAGAATGGGAGGTACAGGCTCAGGGTGGGGAGTGAATTCTGGACCCACTCCCCCAGGAGCTGGGGAGTTAACTGTACGAACATCCAAATGCAGCAGGTTCAGCACCTTTGATGTCTCATTTCCTCATGCTACAAAGAAATGAATTCTACATTCTCACCTCCTTGGAAGATTTTTGAGGATTAATGAGATGGGTTTGATTAAGCATCTTGGAGAGCAACACTACACAGCTAATTGACACCTAGATGATGTTGCACAGTAGCTGTTGTAAAAAGTGGGAAGTCCCTGTGTCTACAGCATATCCTCTGGTCTCTGCCTTCCCTGTGCAGGGTGTTCATTGCATCCAGGCCCCTGTTTGATCTCTTCCTGTTCATGAACCATTCAGCCAACAAAATATACTAAGAATCAGCTGAGGACGTAATGACCACAGAACTTGCTCTTGTCCTTGGGAGACTCACAGTTTAGATGGGAGGCAGATGAGTAAAGAAGTGATTGAAACAGTGAAGTGAGGCCTGGAGGATGGAAGCAGGATATCCTACAAGGGTAGAGAAGAAAGTTACCTAATTCAAACTGGGGCCAGCCCATCAGGGCATCTGATTCCAGAATGAGGGATAGCTGAACTAATTCTTAACTGGCAGGCAGGAGTTGGCCTTGAGAGAGGGAGAGGAGTACCCCAGGCTGAGAAGAGGGCACCTGCAAAGACCTAGAGGAGGAGAGGGCAGGGAAGGTTCCAGGAGGCGTGAGGCCCTGCTAGTTCCTGGTGGGCAAAGGCAAAGCAAAGCAATGGTGAGAAACTGCGGAAAACAGAGCAAATAACACACAAGTGAAGGCACGTGTAATTTACTTGGGTCACAAGGCAATTAGTGTGCTGCTGCTATGTAGTCACTAAGTCATATCCAAATCTTGTCGACCTCGTGGACTGTAGCCTGCCAGGTTCCACTGTCCATGGGATTTTCCCAGGCAAGAATACTGCAGTGGGTTGCCATTTCCTTTTTGAGGGGATCTTCCCTACCTAGGGATCAAATCCATGTCTCCTGCTTGGCAGGTGGATTCTTTACCACTGAGCCACCTAGGAAGCCCAACTAGTGCACAAAAAGTAGTAAAAAGATTATGAATAAGTTTTAAGAGAAATTTATCGCCTTGCCAACTGCTGCCAATGATTTTGCAGGTTTATGCAATCCTGCTGTGGGATCTGAATGATTGAAAACAGACCGGGACATCAAAACCTAACTGAGATGGCATTCACAGCTTCAAGATAATCAGGTTTGGGTTTTGGTTGTTGTAGTTGTGGTTTTACATTATCCTGCATTTATTCTTGTTTGCTATTATACTGAGCAAGAAAGGAGTAAGGTGATTTTTAAAAAAATGACATAAGTTTGCAAACGTCAAGGTTGTTCTTCATTGTCTAATCAACATGGAAAGCATCCTTAAAGACTCAGAACTCTACAATATATGCAGCACTGACTCTCAGATACACTAAGAACAATTCCAAGAAGCACCTTGCTGCCCAGTTCTATGGGCAGAGAGAGAGAAAAACAAAGACGCCATTGCTTCACCCACACTCAACAAGGCTGGTTCCATACCAGGTGTCGTCCTCGGGTCCAGGGCAGGGAGAAAAGGAGAACCCAGTCCCTCCTTCCTCCAAGGTGACCACACTTTAGGGTGGGTGATCCGGACAATTCTCACCATATTATGGTTAGAGGAATCCACCAGCACCTGGATGCTTATTGAATGCCAGAGAGAATAGCAAACTCACTGCATGCATGATCTCATTTAAGTTTCTTAAGAACCTTATGGGACAGGATCATTTGGCACATCCATTTAGCAGACCACAAAACTGACTTTCAAGTTATCCAATTTAAGCTATTTTTCCAAGCCACCTCACTACCCTCAGGAAAACATAGAATCACAATTCAAACTTAAATCAGGATGAATTCCAAACTTAAATCAGGTTGAATTCCAAACTTAGAACCTTTGCTACTGACAACTTGACTGTCAAGAGCTAATGCAATGGCATAAATTGCAAAGATCCTGAGGCTACACAGCACAGAAAAGGGTCTTTACAAGATCCTCTAACCCAATAAGCCCCCAGGGTATGAATTAGAAAACTGAGGCACACAGCAGTCAGGTGACCCACTAACGGTCAAAAACAACTTCGAGGTGTCCAGCGCTCTTGGTTCCTCACACTCAGAGTGATTTTGCTAGACATTTGTCCCTATTACTCTGTGGCCCATGTCAGCAGGACTTGGGCTGTTTCCAGGCCACACAATGCCAGCTCTTTTAATCACAGGGGGTTGGTTTCTACTCTGCAGCAGGTAGCACGGTTAAAAGAGCTCATTCTGGAGACAGTCAGCCTGGATTCCAGCCCAGATCTCTTGTGTGAACCTGAGCAAGTTATTAACCTCTCTGTGCTAGTTTCCCGTTGCATGAAATAAGGCCCAATAGCTATCAATCAGGTTTGTTCTCAGGATTAAATGAGTTACTACATGTAAGGGACCCAGATATCTAAGATACCCTCCTAATCTGTTGGGATACACCGGCACTCTGGTTCTCTAATACCCTCCTGCAACCACCACCACCACCCCAGCCTTTGAAAGAAAACATGGACTGCCTGAATTTAATTCTTACATTTGGCAATGAATCTCCTCGGGATCTGGCACATATTTTCTCAAAATGCAGATCAGTATCGGAGAAGGCAATGGCACCCCACTCCAGTACTCT